>NC_057925.1:16990391-17624156 GCF_018873765.1 Telopea speciosissima
AGACCAAAATTGACCAAAGATCAAAATTCCTTGTTGTTTATTTAGGTCCCACTTTATTCCCAAACCAAAAACCGATTCAGGACGACTGAAACCGAGCCAATGGGTAATTCACTTGACAGCCCTACCTATCTATATCTATATATGATGTTGTCCCTTATTTTGGCCTTTTCAATTTAAAACAAATAATATACAACGCATTTATTTGAAAGCACCCCCACTTCTCACCCTCCCCTCATCCTTTCCTCCGCTTCACCTCCGCCTCTTGGAAAATATTATTTTATTTTTTCCCTTTGACACAAAAATGTTTATGCAAATATTTGTATCATTTATGTATCCTATTTTATTTAAAAGCAAATAAAAATAATAAGAAAACCCATAAAAAGGATCAAGACCCACTTACCTATATGGCGAAAAAAAAAAAATGCATTGGCAGCAGTCTCAAGTCTCAACCTTTCCATTTATTAGCACAGATAATGGCCAAAATACATTAAATAAGACACTTTGCCTGCTATTACGGTCATAATTATTGAGTTGCAACAATACTTTTTGTATCTCTACAAACAATAACAAGAACAACTCAGCCTTATCCCAATTAAATGGGTTAAGGCATGGAACCTTGCAACGACAAGGAGTAATAAATGGTAGAATAAAGGAACATAACAAAAATATTGACACAACTCAACATTATTCTATCTAAATGGGATCAGCTATAGCTGATCTTTCGCTCCATTCAGCTCTATTCGAGGTCATACATGAAACAAGATTTCCAAGCTATGCATGTTTTTTCTTCACCACTTTTCTCATTGGCCATTTTAGACCTTCCCCTGAAGTTCTTGTAGTACTTTCAATCTGAATTAAGTTCACTCCTCCGAACTATAGCATCCAAAGGCCTCCGTTGAATAATGACCATGCTAGCTTAGACAAGACTCTAAACTTATCTTTCATATCTCTAACTCTTCAATATAAATTCACCAAAAAAAAAAAAAAACTCTGCAATATAAATTTTTCGTAAGCCTTTCCTTTAATACCGAACGTATATTTACAATTGTGACGTAAATAGATAGTCATTAAATTAAGGGATAAAGAATGCTACCCTAACATGTTGATCTTTATCCCCTCAATTTACTCCGCCCTCAATTTCCTCAATTCCATCTAATAGGGGGTGGAAATGACCACCCTAGCCCTACCCAAACATACCGCCTGTGGGGTCCACTCTCCTCTATTAGAGGGAATTGAGGAAATTGACAGCAGGCAAATTGAGGAGATAATTTTTCCTGCTCATGCGCCTAGCCTCGGGAGACCACACCTAGACACCCAAATTGCCTTGCCCGCCGGGAAATGAGATTGCCTTGCTCCCATGTAATGGTGGAAATTTCAGGTGCCCGAGGTGGTTTATGAGTCTAGGTGGTCGCCATGCAAGGCGCACAACCAAGTAGTGTTCTATTCCCATCAAATTAATTATTACTCCCTATATGATATTAAAGCTATGTCCTTCTTTTTCTCATATTGTTTCTATTAATAACATTTCTTTTCTTTACCTGAAAACAAATGGAGCCCAAGGAAAGTGGAAGGATGGCTCACTGCCAACATAGGTAGATGCTCTCCAACTATCCATCTATTTTGGTCATGTATGTTGATCTTTGATCGTTCTTGAGACACTGTGTAGATGGAGCCTCTTTTTGATTAGGCTACGTATCACTATATATGAGATTATTGCCCTTGGTCTTTCCTACTAATTATTTTCCAATAAAGAAAATTATTTCAACCAGTTTTCAAAACAGTATTTTAGAACTAGAAGTTGACCAAATCACTAATAAAAATTTGAAGCAAATTAACTCAATGAGAAACAAGGTTAGTGAGAAAAAATATCTTATTTTTTACCATTTTAGTATAACACAATTTTTTCAATTTTAATAAATGTTATCGCTTCATATACCTACACAAAAAGGTGCTACTTTAATAACGATACATAACGCCAAATCTACTTTCAAATTATTTCAATTCTTTTAATCTTATCCACGACATTAAATAACTTATTATATCAAGCATATTTGCCAATCAAAAGAAAGTTAAAAACTATTTCACGTTACCATTTTGGTAACAAGAGAATGATCACTTGTTCGGGAAGATCGCGGCTATGGTAGTGGTTGCTATGGTAGCAGACTAGCAGGTAGCTTCTTTCAACGTAGTATAAACAAGAGGCAAACACAAAGATGCACGAGAATGGATTACCACCTGTAGTCCATTCTCATGGCTTAAACTACTGATATGGGAAAGGAATGATCACTTGTTCAAGAAAATTGAAGGGAAATGATCATGATTTAAAACTACCAAGATGGGAAGGTATTATGGTCCCACAACATAAATTAATCCTAGTCACTACAAAATGACTAAAATGCCCTGTAGAGCAATGATGCATGAGATATGCTGAAAACTTGGTGAAAATGCAATTACCTCTTGACCCTTAAACAAAATTTGAGGTTAAAATGGTAAAAATGTTAGTACATGCATTTTAAAATCATTATCAATGTAAGCATTGAAAATTATTTAAACACAACAATATTGTAAAATATAAAAATTTTATGCTGAAAAATATCTCAGTCTTGGCAGTAGGTCAAATGACCAAAATGTCCTGAACATGCATGCATATGAAAACTTGCTAGAATCATTTGAAACAGAATATGATGCATCAGAAACATTTTTCGTCATTTTTTTTTGGGATTTTATGTTGTTTTTTGATTTTCATTTATAAAATTACCAATATGTATCTAAAGTGGAAAAATGCAGAAATAGTCTCAGGAAATATTCAACTGATTCTCAATTACTTTTGAAGAATTATTGCTAATTTTAACAATAGTCCAGAAGGCAATGGTACTTCTTACATTATGTATCCCATCAGACCATAACAACCAAGTAGAGATGATTGTATCTTGGGCAATTCCTGCCCTGCAACATGTACAGAATTGCTGCTTCTCATTCAAAGACTTAAAAGATAGAACATTGGGATTAACAGTAACATTTAGTAGTTTTTGTGGTCCAACCGTAGCCTTGTATGTAGAATTCGGAAAGCCGACATTCGTTTTGTCCTCCGGAAAATTCTATCGATGTCCCATCCAACAGTAACCAAAGCACCCATTGAAGGGTAGTTTAAAAGAGCGTCAGTTCCATTTTCCTTGGCACTGTAACATTCTCTCCAGCAAGGATCTTAATATAATCCGGATTAAAACCCAAGTTGCACAAACCTTGCAATATAGTCAGGTTTCAAGGTATCATACACAAGACCTGATTGACGGCCCTTAGAGGATCAATTTGACCATCACCATAAGCCAATTCAGCCTCTTTATGATAGGAGGGATTTATGGGAGCAGCTACAATGCAAACAGAAAAAAGATTTTTTTGGGTTAAACCTAGTTTTGAGAGTATTTAGTACTTTCTTGATTATGGGTCTTAAAGCTTGATGGAAAAATGGGAAATGCAAATCACCTGTTGTCATGAGAGCAGATTTAATTGCGGCAGGGGACCATGAGGGATGATATGTTTTGGACATAGGCAGCAGCCCCAGTTGCATGAGGGGCAAGACATTGATGTTCCAGATATAATGTTGTACTTTACGGAGCGCTTGTCACCGCCGTAATCTGAAACTGTGGCTTTTGGAGACCATGCTGCCAAGATGTCTACACCTGGAGCACTTAAGTCTGGCTGCATGAGTAAAAATATATACAAGGATCAATGACTCACACTATTAGCTCATTTTATTATGTAAAGTTGAAGTACCTTGAGGATATCTGGTGAAAGAGTGTTGGGTCCTCTGGAAGAGAATAAAAAGCACATGAGGAGCTTCAGAATCATGAATGGATTGACTTTTGTAGATCTTGCCATGGGGATTCTGTACAGATGTAGAAATATTGACCCCATTAACAAAATATGCAAATTTACTGGACCAGTATAATTAATAGAGCATGCATGTCTCTCATTTAACCTGGTGGTATTCAAATAGAGCCTTGAATTTTTTGCCATCTGCAATGTTGATGGCCGTTGTCGGTAAAGGATAAGAAAAGGCTGTATCATTAAACATAGTATCATCTACCATCACCATTCCTTGAGCATCAACAAGGAAGGGTCCGCTACCATCAGAGAATGTATCGCAGAAGACAATCTTCCCTTTCACAAAGTCTTTGTCCAAGGAGCCAGGGTTACATGCCCTGAATTAATGAAGAAAGGAAATAATATTCATTAAAAACAACAAAGAGAAAAAACAAGTAGAAAATGGACATCATGAGTACTGGTATGGGATGGATTTAAACCTTGCATCTTCAGTGCTAGAGTTATGTGCAGCATGATCACCTGCATATATAATTGGGGATGCCCTTTTCTCAGTTTGGAAAGTGTTGATAGCGTGTCCCTGATTATCCATTGTAAATGGTGAGTAATAAGCACATCTTATTATCCCAATGAAGGAAATGGAACATGAAAAAAAAAAACAATTAAAATATGTAACATGAAGAAGCACTCTCACCACCATGGTAATCTGATTGCCTATTGTGACATTGCTTATGATCCGACGATCTGTGTTGCTTGCTGCTACAGTTAACATCCACGGAGCAAGATTAGTGATAGTGGCAATGTCTGGTCCTGAATTTCCAGCAGATGTAGAGGTAAGTATCCCTTTCTCCATTGCATGGAATGCTCCAATTGCAATAACATCTCTCATGAAAACTATAGCACCTGGACCCCCAAGGGAAACTGATATGATATCAACACCATCTTTAATTGCATCATCAAATGCAGCCAGGATATCATGTTCAGCGCAACCATCCTTCCAGCAAACTTTATAGACAGCGATCCTTGCAGAGGGAACTGCTCCTCTTACAGTCCCTTCAGCAATGCCAAAAAGGCTTATATTTTTAACTTCAACGCCTGCTACTGTAGAAGCAGTGTGGGTTCCATGTCCTTCAATATCACGGGGGGACTTCTCTTCCTCTTCCGCGTATTTATTGTCGGCTTTGTAAAATTGTGCCCCAATAATCTTACTGTGTTTTCCATTCAAAAACATTGAAATAAACAGTAATTAAGTAGTCCATGGTGAGAAGAACATTCCAAGTACATTGCAACAAAATAATAATAAGCTCAAAAGATCTAAAAACAATTGAACAAGCACTGTATAAAGAAATGAGTCATGCAAGGGACCCAAAATTCTTACTTGTTACAGGTGATGTTTTGGCAAATACCCTTCCATTTGCTCGGGGGAGGACCAATCCCATTATCACTGAAGCTCTCAGATTCAGGCCAGATTCCACTGTCAATCATGCCAATAATGACATCACTCTCAATGGTGGGCATTCTTCTTACTGTGCTTGGGAAACCCAAGAAATCCCATGATCTTGTTGTGTGAAGTTGAAGGGTTCTGCTTGGAAATACAGAGACTACATTTTTCATGCCTGCAAACAGTAGGTTAATGTTCAACAAATAATACTTACAAACAGGATAATAATTCCAACATTGCTTGCAGAAGAGAGCTGAGCTAATTAACTAGAGGGGGACATACAAATAGGTTAATTAATGTTCAACGACTAATACCTCTTAGCTTTCCTTGCTCTTGTTCTGTGAGCTTAGCTGCAAAATCCATTAAAACTTTTTCTATAGCTGCAAACTAAGGATTCTCTAGCAGAGCTGCATCAGAAAAAGCTTGAAGCTTTGGTATCAGGGAAAATCCACATTAAAGTTAAATTATTAAGCAAAGAAGGAAATTAAGACAGAAAATTAACAATATTAATTTATACCTTGTATCAATAAGGACTTGTTCTAAGATACGCAAATGGACAGAAGATTCTGTGGAGTACTCATCCTCAGCCTTTAATAGTGCACCCATGTATACAATATACACCTATACATGCCAAACCCATAAGATATATACATTAATTATGCACCCGACATTACATTACTACTGTGTTGTTTTTATTCACCAACACAGTACCCATCCTCAGCCTTTAACATCAATAAAAAATGTTAAGAATCAGATGCTAATATCACTAGGCTTCCATGCATCCATGGTACAAAAGGGAGCAGAACAACCATTTAAAATAGAACCTAAGGAAAACTCTTATCACATGACAAATTCTTATTGATGCATGCAAACTAACACCCCCCCCCACACGCCCAAAAAGAAAACCTAATCATGGATTCTTTCAAAAAGAAAAAAGAACGACAGGAAAGAACATGAATGTAGCCATATGATTGCTTGCCTTCTTGTCTGTATGGGCAATGACAGTAGTAACACAATTGAGAGAGGCCAAGATTATAATCAGGAGAGTGATTAGCCGCCATGAATAAGAGCTGAAGAAGCTATACGAGTTGTTAGCCATTGAAGGTTGTTACACAACTCCAAATGTTCTCTCATTCACCCTTTATGACACTGAATGAATTAAGCCTTTATCATCATCTCTATATATAATTATGGGAAGTAGTTCTCGAAGCGAGTATGGCTACGCCAGCATTCCCATGTGTCTATCTCTCTCCTTCTCAAAACAAGGGGCAGAGGTGTCTTTTCATATGGAGAGGAGAGAGATAGACTCATGGGTGTGCTGGCATAGGCCACACTCCCGAACAGAGAACTTTCTCCCTATAATTATATAACAGAGAGAGAGAGAGAGAGAGAGAGAGAGAGAGAGAGAGAGAGAGAGAGAGAGAGAGAGAGAGAGAGACGTTACAGAAGAGAGACTAGAAGACGTTACAAGAAATATATGGAAGTTACGGATGAGAGACTAGAAGATGTTACAAGAAATAAATGGAAGTTACAGAAGAGAGACTAGAAGACGTTACAAGAAATATATGGACGTTACAGAAGAGAGACTAGAAGATGTTACAAGATTAAATACATGGAAGTTACAGAAGAGAGACTAGAAGAGGCTACAAGATTAAATATATAGAGATTACAAGATGTTACAAGAAATACATGTGAGCATAGAGACGTTACTTTTTTTTGGTAGAAAGAGAGACGTTACTTAGGGTCTTCTAGTTTATAAACTTCGGGACTCCATCAGGTCTGCCATGTGGCAGTGTACCAAAACGGCCCATGCTGCAAGATTTTACCGTACTCTCTCTCTCGCTCTCTCTCTCTCAGATGCAGGCCGAGATGTAGACTATGAAACCAGCCCGATCAAGCATCCCATGGACCAACTCGGTTGTGGTTTTCTGGGGATCTTGGATAAATTGTCCAGCATTTGTAGAGAGAGAGAGAGAGAGAGAGAGAGAGAGAGAGAGAGAGAGAGACTTGATATGGTAAAATTATAAGGTCATATCTTCAGTTTATATATCTGGCTTCAATTAGCTTAATTACCTCCTGTTATTTCATTAGCCATGCCCATGTATGGGAAAACTAAAACATTCGTTTGGAAATTAAGGTGGCCATATCCTGATTTCACTAATAATGTACCAAATTAATTAAAATTCTGTTTCTAATTATAATTAACCTTAATTACAGACGAATAACTACTATCTATATCTGATTTCTTCCCTTATTTTGGTCTTCTCAATTTAAAACAAAAAAAAAACGAAAGATATTATATGGTTCTTTTTTGACTGATGTCTCGATGACAATTTTTTCTTTGGGAACTCAAGTTGGCCATATCTGATTTCACTACTGTATCATAATTAAAATTCTGTTTTCAAATATCATTAGCAACAATTAGATAAATAACTGATTTAATCCCTTTTAATGTCTAAAAATCATGATATTTTATGAAAAAAATTATCCACAATGGCAGCTCAAAATGAAATTGCACACCCCCTCTCACATATCACTGTTCCTGTGAGGGGGTGACATGTTATAAATGCCCCTCCCCTATTGTCAGATTCCAAAAGATGTTAAGAATCAGATGTGAATATCACTGGGCTTCCATGCATCCATAGTACAAAAGGGAGCAGAACAACCATTTAAAATAGAACCTAAGGAAAACTCTTATCAAATAAAAAACTCTTATTGATGCATGCAAACCAACCCCCCCCCCCCCCCACACGCCCAAAAAGAAAACCTAATCATGGATTCTTTCAAAAAGAAAAAAGAACGACAGGAAAGAACATGAATGTAGATATATAATTGCTTGCCTTCTTGTCTGTATGAGCAATGACGGTAGTAATACAATTGAGAGAGGCCAAGACTACAATCAGGAGAGTGATTAGCCGCCATGAATAAGAGCTGAAGAAGCTATACGAGTTGTTAGCCATTGAAGGTTGTTACACTACTCCAAATGTTCTCTCATTCACCCTCTATGCCATTAAATGAATTAAGCCTTTATCATCATCTCTATATATAATTATATAGCATAGAGAGAGAGAGAGAGAGAGAGAGAGAGAGAGAGAGAGAGAGAGAGAGACCTGAAATGGTAAAATTATAAGGTCATATCTTCAGTTTATATATTTGGCTTCAATTAGCTTAATTACCTCCTGTTATTTCATTAGATCACTAGGTGCAGGCATAGCCATGCCCATGTATGGGAAAACTAAAACATTCATTTGGAAATTAAGGTGGCCATATCCTGATTTCACTAATAACCCTTACCAAATTAATTAAAATTCTATATAATTAGCCATAATTACAGACGAATAACTACTATCTATATCTGATTTCATACCTTATTTTGGTCTTCTCAATTTAAAACAAAAAAAATTCAAAAGATATTATATGGTTCTTTTTTGACTGATGTCTCGATCACAATTTTTTCTTTGGGAATTCAAGCTGGCCATTTCTGATTTCACTACTGTATCAAATTAAAATTCTGTTTTCAAATATCATTAGCAATAATCAGATAAATAACTGATTTAATCCCTTTTAATGTCTAAAAGTCATGATATTTTATGGGAAAAGTTATACACAATGCCAGCTTAAAAATGAAATTACACACCCCCTCTCACATATCACTGTTCCTGTGAGGGGGTGATATGTTATAAATGCCCCTCCCCTATTGCCAGATTTCAAAGGGAATTCTGTCATTCGCTTGAAACTGTACTCGGGCAGTGTAGGGAATCCTCTCCCATATTTTATATAGTGCTTTTTTTTGTTGTGTTGGAAGCTAATGTGTAGCGGGTAAGAACCCAATCTGACCCCAACAACTCGAACCTGTGATCTTACAACCTTGTTGAACATTTGTCATGACCTGGGTGTATGTTGATTGGTTTGACCGAGTTAATTCATGGAAATTATTTTCTTAAATTGATTGTTTTTGTATAATTTTCAGAAATTAATTTGAAAACAGTTTATGAAAGATATTTCAGTAGCCAAGGATTTGGGGATTGATGCAGCCCATCTTGATGATAAAGCCTACAAGCAGGTATATTGACTAAGATATGGACTGTAGAAGGAAACAGGATTAATCCTACAACTAAGGATTTTATCCTTGTCTTTATTATAGATTTCCTTTCCTTCCTGGACTTCAATTATCTTGCTTGATTGAAGCACAACGGATTGAAGGCCAACAGCTATTGTGTGAGTTGTAGGGGATTTGATCTTATCCCCTGAAATTGTAATCAACGGTTACATGAGCTGGTGATGTATAGGCTTCACTTACAAGCCCCCACAAGCTCAAGGGGGATTGATGCACCTTGAGATTGGACAGCAGATATGTGAACCGTTGTTGTGATAGAGGCTTGGTGAAAATTCCAGCTAACTAATCTTTTGTTGAGATGAGCCTTACATCGAGATCTTCCTTGGCTACCTTGCCCCTGACAAAGTGGAAGTCGATTTCGACATGTTTTGGTCGGGCATGAAAGACAGGGTTAATTAGCTACCAAATAGGTGGCCCCAACATTATCACACCACAATATTGGAGTGGTTGGCAAATAGATTTGAAGTTCTTTAAAAGTGATTGAAGCCATTTGAGCTCGGCATGCACCTGTGTTTGCAATGGTGCGATACTCGGCTTCAGTGCTTAAACGAGCGATTGTTGCTTGTTTTCTAGCTCCATGATATGAGATTATTGCCATGAAAAATTGCAAACCCACCAGTAGATTTTCGATCATCTGGGCAGCTGGCCCACTCGACATCGAAGAAGGCAGATGAGTCTCAATTAGGTTTATTTTTTATAATTAATTCACTTGTACATGATAGGTCAATTTAAACATGTTAAGTCTCATGAAAATTTTTAGGTCCTTAAATCAGTCCCTTATTCTATCACTTTAAGCATAAACACATGATAAATTCCATTTGCTCATATATGGTACTTTCTAAGTCTATGGTGTCCAATTAGTCCATATTCCTCATATTTATGTCCCATGTAGTTAAATTAGGTTCTCCCACGAACTGTACCGGACTTACAAATGCTCTTGGAACATGAATTTAAGAGCATTTTGAAAATGCTCTGGTGATCTGGTAGCCAAATGTTAAAATAAAAAGGGCCAAAAGGTCGAGCCTGTCGGGGATAACTGCATCACCTTATCTCTGCTTCTTCTTCCTCTGGTTGACCGTTCTAAATCTCATTAAAAATTTCTGGCCTTTAATCAAGGTCGGGTCGGACCAGGGTTAGGCCCTGCTGAGCACAACCAGGCCCAGACAACTACTTCTTCTCCTGGCCTGGTCCAACCCCTACATCCCCCTTCCTCCTCCCCATGGTCAATGCCAAACAGGGTCAATCCGGCCTGGCCCCGACTCTGAGAGCTGATCAGGGTTGGATTTTTAGGCCTTGAGTCAGGGTTGAGTTGAGCCTGGTCCCAACTAAGGTGATTCTAGGTTGGGCTAAGGTTTTAAAATGCCCGGTCTAACCCGATCCTATTTCAGTCCTAACCAAAATCATATATTCAAAGGCAAATTGAAGTTCAGGGCTGGCCTAACCCCGATTCAAATTTAATTCAAAATGAACTGCTTATGGTGGGCTTGGGCTGAATGTCCCTTTGGGTTTTCATATTGGATTGCCCATCCTTTGTTTAAAACCAAAATTTTCTTGGAACATGAGACCCGCTCCTACTCTTTTGATTCCCATTTCTTGCTGAAGTAAGCCTCCCTGCTAATGGATTTCTATATGATCTAATAAATAAACTGAGGCGGGAATGCGAGGTTTTGGTTTCTGCAGTTGGAGGTTTGGATAAGTATAGATAATATTGCTTGCTTCTCGATCGAGTTCGTGAGCAGGTGGTGAATGGGAGAGGGGAGGAAGAGGAAAGAGGGTCAAAATGTTTAAAAAACAAAATAGAGTTTTGCGTAAATTTGTAATACGAAACTTTATTTTGAACAATTTGGTTAAAGGAAAGATTGAATGGGTAATTTGGTAAAACAATACCCAATTTTGAGTAATCTTATAAATTTCCATTGAAAATTTTTAGATTACCAATTTATCACTACATTCATGAGAAATTAATATTTTACTTATTAAGTAAGCCCTTGCCTTATCAGCCATGTACTAAATGAACTAAGTCTAAAATTTGACACTTTGCCAAGTTTGAAAGGAGTAAAAGGGAAGATGATGACACATTTTCCATGTTGAAGGCAATCACAATGGCAACCACTTCAACAGCCTTCCTTAAGCTAATGATCATTCTATTGTCACCTAAATGGTGAAGTGAAAAGTTGTAACCTTCAACACCCATGTACTAAATTAAGTAAGTCTCAACCTTGACACCTTGCCAAATTTGCCTCTTGTCTTATTCTCAAAAGTTGTTTAATGTAGAAGTAAAAAAAAATATTTCAAAGTAATGTGGAAATGATTTGGCTTTATGTCAGTATTTTCTATAGGTGTTTTTAGAGTTTAACACATTCTTTTAATTGCTTGTCTTATTTCCAAAAGTTCTTCAATTTAGGGGTATAAAAGGATTTCAAAAATAATTTGAAAATAACTTACCATCATTTCATTATCAAAAGTTATTATTTTCATGCATATTTTTTGAATACATGTGTTAAATGACAGTATATTTACTATAAAAAAGTGTATTATCTCTCTACGTCGGTTGCAGACTTCATTGTAAACGGCTAATGGTCTCTTCCGTCAGAGGTGGGGCCCTGCTTGCACCAAATTTTTGAAGAAATCAAACGGCGGCCACTCCCATCTTTGCCAATTCAAGATAAAAGGAATTGGGCTCTAACGGAGTCAAGGCATTTCTTTGTGGCTTCGGAGTGGGAAGGGATTAGAACGAAATCTCCACATATTGGGTGGGCCAATCTTGTTTGGCAAAAGGGTCTCCAAACCAGGTTCTCTATTTTTTGGGTAGAGATTATTCCATGGCAGTTTACCTATGGACTACAAAGTGATGAAGTGCCAAATTCCTCTAGCATCTAGGTGTGAGTTGTGTATGAATTGCAGTGAGTCCTTCTCACACATTTTCCTTGAATGCAAATTCATTACACAAATAAGGGCAGACATGGTGGCATTTTTCAACCTTAGGTGGGAAGGCTTTGTTGAGGTTTTGGTGTCTTGATTTACGATGATGGATCGCCGTGTGGAGCCTCCGGGGCCGCGGAGCTCCACAAAACAGTCCATCATCGTAAATCAAGACACCAAAACCTCAACAATCTCCACGTTGGCTTGAATTCGACTAGCCACCTTGAAGATAAGTTGTAGAGGCCTCTATCTCTTCCCTGTACCTTCTGAAAAAAGGATACAACACCACACCCCACAAACATCCGGGGCGCAAATCCATTACTCTATCAACAATGAGTGATGTTAATCAAGTCTAAGCATTGCTCGAATTTCTCTGTGGTAACCGGCTTGGTAAACATATCTGTAGGATTGCTACCTGTATGAATTTTTCTCAAGTGAATAATGCCTTCTGACACAAGCTCCCTAATCTTATGAAATCTCACATCAATATGTTTTGTCCTTGCATGAAACACTTGATTTTTTGCAAGATGATGGCACTCTAACTGTCACAATGTAGCACCATCTCCAACCCTAACTCACGAACCAATCTAGTCAACCAAACACCTTCCTTGGCAGCCTCAACCACTACCATGTACTCTGCCTTTATAGTGGACAATGCAACTATAGACTGAAGCATCGCCCTCCATGAGATGGGTCCACCATCTAATGTAAAGTCATAACCTATAGTAGACCTCATCTGTCTAAATCACTGGCATAATCGAATCTACATATCTCGCCACTGTGGAACTTCCTTATCGCATGAACATAATACCAAAACCATTAGTCTTATTCGGATATCTCAAGATCCACTTAATTGCATTCCAATGGTCCTTCCTTGGATTACTCATGTATCGACACAATGCTGACAGCATGAGACAAATCAAGCCTGCTACATACCATAGCATACATGAGGCTCCCAACTATGCTGGCATAGGGAACAAGAGGCATTTGCTCCACCTCCTCATATGTTGTAGGGCATTGCTTTTCAGATAACTTGAAGTGGCTAGCTAATGGAGTGCTAACTAATTTAGCTTTTTCCATGTTGAAACGCTCCAGCACCTTTTCAACACATCTCTTCTGAGTTATCTAAAGTTTACCTGCACTTATATCTCAAAAAATTTCCATGCCAAGGATCTTTTTTGTAGCACCAAGATCCTTCATATCTAATTCAGCACTCAATAAAGACTTTTGAGAGATAACATCATGTTTATTCTTGGCCTCAATGAGCATATCATCAACATGAAGCATCAAAAGAATAATGGAATTATCACCTAACACCTTATAACACACACAACAGTCATACTCACTTCTTGTGTACCCAATCTGCGCCATGTAGGAGTCAAAGCGCTTGTACCACTGCCTAGGAGATTGCTTAAGATCATAAAGTGACCTCTTAAGCAGACAGACATGATCTTCTTTTTCCTGCACCTTGAAACCTTCAGGTTGCTCCATGTAAGTCTGTTCCTCCAAGTCCCCATGAAGAAATGTTGTCTTCACATCAGGCTGTTCAAGCTCAAAATTAAACATAGCTACCAAAGCGAGTAATACCCAAATAGAAGTTTGCTTCACCACTGGAGAGAATATTTCATTGTAATCCACCCCTCCTTCTGTGCATAGCTCTTGGCTACAAGCCTGGCCTTAACCCTTTCACGCTCCTTCTCCGACGTTGCCTCTTTCTTACACGAAAGACCCACTTACACCTAATGATTTTTCTTCCTTTGGGTTTTTGAATGATCTCCCAAGTCTTGTTCTTCTGTAGAGACTCCATTTCATCCATCATAGCTGTCATCCATTTATCACCTTGCTCATCATTTATAGCATCCTGTTAGGAAGATGGGTCACCTGTACATACAGTGAGGGCATAAGCAACCATGTCCTCAAACCCGTATCTCACAGGTGCTTTGTGAGTATGTTTCCCTTTATCCTTTGCCACGGTATAGGGATCATCTACTGTTTTCTGCTGTTCCGGTAAGCACCACTGTCTTCTTCCCTTCTCTCATCTTTTCCTTTCTTTCTTTTCCTTTTGTTTCCTTTCTCTCTCTCTTTCTTTTCTTTTTTTCTTCCCTTTTCTTCTTTCTTTTTTCCAACAAATCTGAGATAAGCCCCTGCTTTCTTTTTCTCCTTCTTTTTTCCCTTCTTTTTCCTTTCTCCTTCCCCTTTCCTTCTTCCTCTTTTGCCCTTCTTCTTTCTTCTTCCTTCCTCTTTTCCCTTTTCTTTCTTGGCTGCCACCACGAATAGAGGTGCTGGTTCTATGATTTCAGAGCATCAAATGGCCTCTAGGAAAGTTGGACACATGAGATAGAGAGGGAGACTCAAACCACAGATGTATACCAACACCTATTTAGGGATGCAACCCATATTCTGGCAATCTCTGCTACTATTCTCGCTTCTCTGAGTACACCAAAGGATTCCTCTCAAAAAATCACCCAAAAATAAAAGAAAAAGAGATTACCTTATTTCGAGCCTTGTAGCCTTAGATATCATCGATTGAAGTTGGACGAATTGTGGAGCTTGAAATAGAATCTAGGGGGAGAGCAGGGTGTACGACATTAAAAAGGTTCTTGATCCCATGTAGTGCCAGTGCATCAATGCACTTATCAACGTCTATCAGATCGTGATTTTGAAATCTTCATGATTTTCGTACATCATCACGTGATGGAGTCAACGCCAAAGGCTGACAGTGGCAGGTTGACGTATCGTATTCCTATTGGCTGTCTCGTATGGTGGCCTGCGAGCAGTCAGATCTGTCAGTGAAGGCGGGAAAGATATTTGACCATTGGATCATCATCAATTATATCTTGAACTGGTAGGGATCATGAGATCCTCCTAAGGAGAATCTTTTCTAGGTGCTTCTCTACACACGCGTTGCGCGTGATCAGAGATCACAAGGGTCTACAGATCTGGATTAATCTGGACCGCACATTCAAATTTTAAAATCTCAGTCGAATGTTATCCTGTCGATCGAAATCTTCTACACTCCCAGCCTACCAGAGTGCCCAAAATGGAATCTAAGCCATAACTTCTTCGTTTTAGCTCTGATTTGAGCATCGTTTGTTGCCACATGTCTGTGACGATGAGCACCACCAATCAAAATTGGCTACATCAAAAAAATCGATACTGATTTTCCCAGGGAACCCAAAAACAATTCGGATTGACTAAAATGCCCCTCATTTTAGGTTACCAAATGGGAATCGATGTAACTTTGCCGTCCGAGCTTGGAATTGCACATTTCCAGTTCTGTTTCAAAGAGGACTCGGTGAACTAAAATATTCAGCTCGAATGCTCTGCCTAGTTCTGCCATTATACCCTCTGAAAATAACGACAAACACGCTGCTAGTGTGGAAACCTATGAAATCAATATACTTAATGCATCAAGCATTCACCCAAGGCTGTTCAAGGCTGCCAAACACTATAATGAATAATCTCATGCTGCCACATAATCCCAAGATGCTCTAACATCATTGCCAATATGTCACATTGCTGTCAAATGACCAAAATACCCCTGTGAGTTGTATGAACACCCCACTGACCTTTGTGACTGACTAATCACCAAAACACTCTTGTATGTTGACGGTCACCTGTCTAGGCCATCGGTACTCTGTAAAATTATAGAAATGCCCCTGTAAGGATGTCCATGCCTAAAATGATAGAAATACACCTGGATGACTCCCAAACACTATGGGACCCCTATATATACTGTCAAACCCTTGTAATGATGTCACTGCCACTGTGAACACAGTAAGAACTATTGGGGATGCTGGGATACTATTCAATCACTGCCTGCATTGCCATAACCCTACCTACTCAATCGAAAAGCTGCCTAAACTATCTTGAGTTCTGTAACTGCCTTTGAGTGCCACTATACACTGCCTCTATCATGTAATGCACCAAGATGCACTGTGTTGACCACAACAACACACATGCACTATATTGACAACAATGACAACCAACACACAATCACTGCCATTTGTACTGTGTGTTCAACAATCTTCCCCTTTGGAATTGTTGTCAACACATCATGAGAAAAATACCATCAAAAGTCATCCATGCTCATGAGTCCCTCTCTCTCTCTCCCTTGACAATAATTGCAAAGGGCTGAAGTGGACTGCCTTCCACCTTCAATAGAGGCTCTGTCCTTTGGACTCCCCCTAAGTCCATTCTCTACTCCAGGTACATGAGCACAACTGCCTGAGAATGCTCCCCTTGCTTGGGATATTACTGTGCCCAACTGGTGTCTCTCTCTCCTATATATCTGAAAAAATCTTCTTTGGCCTCAGTACCAAAGAAATATACTTGACTCCAAATGAGTCCAATCTAAAAGCAACAACAAAAATGTAATCTCATAATTCCATCTGTTGCCTTTGACAATCACATCACCTGAGCAATCTCTCCTAGTGTGGGATACAAGCACTAATAGGAGTGTCAACCGCATCTTCCTACCCTACAGGTGTGAATTCTCAAACTACATAGGAGTGCCCATATGCATCTTCCCTATCCTGTGAGTTAAAAATCTAATTTCTCATCTCAAACTCATATCCACCCAACACTACTCAACAGAACAAGTGTTGTCTAAAGTGGATACACACAACTAAAGTGAACTACAGCTTACAACTGCAACACCATCACCACCTGTCCAACAAACCTCTTCATCCACTCAAAAATATCACTCCCCCTATCACTAGTGCTAAAACATCCAACTCTGACCAAGTCAAAAAATCACCATACTCACTGAAGAACTGCACTTTGACAATTGTCTCTGAAAGTGATACCAACTAAAACTCTGACCCATATTGATACATATAAAACTGACTGTTGGCTGCCACACTCAACACTGCATATCTCTGACCATCAACACTGCCTGCTCGGTCCTCTAACTATCCTGAAACTGCTCATCTGATGACTGCTATATCCACCATATACAACAACACTGTCGGGAACTACACTGTGTGTTAATAAATATCACCAATCCAAGCAGTACTGCTGGAACTATATTGCCATAATCTGAGTCCTGTTGAGGGCACCAATAAACATCTAGTGAGCTCCCCCTTTCTTGTGCACCTAAGTGCACCAATTGCCTGGGAGGTGTGCCCTCTCCCACACCCAAGCTGGGTAGTGTGAGGGTGGTGAATGTAGTTGCACACACCTCAGTGTACCTCTCTTTCCATGCAAGCTGACCAATTTCCTTGGTCTTCTACCTGTGTTTCTTCTCAGAAGCTCTCCTACTACTTTGTCTATCTCTCTTCTCAGTCACTGCTTTGTATCAATATTTGTGCCTCATTCTCTGTCTGACCAAATAATTTGACCTCTCTACTGACTGCTCAACTGATGGTCTAACTGTATTGGTCTGTCTGACTGGTGTCTGTGTCTCCTATGAGCACTTCACTCTCCACATACTACCCAAAGCCATCTGAGACTGGTCACTAGACTGTAAATGATATTGTCTCTCGTTGATGTACCTTCTAGAACCTCTTCTAGATTTTTTAGTTCTAGAATGCAAATAACTTCTCTCCTCAAGAGCAAGCTGAGGGGAGAGTATAGTCTTGTAATGCTTGGCCCAATGTCCAACCCGATGACATCTGAGGCACTCCACTACCTGCCTGCCTCACGGTTCTATGGGAATCCTTCCTTTATAGCTAGTGGATCCTACTTTCTAAGTACACTACACTTCTATGTCCATACCCATTGCACCTATGGCAATACCTATAAAAATGTGACTGGCTTACTAGGGACTGCCTGTGCCAACTGGGTGGTACTCTCTGCCATCTAGTACGAACCATCTACCTTTGCTGGGGAAATCTGTCAAGCCTGTCATGCTCAACCAATCTCTAATATAACATTTTATATCTCCCTGTGTCACCATGTCTGCCTTATTGGACTCTTCCTCTGAACTCTATATCTCTCCTCTGTATCAGTTGGGAGATACCTCTGGTCTATGTCCCTCTAATCTACCCCTACTGGGGACTACCTCCACACTATGCTTAGTGTACTGGAGGTTTCATCTGTGCTATGCCATACCTATGCTCTCTCTGTCTCTGCCTCCTCTGTGCTCTCTGATATGTCCTCCTCTAAGCTATGCCAATGCTTAGTCTCTGTGATCTACTTAAGTCTGTCTCTGTAGCTCTCATAGATGACTCACCTTACTCTGTAATACAATTAGATCTAATGATGGGTGGTCTCTGACAATCTACAGACTGAGCTGGCTATCTATCAATATTTACAACCACAGATGGGATGGATGTCTGACTACTCTGTAGCTTATACAACTGTGTCTGCAATGCTATGACTTCTGCCTGAAGTCCTCTGCATCTCTCCTCAAGCTGACTATCACACAACTCCTGTACTGATGTCTCCAATAATGATCTTAAGACTGTGCTACCAGACTTTGACTGTCTGTAGTACACACATCTGCTACTCTCCAGCTCTGTCAACTGTGACCTTAGAGTTGTAGTCTCCTCCTGCAGACTGTTGTACATGTCATCCCTCCTGATAACCTGAGCCTCAAGCTCCTCCATAATAATTGAGGACTCTCTCAATTGAGCTCTCAAGGATTGGATGGTCTCTCTTACATCTATGAGATCTCTGAATATCCCCTTGTATCTATCCCTCTCCAATCTTAACTCATTGAGAGAAGATGTCAGCTCTCCTCTCCAGTCAATATCTGCATCATCTGCCTCATCATTAGACTCTGTGCGTACACTATCAACTACTCTATGCTCTGTCTCATCAGAAACCAAAAAAGCTAGATTAATATCCTCTATCTCCGAGTGGCTACTAGAGCACTCTCCTGATGATTTAAAAAATGCATCTGAAGTTGACTCATCTCCATATAAACTCTGTAATCTCTCCCACATGGCTTTCGTTGACCTGCAAGCACTGACTCTAGCTTTGATGTTGTTAGTCAATCCATCTAAGATCAATGCATTAGCTTTAGATTCAAATTTCATTTATTTCTTTGTCTTTCTACTACCCTTCTTAACTACCTGATACACATCATAGCATTCTTTAGCTCCAATTTATGAGTCCATCCTGTATTTCCAAATAACATAATCTACACTATAGAAAATAGATGCTCCTGAATCAAAAAATATGGGATGTCCAAGGCTATCAACTGCTGCCATCACAACCTAGATCACCCTAAGCTGTAAAAGCTAACTATAGGGACCTTGCTTTGATACCTATTGTTGAATAGTGATGGCCACTAAGAGTGGGTGGTGAATCAGTCGACTATAAAAATCTTTTCCCTCAACAGTTTCACTCCCTGTTCACCTGTTGAGAACTTTAACACTCACCACAACCACCCACACAATCTTCTCAAAAGACACACAGGCACACAATCACACTCTAATAGCAATCCTGACTCAGTCTCATACAACCACAGTCACTAATACTGCTGCCAAGAGCTGATGCTATCACATAATATGGCACTCAACCACACACATTGCTAGCACATATAATCACATATACACCCTAGGCTGACTATCAAAGACTTTACTAGGTGTGTACACCCATCGTGCAGACAAGCACTTCAAAATCCCAAGCATGCATCCACAACACAAAAAATTACGTGCTTCAACAGTTTGCCTACGCGCATGGGGTAATGCTCACTCGGACCTCAGCATCTATTCATCATTAATTTTTCCAGCATAAAACTGAGAGGCCACACCCACGGCAGATGATCTGTTAGTCACACCTATGACTTAGGACATCTGACCTCCTTCTATCCCTATGTATAGAGACAAGGGTGTTACCCCCAATGGTTTCCCAACACCCATTGGTAACCAACACTGTGTCCAGATGCAACTGGACAACTCAATAAAAATACTTGGGCTTATATGAATGCCCTATATTGTCAAGCGCAACTAGCATAGGTCTCAACATGCAACCCTACTACTAGCATATATAATGAATACCAAAATACAAAAATTACAAAGTCAAGAGATAGAAATTCTGACAACCGTGTAATGTTTCTGATTCCTGGTATCTATAGATCAAGTTTGGCAACTCTGGTGGCTCATTGGAATCTTCAACTTCTCCCAATTTGATGGACAACTGGAATCTTCAAGTGCACTATTACTGGAGTCCTGAACTGGTTCCTGACAGTGTGGGAAACCATTGTCTTTTTCCCTTCTCGCTTCTTTTCCTGTACTTTCCTTTCTTTTCCTTTTGTTTCCTTTCTCTTTCTCTTTCTTTTCTTTTTTTCTTTCCTTTTCTTCTTTTTATCTTTCATCGAATCTGAGAGAAGCCCTTGCTTTCTTTTTCTCCTTCCTTTTTCCGTTCTTTTTCCTTTTTCCTTCCCCTTCCTTTCTTCCTCTTTTCCCCTCCTTTCTTCTTCATTCCTCTTTTCCCTTTTCTTTCTTGGCTGCAACCACAAATAGAGGTGTTGGTTCTATGATTTCAAACCATCAATGGCCTCTAGGAAAGCTGGACACATGAGATAGAGAAGGAGACTCAAATCATAGATGCATACAACACCTATTTAGGGCTGCAACCCATATTCCAACAATCTCTGCTACTCTTCTCGCTTCTCTGAGTATACCAATGGATTCCTCTAAAAAAATCACCCCCAAAAAAAAAAAAGATTACCTTATTTCGAGCCCTGTAGCCCTAGATATCGTCGATTGAAGTTGGACGAACCGTGGAGCTTGAAATAGAATCTTGGGGGAGAGCAGGGTGTACGCGCATGCATTAAAAAGGATCTTGATCCCATGTAGTGCCAATGCATCAATGCCCTTATCAACGTCCGTCAGATCATGATTTTGAAATCTTCATGATTTTCGTACGTCAGATTGCTCTAGATCTCATCTATCAGATCAACATCACGTGGTGAAGTCAACGTCAAAGGCTGACAGTGACAGGTTGATGTATCGTATTCCTATTGGCTATCTCATACGGCGGCCTATGAGCCGTCAGATCTGTTGTTGAAGGCCGGAAAGATATTTGACCGTTGGATAGTTATCAATTATTTCTTGAATGGGCAGGGATCATGAGATCCTCCCAAGGAGAATCTTTTCTAGGCGCTTCTCTACACAGGCGCTGCACGTGATCAGGGATCACAAGGGTCTACAGATTTGGATTAATCTAGATCGTAGATTCAAATTTTAAAATCTCAGTTGAATGTTATCCTATCGATCGGAACCTCCTACACTCCCAGCCTACCAGAGTGCTCAAAATGGAATCTAGGCCACAACTTCTTCATTTTAGCTCTGACTTGAGCGCCGTTTGCGACCATATGTCCGTGATGATGAGCACTACCAATCACAATTGGCCACATCAGTAAATCCATATTGATTGTCTCAGGGAACCCAAAAACAATTCGGATTGACTAAAATGCCTTTCATTTTAGGTGACCAAATGGGAATCGATGTAACTTCACCATCCAAACTCGGAATTGCACGATTCTAGTTACGTTTCGAAGAGGACTCGATGAACTAAAATATTCATGTAGAATGCTCCGCCCAGTTCTGCCATTAGACCCTCTAAAAATGCTGACAAACACGCTGCCAGTGCAAAAACCTATGAAATCAACATGCGAAAACCTATGAAATCAACATACTTAATGCATCAAGCCTTCAACCAAGGCTGTTCAAGGTTACCAAACACTGCAATGAACAATCTCATGCTGCCCAATAATCCCCAGATGCTTCAACATCATTGCCAAAATGTCACATCACTATCAAATGACCAAAATGCCCGTGTGAGTTGAATCAACACCCCCATTAACCTTTGTGATTGACTAATCACCAAAACACTCCAATATGTTGACGGTCACCTGTCTAGGCCATCAGTACTTTGTAAAATTATAGAAATACCCTATAATGATGTAATGATAGAAATACCCCTAGATGACTCCCAAACACTATGGGACCTCTGTATAGATGTCACTGCCATTGTGAACACTGCAAGAACTACTGGGGATGCTGGGACACTATCCAATCACTGCCTGCACTGCCATAAACCTACCTACTCAAAAAGCTGCCTAAATTGTCCTAAGCTCTATAATTGCCTTGAAGTGCCACTGTACACTACCTCTATCATGCAATGCACCAAGATGCACTGTGTTGACCACAACAATACACATGCACTGTGTTGACAACAATGACAACCAACACACTGTCACTGCCATCTGCACTATGTGTTCAACATCCTCTATATGCTTCTTAAACTCAACTTCGTTAAATGCATTTTATGCACTCCAAAGTTCATTCTTAAGTAGGCAGTTAGGATACTTGGCCTTGAAGTTCTTGTACAAGTGTGTCACACAAAATATGTGCTTAACTCCAGGCATTACACGATCAAATGCATTTAACAACCCCTATTATTAACACTCAAAATTATTAGAAAACAATTTGACTGGAGTACAAAATAATATTCATATGCTAGATTTTTTTTTAAAAATCAGTAAACATACCTTTTGTCAATTTGAAATGAAGTTTAGTGCTTGGTGTTGCCATGGTCCAACTATGTCTTGCAATAACTGTGGAAACCATCCCCATGAATGCTGATCCTCAATCTCTACACATGCTAAAAAACTAGGGAATATACCTTGATTTGCATCCAAAGCGATGGCACTTAATAGAACCCACCATGTGTTGTCTTAAGATGAGCACCATCAAGGCCAATGAAAGGTCGACACCCTCTATGAATTCCTTTCTCATGGAATTAAAACTTATAAATAACCTTTCAAATACAGGAGGTTGAATTGAGAGCGATTGAGTTGTTAAATGCACTACACTTCCAGGATTCCATTTCACAATGGCCTCTAGATACCTAGGTAGCATCATCCTGTATTGATCTTCTTGAGTGCCCTCATTCAAAGAAATTGCTTTTCTCTTAGCTCTATATACTTGTGAACGAGACATTGCAACACCGTAGTCCCGTTGGACTTCTCTCCTGATCGCCTTAACATTTTTCTCCCTGTCATCTCTCAACTTCTCCCCTATCTTTTCTGCTAACCAAGTTGATGTGGCAAATGAGTTATTGCATGTTCTAGGGCAACTATGCTCTGCTTGCATTGTCTGAATCTGAATCGTTGTACCATCCTGAAGCACAGCTGTATATATCCTCCACTTACAATCTTCAAATGCACACTTATGTGAAATCCTCCTCTTGTCATGCCAAACCTTCCAGAGATTGTTGTTCTAGAGTTGTAGTTGTGACTAAAATTGAGTAGCGTATAGTGCAAAATACAAAACCCTGGTTAGGGTATTGTACCGTGGATGTAGGAACCTTAACAAACCATGTAAAATCCTGTGTTGACCATTATTATTTATTATTATTATTATTATTTACATTGTATTGGAATGAGTGTGATGGTAAAATAGGTGTGTATCTCCTAGTTGGCTTAACCAACTCTAGTTGCAACGAAGTAGAGCACACGAACTTGTAGAGTGGAAAAATTGTGGTACCACAGCTAGTCGGTGTTGATTGCAGTGTGTGATCAAGTTCTCAAGTGCAAGTGATGTAGTGTGAAGGTCAACAATGCTTTGATTTTTTTGTATTTGTTTGCATGCTACAATGAGAGTTTTATCTAGTAAGACTTTCAAAGACAATGTTGAGATAGGTTTAAAAAGTTTTTGTGATCCTGATTCACCCTCCGTCTCAATGTCAACTTGGGATCATTAGTTCGATTTGAGCAAAATTGTACATTCATGCATAAAATAGCTAAATAAGGCTATCCTAAAAGTTTCGGCTCAAATCAGGAAGGTTCAAGCCCCGGAATTACATCAAGGGTAAAATGACCATTTTTGCGTTAAACAACAACCAAATGTTATTGGATTTGAGTGAAAAAAATGCACAAGCTTAAAGGTTCAAATCGGGAAGTTCGGACTAGGGGTGTCAATTCCAGGCCCAGCCCGACACGTATAGTTACATCAAGGGTAAAATGATCATTTTTGCGCTAAACGACAACCAAACGTTATTGGATTTGAGTAAAAAAATATGCACAAGCTTAAAGGCTTAAATCGGGAAGTTCGGACTAGGGGTGTCAATTCCAAGCCTGGCCTGACTCTTTTACTATACGTGTCGGGCTTAAGCTCAACATGTTTAGTAATCGGACGATCCCTGTGTGGGGTCCTAGCCCATTAGGTGCCCGACCGAACCAACCAATTCCAGGTCAGGCCCTAACCCGCCCAATTACAGCCTGACCCTTAAACTTGTAAACTTCCCCTCCCCTTCCCTTTCCCGGTCTCCTATGTGGTTGTGCCAATATTTATCTGTGTATGAAAAATTAAGAGGAAATTCTAGATAATTTAACAGATTGGATATACTTTACTTAAAATGTTGCACCAATTTACAGTAGCAGATTTCTCACCAAATTCAATAGCACCCAGGAGTGCACAAAGGAAATGAGAAATTATAGTTCAAAGTATTAAAATAGGCATACTAGTCTGGAGGCGGACAAATTGACTGAAATAATTGTCACTTGTCAGGATTTTGAAAATTAGAACCTTACTTGGGTGGAGTCACAAATCCCATATTTGGATAGAAATGGTTGCACCGTTTAAAGCCCATTTAGATTTAAACAGGGCCAAAGCCCAAAACTGCACTGTTTAAGGCTCGATTAAGGGCCGATTATATTACCCAATTATAGCCCAAGTCTGACCGGTTGATACCCCTAGTTCGGATATTGAGACAATACCAGGGGCAAAACTATCATTTTGCAAAACAACATCACATTTGGGTGAAATTTTGTGTACAGACTCTAAACGACTAGATAAGGTTATCCTAGGAGTTTTGGCTCTATTTGGGAATATTTGAGTTAGGCCAAGGGTAAAATGATCATTTTTGCCATAGAATTTGCACTGGAGTCCAATGTTGATTTTTGTTTAGATGAAGTTTCCTAATTTTTATTTGTAGTTCCCGTGCCAGTGTAGGGGCCAATGGAGTGCGCAAGCAAGAACATCAACATCGATGGGTTTGTTTGAGTTCACAAGGGGTCGGACAGTAAATTTGTATGCTCCTGTGTCTTAACGTAGGACCTAATAATGAGAACAAACAAAGTTCTTTTTCTCCAAAAAAATTTCTTTCTTGTTCTTTTATTGTTTTTTTGGGGGAGACAGATCTTTTGGCTTTGTTGAATATATTTTTCCTTAATAAAAAATAAAATAAAATAAAGCACTAAGATAAGGAAAAAGAACTTTGTCCAGGAGTGTGGCCTACACCAGTACCCCCATGAGTCTCTCTTTCTCCTCACCATATGAAAAGACACATCTACCCCTTTGTTTTGAGGATAGAGATAAACACATGGGAATGCTGGCGTAGGTCACACTCCCGGACAGAAAACTACTAAATAAGGTGAAATTTGCAAAACAACATCACATTTGGGTGAGATTTCGTCTACAAACTCTAAACGGCTAAATAAGGCTATCCAAGGAGTTGTCTCTATTTGGGAATATTTGAGTTAGGCCAAGGGTAAAATGATCATTTTTGCCATAGAATTTGCACTAGAGTCCAATATTGTTTTTTGTTTAGATGGATTTTCCTAATTTTTATTTCTAGTTCCCACGCCAGTGTAGGGGCCAATGGATTGCGCAAGCAAGAACATCAACAACGATGGGTTTTTTTGAGTTCACAAGGGGACGGACAGTAAATTTGTATTCTCCTGTGTCTTGACGTAGGAACTATGAGAACTAACAAAGTTCTTTTTCTCATTTTTTTTATTTTCTTTCTTGTTCTCTTTTCGTTTTTTTGGGGGGAAAGATCTTTCTGTTTTGTTGAATATATTTTTCCTCAATAAAAAATAAAATAATGCACTAAGATAAGGAAAAAGAACTTTGTCCAAGAGTGTGGCCTACACCAGCACTCCCATGAGTCTCTCTTTCTCCTTACCATAAGAAATGACACATCTACCCTTTGTTTTGAGGAGAGAGATAAACACATGGGAATGCTGGCGTAGGCCACACTCCCGGACAGAAAACTACCTCCCTAAAATTAAAGAAGAGTTTTTTTTTTCTAGAGAATTGGGTCAGGAAGTACTCAACTGATTCACATTTATTTTCTGAAGAAAGATTTCTAATTTCTAGTAGCTCCATATGGCAATGGGAGTTCTTACATTATGTATACCATCAGACCACAACAACCATGTAGAGATGATTGTATCTTTGGGAATTCCCACCCCCTTGACATGTACAGTGAATTGCTGCTTCTCATTCAATGACTTAAATGATAGAACATTGGGATTAACAGTAACATTTGCTAGTGTTTGTGGTCCAACTGTCACCTTGTATGTAGAATTTGGTAAGCCGACATTCGTAACCGTCCTCGGAAAATATCTATCGATGGGTGTTCCGACGAAAACAAAACCACCCAAAGAAGGGTAGTTTAAAAGAGCGTCTGTTCCATTTTCCTTGGCACAAGTAACATTCTCACCAGCAATGACCCTAATAGCCTCCGGAGTGAAACCCAAGTTGCATAAACCTTGTACATAGTCTGCTTTCAAGGCATCATACACAAGACCTGGATTGACAGCCTTTAGTGGATCAATTTGACCAGCACCATATGCCAATTCAGCCTCTTTGTGATAGGAGGGATTTATGGGAGAAGCTACAAGACAAACAGAAAAATGAATTGATTGGGTAACTACTAGTTTTGAGACTTTAGTACTTTCTTGATTATGGGTCTTAAAGCCTAGGGGAAAATGGGAAAATCAAATCACCTGTCGTCATGAGAGCAGATTTAATTGCAGCAGGGGACCATGAAGGATGAAATGTTTTGACATAGGCAGCAGCACCAGTTGCATGAGGGCAAGACATTGATGTTCCAGATATAATGTTGTACTTTACAGAGCGCTTGTCATCTGTGTAAGCTGAAACTGAGGCTTTCGGAGACCATGCTGCTAATATGTCTACACCTGGGGCACTTAAATCTGGCTGCTTGGAATACAAAAAGAAGAAGTATGTTAAGTACTTGACCGATACACAAAAAGCCTCATAGATGGTGAAACACATTAAATCAAACCCTTTAACCTATCCCATATTAGGTTGACCCAATCTAGCGCCTATACACTAGAGTTGACCCCATTAGGCAAATAACAAATTACCTTGAGGATTTCAAATGAAAGTGTGTTGGGTCCTCTAGAAGAGAATAAAACCACATGTGGAGCTTTAGGATCATGAATTGATTGACTTTTGTAGATCCTTGCCATGGGCATTCTGCTAGGAGGTAGAAATATTGACCACATTAACCAAAACTTAAGATTTTACTTGACCTATAAAATTAACTGAGCATACTTGTCTCCAATTTAACCTGGTAGCATTCAAATAGAGCTTTAATTTTTTGCCATCTGCAATGCTAATGGCTGTTGCCGGTAAAGGAAACAAAAAGGCTGTATCATCAAGTATAGTATCATCTACCATCACCATTCCCTGAGCATCTGCAAGGGCAGGCCCGCTACCATCAGAGAATGTATCGCAGAAGACAATCTTCCCTTTCACAAAATCTTTGTCCAAGGAGCCAGGATTACATGCCCTGAATTAATGAAAAAAGAAAATCATATTCATTAAAACATAGAGAAATAAAGGTAGAAAAAGAACATCATGACTAACAAGGGATTTTAACCTTGCATCTTCACTGGTAGAGTTATGTGCAGCATGATCACCTGCATATATAATTGGGGATGCCTTTTTCTCAGTTTGGAAAGTGTTGATAGCGTGTCCCTGATTATCCAATGTAAATGGTGAGTAATAAACACATCTTATTATCCCAATGAAGGAAATGGAACATGAAAAAACAATTAAAAAATGTAACACGAAGAAGCACTCTCACCACCATGGTAATCCGATTGCCTGTTGTGACATTGCTTATGATCCTACGATCTGTGTTGGTTGCTGCTACAGTTAACATCCATGGGGCAAGATTTGTGATAGTGGCTGTGTCTGGTCCAAGATTTCCAGCAGATGTAGAGGTAAGTATCCCTTTCTCCATTGCATGGAATGCTCCAATTGCAATAGAATCTTTCAGGAAACTTATAGCACCTGGACCTCCAAGGGAAACCGATAAGATATCAACACCATCTTTAATTGCATCATCAAATGCAGCCAGGATATCATGTTCAGCACAACCATCCTTCCAACAAACTTTATAGACAGCGATCCTTGCAGAGGGAACAGCTCCTCTTACAGTCCCTTCAGCAATGCCAAAAAGGCTTGTATTTTTAACTTCAACACCTGCTACTGTAGAAGCAGTATGGGTTCCATGTCCTTCAATATCACGGGGGGACTTCTCTTCCTCTGCTGTGTAGCTATTGTCGGCTTTGTAAAATCGTGCCCCAATAATCTTACTGTATTTTCCATTCAAAAATGTTGAAATAAACAGTAATTAAGTAGTCCATGGAGAGAAGAACATTCCAAGTACATTGCAACAAAATCATAATAAGCTCAACAAATTGAACAAGCATTGTATAAAATAGTGAATCATGCAAGGGACCCAAAATTCTTACTTGTTACAGGTGATGTTTTGACAAATACCCTTCCATTTGCTCGGGGGACGACCGATCCCCTTATCACTGAAGCTCTCGGATTCAGGCCAGATTCCACTGTCAATCATGCCAATAATGACATCACTCTCAACGGTGGGCATTCTTCTTACAGTGCTTGGGAAACCCAGGAAATCCCATGATCTTGTTGTGTCAAGTTGAAGGGTTCTACTTGGAAATACAGAGACTACATTTTTCATGCCTGCAAACGACAGGTTAATGTTCAACAAATAGTACGTACTTGCAAACAGGTTAATAATTCCAACATTGGTTGCAGAAGAAAGCTAATTCACTAGAGGGTGACATACAATAGGTTAATTAATGTTCAGCAACTAGTACCTCTTAGCTTTCCTTGCTCTTGTTCTGTGAGCTTAGCTGCAAATCCATTAAAACTATTTCTATAGCTGCAAACTAAGGATTCTCTAGCAGAGCTGCATCAGAAAAAGCTAGCTTGAAGCTTTGGTATCATGGGAAATCCACATTAAAGTTAAATTATTAAGCAAAGAAGGAAATTAAGACAGAAAATTAACAATATTAATTTATACCTTGTATCAATAAGGACTTGTTCTAAGATACGCAAATGGACAGAAGATTCTGTGGAGTACTCATCCTCAGCCTTTAATAGTGCACCCATGTATACAATATACACCTATATATGCCAAACCCATAAGATATATACATTAACAATGCACCCAACATTATATTACTACTGTGTTTTCGTTATTCACCAATATAGTACTCATCCTCAGCCTTTAACATCAATAAAAGATGTTAGCAGATGTGAATATCACTAGGCTTCCATGCATCCATGGTACAAAGGGAGCAGAACAACCATTTGAAATCAAACCTAAAGAAAACTCTTATCACATAACAAATTCTTATCGATGCATAACCCCAACCCCCAACGCCCCCCCAAAAAAAAAACCTAATCATGGAATCTTTTAAAAAGAAAAAAGAATGACAGGAAAGAACATGAATGTAGATATATAATTGCTTGCCTTCTTGTCTGTATGGGCAATGACAGTAGTAACACAATTGAGAGAGGTCAAGATTACAATCAGGAGAGTGATTAGCCGCCATGAATAAGAGCTGAAGAAGCTATACGAGTTGTTAGCCATTGAAGGTTGTTACACTACTCCAAATGTTCTCTCATTCATCCTCTATGACACTGAATGAATTAAGCTTTTATCATCATCTCTATATGTAATTATATAGCACAGAGAGAGAGAGAGAGAGAGAGGCAGTATCGATCTCTATCTATAGAGGGAGAGAGAGAGAGAGACCTGAAATGGGAAAATTATAAGGTCCATATCTTCAGTTTATATATCTCGCTTCAATTAGATTAATTACCTCCTGTTATTTCGTTAGCCATGCCCATGTATGGGAAAACTAAAACATTCGTTTGGAAATTAAGGTGGCCATATCCTGATTTCACTAATAATGTACCAAATTAATTAAAATTCTGTTTCTAATTATAACTAACCATGATTACAGACGAATAACTACTATCTGTATCTGATTTCATCCCTTATTTTGGTCTTCTCAATTTAAAACAAAAAAAAAAAAATTCAAGAGATATTATATGATTCTTTTTTTACTGATGTCTCGATGACAATTTTTGCTTTGGGAACTCAAGCTGGCCATATCTGATTTCACTACTGTATCAAATTAAAATTCTGTTTTCAAATATCATTAGCAATAATTAGATAAATAACTGATTTAATCCCTTTTAATGTCTAAGAATCATGATATTTTATGGGAAAAAGTTATCCACAATGCCAGCTCAAAAATGAAATTGCACACCCCCTCTCACATATCAATGTTCCTGTGAGGGGGTGATATGTTATAAATGCCCCTCCCCTACTGTCAGATTCCAAAGGGAGTTCTGTCATTTGCCTGAAATTTTACTCGGGCAGTGTAGGGAACCCTCTCCCATCTTTTATATAGTGCTTTTTTTTATTGTGTTGGAAGCTAATGTGTAGCGGGTAAGAACCCAATCCGGCCCCAACAACTCGAACCTATGATCTGACGACCTTGTTCAACATTTGTCATGACCTGGGTATATGTTGATTGGTTTGACCAAGTTAATTCGTGGAAATTACTTTCTTAAATTGATTGTTTTTGTATAACTTTCAGAAATTAATTTGAAAACAATTTATGAACTAGTAGGCCTATTTATCTTACTGTGAGGCAGAATTTAGAACCTTTGTGAGAGGTATTTCAATAGCCAAGGATTTGGGGATTGATGCAGCCCAAGTTGATGATAAAGCCTACAAGCAGGTATATTGACTAAGATATGGACTGTAGAAGGAAACAGGATTAATCCTACAATTAAGGATTTTATCCTTCTTTTTATTACCGTTTTCCTTTCCTTCCTGGACTTCAATTATCTTGCTTGATTGAAGCACAATGGATTGAAGGCCAACAGCTATTGTGTGAGTTGTAGGGGATTTGGTTTTATCCTTGATTGATTCCCTGAAATTGTAATATGGAGTGTAGAAGGAAACAGGATTAATCCTACAACTAAGGATTTTATCCTTGTCTTTATTGCCGATTTCCTTTCCTTCCTGGACTTCAATTATCTTGCTTGATTGAAGCACAACGGATTGAAGGCCAACATCAATTGTGTGAGTTGTAGGGGATTTGATCTTATCCCCTGAAATTGTAATCAATGGTTACATGAGCTGGTGATGTATTGGCTTCACTTACATGCCCCCGCAAGCTCAAGGGGGATTGATGCACCTTGAGATTGGACAGCAGATATGTGAACCGTTGTTGTGATAGAGGCTTCGTGAAAATGTCAGCTAACTAATCTTTTGTTGAGATGAACCTTACATCAAGATCTCCTTTGGCTACCTTGCCCCCGACAAAGTGGAAGTCGATTTCGACATGTTTTAGTTGGGCAGGAAAGACAGGGTTAGCTGTCAAACAGGTGGCCCCGACATTATCACACCACAATATTGGAGTAGTTGGCAAATAGATTTGAAGTTCTTTTAAAAGTGATTGAAGCCATGTGAGCTCGGCATGCAGCTGTGTTTGCGATGTCGCGATACCCAGCTTCAGTGCTTGAACGAGCGGTTATTGCTTGTTTTCTAGTTCCATGATATGAGATTATTGCCATGAAAAATTGCAAACCCACCAATAGATTTCGATCATTTGGACAGTTGGCCCAATCGACATCGAAGAAGGCAGATGAGTCACAATTAGGTTTATTTTTTATAATTAATTTACTTGTATACTATAGGTCAATTTAAACTTGTTAAGTCTCATTAGAATTTTTAGGTCCTTGAATACTACAGTCCCTTATTCTATCACTTTGACCATAAACACATGATAAATTCCATTTACTCATATTTGTTACTTTCTAAGTCTATGGTGTCCAATTAGTCCATATTCCTCATATTTATGTGCCATGTAGTTATATTAGGTTCTCCCACAAAGTGTACCAGATTTACATATGCTCTTGGAACATGAATTTAAGAGCATTTTGAAAATGCTCTGGTGATCCCAAAGCAAAATGTTAAAATAAAAAAAGGGCCAAAAAGGTCGAGCCTGTCGTGATAACTGCAGCGCCTTATCTCTTCTTCTTCTTCCTCTGGTTCGACTGTTCTAAATCTCATTAAAAATTTCTAGCCTTTAATCAAGGTCGGAACGGGGCAAGGTTGAGACCTTGTTGGGCGCAACTAGGCCCAGATGACTACTTCTTCTCCCTGGCCTGGTCCAACCCCTACATCTCCCTTCCTCCTCCCCATGGTCAATGCCAAACAGGCTCAATCCGGCCTAACCCGGTCCTATTTCAGTCGTAACGAAAAATCATATATTCAAAGGCAAATTGAAGTTCAAGACTGGCCTAATCCCGATCCAAATTTAATTCAAAATGAACTGCTTATGATGGGCTTGGGCTGAATGTCCCTTTGGGTTTTCATATTGGATTGCCCATCCTATGTTTAAAACCAAAATTTTCTTGGACATGGAGACCTGGTCCTACTCTTTTGATTCCCATTTCTTACTGAAGTAAGCCTCCTTGGTTTATTGATGTAATGTGTCTCTTTTATAAGCCTATATTCAGGGTCTTAATTCTGAATACGTGATTTACTTTATTAGTTAGTCTAGTTAGAGTCCTATTTCTTTATTTCTTTGTTACTACCTATTTCAGTCTCTTTCCCTTATTATTTCTCTATCCTAATTAGTTTAAGTTACCTTATCAGTTCGGGATTGGTTTAGGCCTTTTTTTTCTTCTTTTTTAGTCTATTTTTGAGTCTTCTATACAAGTTTGTAAGGCGCTTTCAACCTTATACAAGTTATTGAATAATGAAGATAGGTTTTGCCTTTGGTTCTGTGGTGATTCAATACCTCCCTGGTGCGGTGATTCAGCAGGATCCCCACTTTGATGATTCAGTAGGCTCCCTGGTGGTGATTCCAAGGTAGTGTTTCAGGTGGTACTTCCTAAATACACATCCTCTTCTTCTTTCTGATCTTCTTCAATCAAATAGGTGAATCACACCTTTTTACTGTTTTCTGAAATTCCTTCAAGTAGGAATCCTGGATTTCTCAGCCATGAAACCTGTGTTTCCAATTCTGATTTCAGTACTAGCTATCGGAATCGATTTGTACCTTATTCCTGGCTTCCAAATTGGATCTTGCTATCGATTTAACAGAATCTTACATCTGATCTGATTTCTCAGCTTCTCTCTATTTCAGCTTCAATTCTCGAATCTGAATTCCACTATTACTGTTAAATCCAGCAGCTCTTTGATCATCTTTTAGATGCTAAATTGAAACCTTGAAATTCTGCACATCCAGTCTGCTATTTTTCTGGGTTTCAAGCTTCCTTCTTTCAATAGGAGTTCATCAGACTTGTTTGTTTCTTGTTATTCAATTTCTCTAATATTGGATTTTGGTTCCTTATTCTCCTGCGATTTTGGAATTTCTAAATCCTGTCCGTTTGGTATTTTAGAACCACATTAGATCAATTTTTTTTTAAAAAATAAAACCGTTCAAGTGAAAACTAACCATTCAAATCCAAAAAATGGCAGTAGGGTGAGAACACTCCATGATAGCGTTCAGCATTGAGCCTAGACCAGTTGACCTCATATAAAGGATGAGTTGACAAGGGAGAGAAACAAATATGCTATTTTTAACTACTTTGGTAACTGGTTTTTCTTATTATTGGGTCAATCAATGCTGGAGTGCCACAAGCTGGATCAATGAAAGGTATTTCACTCAGATATTTAGTACCATGTAACCATATCAGGAGAAACTACACAGATTCATCACCATGATGTCCAACCGCAACAGTTGTCAAGATACAGCCTTTTTCTCCTTTTCAAAATAACAGTATTAAGAGTGATTGTTAAGTTGTCAAGAGAATCAGCAGGAAGGATACTTACTAGGTGTTTTATACATCAATTATACTACCTTTTTATAATTAAATGGAGCATTTATGCTTCTGAAGGTTAGAGAATGAATAAAAATTGATTGTTCATACTGAGATCAACCCATGGCTGGTGAAGGATCGGCAATGGTGAATAGAGGCCCGTGTTTTGCTTGGTACCTTTAGCTAGCTGGCAAACTCGGCACTGCTTGATTACATAATCTACATCCTTAGCCAAATGAGGCCAATAGTACCGATCAATTACCTTTCAGATGGTTTTATCTTTCCCGAAGTGTCTTCCTAAACCTCCTCCATGTAACTCCCTGATAATGTGGTGTCGTAAGGACGAATCAGGAATGCACAGCCGGGGTCCTATGAACAAGTAACCATCATGTAATGAGTACTTAGGGTGTTGTCCACCCTGCTTCAAATCAGCATATAGGACTTGAAAGTCCTTGTCACTAGCATACTCGTCTCTGATCTGCTCGATGCTAAGTGCATGGGCTGAGAAAGTGTTCAAGGTCAGGGCTTTTCTACTCAATGCATCAGCCACTGTATTTTCCTTTCCTGATTTGTATTTGAGAGCAAAGTTGAAATCCTGTAAGTATGCGACCCATTTAGCATGCCTGGTGCTAATGGACTTCTGTAAGTGGAGGTGCTTGAGTGCCTCATGAACAGTGTACAGGACGAATTCTTTGCCAATGAGGTAGTGTCTCCAAAGCCACAAGACCTGAACAACAGCATAAAATTGTATATCATAAGTAGAGTACCGCATCTTGGCATCATTGAGTTTCTCACTATAAAATGCAATAGGATGCCCATTTTGCATAAGAACTCCGCCTAAAACAACATGGGAAGCATCTGTAGCAACTTCGAAAATATGGTCAAAGTTGGGCAGGCATAGTACTGGGGCTTTAGTCATCTTCTTCTTGATCAGCTGGAAGGCTTTGTGAGCAGCTACTGTCCATTTGAACTGACCCTTGTTCTGTTTGATGCATTCAGTTATTGGTGCCACAATGGCACTGAAATTGCGAATAAATCACCTGTAAAAGGAAGCCAAACCGTGGAAACTCCGTGCTTCGATGAATGTCGTCGGAATAAGTCACCTCAACAATGCTTCGAACATTTTTCGGATCAGCTTCAACACCCTTGGATGAGATTATAAAGCCAAGGAAAACAACCTTGGGCAGCATGAAGGAGCATTTCTTTAAATTGATAAACAACTTCTCTTGTCGGAGCACTCTTAGAACTTGTTTTAGGTGGTCTATATGCTCATCTAGGTCTTTACTGTACACCAAAATATCATCAAAATAAACAACAAGAAATTTACCGATGAAATGACGAAGTACCTAGGTCATGACTCCCATGAAAGTGCTAGGTGCATTCATCAGGCCAAAGGGCATGACCTTCCACTTGAATAATCCATCTTTGGTCTTGAAGGCTGTCTTCCATTCGTCTCCAGGTTGGATGCGAATTTGATGGTATCCACTGCGAAGGTCAATCTTGGAGAAGATCTTAGAACCGGACAGCATGTCTAGCATGTCATCAAGCCTAGGAATTGGGAACCTATACTTGATGGTGATCTTGTTGATGGCTCTGTTATCCACACACATGTGCTATGAACCATCCTTCTTTGGTGTCAACAAGGCTGGAACAGCACAAGGGCTTATGCTTTCTTCAATAAACCCCTTCTTGAGAAGCTCTTCATGCTCAGAGGGACTCATCCTATAGGCGGGCAGATTTATTAACATCACACCAAGTACCAAATCGATGGCATGTTGAATGTCTCTGAGTGGTGGCAACTCATTGGGCAGTTCTTCTGGTACTACATCTGAAAAATCCTACAATAATTCCTTGATGGGTTGTGTAAATTTCTCTTCAGATGGGGCAGCAACCTCTTGAGTCACCAAGGCAAGAACTAGACCTGTATCATGGCTAGTTTGTTCAAATTCCCTCAGTGGTATATCTAGCACTTTGTTTCCAGATTCTGTCCCCTTTTGATTTGTGCACATGACACGGCATTTTCGTACTTCAGCCAGCAAATTAAGTGGGTACCACCTAATCTCCTCTCCTTTATGTTGAAATACGCATAGATTTTTTCTTCCTATGAGAGCAACATCATTGTCATAAAGCCATGGTCTTCCTAGTAAAACATCAGTCATTCTCATTGGAATAATATCACACCAAATTTCCTCTGAATACTTTTGGGCCTGTAGGGGAACATAGCATCTCTTGTTCACGTCAAGCTTATTCCCATTTAATAAGGAGACTTTGTAGGGCATCGGGTGCTTCTCAAATTTCAGATTCACCTTCTTCACAAGGTCTTCGGACACAACATTAACGCAGCTACCACTATCAACAATTATCTGGGCAGTGCGCTCACCTGCTCACAAGCGAGTATAGAAGATGCAACTACGTCGCCAATCTTCACCTTTAGATTCAGCACTCAATATACGTGCTACTACGTGTACACCTCGGGTATCTTCAAGTTCATCACCCAAGTCGTCAAAATAAACAGCCCCATCATCATCATTATCAAGGGGTAATGCATAAATACCCAGTTCATCAAATTCATCAGAGCTTTCTTCCTCCTTTTCAGCTACATGAATCGGTCTCTATCTTTGTGGGCAGTCCTTAGCATAATTTCCCTTTTCATTGCAGCGATAAAAAGTATTTGACTCACTAGTGGTCGTTGGGGCTTTGCCCTTGTCCACACGTGAAGAGCTGCCAGTGTAAGTGGCTGTCCGTGTAGAACCAGCAGTGGTGTTATTACCACTATTGTAACCATTAGTTGGTTTGGATGCTGGAAAAGATTTTCTGGTGTCGACAGCAGTGGAGCCAAACCTTCTAGTGGTGTTTAATAGGTCTTCAGCCTTCAATGCCTTCTCAAAGCAGTCCTTGATGTCTAGAACATCCACAACACCAATAGCTCTAATGATATCAGACCTCAATCCCAACCGAAATTAGGACAACATTTGAGTGGCACTTTCTATGGTGTCAGTACGAGATGAGAGAGAATCAAACTTTTGCATGTACTCGGATACAGTCATGTTCCCTTGCCTAAGGGAGTTGAATTGATCTTGCATCTGAGCTCTATAATGTCTAAGTAAGTATTTCTCTTTCAAATCATACTTCATATCCTCCCAGTTGGTAGGTGTTTTACCTTCACGTTCCATGTCCCTCTCTGTCTTACGCCACCATTCTCGAGCAGAACCAATTAATTTAGTACGTGCCAATCTCATCTTTTGGTCTTCACGCAAGTCATACTAGTCAAAATAGTCATCTAGGGCAATAAGCCAGTCATAGAATTTCTGTGGTTCACCATGCCCATCATACTCTTTCAGTTCTAGCTTGACCTTCTATGTATCAAATCTCCTGTTATGGGCTTCATCTCCAGTGAAGTATGATCTCAAGTATTCCTTAAAGTTAGGTCTTCGAGGTGATTTAGTAGTTCTTTCCCTGTCGTCTCTGTAGTCATCTCTGTCATACCGACGTCGATCCCTGTAGTCTCGGTCATGTCTAGACTGATCTCTGTGACGTCTGGGATGATCTCTGTGATGTTCATCCCTTCCCAAAATTCCATGAACTTCAGAATGTACTTGTAGTCGATCCTCCTCTACGTATAGAGGGTTGTTTACAATAGGCACAGCTTGCCTTTGCTCAACAATCTGTAACCGATCACTGATCTTCTGGAGCATGTCGAGAATTGCAGCCATTGGATCAGGTGGGGTGGCCGTGGTTGATCAACAACAAGTGTGCCTTGTCCTTCCATAGCTTTGATACCAATTTGATGTAGCCTAGGTTGAATAAGTCCCGCATAGAAACCAGGTTGTGTAATAGGGTTGGCCGAATGGGGCAGATTAGGTTAATTAGGGCAAAATTTGGGTTAGGAATTGGAGTTTGAGTTAGGGCTTTATTGGGTAATGGTATGCAGGTTTTTAGGAGTCTAATTAGTATAGGTTTTAATTAGGTTTGAATAAGAAATAAAATTTCAGAATTATGAGGGTTAGGGTTATGAGTTTTGGGAATGAAGGGAATGAAGAGATCTAGGGTTTCTAGGGGGAAACAGGTCAAGGGATTCTGGCCGAGTGTCACAGAGGTGGGGAAGAAGATTCGGTTGAAGTTTGGTGTGATTTGGTTGGCTGGTTAGGGCTGGGCAGAGTTTAGGAACTTTAGGGTTTTAAAGGAGAACTAGGGTTTGCAGGAGGATGGTTGCAGGTTAGGGTTAAGCAAAGGAAATAATAGAGCAAATGTGCAGGTCTGAATTGCATAAATAACAATAGCAGATTGAATATTGGACAAGACCTCCTAACCTTCACAGTGCAAGGAGTCGCAGGTATCACCCACCCTTCACGACCTTGAGTCCACAAGGATGTAAGCTCACAGAGGAGCAGAGGCAGCAGCTCGATTGCAGCAGTCTCAGATCTGAAAACAGAAATTTTTCAATGCTGAAGAGTAGTGGGGGAGCCTCCCACGATCTGTCTATTTATAATAAAAGGGAGGCGCCAAAAGGCCTTACAAATAATCAAACTTAAAAGCAATCCTAGTCAAATTAGGAGTGGGAATTCCTAACCTGAATCCTAATCTCAGGACATAAAACATAACAGAGTTATACTCTAAATAGGAGTATAAGTTTAAACAAATAACACAAATAAAACACTTATCCCTCTAAAATCGTGGAGGACGAAACTAAGAAAATAAACATAATGAAGACTGTTTTAACCTTCCTAAGTAAAAAAAAAAAAACTAAAAAGGCTCCAACGAAAATCAGCCTAATCAAGGCTGCTCTTCTTCTTTTTTCGTGTGCTTGGACCTACATCACACCATTTTTTTCTCCAAAGTCTGTAAAATCAATTGCTACAAATGACAAAGCTATCTACCACTGCTCCTTCAATGTCTATTTATTAGTATTCATTTCTACTATTCTGTCTCTCATTTTTCTATGCCATAATGTTTTATGATTCATCAATATTTATTGAAAAAAAGTCAAGTACTTGATACTATTTTGCATATTGAGAAAGTCTAATTACCTTATAAAACCAAAATAATTTGCTCTCCAAACAACCCGTAAAAGATGATATTCTATATTATTTTAAACCCAAACTTTTATTTAAGAATTAAATTAGGCATGCAAAGGCTAATACCTGACATTGAAAACAGTCATTGCCTTCTCATAAAAGAGAAGGGTCTACGAGTCCATATTTGGTTGATCTATCTACCGTCACTTGTTTCACCATCTTAAGTGCTTCAAATCCACAGAATAGGACATTCAAGGACTGATTTTAAAAATAATTAAATATATCTCTCTCTCGTTCCCTCTTTCCACATGATGCAGTTATGTTCTTCAAATTGTTCCTCCTCTTTGACGAAATATCTCCCTTCTCTTGGGTTGATTCTATTTTTTTAGTAGAGTAGACTATCATTTCGTAAAGTATGCTTGCATTTGTATTTGTTTTTTTGATTAATCTGGTTTTGATCCTACAAGAAAAAGGTGTATACAGATTTTCTTGTAATTTCCTCTTAACACTATCAGTAATTTTGTGAGTAATAGCAAAAACTAATCCTTGTTTAAAGAAATTCTTTTTATTATTTCATAATCAGCTTGGGCCCATTACTTGAAGGTTTTGAAGCTGCTCTATACCCATACTGTTCCCACACATGGAACTTCCTTCCTTCATATGGTCACACGTCCATATGCACGTGCATTTTTAGTAGTATATTTATGTATAGCAAGAGATACTGCTTCCATCTGTTATACAATCATCAATAAATATATATATATATATATATATATATATACACACACACATAGAGAGAGAGAAATCATAAGAGATTGGAAGGCCTAATATTTCAGTGTCATAGAAGGTGAATGAGATGTGGAGCGTAACCTTCAATGACTAACTCGTGTAGTTTTAGCTCTCAGTCATGGCTAATCACTCTCCTGATTGTCGTCTCGGCCTCTCTCAATGGTCTTATTGTCTCTGCTGATACAGAGAAGAAGGCAAGCAATCATCTACAATCATATTGTTTCTTAGTCATTCTTTTTGTTTTATCACTTTGGCAAATGTTGTTTTGTTTTGTTTTTCATTTTGGAACCACTATTTGTATCAAATTATTTATCTTTGCTTTTCTTTAATCCCTCCCTCTCTTATGACAATGTCTGCTAATCCCTTCCCCTCTTTGAACTAACAAAGGGATTCTCTTTCCTTACACTTATTAAGAAAAGAAGAAGATGGGTTTCCTTCTCCTAGTGAATTTGTTATATGATAGCGTTCTTGTCTTTAGGTTAATATTGTAGATATGGGTGCACTTTCAAGGGCTGAGGATGACTACTGCACCACAAAATCTGTCCATTCGTGCATCTTAGAACAAGTCCTTATTGATAAAAGGTATAAATTTATATTGTTTTCTGTCTTAATTTCCATTTTTGGTTGGTTCAACTAAAAATGTGGATTTTCTCCGGATACCAAAGTTTCAAGTTTTTTTTTTAATGATACAGCTCAGCTAGCGATTCCTTAGTTTACAGCTATAGAAAAAGTTTTAATGGATTTGCAGCGAAGCTCACAGAACAAGAGCAAAGAAAGATAAGAGGTACCCACCCCTTCTTTTTCTTTTCTTTTTTTTTGAAATAGACAACATTTGAAATGTATAATTATCTTACAATACACAAACTTGCTGGGATGAAAAATGTAGTCTCTGTATTTCCAAGTAGAACCCTTCAACTTCACACAACAAGATCATGGGATTTCTTGGGTTTCCCAAGCACTGTACAAAGAATGCCTACCATTGAGAGTGATGTCATTATTGGCATGATTGATAGTGGAATTTGGCCTGAATCTGATAGCTTCAGTGATGAAGGGATAGGTCCTCCACCAAGCAAATGGAAGGGGAATTGCCAAAACATTACCTGTAACAAGTAAGAAATTTGGGTCCCTTTCATGATTGACTTCTGCTACCTTCTGTATACTATGCTTGTTTATTTCAATAATTTTTTGAATGAAAAATACAATAAGATTTTTGGGGCACGATTTTACAAAGCCGGCAATAACCACATAGCAGAGGAAGAGAATTTCCCCCGTCATTTTGAAGGACATGGAACTGTTGAACAGTGATGGCCACTGAGAGTTGGGGTGAATCAGTGGACTATAAAAATCTTTTCCCTCAAGCAGGTTCACCTCCTAGATCACCTGTTGAGATTTTTAACACTCACCACAACCAACCACACAGTCTTCTTAAAAGGCAAACAGGCACACAACCACACTCTAACTAGCAATCTTGACACGATTACATACAACCACAATCACGATATCACGCCAAGAGCGCCAAACAAAGTCTTGCCAAGAGCGCTATGTCAAGCTGTTGGAGATCCCTCACTTAAGCACACCGACTCAATCACAATCTGGAGGATCGAATACAAACCACAAAATCGTGTACACACCCCAGCCAGACTCAAAGGCTCTACCAAGTGTGTACATCCATCCTGCAGAAAGGCACTTCTAACCAAAGCAAGCAAGCATCCACAACACAGAGATATACGTGCTTCGGCAAGTTGCCTACGTGCACGGAGTAATGGTCACTTGGACCTCAGCATCTACTCATCACTAATTTTCCCAGCATAAAACCGAGAAGCCGTACCCACGGCAGATGATGTTTCAGTCACACCTATGACTCAGGACATCTGACCTGCTTCTATCTCTAAGTATAGAGATAAGGGTGTTACCCCCAATGGTTTTCTCAGCACCCACTGGTAACCAGCACTGTGTCCAGATGCAACTGGACAACTCAATAAAAACAATTGGGCTTATACAAATGCCCTACAATGAAATCCATATAGCATAGGTCTATGGCAGTATAACCTACCTAGCATATGCAATGGAAATACAGTATATCAAACACAACAGGCAATAAAGTGTAGAAAATCTCACAACCATATATGCACTGTCTCTAATCACTGATGTCCGGTGATGGAGTCTAGCAACTCTGGTGGCTCACTGGAATCTTCAATTTCTCCCAATTTGATGGAGAACTGGAATCTTCAAGTGTGCTCTGTCACTGGAGTCCTGGAGTGGTTCCTGGCAGTGTGGGAAACCACTGTCTTCTTCCTTTTCTTTCTTTTCCTTCTATTTCCTTCCCTTTCTTTTCATTTCTCTTATTTTCCTTTCCTTTTCTTTCTTTTCTTTTCTCTTCTTTTCCTTTCCTTTCTTTTTCCTTTTCTTTTTCTCTCCCTTTTTTCTTTCCTTTCTTCTTTCTTTTCTTCTTTGTTTCCTCCACGGAATCTAAGATTTGAGGCTTGAGATGGGGGTTCAAACTTCCTTTTTTTCTTCTCTTCTTCTTTCTTTCTTCCTTCCTTCCTTCCTTCCTTCCTTCCTTCCTTCTTTTTTTTCTTTCTCTTTTCCCCTTTCTTCCTTGGCTACAACCACAAAGAGAGGTGCTGAAACTATGATTTCAGACTATCAATGGCATCTAGGGAGGCTGAACACATGAGATGGAGAAGGTGATTCAAGCCATGACTGCACACATCACCTATTTAGGACTGCAACCCTTTTCCGGCGACTTCTACTTCTCTTCTCTGTTCTGTCAGCACACCAATGGATAGATCTCGAAAAATTACCCAAAATCAAAAAAAAGTTCAGCTCATTTGGCCATTGGATGAGTGAGATATCGGGTTTAGAAGTTGGGCCATTCGTAGAGCTTAAAATGGAATCTCGAGGGCTGTGTACATGTGCGCGCGCAAGCATCATATCGGCACTTGATTCCATATAGCGCCAGTGCATTAGCACATTTATCAGCGTCCGTCAGATCTTGACTTTGAAATATGCATGTTTTTCATACGTCAGATCGCTCAAGATCTCATCCGTCAGATCAGTATCACGAGGTAAAGTCAATGTCAAATGCTGACAGTAGCAGGCGACGTTTCGGGCTCCTATTGGCTGTCTCGAACGGCGGCCTTCTAGCCGTTAGATCTGTCGGTGAAGGCGGGAATACTTTTCAGCCATCGGATAGTCATCCATTTCATCTTGAAATGATAGGGCTTATGAGATCTTCCGAAACAGAATCTTTCTTGGGTGCTTTATATGTAGGCGCTACACTCAATCAGGGACCACAGGGTCTACAGATCTGAAATAATCTGGACCGCACATTCAAATTTTAAAATCTCAGTTGAATGTGATCATGTTGATCGGAATCTTCTACATCACAACCTATCAGAGAACCCGAAATGGAATCTAGACCATAACTTCTTCATTTTAGCTCCTATTTGAGTGCCGTTTGCGGCCACGTGTCCGTGACGATGAGCACTACCAATCAAAAATAGCCACATCAGCAAAACCCTTACTGATTTTCTCAGGAAACCCAAAAACAATTCGGATTGACTAAATTGCCCTTCATTTTAGGTGACCAAACGGGAATCGCTATAACTTCATCGTCTAAACTCGGAATTGCACGATTCCAGTTTTATTTCGAAGAGAACTCGACGAACTAAAATATTCATGTAGAATGCTCCACCCAGTTCCGTCATAATACCCTCCAAAAGTGCCAATGAACACGCTACCAGTTCGGAAACCTATGAAATCAACATTCTTAATGCACCTAGCCTTCACCCAAGACTATCTAAAGCTTCCAAACACTGCAATGAACAATCTTATGCTGCCACATAATTCCCGGATGCTCCAACATCATTGCCAACATGTCACAACACTGTCAAATGACCAAAATGCCCCTATGAGCTGTATCTGCACCAAGATACATTGTGTTAACCACAACAACACACATGCACTGTGTTGACAACAATGACAACCAACACATAGTCACTGCCATCTGCACTGTGTGTTCAACAGGAACCCACACTACTTCTATAGTAGCAAGTGTTGAAGTTAAAAATAAAAGCCTTTTTGGCCTTGCTGAAGGGACTGTAAGAGGAGTTGTTCCCTCTGCAAGAATTGCTGTCTATAAAGCTTGCTGGAAATCTGGTTGCGCTGACCATGATGTAATGGCTGCATTTGATGATGCGATTGAAGATGGTGCTGATATCTTATCAGTTTCCCTTGGGGCACCAAGTGCTATAGCTTTGACTAAAGATGTTATTGCAATTGGAGCATTCCATGCAATGGAGCAAAGGAATCCCTACCTCTACATCTGCTAGAAACTTTGGACCAGAAATAGCTACTATCACAAATGTTGCCACATGGATGTTAACTGTAGCAGCAAGCAACACAGATCGTCGGTTCATAAATAATGTCACAACAGGCAATCAGATTACTGTAGTGGTGAGAGTGCTTCTTCATGTTGCATCTTCTTATACCTTTTCCTCATTGAGACTGTCTAAATGAAATCTTTACCGTTTAGAACTTGTAAACTTCTTTTGATTCCTCTTTGTCTTATTTTCGAAAGTTCTTTTAGTCAATTAAGGGTAAAAATGAGTTTTCAAAATAATTTGTATGTGACATATCATTATATCATTATAAAAGTTAGTTTTTTTCGCTTTTTTTTTAATTTTTTTGAGTACATATGTGAAATGAAAGGGTTGACCTACATTGAAAAAGAATGTTATACTAAAACAGCAAAAAACGTAAGATTAAAAATTAATTGACACCTTAAAGGGTGTCAATAAGGAAATCTCTTCTTTATTTTTCTTCGAAGAAGTTCATTGATATATATATATGAGAAAAGAAAATATGCAGATTCTTTTGCTTTGCTTAACTTTCATTTCTTTTAGAAAAATCTATGTTTTGTTAATTTTCTTACCATGAGAATTTTGAAATGGAAGTCAATTTCCAATATTTTGTTATTGTATTTCAATAAAATGTTTTTTTTTTTTTAATTAAATTTGGAATGATACAATTTGCTTTTCTTTTAGCCTTTTTCTATAAAATATTTTCCACAGACACAATCAAGACCTCAATGTTTTCAAATTTATTTCTGCTCCTTTTACTGTAGCAACAGTATCAAAATATTGGTTTATGAATATTTGAATGTGATATATTTTCCAGCCCAATTTGAAAACCATTATACCGCTTTATATTTTATTGTTTCGTATTGAGAACAAGGTTAAATTTTTCAGAGTGGCTTTCCTTAATAATCTTATCAATCAGAATTGTCATATCATCATTCCACATGGCACACAGAAGTAACTGAACAGGATTATGCCTTTTTCATTATTTTATGACTTATTAGGTGTTTTACTATGATTTCAGGTTTATTTTCTTAACTCAATCCATATCTTACCAAACTTTGTACTGGGTCAATCACCTCTTTATGGATAAATTGTTGAAGGAACAACCATTACATAATCTAGAAAATCATCCGTTTGGCTACCAAGGAGATTTCAATTGTGAATTTTAGTTTTGTTTATTTTTTTTTATGGATAATAAAATGTTTTTATTACTCACCATTTACATTGGGTAATTTGTCGTCAGTATTGATTTCCTTCTTTGATAATCAGGGATATGGTATCAATACTTTCCAAACTGAGAAAAAGGCATCCCCAATTATATATGCAGGTGATCATGCTGCACATTACTCTAGCACTGAAGATGCAAGATTTAAATCCATCCATATCAGTACTCATGTTGTCCATTTTTTCTACCTTTTCTTTCTCTATGTTGTTAATTGAATATGAGTTTCTTAATTTCATTAATTCAGGGCATGTAATCTTGGCTCCTTGGACAGAGATTTTGTGAAAGGGAAGATTGTCTTCTGCGATACTTACTCTGATGGTAACGGGCCTTTCCGTGCTGATGCTCAGGGAATGGTGATGGTAGATGATACTGGATATAACGATACAATTTATTCTTATCCTTTGCCGGCAACAGCCATCAGCATTGAAGATGGCAAACAATTAAAGCTTTATTTGAATACTACCAAGTTACATGAGAGACATGCATCCTTTGTAAATTATGGGTCAAGTAAAATTTGCAATATTGTTATTGGGGTCAATATTTCTACCTTCTTATAGAATCCCTGTGGCAAAGATTTACAAAAGTCAAGCAATTCATGATTCTGAAGCTCCACATGTGGCTTTATTCTCTTCTAGAGGACCCAATATTATTTCACCAGATATCCTCAAAGTAATTTGTCATGTGCCCCACTCTAGTGTATGGGTGTTAGATTGGGTCAAGCTAGTATGTGATAGGTTAAAAGGCTTGATTTAACACATTCTATCATAGCTTTTGGAATATCGATCAAGTACGTAATAACACTTTTTAAAAATTAGTAATCTCTCCTCATAAAATTAATTGAGAATCAGTTGGGTATTTCCTTAGACCAATTTTTTCTTTTTAAAAGGTCATTTGTATTTAAAAGAACAAAATAATTATATGACAATGAGAACTAAAAATAAAATGCTAAAACCCCTTAGCCCACCTACAACTTTGTCATCAGCAGGGAAAAGGGCAAGTCCCCAAACAGATTTGCATATTACGAAATCGATATCTCAGTCTACAATGAGCATCCACTAAGAGTTCATCTTGCATCGGAGGGAATTTCGAAGAGCTGGTGGACATGGAGTTTTTAGCAACGTCTGTGACAAGAAATCTGCTATCTTTAAAGAAAATGCCCTTAATTAGGATTTTTATCGGCCAAAGAAGGGGTACCATTTATGGGTCCTAGACCCCAAATCTAGGTAGCGACTCCCATATTCCATCTCGAGTACACCTATAAGGAGCGAACAAAACTACCTCCCTGCCCTTGTGGAAAAAAAATTCAATCTATGTTAATGCTCTTGTGCACACTCCCATTGGCATCTACACTGGTGCAAGCGCTGTGCTACCAAGCAATGATCTCTTCCCCTAAAAAAATATATATAATATTTTATGTCATACATAAATTCATAGATTATTAATTATCTATGTATTACATTTTTTATTATAATCGGAGAGCATATTTTTAAGCAGAAAATATCTGAATGAACTGGTATAACTGACTTTCCTGTTTTTTTGAAGTTCTTTTGCTGAACACTTCATTGACACCCAAACAATGAGGAGCTAGAAAACCCTCTACTGGTTTGATGACCGAACAAGAAGGGCAAATGCACTAGATAATTTATCATGTAAACTTCAAAAGGAAAACAATCCACAAAAGAAGAATAGCCTCCAATCGAGCAGTTGGCCACCTTTAGAACCTTCATCACAAAAATGAAACATGAGAGGAAGCAACCATCCTATTCCTTTAATTTTATTATTAATTTCTAGTCTCTCTTTAGGTCTATTATCTTAAACCAATATGATCACTCAAAGCAAGCGGTCACAGCTGAGAAGGTTATCAAAGGTTGAGACTCGGATAGGATGAAGCATATTATTCATTGTTACATCAGAAAAAGCAAGGATTTAGACAACTAAGATAATGAAGGTTAGGTCCAAGACAGATACAATTTTGGTAGTTGAAAATACAAATTTGTGGGTGAAGCAGCCCATTGTAAAGTAGAAAGGACGTAATGGCATAACCCGGTGCAAGTCCCACATTCACAGGATCCCATGGGAGGTAGTACAGCTGCAAGTTTGGCTTTGACGGGCCGAGCTCAAATAGGGTCTGGGTTTAGATATCTTGGCCATAAAGATGGGTCAAGCTTGGAAATTTTCAACCATGACTTATAGCCTCGCGCTGAGCCCGGCCCGGCCCAACCTAACCCTGTCTTTCTTCTTCCTGTTCCTCTTTTCTTCTTTCTTTCTTCTTTTTTCTACTTCTTCTTTTTCCCAGAATGATCAGCCCGTACATCTCCCTTCCCTCCCATGGTCAGGGCCAATCAAGGCCAGCCCGATCCGACCACAAGTCAAGGTTGGATATTTCTAGCCCTAAGTCAAGGGCCCTAATGGGGACTCCGGGTTGGGCTAGGATTTTAAAAGGCCTAGCCCAACCCGACCCTATTGCAGCCATAGGAGTTAGATTTGTGTTGGCGCTCTCTAACTAAGCTGCCCAAATAGAGTTTGTTGGCACTGTCACCCATAGAATTGAATGACATGATGCAGAGTTGAGTTGAGAGGGATGTCACTTGGGTGAGTTGGATTTACTAATTGATGTAATAGCAAACAGGAAACCCAGCACATTAAGGTTAGTCCGGGTTTTGGGTCATTATGCATAATATTCTCATATTGAAACAACGGTGTCTAGCGGGAATCCAATCCGCGAATCCAATACCAACACCTTTATTTGATCACAATTAATCATATCAATCCACAAGTATTGAGCTACGAGCCTATGTTCGCAGAAAGGAGCACTCCTTCTTCCATCAACGAAAAACCCCCTAGCTCCTGACATCCCAGGGTTTTCTTAAGGCTCCGTTTGTTTAGCTGAGGTCATAAAGGTGGGATCCTTGTGGGATTGGGGCCCACATGGTAATGGGGTGGGAATTGTAACCAACAGGAACCAAAAAGATGAGTTTCCCTTTTAATGTTATCTTTCCACGGTCGTTTGGTTGAAGAGAGAGAGACAGAGAGCGATAAGAATCAAGGCTATGTTAAAGAAATTTATGACACCAATAACCTTAATCTGGACATTACCAAGAAAAACGACAGTGGAATCTGAAAATATCAAAGCCTATGGTTTATTTCACTTTCACAAGAGGAAAATTCCTAGGATTTTTGATAAAATCCCACCAAAATGGTGGGACTTTGGCCGGGGCTAAGGTGGGAGAAACTCAAGGCCATGTTGGTTGATAAGAAAAAGGTCAGTATTTTTCTACCCCATTTCACCAAACAAATTCAATTCCATTGGAATGAGATAATTCATACTAATTATTTCACCCTTAGATCCCACCAACAAAAGCCCATCAAACAAACAAGACCTAAGAGATTAGTTGACTATCTTATCTTCTTTATGACTTATTACATATGTTAAACTAAGTTATTGGAGTTAGTGGTGCAAGTTTGGTTCTATTGACTCGAATATGCCCCAAGTTTGAACAGGGTCTGGGAGGGATATACCCTAACCCTGGGGGTGCGCGGATCAGGCCGTCAGGGTTGAAAATTTCTCGTCCTAAGTTGGGGTCGAGCTGGGCCCAGGTTGAGGTCTCGTGCTAACCCAACCCAACCAGCCCATTCCTATTTTAAATTATACTATAAAATATATATGATAAACTTTAAACATCACACATTTTTTTATATAATAAATTATGGGTGCATCTGTTTGTAACCAAGAAGGTTACAAGCAGAATTTGTAACCGGACATTTTTGCCCATCATATGTAGTTGTGGCATTAAATTAGAAAGCCTAATATTGTAATTTTAAAATTTGGTATAACCTCTTCTTCTTCCTGTCCATCTCCCTCTTCCCTGGTTCCAACAGCACCCACCTCACCACCATCTCCGGCTACCTCTCCCCCTCCCTTCCTCTCAACCTCTGGATTTCCCAAACCGAACCCTCTATATTCTTCTGCGGTGTGAACAAGTGCCTCTGGTTCTGGACTTCAACTGTTGTTTTCAGTCCACAATCCACTGCAAAGTGCTACAAATAATGCTTAGGGTTTTACTGGTCCTTGTATATCACAATGAATTTCAAAATGACGAGGAAATCAAACCGGAATCCCAGAATTAATTACAGAAATCCCACTCTCCACTCTCCCCATTTGAGCTTGCAATTCCACACTACATTTCCTCGATCATGGTGATGGTAGTGGCTGCGGCGGTGGTGCCCGCTTGTTCCACTCCAATGTTTATGCTAATGCTAATGCCTCATCATGAATTGCCATTGCATCAATCACTTCATCGAAACTTATCAAAATCACGTTTGTATCCGGTGCTTCCTCATCCGTCACTGCCGCCGCAGCTCAACTGGGATTCAATGGATAAAATTGAAAATCAGAAGAAAAAGAGAAAGCACCGAATACAAACATCTGATTTTAAAAACAAGGGTTAATTCCAAATGTCCCCCTGAAAATGACCAAACGTACGGTTGTTCCCCTGAACTTTCACTAATACAACGTGCCCCTTGCTTTCCAAACTAAGTACCAATATAGTCCCTCCCGTTAGTCAGAGACGTTATGTTCTAATGATATTTTTTATACATGGTTAGATCATTCTGCCCTTGATAGAATAAAATGACAAAAATGCCCATACTTAAAATAAATTAAAAAAAAATAAAAAAGAAAAAACCTTCCACCCATCTTCCCCAAATCGATTGGAGAAGATGAGTTGCAGGTATGCTTCAACCCACATTTTCCTTCCTTCTACTCTCTCTCATCAATCAAAGTTCAAGGGGGCAACCGTACTTAGTTTGTGAACTTCTTTATGCTTGAATCGTAAGATGAGTTGATTTCTGACAAGAAGAAGTTCACAAACTCCCTCTTATATGTTCTGGATCAAATCGATGATCTATCAGGTGTTCTGCAACCTTGCTGCAAAGAAATGAAGAAGCTCTGGGGTCTGCATTAAATCTTGCAGCATTTCTTCAGACATGAGTGGGTTTTCCACAGCTGCTTCTTTCTCAATATTGTAGGATTGGGAACCAGAATAAGGAGCTTCTAGTGCATTTTGACATTCTAAATAGAGACTGAAATGGTCACTTTCAATCTACTGCTCCAAATTCTCCACCATTGCCCCATCCACAGACATTTCTTAGTTCTGGTACAGAGGAGGAGAAGGGTTATTAATGTTAGAATGGGCAGAACCAGATTTGGGTAAGAATCCATTAACGACCTCCTCTAGTAGACCAGAATGAGAAGACTCTGAAGGAAAGAAATCCATAATTTCAGAAGTGGGTGCAGTGGAAGAAGGACTGTGAGCTTCAATGTGGGGTTGATTCATAGAACAGCACTTCAAATAGTGGGGGAAGTAGTTGCCGAAACAAGTAGAAGTGTTGATTGGAGGATTAGACACGAAAGAACAAGAACCAACAAAAGGAGAGATATTCGGTGCACATCTCTTTTGGGTCCGATTCTGACAAGTGTGAGCAACCATTGAGTCGCCTCAGAGCTTCTTCCATGGCAATAAGAAGTTCACAAACTCCTCTTCGCAGCGCAAGACGCTGCGACTTCGTCTCTGTTATGGGCTGTGACACTCTTGCATTCACACCCTCCATCTCCTCCTTCTCCATCCCTCAAATCCTCACCCTTCGCGAAGTTGCAGGTCCAGAGAGAAGAGAGCTCCGATTTTGAAGAGGTTTCCGCCAAGAAATTATGATGCACACAGGTTGCAGATCTAGAGAGGACGAAGGAATGGTGCGATACAGAATGCATTCTAAGAATGCATACTAAAACAGCACTAAATTCCATTCTTGATTCTTATTCAAGAACTCATCTTCCCCAAACCCTAAACGATTTGGGGAAGATGAGTTGCAGATTTTATTTTTTTTTTCCAAGTAAGGTTATTTTGGTCATTTTACCCTATCAAGGGGCAAAATGGTCCATAAATTTTCAAAAACTAGGATCCGTTAGAACATTACGTCTCTGACTAACGGGAAGGATTATATTGGTACTTAGTTTAGAACGCAGGGGGCACGTTGTATTAGTGAAAGTTCAAGCATACGTTTTGCCATTTTCAGGGGGGCATTTGGAATTAACCCTGAAAACAAAGATTTCCGGATTTGTACATGAGATTTTGGTGCTTTGTAAACTCATTCTTCATAGTTTGTGAGAATTGGTCACTCTGCAACTTCTGATTTTCAGAAACAAATATTTTTAGTTTGTGAGGAGTTTGGGATAGGTACCTAAAGTCTAGCAATTTCTTTTTCAGGGCTTTAAAGATCTAATTTAGCTGAAATGGTGTGGAGAAGGAAGCTGTGGGTTGCTGCCTCTGATAACTGTGACAAGTGGGCTAAGCGGGGGTGTTGCGGGGAATGGAGCAAGGCTGAGCACAGGGAGTGGTAGTGGAGGGGAGACCGAGACGGAGAAGAAGGGGGAGATTGGAAGAAGGAGAGGGAGGAGGGGGAAATTACAAAAACTACCCTGCCTTTAAAAGGTGGCAAGTGATATGGGATGGACAAATAAATCCGATTACAAAACATTGTTGTAACCGGACTGATTACAAGTAGCTTTACCCATAAATTATATATGAAGTTAATAAATGATATAATATATTTTTTATTATAATGTTATTTTATATAAAATTGATAATTTTTTCCCAGCTCAGTCCAACCCATGCATCTATCCCTTCCCTTCTCCATAATCACGGCCAAATAGGGTCAGCCCAACCTGGGCCCAACTATGAGAACTCTGGGTTGGGCTAAGGTTTTAAAAAATCAGCCCAACCCAACCCTGTTGCGAGGCTTAATTGAAGTTGTTCAAAGTTGTTTAGAACCTTAGCGAAAATCTTCCTTCAATTATAGAAAAGGAAGAATCACCTCATCATTGGTGATTTCACCTTGTGATTGGACTCTTATATTATTGTAACTCTCATTCGCATCGATCTATTCTGTACATAGTCAAAAGACTCAAATCACCTCACCCTGGTCTAAACTGATGATGGGGGGTGAAGAGATTCCTACTTCAAGGAGGGTGGATAAAAATATTATCCCAACTTTTCAACTTGAGGTTGTTTTGGTGCCAATCATTTTCACAATTCAAAAGGGTCAAAAAATGCTTTAAAAGAAGAGGTATTTTTTTAGTAATGCCTGTTCTGTGTAGTAAAATTAATTTACCATATATTAAAATGCAGATAAGGAATCACTGTGACACCTTCACCTAAGAAATAACCGCTTTGTTTTCTTGGAAAACGACATAAACCATTCACTTAAAACCACTATTGGCTTGGTAAGACCAAAACCAGACTGAATTACGGTCAAAACAGAACCAGATTCTTTGATAGGGGTGTCAGTCAGATGGTTCAGTTCGGTTTCGTATGGTAAGGTTGAATCCAAAACCAAACCAATAAATAAAGCTTTGGTTTCGGTTTAGTTTGGTTTGATTTTATTTCTTGTTCTTATTGATTTCTCTAATGGGCAAGGTTTAAAGTATCGGTATCAGGTATGGTATCAGTCGAGTGATTTTAAGAGACATATCGTATCGTATCGTATCGTATCGTTTTGGAGATATGTATTGAACAAAACAGTTACTCATAAAAATGATCAAAATACTCATGGAAATACACTTTAGGAACAAAAAACAATATAAATAAGCAATCTATAATAAGTGTCATGCACAAAACCTAAAATGGTGAATAATGTATTATCAAACAAGTGCATTAAATTGAAATTGTTATAAGAGATAAGGTTTCTTATATGTTGTAATTGTCTATAGCCATGAAGAATATTAGATGATGCAGAGGAAGATATTGTAGCACTCTTTGATTCGTTTTTTCAGTTTAAAAGTGTGAAAAATCAAGATTAAATGCAAGATTTTAAACTCTTGGTTTAGAGATTTTCTTCATTTTTTTGCTAGATTAGAAGTTGTATCGAGTCTGTGAGTGAAAATGGTTTTTTTTTTAAGAATGTATAAATGGTATCGGTACGTATCGATATGTATCGGTGCATATCGATATGTATCGGTAATGTATTGGTATATATCGTTGTATCGACAGATACGTATCGATACGTATTCAACCACCCACAGAACCCTTTACTGGATGTATTGATGGTATCAATACGTATCCGTCGTATCGTATCATATCGTATCGACTTGTATCGATCGATACATTTTGATACAATTCGAGAAAGTTTATTTTTGTAAAAGAAGAGAGACGTATCGGTACCGACCGATACCGATCTGTATTGTATCATGTCGATCGATACTTTAAACCATGCTAATCGGTTTTTTATCGGGCTGGTTTCGATTTTCAGTCCAGTTTGTGTTAGGTTTGACATATATGTAAACTTATGGGAACAAAAAAATTGGTTTTTAAAGAGTTTCGGGCTGGTATCGGTTTGATTGTGGTTTTGATTCAACTTTTTTCACCCGGTTTCAGGTGTGCAATGCCTAACCCAAACCCAATCCAATAAGGATCAGTTCAGTTTGGTTCGGGCTATATCAGTTTGGTCAGGCCTGTTTCACCGGTTCGAGTTAGGTTTTGACACCCTTATCCTTTGAAAGGTTCAATGCCCAGTTCAATTTGCTCACAATCGGCTCATGATTGAGAAGAGCTGAATGCTCCTACTCGGATCAGGATTAGGTGAGACCGAGTACTTTCACTCGGATTCATGCTCAAGACCAGTATTCTTTTTTCTATATTTCTATGGATGTTAATTCAATAGTAGATTCCCTAGTTAGGAGGGTCCTATCTCTCACGGATAGGATAGTTTGGTAAAATGCTGATCCCGATTTATCTGCAAACGTTGGTTTAAACCTCATAAATGTAATCCGTTCTTCTTAATAGATTCGATTTCTACCACCCAAATATATATATATATATCATACTGTTATACAAGTGAATGAACTCTGGCTACTTTTTCACTTGACTATTTTATTTTCATTTTTATTTAAATACCATATTTTCTTCATTATCTTTCCCATCTTTTGTTAGTATATTCTTCCTGAAAATTGGTACCCTTAGATTTATTTTATTTTATTTTATTAAACCCTTTTTTTTATGAAAGTAAATCTATCGATCGTGTGACCTTCTCCTTCATTCTCGCTTTGCTTTTTCCCTATATGAAGTTATAAACTTCCACTCTTTGTTATTCCTTCGTTTACCTTCGTTTTTGTTCTCCTTCACTCTCGACACCAGTCGAGAACGGCGACGAAGCCGTGGTGCACGTCAGTTTCTACAGGAACTGTAAGGTCTCTCTCTCTCTCTCTCTCTCTCTCTCTCTCTCTCTCTCTGTGTGTTTTTGTGTGTGTGTGTTTTTTATTTAATTGGGCATTGATATGTCAATATGATCTGAATATTGGAGGAAAAAAAATCATCTTGGAAAAGAAATTTAACAGTTTTAGTCTGGAGGATCCGAGAAACGCAACTGGATTCGATTATTTTAGAGCGAAACACTCTTTTACGATCCATGCATTTTTCTGTGTTCATTTATAAAGGAAGAAGGAAATCGATGGTGGTGGCTACCTATTTTGTTCCCGTCAATGGATTTGTGTTAAAATGTGGGCATTCACCATAATATTTAAATCATTTCAGATGGGAAGACTTTCAAGAAGCCTCATCGTCCATACGAGAAAGAACGATTAGATGCTGAGTTGAAGCTTGTCGGAGAGTACGGTCTCCGATGTAAGAGGGAGTTGTGGAGGGTTCAGTACGCACTTAGCCGCATCCGTAACGCTGCTAGGGAACATCTTACTCTTGATGAGAAGAATCCACGCCGGATCTTTGAGGGGTGAAGCCCTTCTCCGGCGGATGAACAGGTACGGGCTTTTGGACGAGAGCCCGAACAAGCTCGATTATGTCTTGGCTCTTACCGTGGAGAACTTCTTTGAACGCCGTCTCCGGACCTCGTGTTCAAGTCAGGTATGGCGAAGTCCATTCACCGTGCCAGAGTGCTTATCAGGCAGAGGCATATCAGGTGTAAATACTACCTCCTGTCTTTTATCTTCACAAATCTCGCTTCTTTTTTTTAGTTTTCTATCTGTATGTGGTTGAATTTTGCCGATGTACAATGTATGCAGATTCCATTATTTCGTCGTTGCTTATATTTTATTGGTTTCATTCCTTCATAGTTTAGTTGATGGCCTGATGCTCGTAGTTGTTGATAAAGAAGTTACTCTTGTGTAATTTTTAATCAAATGATATCAAGTGGTTGCATTTAAAGAACATGAATCCGTTGGTGGGTTAGGCGATTTTGATTACTCTCTGAACTTATATGGATGGTGTTTTGTGCATGTACTTCAATTTAATTCATGGTTTCTTGAAGACCCATTTCTGAGGGATTTTTTTACTTCAGCTATTTTGAAAACGAACTTCAGTAAAATTTATGTTTTGATTTTAGTGGGGTTGCTTTAGCTTGCCACTGTGTCATTAAATGTCTTAACTACTGATTTAGGATGGAAGCAGTATTATTTTGGCAAGAGTAGGAAAAAAAACAGGTCGTCTTTGTGGCACCATGTACTATTGTCTGCTCATCAACTCACCGATAGCAGCTGGTGATGGGCATATATGAGTTCATATGCATATTGTATATCGTGGACCTGCCAGACGCCCTTCCTTCTCTTTTTTTTTCTCCCTTCCTCATCCCCTCTCTTTCACAGATTCTTCCCTATTTGCTTAGAGTGAAAATTCAAACCGAAGAAGTTTCCGGTGGCTGCAGCGAAGAAAGATTTGGAAGTATCATCTATTCCATGCTTCAATCCGGAATTTTATCGTCTCAAGTGCATTTTCCACAAGTGCAGCGATGATGGCGACAGTGACGGCGACGACAAGAGCCTCTCTCGGACATTCTTCAAGCGAGCTGCAAAGAGCTTCTCTCAAATTAGGTTTTTAGAATCTCTTTTTAGTGTTTAATGTCAACTAAAAATTAGTATCCTTTAACAAATAAAGGTAAAAGTAAAGGATTTTTTTATTTTAAATTATTTTATTAGTCTAATATTTATGGTTTGCTTCCTGATGAGAGGTTTTTGGGTCTACAATTGACAAATTAAGAATCGATTATGTTCATGGAAACATGTTGTGAAGATACTGTCTGCTGCGGATTTATTAATGTCCCGTTCGATTCTTATAACGGCTAATGGGAACCGGAATGAAAGAAATCCAAAAAGAGACTTCAGGGAATGACCAGACGGCGCAACGACGTGAAGAAGGGATCTACCGTCATCGTTCCTTAGCGAAGAAGCCCTTTGAAGCTATTCTTGAGAAATGGCTTTAAAAATCGTCGAGTCTCCTCTCTCTCTCTCTCTCTCTGCGGCTCTTCGCAGTTCACCTGAAGAATCTCTAAAAGAGGCTCTTGTTGTCGCCGTCGTTGTCGCTGTCGCAATCGCCGCGGGAACATTCCGGCAGCGAGAGAGGGGCCTCTATTGAGAGAGAGAGGCGTCAGAGAAATACGGGTTGGATCGGGTTAGGAAAGTGAATTTGGCTTTTCAATTTCAGTCGTCAAATTCATTTTTGCCATGTGTCATCCATCAGGCTATGCACTTGACGTGCACTTGTGGAAAGTGTACTTGAGACGATAAAAATCCGCTTCAATCCCCTCTTCTATGATATGGAACACTCACCTATTGCGACTTGCTAGAAGACTGCGAGATTATCAATTTTAAGTACTTAATACTATTTTGCATATTAAAAAATTCTCGTACAAAACCAAAATAATTTGCTCTCCAACACTTAACAAATGTCTCACTTTTCTATAACAAATATATTATGCATCAATATTTATGGATAAAAGTCAAATACTTGATACTATTTTGCATATTAAAAAACTCTCATTATTTTACAAAACCAAAATAATTTGTTCTCCAACATTTAACAAATGCTTACACGTACATTTGCACGTGCATATTTACTAGTATATATATATTATACTATACTATATACTATTATATAAAAGCATGTTGTGACAAATCTTTCAGTTATCTATTCTACCCTTCATTCATATCTAAAATTCCATTATTCAATTCTTAATCTTTATGTCATTCTTTCTTATAATTTCATAATCTTAGGTACCCTTAGTAATAATTAATATTAATAATATTTATTATTATTTAAAGTAAATCTCTCCACAAAATTAGATTTACCAAAAATAAATCGGTGAACAATTATGGAGAGAAAATCTCTCCAATTCTCTCTCATAAATTAAAACAATTAAAAAAAAAACCCTTAATTAAATAAAAAAAATGAAATACTTCCCTTTCATATTTTTTTTATAAAAAATAATCTTTAGAATTTTAGTTCCTTAGTTATTTTTTTGGGTAAAGTACACGTACCCCCTAGAATGCACCCAATATTCCTCGTACCGCCCTAAATGGCTCAATATTCCACGTACCAGCCCTCAATATTCCACGTACCACCCTTGCTTTACACCCTAAATGCCATTTAAGTCCATACCAGGTATTAAATGCTATAAAATGACCAAATTACCCCTTCTTCTATCTTTTCTAAAATTTGAAAAGACCTAATTGCCCTGACCTATTTGCTAAAATTTGAAAAGACTAAAATGCCCTCATCTTCCCCAAATCATCGTCTTCTTTTACATACCCACCACCACCACCGCCACCACCATCCCCCACCATTAACACCATCACCATCTCACCGTGAAGCCCCACCTCATTGTCTCTCCTCCCCTCTACTTCCTCCATCCTTCTCTCTCTCTCTCTCTCTCTCTCTCTCTTTGCAATTGATTGAAGGCGACGACCAAGTGAAGAAAAATTCTGGCTTGTATCTGATAATCATCCGGTGATGAAAGATGGGTCAGGCCTTCTGTTAGATGAAAGTTGGTGTTGCTGAAGATCAATTAATTCGAGTTCTTTGTGTCGAAAGAGAAGAACCATTTTCTCATTTTCAACCAAACCCAGATTTCCTTAAGCTCATTGTTCCACATTTTAAGGTAAAATAAACTCAAAGAGCTTTATTTACGTGACAAAGATGAGAATACTTCTTGTTTATTGCTTGTAATTTGGTGTTGCAAGGCAATCCTGAAATGGGATTGTTTCAGGCTCGTTGGTCCTTCGTAAACAAAATGAAAACCTGTTGACTCACCTTCAAAACATTAATCTTTGTTTCCACTTTGAAGTAGAGCAGCAGGTTAATGGGGTTTTCCTAAATTTCTTTGGCTTTAATGGGACTGCTGAGGTGTGGAGAATCAAAGCCCTTGAGGATTTGGGGGTTGGCTAGAAAGGACAACTGTAGAGGGTATGGATATAGCTGTTCGTGCTCATCTCAATGGTTGGAAGTTTATCTTTCTTAATGATGTCAAGGTAATTAATTGGAGTTCTTCATCATCTCCTTCCTCTTCCCGATTCCTCCCCAATCCATCTTCAATCCCTGTGTGTCAGCCCCACCTCTGGAATTAGCGAGAACGCCATTATTTTCAGAGGAATGGAGGCAACGCTGATGCGGTGAATGGTGGGTAGAGTCCACGAAAACCTCAGCGGACTGATGGCCATCAGCGGCGGCGGCGCCAACTCTGCCACCGCCAGCGCAGCTACTGTGGTAAGCACGCATCTCCCTGAAAAAGAGGTGCTTTGAATTGAGTAACTTCCTCAACTCTTCCTTCATCTTGAGGGAGAGATTTTCCATTGTGTCTAGCTAGTAAGCTTTGGTTCTCCAGAACCTTACAAGCCGTTCTCTTTCCGAGATTTTCCATTGTGTATTTGAAAACTAGGGCCTTAGAATCATTAGAGAGGACTCAAGATTCTCCCACGGAAAAGGATAAAGAGACAATAGGAAAATTAGGGTACGATGGAAATGGGAGGTGGGCGCGACCGCTGAGACTTGAGATGAGACAGTGCATGAGAAAGTTCTCTCTCTAATTGATTCAGCCATCAATGGAGCTTAGCAATTATTTATTTCACTTTTCATTTTCGTCACCTTCAATCAGTTGCAGAGAGAGAGAGAGATTGGAGGGAAGAGAGAATGATGGAGGAAGTGAGGGGTGAACAGAGAGAGAGGTGGTGGTACCTGCATATCCGTTCTAAAGCGGTGGTGGTGGTGGGTGCCGGTGGTAGTGGTGGTGGTGGTGGTAAAAAAAGTTAATGATTTGGGGAAAATGAAGGTAATTTGGTCTTTTCAAATTTTAACAAATAGGTCTGAGCAATTAGGTCTTTTCAAATTTTAAAAAAAATAACAGAAAAGGTAATTTGGTCATTTTATAGCATTTAATATCTGGTGTGGACTTAAGTGGCATTTGGGGTGTAAAGCAGGGGTGGTACGTGAAATATTGAGGGGTTAAATGTGAAATATTGAACCGCTTAGGGGTACGAGGAATATTGGGTGCATTCTAAGGGGGTACGTAAACTTTACCCTATTTTTTTTTGGTAAGATCCTTAATTATGTTTCACCCTTTCCCACTTTCGTGTTCCCCCTATCTCTCTCTCTCTAAAGCATCTTTATGAGTTCTATTCTCCATCCCTCCGTCTTCTTGCCCCAATCTCAATATAAAAAATTTTCCAATCTATCTTTTTTTTTATTTTTTGGTAAATCAATCTATGAGAATGCGAACAGAATCTTAATGGCAGTAAGCCAAAATACTGAAGCGATTCATCTCTACTTCTGTACTCGCATCGTAGTCTCTGACAATGCCTTTATTGGTCTCATCCAACTTCCCATATCAAAATCAAACAAAAATGATGCCCTCATTCAGGAGAGGGGGGAGCCAAAAGTTAACATGCAAACACCAAAATCAAACCAGGGTTACAGCTTATACCAAATCTCAATATCACAGAGGAAGACCTGCATAATTAGCTTCAAAGAGAATATTAGTTAAAAGGAAATAGAACTCAGTTTAACTAAAACAAAATCAATGGTTTGATTTGATCACAATGAAACTAACTGATCACTATGCCAAACAAGATGCTCACAATGCAAGAGGAGAGAAAGAGAGAGAGAGAGAGAGAGAGCAGACCAAAGTGCAGTCTTTTGAAATTCTCCTGCATGGTGTAGTTGTTGCAGAGACGGTATAACCACCAATGGTCTGGTTCCGAGGCACAGACTTCACGGCAGAAGAGTCAAAATTTTCCTCTGCGATCTTCTTGCTGCTGCAATTGATATTGTTGTTTTGGTTATTATTCTTTCAACATTTGGCCTCATGTTCTTCCTCTTTCTTGACAACATTAATAGTGAAAAGCTTTTGCTCCATAAATGAGGAAGGAAACCCATGAAACCTGGTCCAAAGAGTCTGAAAAAGGCTAGTGGAAAAGTGATGGAAAAGGTTAGTTAATATAGTGAATTCCAACTACTATATGTCACTGTATGTAATGGCAAGCAATAAACATGGAGATATCCAGTATCATACAAGATAGATACTTGACACTCCACAAATTAAGACCCTGACCTCTAGGAAAATTCTGATCGAGAAGGATAGAGACTGCAACTTTATGTACATTGGCAAGCAATAAACATGGAGATATCCAGTATCATAAAAGATAGATAATTGACACTCCATAAATTAAGACCCTGACCTCTAGGAAAATTCTGATCGAGAAGGATAGAAACTGCAACTTTATGTACATTGGCAAGCAATAAACATGGAGCTATCCAGTATCATGAAAGATAGATAATTGACACTCCATAAATTAAGACCCTGACCTCTAGGAAAATTCTGATCGAGAAGGATAGAAACTGCAACTTTATGTACATTGCAGCTAAGAGTTGCAACTTATTCTGCTGCCAATGCTACCCAAAACTATCATCTTGGAATTTACATTGGAACCCATGTATTTCTTTGTTTTTATTTTTCCTATCTTCTTTGTTCTTTTAGCAACACCAGAGCTGCGACGTGTCAAATACTTGGGGTGAGAAAGTGACATATATATTTGAGTTTCAACTGTGGCATTTCTTAGCCTTTTTGAAATCAACAAATTGATATTTTGAGCTTCAGCCAAGTAGAGTCCCAAGGTTCTCCAAGAAGGTTGGTAAGGGGTAGTAGTAAATTAGTTTACCAAAGGTAACATGCATCTCTATGCGGACCACAAATAGAATTGGAACCTATATAACAAGGCTAGGCTAAAAAAAAATTGTCCAAAAGAAAAAGATTTTAGCACCAAAAAATTCAGTTAAAAGAGAAGAAAATTGATATATACAAGAAGGGGGGGAGGAGAGTTACAATCTTAGAGAAGAGCGTATCCCCATGTACAACTGATTGCTAGCTCTCATGCAATTATTGAATCAATTGGACCTTTAAGACGATTTGAAAAAAAACAAAAAAACAACAAAGCAGAGAAAATGTTTCATAGATGAAATAGTTATGTTATCCAATCAGCCCTAACATAGGCGAGCTCTTCCACTGACAGTTCTAACTGGAGTACACCCTACATTTCAAAAGAAGGAAAATATGAAATGAAACAAAAAGAATAACAACAATTAAGGAAATACCACAAACAATACTAAATAGGGAAAACCGGAAAAAGAGAGAGAAGAGAACATTTGGAGATGTGATAAAACCTTCAGAATGTATTGGATTTGGGTAATCAATCTTGGATTAAACACCAAAGTTATGGGGAAAGGAAAATAATCAAGTTTTCCCCAAAGGTCACATGGTAATCAATTTAGAATGAAAAATGTGAAAACATCGGAACAGTCTACACTCTAAACTGAGAAGCTTAATGTGGTGGGGGAGAGGGGGAGGGGGAGGGGGAGGCTTTTGGAATTCCCTATGTCATAGTAGTAGATGAGTAGGATACATCAATCGTAATAAAGTTAATCCATGCCCAAGAGAAATGCAAAGATGCAAAGATGAAAAGAAAAAGTTGTATGCAAACCAAAAGGCAACAAAAATTAACTCATAACCAAAATAATGGGGTGTAACAGGGGAAAATTTTTTACCTGCATCCATAAACAAAACCATGACTGAAACTCCCAAACTGGAGAGAGATTGCTCGTGACACACCACCTCTGAACAGCATTAAAAAATGCTAACACCTTAAGAAGAAAAGAACAAATGATTTTCTTTATATAGGAGAAAACAAAGTAAATAATTTAAATCTAAAGGTCATTCGCTTGTACCTGCTAACTACTTTTGCTTTCCTTCTCAAATCAACCGACAACAGAACCGGGGATGAATATTTTAGGAGGTTTTCCTGTTGTTACATCTTTCTATCTCAACCATGCCTCCACTTCCACACACTCATAGACCACTAACCAGATATCAAGGATGAACAAAATTATAAAGTTGTCTCTAGTCATGAAGCCAAATCACTTAAAGGTTCTTTCCAATGCTGCCTCTCTGAAATTGTTGATGCATTAGTTAATTTGTTCAATTGCTGGTCTTCTCTCCGAGTTCTCCTTGTAATGCTCCTCAATGTAAGATCTCCCAACTATCACTCCATTGAATTGTATCAAAATACATCTCTAATCATTGCTGCCAGTAAAAGTTCAAATAACAATGTGAAGTCTGTACCTTCTTGAGTTCTTACAGCTAAATAATATTGACACCCTTGGTTTCATCCTCATCCTCCTATAAGCAATCCTCAACATCTTGTAATTTAAAGTGATCAAGCTATCCCCCGTGTAAAGAAGTCACAAATTTGTGATACTTGCCATTCACCTGGAAAAAGTCAAGAGAAAAAGCTCATCAAATTAGCAGCTTGGTACATAGAAATTGATCATAAGCTCCGAAGAGTAACACAATATTATTTTGTCTATTATGTGTGCATGTATTTAACTTATTTCTCACATCATAAACTTAGCCTCCAGCGCATTCTTCATGTCCTTTGTTTCCTCCATGACTTGGTAGCACCATTTCCAACTCTTTCTCCACATCAGCAGGTGAAATTTCCTCATAAACAAACTCTGCAACTGGGACATTTGTCTTCTTTACCTTCTTACCAATCATAACAACACCATTTGATAATATAAATTTTGACGAGAACAATTTGCAGCTGTAAACTGAGATTGCATGGAAAATGAATGAAAGAGGAGGAGAAAGTACCTTCTCATACAATCTTTTTTCTAAGATTTTTTGTAAATGAGCACATGGACACGGTTATAAAAATCGACTCAATCTGATCATTGATCGGTTTTTCACTGTGAACTGGAAAAAAATCCAAAAACTCAGCTGTATAAGAAGAAAAAAAGAAAGCCAGAAGGACAAAGGAAGAACTGAATCAGTAATGACAGTCCTGATCTCTGCAGCTAGTAATTGAGAAAAACAAAAACAAAAATAGAGAAAATATCAGCCAACTAAAACCATGGACATAACCAAAGAACAAAGAAATAGAGTGCTTCGAAAACCGCAGTTTCAGAAAAAGCACCACCAAAATTGGTTGCAGAATAAAAGAGCTGACAGAGAGAGAGAGAGAGAGAATTTGAGAATTATAAGGAGAGAGAAGAGTAGAGAAAAGAGGGAGTTTGGGATGGGGAGGGAGAAAGGGTAATAGAAAAAACCAGAGGAAGGGATTTCATGATGGAGAAAGTGAAAGAATTGATCCTCTGCATGGATCTCAGCAAGAAGAAATATGGAGCAAATAGAAAAAGATTGAAACCACTTATTCCGCCATATCAGGGAATGGGTATAGAAGGTTTTGCTTGGTTCTTCAGATATAGACAATAGTGAGGAGGTTTTAAAAACCACAAATACTAAGAGAGACAAGCCTCACTAACAAGAAATGTGAGCAGCACCGCGGATGAGTTCTAGGGAAAGATGTGAGCGGAGACTCCGTCAATTGCAGCAGCCAGCGAGAGAAAGGTGATCGGTAGAATACAATTTGTTTGAGACTTAAAAGAGACAAGCCTCAACAACAAGAGATGTGAGCAACAGCTTGTTGAAGAGAGCAAGATGGGGTTGGTGATTTGCAGAGTTGGTCGCAGATGCATTCGACCGCTAGAGATGGTTCTAGTCGGAGTTGCAGAGATGCTGGAGAGAGAGAGAGAGAGAGAGAGAGACGTGACTGTTTGAAGGAACAAAGGAGAAATCAAGATCCTAGCCCTAAAAGGAGCGTGTGCGTACAGATACGACTTTTCACTGTGATAGTGAGAGGGGACGGACTCTCTCTAAAGTTGCGTATGAGAGGGAGGGGTTTTTAAAAAGTTGACCATAAATGGGAATTAGGTGATTAGCAAGGGAAAGTGAGATTGAAAGGGGATGGAGAGGTATTTTGGACTTTGAACGGGTGGGTATCAAGGTCATTTTGGGTATCTGAAAATTTTGACAAAAAATTTTGAGTATGTACTTTTATAGGATACATAGATATACTAGTAAACTCTCACGTGCCTTTTGTGCAAGAGAGAGAGAATTCAAAGAAATACTTTCGATGAATTTATATCCAATATCGAATAAAATAAATTAATGAGAAATTAGTCATTACAAAATACAATCCTTAAGTTTAAAAAATGAAACAGTAAATGGGAAAAAATAAAAAATAAAAAAAAAGACACGTTGATGATTTGATCATACCTACAATAAATGCCGATTGCCTTCAAACAGTTTAATTAGCACATTTACCCATTTCTTAATATAAGATAGGATCCTATTTGGGTTAGGTTTTTATTTTGCAAATACACATTTGTTACTTTCCCAGAGTCCAACTCTGCAGCCTTTACCAGCATAAGTAAGTCTTAAGCTCAATACAATGATAAACTAAGTCATAGAAACACGAACTGAAAAGTTTCATCTTGTAAACATCATTGGAGCATGATAAGAATTAGTAGAAGCAATAAGTATTACCTCATAGAAGCAGCACAGGGGTGTAAATAATTTAACCCTTCTAGAGAGAGAGAGCAACATTAAATTAAATGAAATGTTCATCTACTGTTGAGCTGTAGATGAAAATAACACATATACATCTATTGCAATGAGTAAAAGCTTTCCCACATCAATACATAAATACAGAATTAAATTAGAAACTGAAACAAAAATCAAAGATTGCCCTCACAAGTGCTCTTTTTCCATGTCATAAACCCAATAACAAAAAAAGCTGCCAAGTTCGCAGATGATTTATATTGGAGGGGATAAAAAATTGGTCCCCATGTCCCATTTAAGGTTTCATGCTTTATTATATATCAATTAGCATGGGCATGGCTCTAGAGCTATTTCTATCATGATATAAAAGAAGATGGACCAATCGTGTGCAATGAAAAGATACCTACAACCATGGGGAGTTGTGGCAGTTCATCCTACCTAACAAGAAACTCTGAAATGGTGGATTCTCTTTGACCCACTGTTTGGATATTGATTAATGTGTCTATTGCTATTCCCATAAAAAAATATTTGACTACTTAAATGGAAACTGGAGTAAGAACATGAATATTTAGGAAAATGAGAAGCTTTCCTTTTACGTACTCTATTAATCCTTGGATTAAGATGTTGAACACTTTCTATTTGGCACGTCAGGAGGAGAAGCAAGATTAAGAAGCCATTTCAAAACTTTGTAGCTTAATTGACTAAAACATTGAAGTTAGCACATGGAATCAAAATGATAATATACCTATTGAAGTGACAGATGGTTTCCATGACTCTAGATTTCTCCATTAAATGACTCTAAATCTTTTCTTTGTCAACTGCCATTGATTAGCACCCCAACTTTTCTCAGTGCTTTACATGGTGGTAAGGACTCACCCAAGGTCTCATACCTGATAAGTACAATCTCGTAAAGGAAGTTCAATATATTACATGTTATGTTAACTTACAACCTCAGGCCACTTGCCTTCTTTGATAGCATGGGTTCAAGTCAAACTCAACCACAAGCATTATCTTCAAAAGCTAATCCAAACAAATCAGAGAATTTTTCATTTATTTAAGCAGTTTGTTCCAAACATTTCTTATTTCTAAACTTTTTAGAATATTTTCTTCAGTTTGAGTTCAGTTTTGTTTTCTTTACTAAAAGCCTGTTATGTATTTAGTAGGGTTGTCTAAGGGTTTTAGGGTCCTATTTTCTTAAGAAAGAAGAATATATCACATTTTATCAAGCTGCTACACAAAATACGAGACAACATATTCTAAAGTATAAAATGCACGTGTGTTTTCCATCCTATTATCATATGTGGTCAAAGTCATGTCTCTCTCTCTTGGCAACTGAATGCTCAACTGGATTAAGTTGGAGTTGCTGAATTTGTCCAATGGCAACCAACCAAAAATCTAAACTGGTAGAATAGATCTATACGAAACCAGAGATGAACAGAAAAACACGATTCAAGTTAAAATGTATCCGGTGAAGACCAAAAGCAAGAGCTCCTCCTAGGATTTTAATCAAATGTGATTTACCCATACATATACAAAGATTCTTCAGTTATGGAAGATACAATTTCATTCAAAAATGTAGTAAACAACCCAATACATGAAGCAAAAGATGAGCTTGGACAAAATTCATCACCATAAATTCTTCAAGTGAGTGATTGAATACACTTGGTTGAGTAATTGGTTTGCATTTGGTTGAGTTCAACGGTGTTGTAATCCTTTTACTCTAAAGACACATGCAAATACCAAAACTATTCTCCAGAGATATATCATGAGTAGAAAATCACCATGCAATGAGTGTTTCAAAGAGAGAAAAGAAACTACCATGGTTACAAAATAGGAAGTATAAGCAACTATACAAAACCAATTTATACAAAATAAGTAGTATTGTTCCAGGAAGTCCATTCAGGATTAAAATAACTCTTTCACGCTTTTCATCAAGCAGGTGGTGAGATACCTCACTTCCTTAGATAAATTGTTCTATGAAAAAAAAACCTATAAAGTCCAATGATGAATTGTCATTTGGAAAGGAATTTCCAATTGGGAACTCAACTTTCATCTATTTGGTGACATAAAAAGTTTAAGGTTTGGGCTTCATCTACTACTATGGATGTATATGGAGTGTTCAACTCCCTAAGGATATGATTGAGGACAAATATAGAAACCCAGTGGATTTGATTGAAGATTTGATTGGAGACAAATTGAGGATCATTAGAGATGTGATTGAATATAATTTAGGTAAGCCAAGTGTACAATTCTATTATCACATGTGTAAAGTTTTGTACAGATCACCTAATCGATTGGGGTGTCCATGTATTATATATACCTCATGTAATACAAAGTAATTCAAGGCATTTCAACCCAATCCTTGTGTCCTAACAAGGTATCAGAGCCAAGGTTCTCTCACCTTCCCTTTCTTCACCCCAATCGGATTCCACTCTCCCTTTTCACTTATTCTACATTCTAATCGGATTCCACTCAATCTTTTCACTTATTCTAATCCCTCCCCAAAACAGCAACACCATCTCCTCCCTTATTCTAATCTCTCTCTCTCATATCTTATCCTTCTCACTTTCCACTTATTCTAAATTTCTAATCCCTCTCAAACCAGAAACGTCATCCCCTCCCTTTTCACTTATTCCTTTTATCTCCTAGTCTCTCTCAAAATAGAAACGACATCCTCTTCCCTTTCACTTCTTCATTCTCTCTTCACAACACAACACAGCCACAATGACATCCTCTCCACTTTCATCCCCTCTTCCTCTCTCAACCTCACCCACCCGCTCCCCTGAAGGGTTTCGTTATTATGTTATTTTCATGGACGATAACACCAAATACATTTGGTTTTTCCCTCTTGTGAATAAATCGGACGATTTTCGGATTTTTACCCAGTTTAAAGCACTTGTGGAACGTTTATTTTCACGCCAAATTAAGGCTGTCCAAACCAACTGGTGGGGTAAATATAGAATTCTTCCCATTTATTTTACCACATTGGGTATTAGCCATCGAGTATCGGCTCCCCACACCCATCACCAACAGGGTGCTATAGAAAGACGTCACCGTCATATCACTGAAACCGGCCTAACTCTAATGGCCCATGGTAGCGTTCCAAGGCAATTTTGGCACTATGCATTCGAAACCGCCGTCTACCTAATCAATAGAATGCCCTCCAGTGCATCCCATGATCTCACCCCATTCCAATTGGTTCACCATAAACAACCAGATTATTCATTATTAAGAACCTTTGGCTGCTTGTGTTTTCCTTACCTTCGCCAAATATAATAAACACAAAATGGATTTTCGACCTGCCCCATGTGTCTTTCTGGGTTATAGCCCTTCCCATATGGGCTATAGATGCCTTGATCTAGCAACAAACCGTATGTATATTGCTAGAAATGTGCGATTTGACGAATCTCAATTTCCCTTTGCAAAAACATCCGATACTGGTACCTCATTGCCAAGCCCAACTCCCAACCCCACTCCGATGCTATGGGCCACCATAACAGTCCACAATCTCACCTCCCCCCCTCCCCCACCAACTCTACCATACCGGCTACACATCCACCAACACCAAATACCCAACTCACCTCCCCTTCCCCAAATCACCAAACCCCCTCATATGATTCATCTCACCCTTTACACGACCCTTCCTCCATCGGCCAAGACCGAACCAGCCCCCTCACCCTTGGCAGTACCAGCCCAACACCACCACCTCAGCGCACTCGGTCCCTCATTGACCTATACCAGCACACAGCACCCCTGGAACCCACCACCACATCCCTACCCAATGAGGCTGCCCTCCAAGCATGGTGCACCCACCGCCCTCACCTCATCTTTACAAATGACTGAACCTACCTGCAACACCCAAGCCACACAGAGCCCAGAATGGAGAGCAGCAATAGCAGAAGAATTAAATACACTGGTTCGGAATGGGACATGGACTTTAGTCCCAAATACACCTGGACTGACTATTGTTGGTTCAAAATGGGTTTATCGTATTAAACGACAGGCGGATGGCAGTCTAGAAAGGTTTAAGACCCGGTTGGTAGCCAAAGGATATCACCAACAACCAGGAATTGACTATACTGAGACATTTAGCCCAATTGTGAAACCCACAACAATTCGCACCATTCTTGAGATAGCAATTTCACAGGGCTGGAGCATCCATCAATTAGACGTTCGCAATGCATTTCTTCATGGTGTCCTCAAAGAAGAGGTGTACATGAGTCAACCTCAAGGCTTTACCGATCCCAATTACCCCAATCATGTATGTCAGCTACATCGCTCCCTATACGGGCTCCAACAAGCCCCTCGGGCTTGGTTTCAGAGGTTATCACAATTTCTTGAGGAAGTGGGGTTTAATGCTTCCAAGACTGACCCATCCCTGTTCATATACAGCAGTGGTCCCACTAAAATATGTCTTGGTCTACGTTGATGACATACTGGTAACTGGCAACCACATTGATCAGGTTACTACCATGATCCAACAGTTGGGCACAAAATTCAGTCATAAAGACTTGGGTCCTCTACATTTTTTCCTTGGGATTGAGGTCCATCAACATCCCAAAGGAATGTTGCTATATCAACCAAGGTATATCGATGATCTTCTCACCAAATCTGGGATGGCCGATTGCAAACCCCTTCTCACACCTATGTCCACCACTATAACAGCCTCTGAGTCAGGGGGTGAGTCCTTCAAAGATGATACTCAGTATCGATCCGTTGTTAGGGCTCTTCAGTATGTGGCTCTCACAAGACCTGATGTGGCTTTTTTGGTCAATAAGGTGTGCTAGTACATGCATGCTCCCACAGATGGCGGTCAACTGACAAGACCCTACAGGCATTCTCTGATGCAGATTGGGCAGGAAGCTCTAAGGACCGTAAATCTACAGGTGGATATGCAGTTTATCTAGGCCCAAATCTTGTGTCTTGGAACTCTAGAAAGCAGCGCACAGTAGCACACTCCTCTACCGAATCAAAGTACAAGGCTGTGGCTGATGCCTCTGCTGAACTTGTATGGCTACAATCTCTTCTCCGTGAACTTGGCCATTCCATTAGCGGACCTCCAATTCTATGGTGTGACAATATTGGGGCAACTTATTTGTCCGCCAACCCAGGTTTTCATGCTAGGACCAAGCATGTGGAAATTGATTTCCACTTTGTTCGGGATCGGGTTGCCAAACGACAATTGTCAGTCCATCTCCACCGCTGATCAAATAGCGGACATTGTAACAAAGGCACTGCCAACGGCTAAGTTCCAATTCATGCGCGACAAGTTGAAGGTCCGCTGCCTCTCCCCTCCAACTTGAGGGGGTGTATGGATGTATATGGAGTGTTCAACTCCCTTAGGATATGACTGAGGACAAATATAGAAACCCAGTGGATTTGATTGAAGATTTGATTGGAGACAAATTGAGGATCATTAGAGATGTGATTGAATATAATTTAGGTAAGCCATGTGTACAATTCTATTATCACATGTGTAAAGATTTGTAAAGATTTGTACAGATCACCCAATCGATTGGGGTGTCCATGTATTATATATACCTCATGTAATACAAAGTAATTCAAGGCATTTCAACCCAATCCTTGTGTCCTAACAACTACACGCATCCTAATTTCTTACTATCATTACAGACGGTTATATCCAATAAATCAGAATCAACGAGCAAGTTTGTTCAGACATTGAGAACTATACCTGATTGAATCATACTTCAATACCTTCTGGAAAGAGAACATGACTTCTAGAGTACAAGCATAGGAGAGTGAGTAGTGGGTTGGTTTTGTAGGGATTAGAAGGCAGATAAATCGGAAATTGAGAACCATACCTCTGATCAATCACACTTCAGCTACTTCTATTACTGTTTTGAGCATCTACTACTTCTTGATTTCAGTCATCCTTTTCTCCTTAAAGTTTTAGAAAGTTTTCTTGCTCAAACTATGTGAGAAGCACGTTAAATAATTTTGTAATATCTAAATAGGGTACTTTCTTGGTCATTGATTTCAGTCATCCTTTTTCTCCTTAAATTAGATAGCATCTACTACTTTTAATTACTGATTTAAGCTATTATAGTTGAGGTGTAAATCCAAACTCAAATCCAGTTGATTCTTTGTTGTTGAGTGAGAGCAACAGTCAAAGCAATCTTTATTGTTAAGAGAGAAACCCCCACAAAAAGACCATTTAGTGACTCCCTCATCCATCCCAATTAAAAAAGAAATTTCCTCCTTTTTTAGAGATATAGATCTTATTTTTCACTTGCATGAACAAGAAAAAAAATGACAGAGCAATAGAAACTTAAATTTAATGATAATAGAAGGATTATTTATCATTGCACAATATACTGTCTCATACTACCCACACAACCATCCTCCAAAAGGGAACAAAGAATTATCTAAAAGGAAAGGAACAAAAGAATGATACAAACCCAAAGCCCTAAACAACGGCAACTGAAGGTTATACACACCCAACGACCAAGTTTAAATACTATGTAAATCCAGTCTGTTTCCCTATCTTTCAAATAAATCAGAAACTTCAAGGTTAAAAGTGTGTGTGTGTGTGTGTGTGTGAGAGAGAGAGAGAGCGGAGGCATAAGCATAGATGGACATAAAAATGGGATGTGGCTATCTTGGTACTACAAAAAATAATTTTCACAATGATTTTAGCTAATGCAAGGTCTATTATAGAGCAGTCATGGCCTCATGTGCAATTATTGGATTGTTCTTATAATCTCTTTGATTACCCGGGTTAACTAATGACAAATGTAAGTGAATAGCTTGGGAGGATGCATAAGCATAGAAGGACATAAAAATGGGATGTGGCTATCTTGTAACTATAAAAAATAATTGTTGGTCCATTGGCAGTTGTGGTAATGTGTTGTCATTGTTGGCAACCAAGTGCAAACAAATTAGGAGTTGTTTGTTGGAAGATTTCAGGGGCATTTTAGTCCTCTTACATCTCTCAGGGGTAAAATGGTAATTTGACGCAGCTAATAAGCAAGTGACAGTACTCATTGAGGTGATGGTAGTATGTTGGCAAGGGTTTATGTGCTTATTCCTCCTTATTTTGAGGAGAGAGAAAATTGAGGTTGGTCCCACATACTGTGGACCCCACAAAGAGTGTCCAACATGGCTGAGGTGGCAGCCAAGTGGTCGGACAATGATAAGGTGGAGGTGATGTGGCTTGGTAATTGTGTAGACAAGAGGAAATGCAAAATGGAGTATTTGCGACACTTTGAAAAGTATAGCATAGAAGTCTCCCACACTTACCAAAATTTGGCCAAGTTTTTCAAATGTGCATTCGGTTGGTGTTTTAGTGTCACAGGGGTTTTATTTGCAATTTATTAAGAATTTGGTCTACAGTACCATGGATAGTTGAAGCAAAGGACTTATTCATAAATGACATAAAGCTGAGAAGGGGTTATGTGCAATATTTGAAAGTCACAAAGCTAAGCATTAAATGAAGGCTTTGATGCCTTCATGGAGATCCTATATAATGGAGTCCCATTGGTTCTTGGATAAAGTGAAGAAATCTGAATTGATTCCAACCTCTAGGAATCCAAAACGTGGCATCTACTTTATCAAGTTTGACTTTTTGTAAAGCTGTAAAAGCTTGGGAAGCGTTCAATGTACGCTTTTGAGATTCTAATCCTTAAGCATCCATTGGCTCATGTCTCAGTGATAGTGACAAGTCTAATGACCCATCTGACACCATCTCTACGGCCATAAATGCACCTCATTGTCTTACTCCAATCTGACGGTCCACATTTAATAGAATCTATGCACCTCCATGGTTCCTTGATTCCATGCTTAGACAGAGGTTGGTACACGTGCATAAAAGGTTCCAAATGGAATTTTATCATTGGCTGATCTTTGAAGCTCCATATCTTGGCCGTCCGATATCCGTTTTGGGTGAACCACCTATCAATATTCTCAGTAAAATACCATCTTCGTCCCTGCATCAAAAGAACTTGAAGGGAAAAAAAAAACTCAAAAAGAGGGGAAAACGTGGGAGAAGCTTGAGAGAGTTTAGGTGAGAAGTTGAAAGAGCTTGAACTTGATTGAAGTTTGATGCTCTTCATCACTTGGAAGCCAGATTGACGGCGTTTATGCATCGGTTGTTCAAAGTTTAGCCTTCCAAGAGCATTGGTGGAGTACTTTAAGTGGCTTAGTCCACTTTGGTAACCTCTAAACCATTTCCTTTATATTGTAAGTAGCTTATGAGATTGTTGGGATGAACTTCATGAGCTATATGTGATAGAATTTTGGGAATGGTATTTTTGGTTGTATTTTCTCAAGTTGTAAGCCTTGTTGAGTTGATGCTCAACAGGTGTTTGTGAAAGTTACTTACATAGTTGTTGCTATTATAAGGGGGGTTATAGCCCTTAACAGTGTTGGAGCATTGTTGGAAGCAGGAGTAGAGGCTCCTGGACTGTTGTTGCAGTCAAATTGTAATTTGTGTTGAGTGTTGGGTAATACACAAAGCCCAGGGTTGGGCATTGCCCTGTGGATGTAGGCTTAAGCCGAACCACGTATATCTATGTGCATTGTCTTGTGGATTTAGAGTACCTTTTGTTTTGCAAGATGGGCATACACCCTAGGTAGGCCAGACCATTTTTGGTTGGAGGTTGGGGGTGTATGTGAACTGTAGCCGGTAATTACAGAGTGCTCCAGCCGGTGGTGTTTACAGGAACAGTTGTGTGTGGTCTATCAGGACAATTTGGGGAAGAATTTTTATTGAACACTGATTCACCCCCCCTCTCAGTGTCAGCCTGGGAACATCAATAATTTTTACAATGATTTTAGTTAATACAAGGTCTATTATAGAGCAGTCATGGCCTCATGTGCAATTATTGGATGGTTCTTATAATCTCTTTGATTACCCGGATTAACTAATGACAAATGTAAGTGAATAGCTTGGGATGATGGGAGGACATTGACCCACCCTGCACCTCAATAAACTTGATTCGCAAAATGTATCAACTAACTTATATTGATATTATCAATCATATATTATATAAATTCAAGCAAATAATTATAAATTAAAGGATAGAATAGTATACATATGTAACACAAAAAATTAAAACAGAATCTGATACATTCCTAACCACACCATCTTATTGGTCAAAATGTAGCCCTAAACATGTACAGAAAGTGTATCAAATGTTAGTGCAAAGTGGCACTATATTTACAAAATTGTCATTGCATTCAACCAACTACAATTTGTACACTCACTGTTCATCTACTTTCATAATTCAATTAGACTGAAACTCCACCAGTTAGATGCGTTTTGAATTTCTGATACATTAGGAACCAAGCATTGCTACATAAATTCCAGTTTTGCTATTGCATTCCAGAAAATCCTGCATATTTCCTATTGTAATCTACTTGAGGCCATATTTTTGTTCATAGGTAACCCACACTACATAGTTAATCAAGATAAACACATTGAATAAAATGAGGGAACAATTACCTTAGTTATCAAGTACTGAACCCTTGGTTTTTCTAGCAAGTAAACAACTACCTAGTAAGCTACAACTCTGCTTGCAGTATACGTAATTGGAAAATTGTAAACCCAACCACAGGAAAAGAACATAAGGCAATGTAGTGAAATGTCGAAGAGGCCTAAATTTTTTGTATGGAATGTTTGGGTAGGGGTTCCGTTAGACACTCTCTCACTTGAGGCCATATCTTTGATTAACAAAATCTGATACATCAGGAACCATGCATTGCTAAATGAATTCCAGTTCTAGAAATCATCATCTAATTTCAAGTTCTCTTTTCTTCATAACTCAAATTAAAACTTACTAAAAAAATAATAATAATACTTACTAATACATTATTAAAACTTTGAATACAATGAAACTGAAAATGGAAATGAGAAAAATTAATAAAGAGGAAAAGTACCTTTAGTCTTCAATGTTTCTGTAGAGGATCTAGATGCCCGTTTGAACGCAAATGGGCCACCTGCTTAGAACCCAATATCTAGTAGTTCTCCTGGGTGCAACGAGCAAGTAACAGTAATAAAACTTCATGTTTGGGTTGGTCAACAGCAACTGACAACCCATATTAGTATCTTGAATGACTTTCCCTACAACAAAAGGGGATTTGCATGTTACAAATAACCTGTGTGGTTGCCATGGTCTCCTATCTTTCATCATGTGGAATCCATTAATTCTCCATATTTACTAAAATTCTTGGTTAATTGTACTGCAATTACACTCATTACAAGTGAAAAAAAAAATGTGAGACAAAAATGCTTGTAATAATAGTATAAGGTCATTAACCAATCTGAAATTTTCTCTTTTGCTAAATCTCCAACAAAAATAATTCTGTTAAATGTTAGAAGAGCAATGGCACTCATGACATTAAGCTCTACAAAACGGAGAAGTTAGAAAGAAAGACTATGCAAATAAATTAAATTTATAAAGGAGTCAGTATAGAAGGAAAAACATCTATCACAAGTGAGAGATCCATTGTGCTATTACCAACAAAAAAAAGTGGCAGATACACTATGTCAAAGTTAAACGACTCTTATTAGTCACTGACCACTGTTGTTGCTCTTAGTTTCAAGCTTTCTATGTCGAAGTTTCAATTCTCTGATCGATTTATACAAAGCGCCCAGTTCTTCGTTCCTACCCTCCTCTCCTCCATGCCTGGCGACACTGCCCGAGGTAGCAATCCCAAAGAGTGACAGGCGAATATTTTCCATCTTTAAATTCCATTAATAGAAACCAAACAAATTAAGACAAAATGGGAGAATGACCATCACTGGGAAAAACACATGCACACACTTAGAGAGTAATTGTTGATCAGGACTCCATATATACGGGCCGAAGTGCGCAGATAGATTAGGGAGAGAGAGACAAATAAGGGGTTTGGGAATTGAACAAAATAACCCTCAAATGGAGTTGCAGAATCCACGAACAGAAGAGACAAACTGAAAAGAGTAAAACACTTGGAATGCGGTAAAGAGAAATGGAAGAATGGAAACCAAACGAAAGAAAGATGAAGAAAATGGGGGTTCAAAGCCTATCATAGCAAGGAAACCCCAACGATTTGGTAAAAATTCCACCCATATCACAGCAGAAACGGAAAACAGAGAAAAAATATAAATCACTCACAGATCAACAAAGCGAGAGAGAAAGAGAAAAAAAGCCATACCAAATCATCAATAAGGGTTTGTTACCTCTTTCTATAATGATTCAAGTTCTCATTATGCGGTTAATATTAGATCTACCTGCAACATGGTTCAGTCATTGGCATTATCTGGTAGGGACAGAGCATTGTTTGAGTTTGTTAGTAGCTGAGGAGGTGGAGGTGGCGGTGGCGGTGAGAGGTAGAGGTACAGAGATGTAAAGGTCGCATTCTGGAGGGAGGTGTCTTCAAAAAATGCGAAGAAAAGAGAACAGGCGTGGGATCGAGGGATGAGGCTTTTGGAGTTTTGGCGGTGTCTTTCCAGAGAGAGAGAGAGAGAAGAGACTGTTTTCCTTGATCGTTTATGTCAAGGAAACCGATCAATTAGCTTGAGAAAAACGAACAGTTTTTAATAATTAATTATTAATAATTAATTATTAGTATTATTATTAATTATACATTAAAAACAATTATTAATACTAAGGATACCCCACATTAAGAAATTATAAAAAGAATTTACATGAAGATTAAAGATACAAAATTGGAATTTTAAATAAGAATGAAAAGCAAAATAGGTAAGGACGTGTTTGGTTGAAGGTGTCGCAAGAGTCGGATTCTTAAATTGAATCGGGTTCTTAAGAATCGGTTCATGTGGATTTAGATTCGATAAAAAACCTGTTTGGTTACCCAAAATCTGTCAGGTGGAATCCAATCTGAAAAACTGTTTGGTTGCCCTGGTTCTATCAAGTGGAATCTGAATCCATATGTACGCATTGTTTGGTTACCTTGAGTTTGTCAGTTGGATTCTTCTTGAATTTTGTCTAGAAAAATATTTTAACCTTGTTTTGTTATACAACATATGCATACATTTAATATGACTTTATAAAAAATAATATAATAAAAAAATTGGATTAAAATTCTCAAAAGAAAGTCTTTCCCAATTTTTCATGTGTCCATAAAAATTACAAAATTAGCACTAATTGGTGTTATGTTACTTCAAAAAGCAAAACTCATAGTATGGGCATTTTCAAACAACAGAGTTCTCTACATATGGTAAAAACTCCATATCCATTTAATTTAAGTACATACATATAAGTTTTTTGTGAAATTTCAAAAATGTCATTAAATTTGGGTTCTTGTGTGGATTAGTGTCATACCGACTATGCTATGAACAGTTGAATAAAAAGGGCCTTGGTGGATTCGAACCACCATCCTGGAACATGCGCATGTTCCAAGTGCTCTACCAATTTGAGCTAGAGACCCTTCAAGTGGAGCTTGGAAAATGCATCTTGAGTTAAGGTGAGCTTGAGATGGTAGTTCCCGCAAAATGAACCTCAAAAAAGCTTTCTTAAATGGATGGCTTCAAGCTTATTTCCTAGTTTCCTATACTTGTCTCACTTGCTAATAGAATGCAACAGATTCAGGCTTAAATGGATGGCTTCAGGCTCATTTCCACAAATATGGTGTTCTGATTTTTGAATCAGTAACAAACCCTTTCTGGGTATTGTGTAGCAAATTGAACTGTTTCCTCAGCGTCCCAATAGATTGTTCAAATGTAAAGTTATGTGGTGACATTTGGAGCAAGTATTAATCTCTTAGGCGAAGTCTTCTCAGCATCTACAACTGGGTCAGTGATAATGAGAGAATGTATACCTTTATAGCGCAATAGTATGGTCATCCTGTAGTGTGAAGTGAACTATGGTGGAGGAGAAAGTTGATCTTGAGGAAATGAGAGTAAATGCCTACTTGTAGTAGGAACTAGGTCCTGGGGCAGGAAATCCTGATGTATGGAAGTGGATAAGAAAATGATGAAAGTGAAAGAATGCCTTTAAGTGTACTCAAGGAGTATTTGCGAGCACTCCTTCAACTCAGTCCAAGGGTCAGATCAGAAATTAAGATCTAATCCTATTGGAGCTAGGAGAGGGGTAAAAACCTGTAAATTCACTACTCAAAATAGAAATCAGAGTACAGAATTAACAATACGAGCAATCAATTCTGATCAGTGGTTATAAAAATCAGCAAAAATAGATTGTTAGAACAAGTAAAATTTCAGTACAAAGAGGGTACTAAGAGGCTCATTTAGTGTGTCCTTTAAAACTAGTTTGTAAAAACTGGTGGCGCCTTGCTCCATGGTTCTAAACTATCCATTTATTTGATATAAATTAGGTTATATCACAAGGCAACACCCAACTTCAAATTTTAATCTCAGCACAAGTAGGGTAGTGTTGTCCACATTATGTATCAGTCCAACCAGTTTTTTGCCCGGTAGGGGCTGATCAAGCCCAACCAAATGTTTGAGGACATAAACCAGGAAAACTCCTCTCCTAATCACAAGCTATAGGAGGTGTCCTATACTGACTAGGATTTGCCAAAACAGAATAGAAAAAGGATTGGAATTTATAGCAAGGATTCCAGCCTTTACAAGGAAACTAATTAATAAAAAAATAAGAAGATAAACACGCCTTAAACTAACCCACACTTGGAGAACCAGAACTAAACCATTGTTACACCCCAAAACCAGAACCGCAAGGGGGTTTTCTAGTCTGGTGGTTCTCCTCATGCGTTGGGTGTGCCCTGATTTGGTTATAGGATGCTGGTAGTTTAGATTGTAAAACAACAAAAGGCTTGATGAGGGGTGTGTTATTATATGGGACATGATTTGTGTGAAACTCAGGAAGAAGCTGTGGATATGTTATTATATATCTAACATCCATGATTGGTACTCTTAGTCTTTTCATAAAGGGCAGTCCAATTATAGCTATGTCATCTCTGTCATCCAGATGCATATGGACTTTGGCTTTTGGAGGATTAAATGATTATGAGGTTGGAGGATATTGTCTGTATTGGTGAACACCTCAGAGTAAGGAACTAGGAAGTGTTCATCTCCATGCAGGAGCAGGGTTGTAAGTCATGAAGTTTAGATCCTATGGTTACTTAGCATTAAACTTTTATTCTTTTGAATCTTTTATACTTCAATTGCCTCATATACTAGTGGTCTCATTCCTTGTAAAATTGAGTGGGATTGGCCAGCTTCTAAATGCAAGAGGCTTTTATAGGGTAAAAATCCATTAAAAAATCAGGACTTGTCATATGCCCCATACTAGACGATAGGGTAAGTACATGTGGTTAAGTTCAAAGAATTGAATCTTCACTTAACAAACAAATAGTGAATAATTAAACAATAAAATGACCTCAGTCAATAACTGAATGCCCAAGACATAAATGGGTAATAGAAAATTCTATGTTTCTAGACAACCAAATGTTTGAGGACATAAACATTTTGAAATTCCTTGTGATTCATTTTAAGGGGCTTTTATTTAAAAGGTGAGAAAAGGTGGAGGAAAAGATTATTCTCTCTAAATTCTTCCAACTATTCACAATTATATTGGCGAGCTAAAGGTATTCCCAGCCGGACGAATACAAAGAAAACAAGAAGATATGGGAACAGAACCCCTAACAAAAAGAAGCATTCAAGAAGGATACCTCACACTGGGTTCCTAACTACATAGACACCGAGAGAGCAATTAATCAAGTTTCAGGATCTACAAGTAGAAGCAATTAAACAGAAGACAGATTACAGGAAAGAATAGCGGATTAATTTGGCATCAATATCTGAGACCACATTCTGTCACGTCTCTGACCATTACAGAAATCGATCAAAACAACTAGGAAGCAAAATAGACTAAATCTAATAATGAAGCTTGTTTAAATAAAAGAAAAGACAAGAAGATTGAGATGAAAGGGATGTTCACTGTGAACAGAGAATAGATTCAACATTAATCCACTAAATTGTATACTAAAGTAAACTACAGCAACTAGTTCGACAGACATGAAAGGATTTAAATCTGACTTTTTTTTTTTTTATCAGATTCAGTGAGAATTGATACCAAGAGGTAGCACTTAAGCTCTTGGTTCAAAAGCAAAAGGAAATAAGAAGTTACGGAAGAATTACATAGCTCAAAAATAAGGGTAAAAACAGGGTACTGCCAGGAAGAAGGGAAAATAATGGAGAACTAACCTGAACTGGTGAGAAATGAGTATATTAAACTTCGTAGAACCTGAAATGGGGAAAAAATTAGTCAGCAATCAATAAATCCAATTTTTTTTAAAAAAAACCCTAACTACATAGACACCGAGAGAGAGACAGAGACAAAAAACGAGAACGATAGAGAGGGATAGAGCAGAGAAGAACTTGCGCTTGGAGTTGCAGATTTTCTTCATCACAGAGACAAAAAATGAGAACGATAAAGAGGGAGAGAGCAGAAACGAACCTGCGCTTCCTTGGAGTTGCAGATCGTCTTCGGTTTCTTGGAGAAGAGATGGCTGAAGACCAGAGAGAGAATGAGAGTCATGATTTCTCGGAGTTGCAGATTCGTCTTCGTTTCGAGATGGCTGAAGAACCTTCATTTCAAACCAAAGAGAGAAAGAGACTTGCAGACACTGGTTGTTAATGCACTTGGAAGAAGAACCTTCGTTTCAAACCAGAGAGAGAAAGAGAGTTGCAGACACTAGCATCGTCTTCGGTTCCTTGGAGAAGAAATGAGAAGAGCCGCTGAAGACCACACCCTAGCAATTGAGAGATGGAGTGCTTCGTTTTTTTTTTTGGGTAATGGAGTGCTTCGTTTCAATCTCGAGTTTTGGAGTCCACAAGAATCCATGTCATTTATATGAAGGCCTAGAATCCTGGACTCGATTTGGAATTCACCTCCTGGGGCGAATTCTCGTGGATTCCCAAATTTATACTAAAAAATGGATTTTTATGGATTCTTGGAATCCAACGCGGAACCGGGTTCCAAGAAACCAAACACTCCAAAATTTTGGGAATTTGGATTCCGTTGAATCCGTCTCCGAAGAATCCTCCAACCAAACGCGTCCTAAATGAAAGATTTACCACAACCTGCTTTTATATAATTAATGATTAATGATAATGATAATGAGAATGAGAATGAGAATGATTAATGATTACTGATATTAATATTTTTTTTTTTTTGGTAGAAGAGTAGCTTTATTGAGAAGGAGCAGAAAGCACCAAACTTGAACAAAGCTGTGATCGGATAAAGGCCAAACAATCCTCTCCGCACAGAATTGAGCCCTCCTGGCAAGGGAATCTGCTAAGCAATTAGCTTCCCCTGGAACAAAAACAAAAGTACAAGACTTAAGATACGAACTGATGTGTCTAATGTCCTCTAAAATCGGACTAACAACCGAAGCTGGAATCTTCTCTTTGTGTAGCAGATATGAAATCAATTCCTGATTATCACTTTCTACTAACAAATACAGGAACCCCTCTGAAATTGCTTCAAGCAGGCCTTCTTGGATAGAGATAGCTTCACCCACTAACACATCTGTGAACTGGATAGGATTAGAAACAGCGAAGGTAGTCTTCCCCAAATGATCTCGGAAGACAAAGCCAATGCCACTCCTACCAGACTTAGAATTATAGGAGGCATCGCAATTGAGCTTCAAGAGACCTACAGGTGGGGGGAGCCACGATCTCGCAGTCTCCAAATGATTCTGCCGGTGCTAAGAACGTGGAGCAGGGGCTAGAGTAGATTGAAATTCCATGAAAGCTTTGTCAGCCGCAGCCATGACCTCAAAGGGGGTCCATTCCTTCACACCGAACACCTTGTCATTCCTTGCCCTCCATAAAAACCAAAGGATGAAAGTGCACTGGGAAGCAATTTCCTTAGCTGTGGATTTCCCCTTGTCCGAAAAAACAGACCAGCTTTGAATCCATCGTGCGAGGTCCACTTCACCAAAGCTTGGAGCAACATATGACAGGCTGCCAAACCAGACACAACGCGCAAATGGGCAGTCCAACAGGATATGAGAAATGGTTTCACGGTCTTCCCCGCAACGAGCACAAAGCCTATCTACAGCCACTTTACGGCGATGGAGAGCTTCACCTGTAGCCAGCCCATCTGCGCAGGCACGCCATAAAAAATTTCTAATCTTAGGGAGAGTAGAGCATTGCCAAATCCCTTTCCAAACACTTTTGGGTACCTTCCTCCAAGCAGGTAGATCATCAGAATTTCTAGATAGTCCTTCATCCTCCATCCAAGTGTTACATAGAAGGTGATACGCGCTCTTAACTGAGAAAGAGCCATCCTTTGAGAAACCCCAGGTTTGCTGGTCCATAGAAGGGAAGAGAGCTAACTGAATTTTATAAATAGCATCCCGATCACTTTGGTGAAAGTATTGGTTAATAAGGGACTCATTCCACCTGCTGTTTTCACCATCAATCAACTCACTCACCCATTGAAGAGCACACGGCTGAAGAGGAAGGTGTTGGACTTGAAAACCAGGGAGATCAAGGATCCACTTATCTCTCCAAATATTAATTTTATGACCTTCCCCAACCCTCCAAACCAAACCTGCCTGTAACACCTTCCGCCCTTCAATAATGCTCCTCCACACCCAAGAGGGAGAAGATCCTAGGCGGGCTTCCATAAAATTTGTTCTTGGAAAATAGATGGCTTTCATGAACTTCCCCCAAATAGAATGCGGTTCCTTCCAAAGTTTCCACGCCACCTTAGAAAAAAGAGCCTTATTGTGAAAAGAAGGATCTCTAATACCCAAACCTCCATTTTCTTTTGACTGGCAAAGGTGCAACCAAGACATCCAATGGATTTTTTTCTAGTCTAAATCATCTCCCCAAAAGAAGTTTGCTGCCACTTTCTTTAGATAGGAGTGGTGAGATGCATGTAGCTTGAAATGGGAATAGGCATAGCTTGGTAAGGTGAGCGCCACCAACTTGAGCATGACTTCCGTCCCCACATGTGATAATAGACGATGTTTCCAACCCTTCAGTTTCAAATCAGCCCTCTCCAAGATGTCATTAAAAATTGCTTTCTTCGAGATTCTAAAGGATGTGGGAAGCCCCAGGTACTTGCTTGGACCTTTGGCATAAGAAACCTTCAAAATCTGAGAAAACCATCTCTTAAACTTATTATGGACATTGGGGCTAAAAGAGAGAGTGGATTCTTCAGATTTATTTTCTGACCACTTGCTTGACAATACATATCCAGGCACTACTTCAGATTACATATCTCCTCTAACTTCAACTGTGAGAAAAGAAGGCAGTCGTCAGCAAAGAGCAGGTGAGTGACTGGCGCAGTTCTGTTGCGTACCCTAATTCCTCTCAACAAACCAGCCTCCTCTAATTGAGAGATAATACTGCTTAGGGCTTGAGAACACAAAATAAATAAAGCTGGAGAGAGGGGGTCCCCTTGACGAATCTCTCTAGTGGGTGTCACAGATCCACGTAGTCCTCCATTAATAATCTACCTGTTGATCACCGAGCTCAAGCAAGACATCACCATTTTGATCCAGTGGGCAGCAAAACCAAATCTAGCCAAAAGTTTCTCAAGGAAAGTCCACTCAACACGGTCGTATGCCTTCCGCATATCCAACTTCAAAGCTACAAACTTCTGCTTCCCTTTTTTCTTTTTGTTGATGTAATTGAAGATCTCATGAGCTAGGAAGATGTTATCTGAAATGGAGTGCCCTGGGACGAAAGCGGACTGTATGGGGGAGATAATATCCTCCAGAATGCCCTGTAACCTAGACGCCACAATCTTTGTAGCAACCTTCACTGAGACCGCACATAGGCTAATTAGGCGGTACTGATCTGCAGTCTCAGGGTTAGTACATTTGGGAATAAGGCACAAATAAGTTGTGTTACAAGCATTCGGAAGAGAACCAGTGACAAAAAATTCTTTAACAAAAGAAAACAAATCCTCACAGGTAAAGTTCCAGAACCTCTAAAAGAAGGCTGGGGGAAGGCCGTCTGGCCCAGGGGCCTTCAGAGGGGCCATAGCAAACAAAGCTTTCCTCATCTCATCCACAGTAGGAATGGCACAGAGCATATTATTCATGTCTTTAGAGACACTCGGCCGAATGGAATCTAAAACAGTGTTAAGCATGGCTGGGTCCGTACCTTCACTCGTGTAGATATCTAAATAATAGCTTTGCATGATGTTGAAAATTTCCTCCTCCGACTGGGTCCACTGGCCATCCTCCTTCTTAAGCCTGAGAATGCGATTTTGACTCCATCTTTGAATAGTAGATAGATGGAAGAAACGGGTATTTCTATCTCCCCCCTTGAAGCCAATCAACTCTGGATTTCTGCCTCCACATCTCCTCCTCTCTCTCTAGTTCCTCGTTGAGAAGCTTAGAAAGATGTTCTTCCCTCTCTTGATTAGCTATAGTGCTTTCCCCCTCTTGGATTTCCTCAAGATCCTGAAGCAAGTCTTTAATCTTAGTTTGTACATTTCCAAACACCATTTTATTCCATCTCTTAAATTTCTTCTTGCAATTTTCCATTTTATCTAGAAGGACAAGATAAGCCTCTCCTCCACAGGCTGATGACTAGGCCTCCTTAGCAGTCCTCTCACAATCAGGATGTCTGAACCACATGGACTCGAATCTGAAGGGTCTCTGACTAGAGAAAACACCCCCCGTGGTGTTAATAATCAGAGGTGCATGATCAGAATGTTGCATTGGTTTCACCAAAACTGCTGCATCTGGAAAGGATTGTCGCCATGAGATGTTGGATAAAGCCCTATCCAGCTTGATTTTAATATTCGCCTAGCCTTTCCTCTTGTTGCTCCAAGTAAAAGTCGGACCATTGGAACCAAGGTCAATGAGGCCACAAGAGTCTATCATCTGCTTGAAAGGGCTTGTATCCCGCTCACCAACCAAATTGCCACCCTTCTTCTCATGCCAAGATAGGAAAGAATTAAAATCACCAAACATCACCCAATCACTTTGTCTCCCCCTTCCTAGAGAGGTAAGCTGATCCCAAATCTATTGCCTATGCTCTCGGGAAGGATGGCCATAGACTGCCGTCATATAGAAACTCCCACCATTAACCAGGTCCACTCTAGTGTCCATCACATGCTAGTCTGCGGCCAGGATTCCAATATGAATATCATGCTTCCATAGGAGGGCTAGACCACTTGAGGAACCTTGAGCATTAACTACAGATGAAGAAGCTAGACCCAGCTTTCTTTTAATACCATTAACCCTCTGCTGCTGGCATTTTGTCTCCATAAGAAAGATAATATCCAAATTCTCAAACCGAGAGAGGTGGCACAAGTAACGAACTTCCAGAGTCCTCCCTAACCACCGGCAGTTCCATGATAAAATTTTCATTGCCCCCCATGGAGCTGATGATCAGCGTCCACGAGAATGTGCTCAAAACTTGAAACACTAGCAGTTCGATCAGTACTCACATCAGCTCCACTTTCCAACTCAAGTCGAGGTCTTTTTTGTTTTTCTTTTGGCCCAGACTGGTCCGAGGGAGAGAGGGAAAGAGGTGTTGTTCTGCCATCCACAAACTGAGAGCGAGAGGGGACGAAGGTGGGAAGACTGAAGGGGGAGTGGGATGATTTGTCTGGCCCAGGATGTTGGAGGCGTTTGGAATGGTCAAGGTTGTTCCAGCTGTGGTTAATGGGGCCAAAGAGATGTTGGAAAATTGGGGTGACAGGGTCATGAGAGCATTAGCGAATTCTGGGTGGCGAAGTATAGAGGCCAGATCTAAAGTAGATGGATTTTAAAAATTATGGGTACTTGGGTTTGGGTTCAGCCGGGTAGGATCTGGGTGGAGGGGATCATGATCCTCTATTGTCGAACTGCCCGGCAGGACCGTGCAGCTCAGACACAGTGAGGCACGTAATGACCGCCTTACCCCCACTCAGGTAAGGCGTTTGGGCAGGGGCAAGGCGGTCACTGCACGCCTCAGTGTGTCTGAGCTGCACGGTCTTGCCGGGCAGCTCGACAGTAGAGGATCTAGATTGGGGTGGAGGGGGTGGTATTCGGAAATAAATTTGGAAATATAGTATTAGGAACAGATATAGTAGGAGGATTTCCAAAAGGTGGATTTTCCACGTTATGCATGGCATGGGATCTGGAACTTCCAGGAATATCTCTCCCAACCGTCTAGTAGTTCCTGGGACACTGGCCACCGCCGACGGGCTGTCTTTGCTAATGAGGAATACTCGACTCCATCGCTACCAGAGGGACTTTCACGATCCTGCATCTTTCTAGTTGCCTCTGATCCGGAACACTACCCCGCAGTGACGTGCCAAAGTGTAGTGGAGGGAACTCAGGGCAAGAAGAAGCTTCAGTGCAGCCATGACTTGAACAATGCTCCCTTTCTGCGTCAAATAAGGCCAAGCACCTCTTGGCTTCATGATCAACACGTCCACAGAAATAGCATTACAAGGCCAACCTCTCATATCTCACCTTAATAGGGATCTTCATACCCGCTCGTCTCTTAACATTGATAACTTCCCTAAGTGGTTTGAGAATATTAATGGACACTCGGCATCGGAGGAATTGCACCCTAACCCCATATTGGAACCCCTGAAAGACAGACACCTCTGAGGGAGTGCCCAACTTCTGTACTAGCTGAACGAAAAACTCATGGGATAGTAACTCCTGTGGAACATCATGGAACTGGATCCAAAAATCCACCATTTGAAAAGACCAGTCACGATCTGCCCGCCATTTCTCGAGAACAATCAAGTTCCCCCCAACAGACCACGGGCCTTCTTGCAGTACATTCGACATGTCGAGGGAGTGTTGAAACTGAAATAGAAAACGATCCCCTTGCAAGGGAGACATTGCCACCGGATACTGTGGGTTCTAGGCTTTAGGGAGTGCTTCATGGACAACTTGGATCCAATACAATTTGCCAACAACGATTTGACCCACAAGACAAAGATCCCAGTTTTGATTCAAGCATTCCTCCAAACTCTCTTCCAATTCTAGATCATCGTCATCAAAGGCATCGGGGGACTGTTGAAGATTTGCAGGCATTGGGGGAGGCGGGGGATGGTGTGGTTGCGGGGATGGCAGAGTAGGAAGACTTGGGTTCTGAGGGGATCTTGAGGGCTGACGAGAATGCAAGTTGTTGGGCGAACTGCTTTTCTGGGGATCTCCATCCATGGTCAAGGGGTGTACAAGAGAAAGAAAACTACACGGACTTAGCCGGAGAGGAAAGACTCCTTTGTATCTACTAATCCTTATTCATTTTACTTTTTTATATAATTAATATAACTAGTAAAATTGCACGTGCAAATGCACGTATTTTTAATATCTTCTACGAAAAGATTAAAAATAAGGTTTTTAATATCAGTTATTAAAAATTTTCAAAATTTTTTTTGCCATCATTACATTAATTCATGCCTTACATGGGGGTGAAGATATTTTTGTTATTTGTTTATATTTTAAACACTACATGTTTAGTAGTAGATTGTTTCTATTTACTAAATGATAGTAGTAGTTACTAACTTATTATTTTAGAAATTGTTTCTATTTTATAATATCTCTAGAAGTGGACATCCGATCCAATTCTAGGCTTAGTTTCTATTTTATTTAGTTACCATTTTGTGGAGAGACTAAATAAAATAGAAACTCTTTGTGCGGCCGATGAAGTTTGATAGATATGTTGTAAGTGTGACTGGGGTTTCTACTTTTTAATCTCGTAGTTTAATTTCCTGATTTTTGAGCTTATTGATTTTATAATCATCTCAGTTAGGGATGAGAGATAGTGATGATTGTTTCTTCAACTGATGAACTATTAGTTGTTTGTCCTTCGACTATTTGAATAATATGATGAGATATATATATGTTCCACCTAATGTTTTTTAAGGGTCAAGCTTATAGTCTCAGTCTGCAGCTTCTTTATTTGGTAGTGTAGGCCTGTTTGTTTTGCAGTAAATCAGTTATAATTTATTTTTTCATGGGGAGGTGTAAAGTGGCAAGTTAAAGTGTCTTTTTCGACAATAGGAAAAGGAAAAGAATGCTCAACTTTTCATGTAGGAAGCCAACTTTTAATAGGTTTTCTTATAAGGTTAATCCAAAAACTAAATAAAAAGAAGGTTCCATGTAGAATAATTATCGGTCAAAGAACGAATTAGTTATAACCGGTAGAGTATGCTAGCAAGATCAAAACTGTCATTTTAGAAAATTACAACAATCGAATAATTAAGAGAATTAACTTCCCTCAAATTTAGATGAAAATTAGGAGAATTATTTGAGGGGGGGGGTGGTTTATCGATTGAACAAGTGTATAGAGAGAATGAGAGAGTAGATAATAAATGAGGGAGTGCATTTAGTTAAAAATTAGGAGAATTAACTTTCCTCAAATTAAAACAGTTTCATTTTAAGAAAACGAAGTGTATGGAGAGAAATAAGGTAGCTGCAAAATTAGGAGAATTAATTGGAAGTCTGAGTATAACGAAGTGTTTTTTTAAATTTCTTAAATAATTTAAATATAGACTTTACCTAAAAAAAGGGGAGTGGATAATAGATTTGTTTCTTCTTTTCTTTTTCTTTTTTTGAAAATGGATTAATGAGAGGTATTTTTTTGAGATTTATAAATATTATTGAAGGGTATTTTTGGTTCCCTCAACTTGAACCAGATTCATTTCAAGAAAACGAAATGTATAGAGAGACTGAGGGAGTGAATTTAGCTGAAAATTAGGAGAATTAATTGAGGGGGAATTTTTAGATGAAAATTAGGAGAATTATTTGAGGGGGAGTTTATCGATTGAACAACTGTATAAAAAGAATGAGGGAGTGGATAAGGAATGAAGGAGTGAATTTTAGCTAAATATTAGGAGAATTAACTTCCCTCAAATTAAAACAGTTTCATTTTAAGAAAACGAAGTGTATGGAGAGAAATAAGGTAGCTGGAAATTAGGAGAATTAATTAGGGAGTGGATAATGATAGAGTCGTTTCATGGGAAAGTTTTTTTTTTTTTTTTTTTAATTCTTAAATAATTTAAGATTTGAAGATAGATTTGTTTCTATTTTTTTGACTTACCTAAAAAAAGGGGAGTGGATAATAGATTTGTTTCTTTTTTTTTTTTTTTTGGAAGAATGGAAAATTCCTTTTATAATAATTACACTACCTAAAAAAAAAGGAGTGGATAATAATAGACTCGTTTCATGGGAAATTTTTTTTTATTTTTTTCATTCTTAAATAATTTAAGATTTCAAGATAGATTTGTTTCTATTTTTTTGACTTACCTAAAAAAAGGGGAGTAGATAATAGAATTGTTTCTATTTTTTTTTTGAAAAAGCATTAATGAGGGGTATTTTTTTGAGATTTATAGATATTATTGAAGGGTATTTTTTGTATAAAAAGGTTTGCCATGACTTTTGAGTTTCTACACTTATAATATAGTATGATAGTATGATATAATATAATAGATAGATAGATAGATAGATAGATAGATAGATAGATAGATAGATATAAACCATTAATTATTAATTAAAAATTAAAAACAATTATTAATCCTAAGGATACCCCACATTAAGAAATTATAAAAAGAAATTACATGAAGATTAAGGATACAAAATTGGAATTTTAAATAAGAATGAAGGGCAAAATAGGTAAATGAAAGATTTACCACAACCTGCTTTTATATGATAGTATAATAGTATGATATATATATATATATATATATATATATATACATATATACTAGTAAACATGCACTTGTAAATGGACAAGAATCTATATATATATATGTGTGTGTGTGTGTGTGTGTGTGTGTGTGTGTGTGTGTGTGTGTGTGTGTGAGAGAGAGAGAGAGAGAGAGAGAGAGAGAGAGATTTTATGTGTGAAATAGAGAGAAAAACGAAAGGGATGGTGGAGGTGAGAAATGTATACAAAGGAGAGAGGGTGAAATTGTAGCTTTCCTCAAAATCCATTTGCTCATCCGAGTGTATGCATTGAATGAGAACTTTATAAAACAATTGGCCTATTTACAAACGGAGTAGAGATCCTCTTAGATTTTCATTAAAGGGATAAATTTTGTCCATTCTCCTTGGCAATATCAAGAATCTAACCTCAAACTTAATGTAAAGCGTTGAAAAGGTACACCAAAAAATTTATAGACCTAACCTATACAGGTTTTTCCTTGCAACCTCTCCTAGGATTATTTTAAACTTGCCCCTAACTCTTTTAATGCCTTCCATCTGAATGAAAACACTTTTCCATAATGAAAAATAATCAGTTCATTTATTTTAATTTAAACGCATTTGAATTTGTTAACATGGCACTACCAGGGGGAATGAATTGATGGGCTAATCCCAGTATTTCACATGGAATTGTCCCACTCAATTTGCAAAGTTCAAGAGAAAGAAAATACAAAAATAAATATTTAAACATTGCCCTAATCGGTGATTGACGTAGCAATTTTGTTTATATCTGTACACATAGGAGTAATGATCTCAACCATCAGATAGCAAATTGGAATAGAGTTTTAAAACTTTACAAGTCATGACGTTTTAATTACAAAAATCATATTTGATATTACAAGGTGTTTAATTTAATCATGTTTAGCTCAAGGATATATACTTTACTGCATATCCCAGAACTGCATGCCTCCTTTTTCGATTCTCAAAGGAGTGATTGAATTATGGATGTCAGGTCTAAACCCAACCTATTTACATTCCCTGCAACACATTGAGACAAATAATTAAGCTCTTAGGCTTAAAACATTTTTTTGCCAAAATAGCTCCTACTCAAATATGGACAAGGTGAAGATATTTTTGTGGCACTTCTCCCTTCAATTCAAAGGCTAGATTGGGAATGTAAGGGTAGCAAAGATCTGCAACCAAACGTCATGAATAACTTGAGGCAGCAACTCCAAGCAGTCACAAGAAAATAGCCTATGAATTGCTTTTCTGTTGCAAAGGGACATTGCTCATGGTGTTGTAATAAACTTCTATTGCAAAGGAACATTGCTCATGGTACAATAATAAACTAATATCTAAAAACCAATCGTCATACATTGTACAACAAAATTCTTTCCCAAAGCAATACCAGAGCCAGCTCAGATGTCAAAAGCAGACAACACCAGGCAAGATTAATTTGGCTGTCTTAAAGTTGATGCGATGGATGACTCGAGCAAATATCAACTAAATGCTGCTTAGGTTACAATTTCAGTGTCTCTCCAGCCATACCTTTTTCAGAGATCACACAGTCACAAAGAGCTTAAATGAGGGCCTACTCAGATCTTCAAAACCAAACAGTGCTAGGAAAAGTTTAAGCTGATTGTTTAGAAGTTGAGGTCATAGATATCTCAAGAAAATAGCAATGTGCTCCAAGGAATCCTGGTCACTCCAATAAATTATCCGGCTAAGCACAATCAGTTGAGCCAATAGAATCCTGTCAGTAAAGCTTGTCCTACCAGAGACTCCAGTTAGACACTGGAGAACAGTAATGTTGGAAAGTTAGAAACAAAAAATTAAATATGATAAAATCAAGACAATTTGGTTGTTTTCTCAAGGAAGAATCTAATAAATCTCTTAAAACGCCAACTTATGGATACCATAATACTATGTAGGAACCATAACTATAGGGACCGGCCAGTATTCTCCCACGAATTGGTATTCGGTGGTTGGAATCGAAACTTTCAATTTTCATATCGGTTTTGATTTCTTTGAAGTATTATTGGGTTGAAATGATTTAATTGAAATTAACAATTTTCTCTTTTTTCATTTCCGAAGTCAGGTGAGCCTTGGTTGGACTGACCACTCATGTATATATATATATATATACATAAAATAAAAAACACTAATTGATTAGAACAACACATCGAAGAAAGTCGGAATAGTTACAATAAAAGATAGCAAATCAGTAAACTCATCGGATCAATGGCAAATAGATCAAGAGATGCGAGGATTCCTATGTTAGAATTTTATTTCTAATATGGACCTAATTAAATCCCTAAACCAAGCTAATTAGGGTTTTGGTCTAATAAAGTGGGGCCATTAAGTTATATTAGAAGTCTAATGTGGACTGGCTTAGTATGGGTAAGATAGATTCCTATTGGGATTGTGATGAGTCAGACCCTACAGGGATTACTATATAAGGAGAGCTAGGTCCCCCCTCTACCCATTACAACTTATTATTCTCAATTGCTATTGAGGAGTGCATTCTTGAAAGAGAGAGATATTCAATGTTCGTCGTCCCTGCGCATTCGGTATTCTCATCAGGCCAGTTACTTTGGGAATAAAGGGGAAGCACCTAGATCTTTGTTCTTTATTTTCCGCTGCAATCATCATCACTATGGATGCGAAACAAGGTTGGTGGTTTTATCCCTATTTTCTATTATTTATTTGATTGTGTTCTTGAACGCCCTATGGAGATCCTGGCTTTTGGGATTTTGTCCCTATTCGGATCGATTCATTCTAACATCCTAATCAAACCAAAGTCTGTTTCAGGTATTTGCCCAATTTACTAACCATTTCAGTATCAACATGTGTACAATCTCAAACTCTGAAAGAATAAAATTAATTCATATCAACGTTTATCAGTGTTGCAGGGAATGCAAACTAGTTAAATAGAATAGGAACTTGTAGAAAAAAAAATCAGCCCCTATCTTGATCGAGTCACAGTAGAATAGCTTCTGAGAATTGAACAGAGGTTTTATGTTCTTCAGAAGAGAGAGACAAAAAACTGGTGTATGAGTGAGAAAGAGTCGGATGCGGGATAGAATGAACAGAAGGATGAGAGAGAGAGAGAGAGAGAGAGAGAGTTTATCTTTCAAATGTAGATGCATGCACCACACAGACACAGGAATGTCTGTATGATGAATTATACAACTGGGAATTTGATTTCAAATGTAGTAATATGTTCCCAGTTCCAATTCATAGCAGAACAACTAAACTATATTTCCACATCAATATTATCTGAAACTACACAAACCCAAAGCATTAAATGATTCAGTAGTTAAAGCACACCTTATGAACCACATGTTGCCAAATGTTCTTCAAATTGTCTTCAGACAGTGTTTTTTGAAAGAACTCTGCTGCAACAAGCTGACATTTTTTGTGTGCAAATTCAAGATAAAAATCAGAAGAAGGCACCCTTGTACGTACTGTTGGACAAGTGTGTGTCCATCAAACCCGGTTTGGTCCGGTTCAATCCGGTTCACCTTTTTATTGAACATTTATACATTTTAGTTTAATATTATCACAGGCGATATAAACTTTTTGAGCATTATGTGTCTGTAAGTTATAAGAGCATTATGTGTCTGTAAGTTATACTTAAAATGGTAGTTACGACTAGGGTTTGGGCTGGGCACCCTTATCATATGGTCGTCACATTGGGTATGCCTAGACATGTGATGTCAGGGTACGAATGCGAGTGCTCACATGTTTGATGTGTGCATTGGCGAAGAATCTATTTTGTCAATTTCCTCATGTATTACTGCCAGATGTAGGAAGGGATAGACATGTGTCACCAACACCCTGTACCTGAGGGAACCCTGTCACTGCAAAGTGTGATCGCATTCTTTGGTTCATCAATGACTGAGACTCAAGCGAGTCAAAGCCGATGTTCTGGGAATGCGTGAACACTTTGTGAGTGAAGGATTTATCCAACACGGTCACCACTGCCCGATTGGGGAACACCAAGATAGAGACTGTCTGTGCATGATCGGATCAGAATCTGGATCCAGTACCGATTTGGAAATGATTTTGCAAAATTTATTTTACATAAAATGATACATTATTTATAGCTATTTCAAATAAAGTGTTTTATAGAGTTTTACGGGACCCGATCGGATGCACAGATGCTCTTATATGGACATGTACTATAGATTAGGGTTTGGCAAGTACATGTGTACATGCCCTAGATTCCATAATGATGGTGTTGATTAGTAGGGGGTTGTATATGATAAATTGTTATCATATAGGGAGTTATTTGGAATTTGCAAATTTAATTGGCTCTTTATTTAATTAATGGATTTGGTGCTAATTGTAATTATCCATTAATAATTAAATAAAGAATCTAATTAATACTTTCTCTATTAGATTCTGCTTCTTCACCTGTGTAGCACTTTGAGTTTAAACAGAATTGCCAGACTGAGAGAGAGAGAGAGAATCAGACTCTCACTAGGGCTCTATTAAATCTATCTAGGATTTAATTAAACCCTATTATTATAAATAGGGGACCATAAAACGTAGAAGAGGGTCGCTCTCCACGTTTTTGGAGCAGACACTCTCTCTCCTACGTTTTTGGTTTCTCTCTCTCCCTCTTGTGATCTCTCTTCTTCTTCTTGCTTCCCTCACCTGTGTTTGAGAGTTAGGGTTTGTGAAACCCTAGATCTGCACTGAGGAGTTTGAGGGCATCTGGGACTGGCGTGTAGAACCTTGGTAGCACCATTGGAGGTTCGGGATCTGTTTGCTTGGAGCGCTCGCTGGAGGAAAAACCACTGTCTATTGGAGGAGCAACACTTGAGGCTCACCAGGTTAGCAGTTCTTTATTAATTCTCTCTGTTCATTGATTATTAATATTTATGGGATGCGAAAGAGACTTGAATCGACCTTTTCCGCTGCTCATTCGAGTTAGGGATGGATCCCCCTTGCCATGTGATGGACTAGGGATGAGTTTCTTCATCCCTACTGTGATAATAAATTTTATGGGACACATGAGGGAAGGAGAAACCCTAATAGGGATGCACCAGGGTTCCCATGGGCGACCATGGGAAGCCCTAAAAATTAAAATGGGGCACCCATGGGACACCATGGGCTAACCCAAGGCGTGCAAAACCCTAAGGATAAATATCTTAGTCTCCCTAGGGAACCATGGTTTGATCCCTGGACCGTTGTTTGGCCAATACGTGCATCTATAAACAATGTGTGTATGTGAGGACAACCTCCATGTGTATATCTGACTGTGAGTTGAGAGGACAGATTAGTAAACTTACTGCAATGCACTTCATCATGGTGCTTAAGCAATGGATATTTGATGTCATTGCAACAGAAACTTTCAGACATCATATTAGGAGTTGATAGCTAATTAAGATAATGAATGCTTAAGCTTTAAAGAAAACAAAATGCTGTCAACTCTAAAACTAACCAACTATCATAGTAAAGATTAAAATTTAGGTGAGAGGTGAAAAGTTTACTGAATCTAAATAGGATCGGCTATGAGAGATGAACACACTTACTACTGGTGGGGGAATTAATTCCAGAGGGGAATTGTTTATATGGTTTTAGGAGACACTGGAATATCAAGTGTGTGAGGATGCCTTGTGTAGAACTCTTTTAATATGAAATTGGTTCAGAAGATATGAGGCACTTTGGCATTTGATAGACACCCTTTGAGTAATATTAATGAATATTGAATTTTGTTAGGAAAGAATAGGAAGTAAAATAGTCAAAATAAGGCTACAACGGGACAAAAGAACCCCATTAAGCAAGGGCAAGATTGTGAACCCCACCACAATTGTTAGATAAAAACCTAATTCCTTTCTTTTATTAGAGAATTATTTGTAGTAAAATTGTGTCCAGAGAGAAAGAAAGGAATATAGTCACTGGAAAGAACCAACTCACAAGGACACGAAAAAATAAAATTGAATAGAGGAGTTTGGTTTGTGATTTGAACTAAAGATCAAGTGGGTCAGGAAAAAAACAGAGGTAACAACAACTTTTAGCAGCTACAAAGCACCATGGCAGTAAAGGACTTTAATATTGGAAAGAACTAATTGAAGCTAGATCTATTGCTAACCATCATCAAACTGATTGATGGTAGAAAAGGAAAAGGATCAAAGAAATCTCACCCTAATAAAGAAATTTAAATAATTAATAAAATCTTTACTCTTAAGGGATAACATAGTAATACAAATAAATTTACATCATCAGCCGAAAGGTTGCAACAAGCTCCAAACACATCTACATAAAGAAAATAAACAGAAGACCAAAACAAGAGTTCTAATAAACCAACTATATGACCAGGAAAGAAAAAAAAAACTTAATTCAAAAGTACGAAAATTTTAGTGGAAGCTCACGAGTGAAAGTCTGAAACAAGGGTCAAACAAAATACAAATCAGTTGAATAAACCAGAATTGAAAAAAGGGATCAGAGTTTAGCAGCAACTACAATAAGCAGAACCATGAGACTCATAACACAATACATCATCAATGATTCGATACCCAACACAAATCATCTTTCCTAAATATAAATCAAAGGGCCTTATATGGAGAAAAATATAAAAGAACCAGAACCACGAGATACAAAACAACCTACCATTTCATAGAAAGTATAATAAGCAGGCAGACCCAATTACACCACATATGCCCAATAAGAAACAATAATACATGATACGTTGCAAGAGTATCCTACCAATTCACAGGGTGCTATGAGGAAACTTTGACTCCAAAAAGGAGAAAAGTAAGTTCATTAGCTGTAATCACAAGGTCACAAAACTTAGAAGAACTCATTCCGGCCAAGACAATTCCCATAATAAAAAGAAGATTTGAACATGACATATAAGAAACATTTACCTCCTTTTCCTCCAGCAAGTTATGGAGAATGACATCAATCTCACAATTAAATATCTCACTGACAATGAAAGGAAACTAAATAAAATAATGAAGCAGTAAGTAAGAAAAAGTCTACTTAGGATGGTTTCAACAAATAATACTGGTTTTTTGATGTACTTGAAAGCATGCTTGCTTTTAGCACCCTTTGGAGCTTCTTCCATAATAGTGCAGCAACTGCTTGCTCTATCTCTCAAAATAATAAAATGAATTTTATGAGAATAATTTCCATCAATTTATTTCTAAGAAATAAAGTAAAAAATGAATAAAGTACTAACAAGTGTAGACTTCGTTACTATGTTTTTAAATTGAAATTGAAGTAACAGTGAGAAATCTATCTAACTCAACATTTAGGTGGCTTTTCATGCCACTTAAAAAGGTTAGAATAGAGTTAATCCAATAGCTAAAAAACAGCAATGAAAATACATAGTTGAAGATGCATCCAATAGGCTGAAGTTTTATTAGAAGAAGGGAGAGGGAAGAAAGAAATATAATGTTGCCTTGGAAATACAGAATTAAATCAGGAAGATCTCTTCTGAGCAACCCCCCCTTTTACATCTTTACAGCATGAAATATGAAAGGAAATCCAATAGAAGATAAAGCTTCACCAAGGCGTAAAAGCAGGAAAACGTTCTCCATCAACAACAAAGTACCTTGGGAGCATTTCAATATAAAAAGTTGTTGCTCACTCACGCATCATTATGAAACACAACAAAATCAATATTTTATTAAGTCATATTCCCCCGCCAGGAATTCGAGCTCTTCTTCTCAGTATCACCCGTATGGCTATTTCTATTTATGTCAAGTACCAGATGATTCCTTCACCCAGCGACTGCAAGACTAAAATCTCCCACATTCAAACTACACCATTAAAGAGAAAACAATTGACATTATCATGTACATTCACAAACTCCCAGTTGTTTCTTTAGTGTGCTACTTATCACAACCCCAGCATTACAATAATGTTCATGAGGCAAACAAAACTATCGTAGGACTAAAAGCAAAAGGGAAAAAATTAGGAAAACTTGATAAGACTGTCAAAAACTTTTACCAAGTTCTTAGAACAACAAAATTCATGCACAATTAGACTAATGAATATATGACAATAGAGAGAGAGAGAGCAGGAACCAATCAATAAAAGAGATGTAGAAGCTAGAATGGCAATACTAAGAAAACACAACTGATAAAATTTGGCTGCCACAAGAAGAATGATTGAATTGGATGTTCATCAAATCTCACTATTTAACAGGTTTCCCTATTGAGCATTCTACAAAAACATTGCACCTGCCATAGATCCATGAGAATAACCCTTCAAGGATCAAATATTCATAACATGAACCAACATAGTTCCCCATGAGGTCAATCATGAGGAACCTCAAACAAGATCACCACCCAGTTAAATAATGGCAGAACAGGAAGTGGATTAGTTATCATTAGTTGCAAAGAGCAGCCTAGCACTTATAAATATTGCTTTTAATAGTACACTAAAGTGTCTCCTACATTTTCCTCAAGCCTCCACTTGATAGCATCTCTGACAACCATAATAACAAATCTATCATTTCTAAACACAGCTCAAGCAACATTCTCCAATCTCAAGGAGAGTATGTTAACCAACACTAAATGCAAAATTCACTTTCCTAGCTAAAGATTCACTCTCTGCAACACAAGAAGAGAAGAGAAGAGATGCATGTATTCAAATTCCACAATAACTTGAAAAGAAAATATTTGAAACGGTTATAATATGCCCTGGTTAAAGTCCTCATTTCCCAAAACCAACAAAACAATGAAGGACCATACTCAACAACTCCATCAATACAAGCCATGTGTATAACTTGAAGCATATGGACAAATATCTCATCAATGATAAGAAGAAACCATGATTTACCTGAAAATAGGTAGGAAACATATTCCTTAATACCAAAATATTTAAGGTATATATTCCTAAAAATCAAAATATGTAAGATTTCTAGCACACAGTAAATAATATATGATTTTGGGAGTAACTTGGCTTATTCCAATTAAACATCCTACTACAACCAAGAGATCTGGCATGAACGGGAGCAGCTGCAGCCTTCTTGATAGCCTCAGTGGCCACAGGAAACTGATTCCCTTGGAAATTCGATCTTCTCTGAGCAAGAAAACCCTACAGGTAGTAGAAAAACAACAAACAGATACAAAGAATAATAAATCTCGCCCATGAACAGTGGGGTACAAAATTTAAGTAGAACTATTTGAGATTGAAACCATGAAGTCCATCCAGTTGCAATATCTGTCTCACAGAGGATTTGGAATCCATAAAATAGGGGACCTTTGATGCATTCCCTATGTTAGAACCCGCATTCAAGAAGTTTTAGTTTTTATTCGGCAATGCATATTCCCTATTAGTATGCAAAGAAAACCAATACATAACAAAATAAAATCAGATGATAATGATAAATGACACAACTTGTTTCTCCATCTGCAGTTATATTGGGCTGAAAAGTAACTTTTTAGCCTCTCAACATCTGACATAGATCATCATTAGCATGTTGTAATCTCTAATAAAGGACTTCCCAAGAAGAAGAAACAGAATAATACACTGAATGCTCAAACCAGTGCCCTGTTTTCTTTTACCATGCTCCTCACCAGTCCAGCTATCTAGATTTTGAAACTTTATTTCTTTAGTTTTCTAATTTCATTCCCAATTTTATTTGTATTTTTTTTTGTGTATTTGTGTTTCTATTTCTTTTGTCCTTTTCACATTCCATTTTATGCATCTTTCATCTTTAACTATCATCTAGCCGGTTTTATATCTCCTCCGAGGTTTCAGGCATCAAGAATGTTATACAGTACACTTACTCAGAATTGAAAAATGCTACTGATGATTTTAATCAAGCAAATAAAATAGGGGAAAGGGGTTTTGGTTGTGTCTACAAGGTATTTCGCATTAACTTTTCATATTTTATTAAAATAATTTTACCTTGATTTTAATTGTTCAAATGGTGATGCAGGACAAACCCGGTTCGATCCGTTGATCCATGGGTTGGGACCTGAACCAGACCCTGACCCATTTTAATTTATGCAATTACTTAACTGGGCCAATTTCTGTTGCACTTTTGTTCAAGTTTTATTCAGTTTTCTTGAGTTTTATGTAATTTTAGTCCAAGCCCAGGCCTAGGTCCACTTGGGACCAGTCTTTAAGTTGTTTAAGTCATAACCCTGGCCCAGGCCCAGGCCCACTTGGGACTAGTATTTAAGTTGTTTCAGGCATAGTCTAGGCCCAGACCCACTTGGAACAGATTGTACTTTTTGCTTTTTGGCACTTTCCCCTAGGTTATTGGACTGTGTGCCCAATCAAAAACCTAGTTAGGCCTTTTTTTCTATTGTTTTGTTTCTATTTAAAGGTGCAATAGGCCATTCGGCCAGGATGTTAAAGGAATGAGAATTAAAAAAAACAGAAGTTTGGCTACTCCCTCTCTTCCCTGTCGTGGACTGCTTCCCCCCCCTCTCTCCTTCTTTTCTTCTTCTTTCTTCCCCCATGGTTTCTTTCTTCTTCCCCCCCTACTATTCTGAAATTCTGATTTCTTTCTAATCCGTCCCCCTTCTTCTATTTCTTCTCAAGGTTTATTCTTTGCACCCCCTGCAATACTGATTTCTATCCATCATCTCCTCTCTCCTGATTTTGTCCTCCATTATCTAATATCAGAGCCGAAGCCTGGCCGAAGGATCCCATCTTCCTTCCCTTGTGATCTCTCTTCCTTACTCTGTTCATCTCCTTATCTTCTTCATCTCCCTCCACTTGATTGCTGCTGCTGTTGCTGCTACTGTGAGACTGTAACAATCCTCTGCAATAGTACTTTTTGAAGATCTGATTCAGCTCCTAATCCTCACATAGGCCTGCTGCTGTTCACACCACCAATTGGAGAGCTGCTGCACGCCTGCATCTCAGTTTCTCTACCCAGATTCTGCTATAACTTCAAGGCGCCAGAACTCATCAACCACTGATATTGAGGCTAGATTTGAAGTATTTTTGGAGTACATCCAATCCTTCAATCGACCCTGCTTGGCTTCCCCAGTTGCTGGCCAGATTGAGTTCCTCACTGACCTTCTATTTTGAACACTAGTTTCTATTTTTCAAGCCCTCTTCAGAACTCAGCCTCATCTAAAGAAGGCTTATCATTTTCCGAGAGCAGTGTTTTCACTTTCTGTTTGTCATCTGTAGTAAGGTATTCCAGTGGCTGTATCTTTGTCCAAAACCTCAGGTTACATCAGTCCTAATAGCACTAGTCTAGTAACTTAATATTGGGACTGTTACCTATTTTCTGTTGCTGGAACACAGTGTTATAGCTTACTGTTTTCACTTGTTTTGACAGTACCTTTCCTAGTTTGCCCTTCACCTTATACGTGAGATTGCCCAATGGAAACCCATATTTTCCGAACTCGATTGGGATTGCCCAATGGAAAAGGTATCATATTCCTTGTTGATAATGAGCAAAGTAGCAATTTCGTCTCGCAACCCGTAGAAGAGATGTTGTCGAAGACCAACAAGATATGTTATGACGAGTTTGTTGATCAATACTTCGTCGAATTTACTCATACTACATACTTTGAGGGGGCTTGGTGTCGGATATTTCCATCTTCAAGGCGCATCATCAAAGTGGGCCGTGATTGGGTGAATGAGCGTTGTGGCAACGTTGACCTTCTCAACAACGCTTGTATTCTAAGGCCATTACATTTGACCAAGGGTCATATTTCGAGAGGATTAAAGCCAAAGGTAACCACACTGCAGTCGCATGAAGAACCAATTCCCCCACAAGTTGTCGAAGAGCCTGAGGATGACCCAGTGATCAAGAATAAACTCAACGGTCAGAACGAGGTCGAACCCGAAGAACAGATCGACGGTCCGAATGATAGTTTAAACCTCCATTGATGGATGATCTTTAGCAGATTGTAGCGGCTGATCCTTTTCTCCCTATATTGAATGTGGATGATCGTTACGTGCCCTGGATCATCACTCCATCAAAGCTGCTGTTTGTGGATGCCGACCAAATGGTGCTGATCCTTTCCTTTTTTAAAACTCATGGTCGAGTTTTTCTTACCACGGGAGAGTTGATGCAGGATAAACCCAGTTCGATCCGTTGATCCACGGGTTGGGACCCGAACCAGACCCTGGCCCATTTTAATTTAGGCAATTACTTAACTAGGCCAAATTCTGTTGCACTTTTGTTCAGGTTTTATTCAGTTTTCATGAGTTTTATGTAATTTTAGTCCAAGCCCTGGCCCTAGCCCACTTGGGACCAGTCTTTAAGTTGTTTAAGTCATAACCCAGGCCAAGGCCCACTTGGGACTAGTATTTAAGTTGTTTCAGCCATAGTCCAGGCCTAGGCCCACTTGGAACAGATTGTACTTTTTGCTTTTTGGAACTTTCCCCTAGGTTATTGGACTGTGTGCCCAATCAAAAACCTAGTTAGGCCTTTCCTTCTATTGTTTTGTTTCTATTCAAAGGTGTAATTGGCCATTCGGCCAGGATGTTAAAGGAATGAGAATTAAAAAAAATAGAAGTTTGGCTGCTCCCTCTCTTCCCTATCGTGGACTGCTTCCCCCCCCCCCTCTCTCCTTCTTTTTTTTCTTCTTTCTTCCCCCATGGTTTCTTTCTTCTTTCCCTCATACTACTCTGAAATTCTGATTACTTTCTAATCCCTCCCCCTTCTTCTATTTCTTCTCAAGGTTTATTCTTTGCACCCCCTGCAATACTGATTTCTATTCATCATCTCCTCTCTCCTGATTCTGTCCTCCAGTAAATGGTTTCTCAATGACTCCTACTATGGCTTCTTACATCTTACCAAAATTTTGTCATGCTCATGGAAGGTTGTTGCTGTCATGGTACTATCTCATCTTCCCCTCTTCAGGCTCCATCTACCTATGTAATCTATATATCTAATAAAAATGCACAATTACCAAAGAACAATGCTCAAGGAACGGTAAGAAATCCCAACTCAAACATTTGAACCTAAAAACAATGCACAAGAAAAAATCACAATTACCAGAGAAGAGCTTTCAAATAAGAAAACAAAAAAATGAATCACTATCAGTAGCTATATATCAAGTAAGAATTCACAATTACCAAACCAGATTGCAAATCTTTGAACTCAGGAAGCAACATAGTTTCCTGATTGACTTAGGTCGCGTTTGGTTGCGTAAATCAAGAGAACGGTTCTCTATTGGACCCTAATTCTAAATGAATAAAACCATTTGGTTGCTTAATTCCAATGGATTACAAGAATTGCATAATTCTGAGTTTTACACTAAACTTGATTAGGCTTAGTATAAATATACATCATCCATTTGAATCATAGTTTCTTGCCCTAAATCGAAAAACAACCGGGAGAAAATCGTGATTTTTACTTCTACTGGGAAAAATGATCGTGGTCGAAGCCATGGCCTGATCCTGCGTTCTCTCTCTCTCCCATGGCCTGAACCTATGTTCTCTCTCTCGCTCCCTCTCTGCTCTCTCACTCTGCCGACCCTGTCTGACCCAGGCCATTTCTCAACCTTTCTCTGTTGATGCCCTTCTCTCCATCTTCTTCTCTGTGAAGAAACGGATCTTGCAATCGTTGGCTCTCTGGACCATCCTCTGTCTTTTGGCACGCAAATCTAGGTAACGCCTCTAGATACCATCCTAGGCACCTAGTGGCACACAAATCAAAGCAAGGCTATCAGACACTACCCTAAGTATCTTTTGGCACGTAACTCAAGGTAACGCTTCTAGATACCCTCCTAGGCACCTAGTGGCACGTAAATCAAAGCAAGGCCATTGGACACCACCCTAAGTATCTTTTGGCACTTAAATCTAGGTAACGCCTTTAGATACCAACCCTAGGCACCTAGTGGCATGCAAATCAAAGTGATGTCATCAAACACTACCCTGAGTGTCTTTTGGCATGCAAATCGAGGTAATGCCCCCCTTTTTTTATAGTTTCTCTCTTTTCTTTTTTCTTTTTTTTTTTTTTAAACTATTTATTTAATTGTTGTCCCAACTATTTTGGCTAACCATTTGCCGTGTGTTTCTTTGCAGGGCAGCCCCCTTCCTTCGCCCAAGAAGTATTGTGGGCTGGAGGCTGTTTCAGAGTGGTACCGCACACTCTGCCCAACTGTAGAGTCGTGGGTGGTTCGGACCGGGTTGGGACACATCGCCTCATCCCTAGCCCTCGAGTTGGACAGCCTGACTGCGAGGGCTTTGATAGAGAGGTGGTGGCCGAGCACCCATACGTTTCACCTTCCCTTTGGTGAGGCGACGGTCACCCCCCTAGATTTCTACATGATCACGGGATTACCCTTTGGTGGGATACCCGTGACATTGACTCCGGAGGAGAGGATTATAGCCTCGACGGAGCCATCAGAGTGCCTAGAGTATTACAGGCAGCATTTGGGGATTGTTATAATAGGGAGAGAGATCCCCGCGTCGGTCTTGAGGCGTACCTGGGATGAGAGGGTCGTTACAAACCAGTCGTCGTCCGTCCTTCAAGATCAGCAGGCTCGATGCTTCCTCCTCTTCTTACTGGCGGAGGTGATCTTCAGCGATATGACGGGTACGGTGACAACCGATGCCGCATATGTTCGCTTCTTTGAGCACTTTGACGTGGCCGCGGGCTATGATTGGGGGGGTTCGGCGTACGCCTACTTCTAGATATGTTAGACTATCTGGTTATGGGGTTGCCGAACCTGATCGGATGCTGCTACGTCCTATGGGTTAGTTCTCTCAACTTTGCCTTTTTCTCTTTCTTTTCTTTTTTTTTTTTTTTTTATCTTATTCTTATTTATTTGAGCTCATTTATGATTATCTATTACAGACGTGGAGCTATGAGATCCTTTGGTTCCAAGTCCCCACTTTCAGACCTGGGGATGACCCCAGAACCACTTTTCCTCGGACTACGCGATGGCGTAAGTCCCATTTTCTCAGGAGCGGTCGCCATAAGGACCTTGGGTCCATTCGCGGCCTCCTGAACGAGCTACAGCCTACCGAGGTAAATCTAAAGTGGTTGTTTATCTTATTTTCTCTTTTCTTCTCTTTCTCTTTTTTTTTTTGCATTGATCTTAACTCTTACTTAACAGGCTTCTCTCCGTCCTTATTTGGGGGAGATGATTTTAGAGCCGGACATGTTTGACAGGGCCTTAGCTCTCTCCACTTGTAGGGTCCTTTTTTAGGGCCCATGGGGGTTTGCCTTTTACTTGGGAGAGTGAGTGTCCCTGCAGTGGTCTGAGGCTCGCTTGGTGCCCTGCCCTCCTCCTGCTCGGGTCCATCAGCCAGCCTTGATGGATCAGGATGAGATCGGGCACTGGAGGGTTGGTGAGCCTGCGACTGGGCTGGTGCTATCCGAGACGGACTATACTGACTTCCTTCTCCGAGAGACAGTCTGCGTCCTCCTCACCCGCGAGGGACCTCAGGTAAGATCTTCTCCATTTTTCCCTCTTCTCCTCAGATTGTTAATCTAGCTTTTATTCTGATGTGTTTCTTTTCTTGACAGTTTCTAGGTCGCCCCATGATTCCAGGGGTCTATGGTGGTGGGAGCTCTTCTCGCACCTCCCGAGTAGGGGAGGTGGAGTCAGGTGTTGGGCCTTCTGGAGAGGTTCCAGCCCTGCGGATTGCTGGTCCAGATGACCACATTCTAGGGTATTGGTCGTGGTTTATTCGCTACCACGAGCCTGGGATGGTTGAGGTCATCTTACCACCTCCTCGGGCTGCAGACACGGACCTAGGCCTCCCTCTTCCTTATGATGGGGTAAGCACATCCAACTTTCCTAACTTCATCCGTTATTTTTCAAATTCTTGACATCTTGGATGATTATCATGTTTAGGTGGTTGCGAGCCGATACGCCGACATGAGGAGCATGATGGCGAGCATGGATGAGACGATCATCTTGCGTGTGGACGCGGGCCATAGGATGGTAATGCTTCGTCTCTTTCCCCCCCCCCCCCTCTTCTTTTTTTTTTTTCTTATTTCAATTTTTTATTATTATTTTTTTTCTTGCTTATCTTTTGATTTTCCTCTCTCTCTCATTCTTTTTTTTTTTTTAGAGGGTTGAGCTCGACCATTGTCAGAGAGAGATTGAGAGACTCAGGCTTGCAAATGTTCAGCTGCAGCTCAACCTTCTTCGGGTTGAGGTCGACAGGGATGCCCTGATAGTGTCCCAAAGCGGAGAGGGGGAAGGCTTGGATGTTGACGATTACTCCCCTGAGTCATGACCGCTCCTCTTTTTTTTTTTTATTAGGAAGTATTGTTACAACTATGTACATCTACTCTCCTTCCCCTCTTCTTTTTTTGTTTATACATTTTGGTATGGATACTGGTGCAATTTTTATGTACACTTTTCTCATTCTTTTTTTTTTTTGTACACATAAACGAATTGTTTATGGATTCATTGGATATTTCTTTCTTTGAAATGCACACGAGACTCCATCGCTTTCCTTAGAAGCACAAATTCCATTAGTAAATGGTTTCATTACATGAGAAAGGACAGAGAAATTGAGAAACGACAGACAAACAAGTAAAGATAAGAACATCAAATTGATATCACTTATTTGTAACATTTTTCAGATAACAGAATCATCACTTCTTGTGTCACATCTCTGGGGTTTAAAAATTCTCCATCTTCGATTGTTCCTGCCTCGGAGATACTAAGGAAGGGATATAAAAACTGGTGTGAGTTAAACCCATGAATCTCACATAATTGTACCCTGATGTTTCTGATTTTTCTATCTCGGCCTTCATCCAAGGGCAATTCCATTGGATTTCTTGGACATCTCTCTCCCTCAAATATTTCTTCCAGTCTTGGACCTTGTGGAATTCTGACTTTTCCCTTTGTATTTGATAATGCATAGGCTGGAGGTGAGGACACGGAATTGGTGTGACCAATTTTAGTTTTTCCATCAACCACATTTGGAACACCGTCGGAGATCCATGAAGGAAGTCTGTTCCGTATTTCTGAGACTGATTCATGGTATCAAACCCTTTGAATGTTTCTGCTAAAATGGTAGGAGCGATGTCGCATCCTTCTTCGATTTGCCTAACCACTTCTGCAATTATTGGAGACATGCCTTTTCCCGGAGATGCTAACAAGTACCTCCCAATCATACAGAATAAGTACGCCCACTTTCTACATCGGATCTGTCTTTCTTCTTCAAATCCATTGTTGTTGAAGATCTTCACAACTTTCAACGCATCCACCTTGTCATAATTGAGAACTTGCTTTAACTCCTTCTTATTCATGGCAAAGAAATCTCCCAAATTTTTGAAAAGCTGTTCTTCTTCATAGTTGGGAGGAACAACTTTCCTCGAGGGGGTGACATCATGCAAACCTGGAATTCTTCAATGGTCAGAGCCAGCCAGACTTTTTCGAAGCAAAATGCATGCAATTGGGGGTTCCAATACTTCGACACTTCCCTTAGTAAATCATGATGGAGCTTGAAGCAACCGATCCTTCCCAATACTATCAGATGGTGATCCTCTAGAAGTGTAGGCTCGTCCACATTCATCCGGAGAGTCCACTGATGCAACTGTTCATCGAGTCCTTCTTTCTTTGGTCCCCTCATACTACCTGCATCAAGAATTGGGTTAGCATTTTGCGACACAGAATGAATAAATCCTTTGTTAATAACCAGCTCTAGATGACTTTACTCCTAAGCTAGGTCAAGGAATAGAAGGCCAAATGGCGAGATTTACTCATATATGCAAGGGACGCCGGCTGGCAGAATTTATGGGAGGAAACCAATATAATGCCCTCTCTCTTTTTCTTTTTTTTTGAGACCGTACCCGAATACATCGAGTTGCCTACGTATCCCTTTAGAGGAATCAGGTCAAACGTAGTTCAAATTGCTTCACATAGCTCAGACAATATACTTCTTTAGCTGGTCCGTATTGACCAATCCCTGAAGATCTTCTCCGTCAAGATCAGAGAGTTGGACCGCCTGTCCTGGCAATATGGTCTTGACTTTGTAGGGTCCACTCCAATTGGGTCGGAACTTTCCTCTTGGGTCGTGGATTGGAGCTCGCTGCTCTCTAAGGACCAAATCTCCCTCTTCAATGCTTCGAGTACTGATACCCTTATTGAATGCCCTAGCCATTCTTTGCTGATATTTCTTGAGATTGTCCATGGCCTTCATCCTTTTCTCATCTAGGAGGTTGAGCTCTTCGTATTTGGCCCTTACCAATTCCCCTTCTGGCAATTGACTATCGAGTAAGACTCGAAGAGAAGGGACCTGAATTTCTATCGGCAATACGGCTTCTGTCCCATATACCAAAGAATACGGGGTAGCTTCGGTAGAGGTTCGGATGGATGTCCAATATGCCCATAAGGCTAATGGAAGTTTCTCTGTCCAGTCATTGTGTGTATCTGCCATCTTTTGCAATATGACCTTCATATTCTTGTTGGCTGCTTCTACTGCTCCATTAGTCTGTGGCCGGTAAGTAGTAGACTTATGCCTCTTAATGCCAAATTGGTTATAGAGTTCTTCCACTTTTCTCCTGAAATGTAGGCCTTGATCTGAAATCAACTGTTGCGGCACACCATATCTGCAGATGAGATTCTCTTTTATGAACTTTGCCACCTTGACGGAAGTTAGAACTGCATAAGATTGAGTCTCTACCAATTTTGTGAAATAGTCGATGGCGACTAACACGAATTGATGTCCATTTGAAGCCTTTGGAGTTATTTTACCAACTACATCAATTTCCCAGGTAGAAAATGGCTAAGGGGCATTTAATGAGTGCAACTCTGTCGGAGGAATATGAATGATGTTGGCAAATATCTGCATTTATGACATCGCCTTACGAAGGAAGCACACTCAGCTTCCATAGTGACCCAATAGTATCCCATCCTGAGAATTTTCTTGGCCAGCATCCTTGCATTCATGTGTGGTCCACATATTCCTTGATGGATTTCTTCCATAATGATTTGAGCCTGATCCTCATCTACACATAATAGTTGGATACCATCATAAGACCTCTTATACAACAAGTTTCCTTGGAGGATAAATTGAGTAGCATATTTTCGCAAATGCCTCTTCTCTCTTTCTGAAAACTCTTCAGGGTACCTCCTTTCCTTGATGTAGTCGACCACCGGAGCATACCAAGGCCTTCCATCCTCGGTGAGTGCATTGACTGGTTCTGGGTCCTTCTTTCTATTAGGAAGGGCTGGATCTTGTCCCGAGTATCACATTCTACCATAGACGCCAAAGTGGCTAAAGCATCGGCAAACCGATTGCTATCCCTGGGCAGATACTCAAAAGAAACTTCCTTGAAGCATTGTGTCAGTTGTTCTAGATAAACTTGGTAGGGCTTTAGCTTCTCATCCTTAGTCTTCCACTTTCCTTGTGTTTGACAGATCACAACAGAGGAATCTCCGTAAACTTTAATTTTGTCAACTCCTACAGACAGAGCCATTTCTAACCCAATAGCACAAGCTTCATACTTTGCTATGTTATTGGTACAACTAAATTCCAATCTAAAGGCCATTGGCAAGTAAAAGTCCTCTGGGGTTATCAATAATACCCCTGCGCCAAATCCTTTTTGATTGGCAGCTCCATCAAAGTACAATTGCCACCCTCTAGTTGGTTCGGCTTCTATGGAGTGCAAATCTTTATCTGGGAAGAGGTCCTTTGTTGCCTGGGAATCATCCTCTGAGGAAAATGCTGCTAGATGGTCGGAGATTGCCCGCCCTTTCACAGAATTTTGACTGACATAAGTTATGTCGAATTCTGATAATAGCAACAACCACCTAGCCATTCTCCCTGTCAATGCTGGTTTCTCAAAGAGGTACTTAATTGGATCCATTCGAGAGATCAACCTGACGGGATGTGACACCATGTAGTGCCTCAGGCGCTTAGTTACCCAAACCAGAGATGTACATGTCTTTTCTACTGGAGCATATCGAGTTTCATACTCGAGGAATTTCCTACTTACATAGTAGATTGCATGCTCTTCTCCATCCACCTTGCCAACTTGGGCCATCATTGATCCAATCGCTGTTTCTCCTACTGACAAATATAGGAGTAAAGGTTCACCGAACACCGGAGGGACAAGTATAGGAGGAGTAAGTAGATACTCTTTGATTTTCATAAAGGCATCTTGGCATTTCTCGTTCCATTCTTTCGGCTCTTTCTTCCATAGGAGTTTGAAGATAGGTTCACAAGTGGATGTCAACCGAGATATGAATCTGCTGCTGTACTGGATGTGGCCCAAAAACCCTCGTACCTCTTTTTCTGTCTGAGGTGGTGGCATTTCCGTGATGGCTTTTATCTTATCGGGGTCCACTTCTATCCCTCTTTCGCTGACAAGAAATCCTAGTAATTTTTCTGCTTTGGCCCCAAACACACACTTCTGAGGGTTCAACCTTAGCTTGTATTCTTTGATTCTTTCAAAAAACTTTCTGAGGGCTACAAAATGGCCTTGTCGATCAACAGATTTGACTATCATATCATTGACATATACCTCTATTTCTTTGTGCATCATGTCGTGTAGGATAGCCGTGGCCACTCTTTGATATGTTACCCCAACATTTTTCAACCCAAAAAGCATTATTTTGTAACAAAATGTGCCCCAGGGTGTGGTGAAGGCAGTTTTCTCCCTGTCCTTCGGGCACATACTAATTTGGTTATATTCTGAGAAACCATCCATGAAGGACAGTAGAGCATGGCCTGCAGTGTTGTCTACCAAAATGTCAATGTTAGGTAACGAAAAATCATCCTTCGGGCTGACCCTGTTTAGGTCACGGAAATCCACACACATTCTGACCTTCCCGTCTTTCTTAGGGACTGGGACAATATTGGACAACCATTGAGGGTACTGGGTTACTTGGAGAAATCCTGCATTCCATTGTTTGATGACTTCTTCCCTGATCTTCTCACTCCATTCCGACCGCATCCTTCTTAACTTCTGCTTGACTGGGCGAGCCTCCGGATATGTTGGTAGTTCATGTTGCACAATCTTTGGATCGATGCCGGGCATATCCTTGTAGGACTAGGCAAAGACTTCCTCAAATTCCTTGAGGAGGGAGATCATTTGGGATGTTTCGTCATTGTTGAGAGAAGCACTAATTTTGATCATTCGAGGGCATTGATCGGTCCCTATATTTACGGGGTGGGTGTCCTCTTGGACGGGTTGAACTCTTCTTTGTTCTAATTGTTCTAACAGATTACGATGTTCTAGGGCATTATCATCATCAGAAGAATAGGAAGAAGAAGAAGAAACATACTTAGAATCAGCAATTTCATTCATGATAAGGGGAAGAGTGCAGACAGACCCAATGGACTGGACATTTCCACAAGACTCAGATACAGACTCAGAGACAAACTTAGACAGGACTATGCTAGAGCTAGTTATAACTTCAGACTCATTAATATGAAAACTCGTCCATCATTCTTGCCCAATTCGCTATGGATCCTTAGAGAGGTTGTATGAGAAGATGTGGTGCCGGTCCTTCTTCCTCTTCTTCAATGATCACCGCCACTTCGAATAGCTCGCCGATCCCATGATCTCCTTGAGCTTCTTTCTTGCTGGCTTGATCCAATTCCATGGCTATCCAGTCCACTTCGTTCTTAAAGAATATTTCGAGTCCTGGTAGACGTTCGCCCTGCTCTTGATTGAACCATGGTTCTTGATTTCCACAGTAAGGGAAGTCTTCTCCCTCTTTCACGAAGTACCCATTCAGAGTCTTGAAGTATGGCGTGTCATTCGCTGCATTGTCCCTCTATCCTGTGGCTTTCTTCCTTGGGTTCTTCAGGTTAAACCCTAATCCACAATGGTTGGCATTGGCTGGTATCTCTGGGAATGCCGGTACCCCCTGTTAGTTCTTTCCCAATCCTAATCCAGGGAAATATTTCATCTTTTTCATGATCTTTACAGAGGCCTCGCTCCACATCGTCAGGAATTTCCCTAGACTCTGATCTTCTTCACTTGCAGAGGTAGTACAAATGTGGCCAATTTCAAACCCACCCAGCTGCACTTCCTGCGAGGATGAACCACCTACTTCAATGTTGGCCAAAGTGTATACCATTTCTGGGTCTCCAAAGATGGTAATTACTTTCTGGTCATATATGAACTTCAGCTTTTGATGAAGACTTGATGCTAGGGCTCCCGTTGAATGCAGCCATGGTCTTCCAAGCAACATATTGAAGGACGCTTGAATGTCGATGACTTGGAAGTCTATGGTAAAGCAGGCTGGTCCAATCTTGACACTGGTGGTAAGAATCCTAATTACCTCCCTTCTGGAATTGTCGTATGCCCTGATGGTTTGACTGGACGACTTCATCTTGTCTAGAGATAAACCCATGCATCTGGCTGCTTTAAGGGGCATTACATTGAGGGTGGACCTATTGTCTATCAGAACCTAGGGGACCTGATTCTTGTTAAATTCCACCGTAATGTAAAGCGCCCGGTTGTGATTCTTTCCTCCTGGAGGTAAATCTTCTTCTGAGAAAAAGAGTGACTGAATGGCATAAGTGGCCCCCACCATGTGAGATAATTCCTCAGGCCCCATTTCTATGGGCACTTGAACCTTGGTAAGAGCTTTCAAAACAGTTTTTCTGTGGGTTGGTGACGCCATTAATAATCCCTAGATTGAGATATTAGCTTGGGCTTTCTTCAATTGGTCTAGTACTCGGTTTTCTGGCTCAACAACCGCTGTCGATTGGCTAGACTGATATTTTTCCACTGTCAACTCTTTATTCTTGAAGTTTCGGCCACTCTTGGTTTTTGCCACATCTGACTCTCTTTCTTTGATGACCAACCGGACTGGGCAAAAGTCTCCATCTTCTTCGTCACTATCAGTGATGATAAGAGGATCCTTGGGACAAATTCGGGTTTTACCTCCTTTAGCAGATAAGGCCATAATAAACTTTTGGGCTTGATTTAGGATTCCTGACAGGGTTTCTTGCTTTTTAGCAACCTACTGGACTGTATGGGATTCTTCTGGTATCAATTGGCCAATGGTATGAAAGGCTTCTGAAGCCGCTTGGTACATCTTTCTTGCTTCTGCCAATGACTTATACAAGTTACGATCCTTCTTTTCTCCTTGAGAAATTGAACTTTCGGACCTCTCTTCCGGGCTTGAAATAACTAGATGGATATTCCCTGTTGGGTCATTTACTACCCCTCCCTCATTAACATGACACATATAGAAATCATCATGTGCTCTTGCCCACGCACGGTATTCTCTGTTACCCTGATACAAAGACGGGGGAGGAATCCCACATAGGTCTTGTGCCAAGGCCAAAGTTAGCTTTACAGAGTTTTCCAAATGACGAATTGCTTGAGGGAGCACCCACTATTCTCTAACAGGTTCCAACTGTTGAAGCTCCTCCTGGTACTTATCATCCAAGACCACCGTTCCCATGAGCATTTCTTGGATTTTATCCACATCCCGGTGGATCTTGTTCACCTAGAATGATAATTCCCATGGTGTGGGTCCGCAAATGTTCTCGTACTTCTCCAGACACGTCCTTGGTTGCCAAGGTTCCTCATCATTTGTTTCTTCTTCCCCTTCGGACACTTCATCATTGGATTCCTCTGATGCAGATTCTTGCTCACTTTCATCTTCTTCAGATGATTGTTCTTCTTCCAACGGCTCTTCCCCTTCATCATCGATGTCCATAGGAAAGATACCTCTGGTGGGGTCAATCTGAAATTCCCTGAGGCTGATATCATTGATCCATGCGTCCCATGTTTCACTTCTTCGGGGTGGATCCGGATAGGAGAATGAATCTGAATACAAGACCAGGTCTTCTGGAGGAGTTTCGAATAGATCACAGGCCAAAACATTGACTAACCAAGTCATGTTTTTCAGCTCATGGAGGGTTCGAACGAGTACATCGCTCTCATTTGGCATCACTAAGCTCTCACAACGTGCTGTGAAGTTACTACACACCAGATCTGGAAATAGAGAAGTAGCCTTGTACAGGATCTCTTGAGTATTGGTGGAAACATTAAGTATATCTGCGACCTGGTAGAAGGCGCTCATGCTCCAACGCTCAAAATCTTCTCTGGACACCGTCCAATCGTCTCTGGGAACCTCTGGAGATGATATCTCCTCATCATCTCTGCTTACATCCTCATCTGATGATATGGGTTGAATAAGGCTGGTAGGGTCATTATTATCATCGCTTCCGATGTTATTTACCCAATCCATCGCTTCTACTCCTTCGTTCTCCATCGTTGGACTTTGCTCGGCATACTCTATCCATCCCTCATGGATTTCTTGATCATCTTCCTCATCTAAGCTATTGTTAGTATCCCCCCTATATGGACAAGAGAGACTTCTTTGGTCAGAGCTTGTCCAATAGCTAGTGCTGAGACTGCTTTAAGGAGCTGAGGTGTGACTCTGGTGATTTCAGTCCCTTCTTCTTCTTCAGGAACCAGGTGACATATTTCGGATGATGAGAAACCATACTTGTACAATGATGTCATTGTCTCGATACCCTCTAATCCATACTCCAAGAAATTCAACTTTCGAAGCCGATTGACGAATGCTATACCTCTGCCTTGATCACATGGTTGCCCGCCTGTTCGGAAATTCCCATCACAGTTGGTTCAGGAGCAATAAATGCAAACCTGCATCCTTTCTGCCCGTGCTTGCCGTGACTGCTCATCTCTTCATAAATACCACAGGATGGGTTGGATCAATGTAGTAGGATCTTGGAATGGTGTCTCTTTCTGCAACATGTTTACTGACCCTGTAGATGACTCTGGGGAATAGGTCCCCTTCACCAGTGGTTGTAAGATTTTCCATGCAGGTATCTGGTATTCTACCCATGTGGCACCTTCTGACTTTGGATGATAGAAAGGGGAATCAGGCTGATCCACTTCCTGAGACACCTCTTGTTGAATCTGTGGCTCTTTTTCCTGCTTAAGTTTCTTGGTCAACATTGCTATGTAGACGTGTGCCTTCATTAGCTTCCTCTTCCTGACTGAATGAATCAAAGTGGTAGGATCTGCTTGCTTGGCATCCTCTTAAAGCATGTTTACTCCATGGTTAGGTAGAGGATTTGTGGTGACATTTGGCGGCAGCTTCTTCTAAAGTTCAATTTTGCCCTCGTCAATTAAGTCCTGGATCGCATGTTTAAGAGCTAGGCATCTATCCATATGATGGCCTTGTTGGTTGTGGTAATGACAGTACATATTGGGCTTATACCAGGTAGGTGGATTGTTCAAATCCACAGGCCTAGGAGGAACTGAATTGATCATTCCCTGCTTCTTGAGCTTGGTGAATAACAACGAGGGTGTCATTCCTTCAAAGTTGAAATTCCTCCTGGATGCTTCAGATTCAGTTTGGATCACAAGAGGGGTGGATCCTGCGGCTACCACCTGGACTTCTGTCGCCTGGCTGCTTGTCCCTATAGTATTTCCTCCTTTGGTTCTTGGGCTTTTCCTTGCCGAATAGCTTCCTGATGCTTCACGGGTCATACCCTGATTCTGCCTTTCTTTAAAGATCTTATTTTCAATCTTCTTCCCAATTATCATAAGAGCATCAAATGTTTTGATGTGCTGGTAGTATATCTTCTCATGGTACTCCCCGTACAGATTTTCTAACAATATTTTGACATGCTCCTCCTCAGTAGGGCGGTTCCACATCTTTGCAGCCTTCTCTCTGAACCTCATGATGTAATTTGAAAATTCTTCACTTGGTTCTTGCCTCAAGGTTTCCAATTCTCTTCGAGTAATATTCATCTCGGTGTTGTAGGAATATTGCTTAGTGAAAGCTTTAACCACAGAGGCCCATGACTGGGTTTGAGTGTGATCAAGCTGGGTTAACCACCTCAAAGCAGATCCGGCCAAAGAATACAAGAACGCCGGTCCCATTTGATTTTCAGAAAGTCCCCATGATCTGGCAATGGTGGCAAAAATCTTGAGATGAGCCCTAGGATCTCCCGATCCATCGAACTTATCCAATTTCCATTTGAAATCTTCGGGGATTTTCCCCTCGGGAAAGAACACCAGGTCTTCTTCATCTTTCTCTTTGATTTTGCCCTTGACAACCACTTCTAACTCGGCTACTTTTTCTCTCATTTTCTTCTCCTGTTCAGTCTTAGGAGGGTCCATTGGGTGGCTATCTTCCCCTTCTTCTACTGGTATGATGATTGGAGTCTTGAGGGTTACGGGGTTGGTTTTCTGGACTTCTTGCTCTGCTGGTCCAGCTATGGATCCACCCTTAGATAGTTCATTGACCGATTGAACTAGTTGTGCCATGAGTTGCCGCATTTTGGCCATATCTACTTGCAGCCTATCCACTCGATCTTCGACGTGACTTTTAGACAAGTGGTCCTCCGGAGGATTCATGTTACTCACAAGTGATATCTCAGAAGATGAATTAGAAGAATGAGAAGGAATCAGGGATCTTGAGGAGAATGGTGGGCTGGCTCGAGTCAACCTTCCTCCGCGTCGGATCCAGATGGATAAGGACGAAATTGTGCTTCTACGAAAGAGAGAAGAATACCTAGTTTAGACCCTAAGAAAGCTAAAAAAGAATTTTTTTAATTTTTTTTTTGTCATTTTTTCCTTTTGAGTTTTTTAATGATTTTTTGGTATTTTATAACATTTGTTTCATATTATTTTATTATTTTATTCGACTCAAGTAATCGGAGTGGTCATCAGAGTTTCAACAAACTCCTTCTAAGACCAGACTTCGAATGCCGTCATTGCCCAAGCATTTTTGAACACACAAAAAAAACAAACAAAAGAAAGATCTTAGTTACCGGGTTATTGACAATTATGTCTGGAGTCAAAATGAGATGCCCTCTTTTTTTTTTTTCGAGGGACATGTAAGGTTCCATTATATGGAAGTGGACTTCCATTTTTCTTTGAGGGACCATCGTGGGACTATGGAATTCCATATCTTTGGTGGCATCTCATATCAAAACCAGGTTAATCGTCAAATGACCCTAAACTCGGTCTTTCTTACAGCTAACAAAGGTTAGTTTGTGTCGTACCCTAATCATATGTGGTCTATTTTCCTACATGATGCATGTAATGGGTAGGCTTCCATAGGACAGAACAAGGCCACCCTTGACAGAACTGATATACCTATCGCTCGTGATCGCAAATTATAGGCACTTGGTTCTTTTGATATCCCTGGAGAATAGGTCACACAAACTCAGAGTAATCGAATTAGTGCCTTTTTTGAGTGGCAAAGCACTCTACAAAGACACTAGTGAATACCCTCGCTGGTGATTCTAAACTCGCACAAGAAATATCAAGGGTCGAGTAGTGAATTACCCATGATTACTCATGGGGTCCAACGACTAACTACGAGGGTAAGAGGGGTTCCCATGCAAGTGTATGTGTGCAAGAAAGTGGTACAGGAAGCGGCTATCATCCGATTTCAGAGTACTTAGTATGACGTGCCTCACCTCCTCGGGGGTAAAGGCACAACAGGGAGTACCCTCGCCGTTTGATTTCACTTCGAGCACTATGCATGATGCGGTTAGTACAGATAGGGGTTAGCCAGACAAACATATTATGGTATTTATTTATTTATTTATTTATTGTATTTTGTTTTGTACATTTTTTTTATTATATATATATATATATTTTTATTATTCTTTTTTTTTTATTTATAAAAGTTTAGAGGGAACATTCTGTCATTTATTGATAGCACCTATTTAGAGAGTTTGACCTCTGGTGGACATTTGTCCACCAATTCCCCAGTGAAGTCGCCACTGTAAGTACCGTGGTCCCTCGGGACGAGGGTTTCCTCAGCCCTTATGGTATATGGCGACATAGGGTTTTGGGAGATGCATGTGTGTGTGTATATGGATATGGATAATATTATCAATGTATAATATTGATAAATAGGGGATTGGGATCATGCATTAAAATATGCTAATATAATGTGAAGTCACCACCTAGGGTTAGGGCCTAGGACCCATTAAGTGTAGCCCTACCTGTTGTCAGCGGAATCGGGTTACGTGACTCCATATGGTCCGACCAAAGGTTCGGATAAGGGGTCAGGTTACGAGTGTGGGAAGGTGTTAGGCACCCACCTCGTCCGACCGAAACCGGTCTCTCTGTGTTAGATGCTACATAAGGATGAATGTTCTCTCTCTTTTATTACGGGGATGGGGGATATTATGAACTACATTTAGATGCTATGAATTGAACTAAAGCATAATAAACTACATTACATACATAAAAAATACGGACTAAAATGATGAAATATGAAAGGATTACATTGAATCAACAAAAATGCAGTAATTATACCTGTATGGTTGTATTCCCCTGGCTTAGGGGAGATAGACGAATGGACTGACACCGATTCTTTCTAGGCAGAGTAACGACTCTTTCAAGTGATTTGGAGAGGAGTAAACAGACAGAATAATGTCTGTAATAAAGGAGTTTTTATGGTTATCCGTTCACAGACGGGATAACAATGCCAAGGAGCAAAAGTGATCTATACTCATAGGGATAATCGAAGGATCTGTCCGCCACAAGAAAACTTTAAGCACTCACACTCTCATGAGAGAAGGAGGAGAAATGAAGGTCAAAAGGGAGGAAAAGAGGTTAGGAATCACTTGGGGAGGGTTTCTCCACCCAATCTTCCTTGGGAAATTTGGGAGGGGACCCTCCTATTTATAGGGAGGGACCCCTTCTCTCTCCTGGCCGGATAAGTCCTCCACGGCGCCATGGAGATGTCCACGGAGTAGTGGGGGACTTTTCCACCACGCCGTGGGTGACGTCAGCAGGCTGATGTCACACCCCCTCATGGCGTCGTGGAAATCCGGTACACATCCTCACGGTGCTGTGGAAAGGCACCCACGATGCCGTGGGAAGGTGTCCACGGCGCCATGGGAGCGCAGTGCCATTTTTCCTTGTTTTTGGGCTTAAAATGGGCCATTTTGTGTTCAGCATGGTTCTTGGTCTTATGGGTCAGGTATCTTGGGTCTAAAAAGAGGGAGAGTGCGTCGTCCATCGTCCATGTCCCGTTGTCATCATCGTCAATTAGGGGGTGACAAAAAATCAGTGTCTACAACTATAAATACATATACGTTTCCCACCAAAGTTGTTCATTAATTTGAAGCAATTCAAACAACAACAACGGCCTCATCCCCTATTCTCTTTTCGCTCTAGACTACTATGAGGAATCCTGTCGTCATGGTGTGGACCTAATCTGTTCCATTCTCTGAAGCAACCATGCCACTCAAGCTTAAACCTTTTAGTTGAAAGCTGGAGATGAGTTCTATCAAACTGAAGAATGCCGCTGGCAAGTCCTTCTCTGCTTGTGGGTTCGATATAGTAGAGAATATGAAGGCAATGGTGGAATCTGTCTGTCCAGGTATCATATCTAGCACCGTTATACTAACAATTGCTACGACAAAATCTGAATTTCTGGTGGACTTAAACTTGAATCTTTCTTTCAACGAAAGCTAGAGCAGGAAATTAAAAGTGTAATTTCCTGTTCTAGCTCCGATTGAAAAAAAGATTCAAGTTTGAGTCCACCAGAGAAATAGATTCTATCACAGCAATTGTTAGTATGTTTGCACATGATATGACACCTAGACAGACATATTCCACCATTGCCTTTATATTCACTACAAGAACCCACAAGTAGAGAAGGACTTGCCAACGTCATTCATCAGTTTGTAAGAAATAATCTCTAACCTCCAAGTTAAAGAATTATCCTTGACATGGATTCGACAGTAGACGATCTGTCAGGTACTACTTTTTATGTTTTGGTTAATTTGTTGGTTAACAAACTAAGGCACTGTTTGACAACGTTACTAGTGTTTCTGTGTCGTTTTTTACTAAAAACGTATTTTGGTGTTACTGTTACCAGAATAACGTTATTGGCTTCCTGAAAGGTGTTTGATAAACCTATTCCAGAAACATATCCAGAACACTATTAATACTGAAAGGTGTTTGATAAAACCTGTTTCTGTAACAGTTTTGTATTGATTAATTGGGAAGCAAAAATTTTGATTTATCCACCAGAGAACAATTTCTATGGAACAATGTTTATCACACACTTTTTAGGTGTTTTTCTGTTTCTCAGAATAAAAAAACACCAGAACTAGTTTCTAGGAAGGTTATCAAGCGGTGCCATAATCTCCAACTTTCAAGTTCAAGAATTATCGGCAGTAGACGATCTGTCGGGTACTACTTTTTATGTTTTGGATAATTTGTTGGTTAACAAACTAAGGCACCATTTGACAACGTTACTAGTGTTTCTGTGCCGTTTCTGACTATAAACGTATTTTGGTGTTACTGTTACCAAAATAACGTTACTGGCTTCCTGAAAGGTGTTTGATAAACCTATTCCAGAAATGTATCCAGAACACTATTAATACTGAAAGGTGTTTGATAAAACATGTTTCTGTAATAGTTTTGTATTGATTAATATAAATTACAAAATTGCCATAATAGTATTACACATATAAAGTCAATGATGTTAGGACCACTATTAGCAAAAACACGTTTAAAACTCCGTTTTAAATACATTCCCCTTTTTTACCATTTTAAACACGTTTTGTCGTATGCTTCCCAAACATACGGTAAAAAATGGCAAAAAGCAAGCATTCCCGCTTTATACGCGTTTAAAACACGTTCCTATTTTTTTGGCATTTTTTAAGACCTTAGACTTAACTGACCATATCTCTCTCTCCCAAACTTTGATTGGCTTGATTCTTTCAGCGACGTAAAGATGACTCGAAGGGCTACATTTTTCTTGATATCACATTCAACTCAAAGTCAATGCATGGATTCTAGAAATAGAAGCATGTATTTTGAAGAAAAATTCCTTAATTTATATGAGAATAGTGGCATTTTTTTGATTTTGTCTTTTTGAAATATAAATGTTAAAAACCTGTACCGTCCGGTTTTCATTTTTTACCGTTCCTTCTTTTTTTGACCGTTTTATTTGACTGTCCATTTGTAATATTTTATCGTTTAAAACCTGTACCGTAAAACTCCTTTTTATTACCGTTCCCGTTTTTGTTAACTATGGTCATGTCTGACACAACCTATTTATGACGTATGGTCCCCATCAGACGTTTTAAATTTAAAAATTGGTTTTGAGTTTAAAAAGTAGTTTTGATACAGTGATTTAATGCTCAGAGTTATAGGGTACACCTTAATAAAGAGGGGGAAGGGGGGGGGGGAGAGAGAGAGAGAATAAGGGTAAACTTGTTCATTGATTGGAAGAGTGTATGGAAATGTGAGTTATGGGTTTGGGTTAGAGGACTATAAATACATATGTGTTTTCCACCAAAGTTGTTCATTAATTCGAAGCAATTCAAACAACAACAATGGCCTCATCCCCTCTTCTGAGGAATCCTGTCCTCATGGTGTGGACCTAATTTGTTCCATTCTCAAGGCAGGTATAATTAAAGCAACCATGTCAGTCAAGCTTAATCTTTTTACTTAGAAGCTGGAGATGAGTTCTTTCAAACTGAAGAGTACCGTTGGCAAGTCCTTCTCTGCTTGTGGGTTCGATATAGTAGAGAATATGAAGGCAATGGTGGAATCTAACTGTCCAGGTATCATATTGTGCACCGATATACTAACAATTGCTATGACAGAATTTGTATTTTTGGTGGACTCAAACTTGAATCTTTCTTTCAACGGAAGCTAGAGCAGGAAATTAAAAGTGTAATTTCCTGCTCTAGCTCCGGTTGAAAAAAAGATTCAAGTTTGAGTCCACCAGAGAAACGGATTCTGTCGCAGCAATTGTTAGTATGTCTGCACACGATATGACACCTAGACAAATAGGTTCCACAGTTGCCTTTATATTCTCTACAAGAACCCACAAGTAGAGAAGGACTTGCCAACATCATTCATCAGTTTGTAAGAAATAATCTCCAACTTCTAAGTTAAAGAATTATCCTTGATATGGATTCGGCAGTAGCCGATCTGTCAGGTACTACTTTTTATGTTTTGGTTAATTTGTTGGTTAACAAACTATGGCACCGTTTGACAACGTTACTATTGTTTCCGTGTCATTTTTGACTAAAAATGTATTTTGGTGTTACTGTTACCAGAATAACGTTACTGGCTTCCTGAAAAGTGTTTAATAAACCTATTTCAAAAACGAATCCAGAACACTATTAATACTGAAAGGTGTTTGATAAAACCTATTTCTGTAACAGTTTTGTATTGATTAATTGGGAAGCAGAAATTTTGATTTATCCGCCAAAGAACAATTTCTATAGAACTATGTTTATCAAGCACTTTTTACATGTTTTTTATTTCTTAGAATAAAAAACACCAGAAACAGTTTCTGGGAAGGTTATCAAGCGGTGCCATAATCTCCAACTTCTAAGTTAAAGAATTATCCTTGATATGGATTCGGCAGTAGACGATCTGTCAGGTACTACTTTTTATGTTTTGGTTAATTTGTTGGTTCACAAACTATGGCACCGTTTGACAACGTTATTAGTGTTTCTGTGTCGTTTCTAACTAAACACATATTTTGGTGTTACTGTTACCAGAATAACGTTACTGGTTTCCTGAAAGGTGTTTGATAAACCTATTCCAGAAATGTATCCAAAACACTATTAATACTAAAAGGTGTTTGATAAAACCTGTTTCTGTAACAATTTTGTATTGATTAATTGGGAAGCAAAAATTTTGATTTATCCACCAGAGAACTATTTCTATGGAACAATGTTTATCAAGCACTTTTTAGGTGTTTTTCTGTTTCTCAGAATGAAAAAATAGCAGAAACAGTTTCTGGGAAGGTTATCAAGCGGTGTCATAATCTCCAACTTCCAAGTTAAAGAATTATCCTTGATATGGATTCAACAGTAGATGCTCTGTCAGGTACTACTTTTTATGTTTTGGTTAATTTGTTGGTTAACAAACTAGGGCACCGTTGGACAATGTTACTAGTGTTTCTGTGTCGTTCCTGACTAAAAATGTATTTTGGTGTTACTATTACCAGAATAACGTTACTGGCTTCTTGAAAAGTGTTTGATAAACCTATTCCAGAAACGTATCGAGAACACTGTTAATACTAAAAGGTGTTTGATCAAACCTATTTCTGTAACAGTTTTGTATTGATTAATTGGGAAGCAGAAATTTTGATTTATCCACCAGAGAACAATTTCTATGGCACAATGTTTATCAAGCACTTTTTAGGTGTTTTTCCATTTCTCAGAATAAAAAAACACTAGAAACAGTTTCTAGGAAGGTTATCAAGCGGTGCCATAATCTCCAACTTCCAAATTAAAGAATTATCCTTGATATGGATTCGGTAGTAGACGATCTGTCAGGTACTACTTTTTATGTTTTGATTAATTTGTTTGTTAACAAACTAATTTTGTGTGAACTGAGCCGTAAATGATAGGGGCACACACCATCAGCTTTGCAAGGTGTACCAATTTTCGGACTAGGATTTACGGTGACCAAAACATTGACATGACTTTTGCTAAATCACTCCAGTCTATCTGCCCTAGACCTATGGGAGAAGGAGACGACAACCTTATGTCCTTGAACAACAATGTGTCAAGTTATTACATCAAACTAACCCAACAGACCCCTGCACTCTGACCAGTAGTTATCGAACGAAGATATTGCTGATGACGTTGTCCTTCAATTTAGTAGCATTTCCACTGCATTCTTTGAGAGTTTTGTTGCTGCTATGATTAAGATGGGTAATCTCAATCCCCTTACCGATGAAAGGGGCATTATCCGCAAGAAATGCAACATTCTGGCGGCACCGACGGCGGAGAAGCAACTGATCATTATCGTCATCATGGGGATTAATCCTGCAATTAACGGAGAGCTTACTTAGTTTCAGTTTAAAACCCTAAATGTTATAGCTTAATTAATTATATGTATGAATAACAACTCTCTGTTCTCTGTTCTGTTGGCTTAACCTGTGCTCTATTGTGTATTTAAATTTTAATATCTTAGATATTAGTAAAGTAATATTTAATGGTTACTCTAACTCTTGCGCATATTGGTTTTAAATTTTAAAAAATCAGAAATATTGAACAAAAAAAAGAGTATAGGGATTATTTGGTGGTCCTATCTAAACACCCCATGCCAGGTGGTGAGGGTGTCAAACGGTCGGTTTAGTTCAGTCTTAATTGATTTTTTTCTTGTATCAGTCTGGTTTGATCTTCGGATGATCAATGTTTGATTTACAAAATCCTAGTCAAAAAATGATAGCTATCGGTCTAATCGTTTTTGTTTGCTATCGGCTTCTTTTTTTGGTCCTTTATCTGTCAATTGTGACAATTTGGATTGTCCACGGCCTGCTTGCCCATAGCAGCCGTAGCAGTCTCCTAATGAAGTGCGGTGCAATGATCGTCTTACCCCTGCCCGAACAGGGGTAAGGCAGTCATTGTGTCTAGCCTCATTAGGAGGCTACTACGGCTGCTACGGGCAGCAGGCCGTAGATGATCCTGAGCCCCGGTCTCAACTTTTCATATAAAAAATATTGACTTTTATGGGTTAGAGGGTCAGTGCTCTGAAGAAAGACAATTAGGGATCTTTATCCTCTCAATTACACTGCTCATACTTGACTCAAGTACATCTAACAGAGGAGGTAGAAATGACTATCCTACCCCCTGCCCGAACACACTGCCCGAGGTGGGATCCACCTCCCTCTATTAGATGTACTTGACGGTCAAGTACGGGCTGTGTAATTGAGAGGATAAAAATTCGACAATTAGTGGTTGCAGGTTTCTGGTTTTATGGGGATTTTTATCGTCTCAATTACAATCTCTCAATTACATTTCAATTACATATCTAAGATGAAGACACGTGGCGTTAGATGATCTGACGGTCCAAATTAAAATAGTAATTTATCTTTCATTTGGCTCAATCGAAAGTTTCCCTCCATTCTCTCTTCGTCTCTGCTCTCTCAACAACGAACTGAACTTGTGCTCCACGGTGGTGTTCCTCTCTCACGATGACGACAACCTGACCAGACTCATCGTAAACTGCATCATCACGCCGGCGTTCACCTTTGTCGTGGTTTCTATTTATAGATCCCTAACTCTCTGCCGTAGGCGTTCATCTTCCTCTCACGAACGAAGGTCTCTGCCTTGCTATTTTAGGAGGTAAATGGGAGTATTTCTAAATCCCCAACTCCCTCTCCTCGTTCATCTTCCTTGCATGAACGAAACCCTAACGCATTCTGACTTTGGGTTTGTTTTGCAGACCCTCATCTGGCAAACTCCTCTCCCCCAAGGCGCCGAAGGCGATGACGACTCGTCTTTGTCGTGGTTTCTATTTCTAAATCCCTAACCACAAAATTTTAATTCAACCCAATTTTTAATGCCGGACTGTACTATAGAAACTCTCATATCTCTGGATTAGAAAACAATTTCCTCTTCTTTCTTCCTCCCGCCCAGGTAGATGGATAAGGGATTTATTGGAGTAAAGTCCCACGCTCGGTTGCAAGACACTACCTTCCCCAGCGTCAATGGCGCTCTCTTTTTATGCTCGTTTCCCTTTCTCTATCTGTACTGGAACTTCAAAAACTCACACTCGCTGCCCTCCTTCGTCGTGCTCTCTCGCCGGACCTATCTCTCGAATTACTCTCGCAAAACCAATCTCCTATCCCTCTCTTCACTCTCTGTTCTCTTCAATCCCCAAACAGAGACAATCAAACAATTGCAAGAAGAGTACTCCAAGGGGCTTGAAGCTTATTTTCTGGTTTCATAATTCTTAATATGGGCAGACTAATTCAGTCAATTGAAGAACTGTTGTATGTACTTCATCTTGTAAAAACTTTTATAAATGGTTGATATGTGAGGATTGAGTTCCTTTTTTGTCTAGTTTGTCTGAAAATCCAATCTGTCATTAAAAAAAAAAAAAAGGGGGGGGGGGGTTCCTTTGATCTATCAATATGTGTATTATCTTACTCTATCCCTCTCCAACTCCCCCCCTAACCCCTCGTTGTTCCAGATCTCTAATTTGATAGTAGCAATAATAGTGAAGACTGCTAGTTGTGGTAATCTTGCTGACTTCTCACGTATTCTAATACAATAACTTATACCAACAGGTCCTTTCTTCTTTCTTTTAATTAATCCAAGAGCATTGTCAATATTGAGGCTTGATTCATTGTGTTAGTGAGGTTAGCCTTGAGCACAAATGAATAATAGTACAAGAGCCAGAACATTAGATGGGTTCAGCAGGATGGAACCACGTCAGATGAAACTTCTCGAGGGCTCCACTCGATCAGTTGGATGCTTTTGATCTTGATTTGGCAAGGGGAGCCTTTACAAATAGGTTGATTAAGTTGAGGGTAAGGTAAGGTTTATGGCATTAGAAATCTATCTGCTGCTAAAGCATGATAATAAAAAGTGTACTGCTTGATCCTAAAAAAATTGGTTAAAAAAAACAAGATGATATGGTGCTGCTGTGAAATTTCAACATTTGAAAGAGAAACCCGCCCAAAGAAGATGCAGAAGAACAAAATGGGAATGATTAAAACCTTAAATCGTAGACCATTGTATGAAATTATACAAAAATCAATAACATCAAACAAGCTGGTCATTGGTGAGGATTGAGAAAGTAGGGTAAGAATCAAAACAGTAAATCTTTGCCTCCTGTGATTCGATTAGATCATTCAGGAAAGATCTTGAGCAAATCTTCAAAACAAGGAACTAATTCAGTCACCAGATTCCAAACTTGAGTATTAATATGGGGAGATTTTGAGACACTTTTCACTTTTGAAGAATAAGGAGAAGAAAGGCTGTGAAGATGAGAAGATCTTATAGAGTCGTCCTACAGTTGCAGACCTAAGCTCGAGTTGAGACTGAGAGTTGGGAGTCAAGAATAAAATAATTTTGAGAACAAGATAATTTACAGGCATAAACGACATATGGTCAGAATGATTACCCATAATTTTGAAAGGAAGTCATTTAATCCATCTGAACATAAAACAGGGTGCTGCAATGTATTGATTTCTCCCCTCATACTTTACTTCTTCTCAAACACGCGGTAGGAAGAAAATAGTTTCCCCTGCTTCATTTTACATCCACCCATTTTACTTTGAAGGAAATGGAGCCTTGGTGAAGTCCTGGTTTATTATTCAATAAAAAACCATCTCCTCTTAAAAGTACAAAAGACAACATAGGGACTCCAAATTCTCTTAGGCTGAAGCTATTTGCTTAGGATTATATTTTTTTCTCAACTTGTTAAACATTCTTGGTTGCAGCTGTAAGATAGGCAGTCAATCAACATTGAGATCAAATATGAAAGATAAATATCATCAATCTTTTCATGCCCTCTCCAGTTGTAAATACCATTTCTAAAAGGCAAACCAAGAATCCTTTGCATTGTTCTCTCTCCCCCATTTTTTTTTTTGGTAAAACAAGATTCTTCTTGAAGCAGTATATATATTATGCGGTAGCCGTTGACAATTTTCATTCAAGGGAAAACAGCTGCAAAAATCTGCTCTAAAATCTTTGATGGATTCCAGTCAATTCAACAGTAAGTTAATAAATTGAATGTACTTCTCAAATCTATTAATCACAAATCTACAGATGCGCACAGAAAAATTGCATCCATGACTATTGAGTACAAACAACATGCATGGAAAATTTCTGATGGAAAGAAACAGAAACAATCAAAAACAGAACACAACACGAAACACATTGGAGTTGCTAATTCTTGGGTATGTTCTTCCCCACAATCTTGGCCGGCGTAATCCGCAGAAGATTCCCAGGCTTCGCAGGAACCGCACCCTTGACAATCACAAACCTGAGTTCATTATCAATCTTCATAATCTTAAGCTTGCTGATCTTCGTCTTCGTTCTTCCCATCCTTCCAGGCATCTTCTTCCCTTTATAAACTTGTCCAGGCGTTGTTCCAGCACCACTGGAACCCAAAGCTCTGTGACTCTTTGAACCGTGAGTCATCGGACCTCGCCGGAAATTATGCCTTTTGATCCCATCTGCAACAAGAATGGAGAAGAATGGGTCATGTGTCCTATCTATGAAACATTAAAGAGGCAATAAATTTGAAAAAGTACAGACATAAATTTGAAAAAGTACAGACCTTGGAAGCCCTTGCCGATAGATTTTTCGGAGATATCAACAAGATCACCTTCATTAAAAATTTCATCAACGATGAGTCTCTGATTGGGCTCCAAGCCCTCAACAGAGACAAGACGAAACTCCTGGAATGCATCATGGGAATGGCTCCCGCCTCGTTGAGGTGACCCATTTCAGGTTTTGTGAGCTTCTTGTCTCTCACGCGTCGATATCCTACTTGAACTGCATTGTAGCCATCAGTGGACTCGGTTTTCAATTGAGTCACGATGTTTCCTTCTCTAAAACCGATTACTGTCTCTGGAACAGTAGTTCCCTCAGGCTCGAAGTAGGTCATCATTCCGAGCTTTGTACCCATTACTCCAATTCCGGCTTCATAGCTCATAACTACAGTGAAGGATTTATGACTATGGAATTGTTTGATTGTCTCTGTTTGGGGATTGAAGAGAACAGAGAGTGAAGAGAGGGATGGGAGATTGGTTTTGCGAGAGTAACTCGAGAGATAGGTCCGGCGAGAGAGCACGACGAAGGAGGGCAGCGAGTGTGAGTTTTTGAAGTTCCAGTACAGATAGAGAAAGGGAAACGAGCATAAAAAGAGAGCGCCATTGACGCTGGGGAAGGTAGTGTCTTGCAACCGAGCGTGGGACTTTACTCCAATAAATCCCTTATCCATCTACCTGGGCTGGAGGAAGTAAGAAGAGGAAATTGTTTTCTAATCCAGAGATATGAGAGTTTCTATAGTACAGTCCGGCATTAAAAATTGGGTTGAATTAAATTTTGTGGTTAGGGATTTAGAAATAGAAATGTCGAGGCACCTTGAGGGAGAGGAGTTTGCCAGATGAGGGTTTGTTTTCAAAATGGGTTAGGGTTTCGTTCGTGCAAGGAAGATGAATGAGGAGAGGGAGTTGAGGAATTAGAAATACTCCCATTTACCTTCTGAAATAGCAGGGCAGAGACCTTCGTTCGTGAGAGGAAGATGAACGCCTACGACAGAGAGTTAGGGATTTATAAATAGAAACCACGGCAAAGGTGAACGCCGGCGTGAGGATGCAGTTTACGATGAGTTTGGTCAGGTCGTTGTCATCGTGAGAGAGGAACACCACCGTGGAGCACAAGTTCAGTTCGTTGTTGAGAGAGCAAAGACGAAGAGCGAATGGAGGGAAACTTTCGATTAAGCCAAATGAAAGATAAATTACTATTTTAATTTAGACCGTCAGATCATCTAACGCCACGTGTCTTCATCTTAGGTATGTAATTGAAATGTAATTGAGAGGTTGTAATTGAGACGATAAAAATTCGTTTTATGGTCACCGAAAAGTCTTTATCGGTGGCCCATGACGCTCCTACATCGGTTACTGTGCTTGGTAATGGGCTACGTAGTGGAGAACAACAGTCATGGGCAGGGTTGTTTCGTGGTGGGAAGGTGAGGGAGGATGCAGGAGCGATCCCTTTCCTTGAACCAGTGATTGTTAATGGTAAAAAGGTTGCCCAATGTGATGCTGATGAATTGGCTGATGAGAGGGATAGGTGGGAGGCTGCCCTAGTTGGATATGTGTTTGGGTCTAAGCCTTCAATTTCCTCCATGCAGAGATTTGTGAAAGAATAGTGGTGTCATGTAGGGGTTGTCGAAGTTTTTGGACTTGAGTCTGGTATCTTTGTTTTTTATTTTCAAGGAAGGGATCTTAGTATGCAAATTCTAGATGAGGGGCCATGGACTTTTGGTTCACGTCCAATAATCCTACGTCCTTGGAACCCTGAAGTCTCTCTTTCACGGAAGGAGGAAACAGAGTTGCCATTGTGGGTGAGGCTTTATGGACTTCACTTGCATTATTGGGATGATCGATCATTGGGACGCATCGCAAGTGTTCTTGATTGTCCAATATGTGAGGATAGAAGGACAATGTGACGTGAGCGACTTTTGATCGCACGGATTTGCATCTCCATCAAGGCGGCTGGTGGATTACCTGTTACTATTTGTATTGCTCAAGAGGATGGTACACTAGTTGAGCAACCAGTGCACTATGATTGGTCTCCATCGTTGTGTAGTGTTTGCAAAGTCTTTGGGCATGGTGAAAAATCTTGCCTAATGGCTGCGATCAACAAAACACAGGAGGATAGTGATTCGGTACAAGATGCTGTGCAGGTGGAGGATTCTTGGCAGTGACCAAGAGGACATAAGGGAAGAGGGAAACGCACTCTCCCGCCGGAGGAGCCTTCTGGGGTTGCAACCACTGTGTCACCGGCGACTCCACCTGATCGTGCAGTTCCTGCGGTTAGTACATCGGTACTTGTGATGGATACACGTGGCGCAGATGTGAAAAAGAAATCAGTTATTTCAGGGTATTCAAATTTAAATGCTGTTTCAGTTTCTAAACAAGCTTCTACCTTGGCGCCACATGGCATACATTTGGGTGCTGATGTGAAAAAGAAATCAAGGAATTCAATTTTAAATGGTGGTTTGAAGGATAAGTTGGTTGCTCCAACATCTAAGGGGAGTGTAGGGGAACGTGGCAAAGACAAGGTGGTTGTTCACAACCACCTTGCTGTGAAGAACTCTGTTCGTGGATTGGGTCATAATAGTCCAAATTTTTCAAGAATTGTGGAATTAAAACCACCAACCAGTGGTGTATCTGAGGCGGCTTCACTGGACCGAACTGGTTCGGGTTTGAAGACCAACTCCACTGGGAAGGATGTTGATCAGTTGTTTGTTGGTAATAGATTAGCTCCATTACAGGATGTGGAGCCTACTATGACTAGTGAAAATGGTGTTGAGGGTCCTGCAATACTTCGTGTAAGTGAGCGCAGTTTGGGTCGGGGCAACTACGTGCATTGCTCCACTTCTCCAACCTTGCATTGATGAATGGTGGGGCGTGCAATACTCGGGGTTTAAATGATCCCGGTAAGCGTAGGGCAGTGTTTGATTGAGCTATGAAGAATCAGCTTGTGGTCTTTGGTTTGACGGAAACACGTGTTAAGCCAAGGATGATCCGTGGCTTGCGTGACAATTTTCGCAATTGTAGTTTTTTTCATCATGATAGGGGGATCAATTAACAGTTTTAGTTTTATTCATTATGATAGGGGGATCAATGGCTGTGTTGACTATTTGGCTGTTTTGGTGTGTCTATCTCAAGATGTTGCTTTTAGATTACATTGTCTTCCAGAAGCTCTTTTCACTATAATTAGGAATAATGCTAATAGATACTATAGGTTGTAAGTTTTAATTACTTTCTACTAATATAAGCTCCTTTTAACCAAAAAAAAAAATATTGACTTTTGACATTTTTATTGGATTTTTTTTTCCAATTTCGTCCAAATTGTTTGACTTTGATCGGTCCAATTGGTTTCGGTGTTTTGTTTTTGTTCTACACAATACCGATCATAGAAGTTTCGATCTGATCTGGTCAGTTTCAATCATTTCAATTGACTCAGTGTGCTTGATTTTAGTTTTCTTTTTTTTTTTTTTTTTTTTCCAGTTTCTTAAAATCAATACTGATGAAGGTTTGATCTGGTCCGACCGGCTCCCAATCGATTCAATTGATCCAGTCCCATTTTTTTGGCACCCCTACCATGTAGAATGTCCCCACATAGATTTTTAATAGGAGTAATTACTATCACTATTCTACACTTACCCTATATTTATTAAAACTATCCTACCTTAAGCTTCTTTTCAGAAACTACCTTGCTTTTAAATTTTTACTTCTCCTTCTACCCTCATATTTTTAAATACCCAGATTGCTCTTCCTTTTCACCTAGTAACTTGCTAATCTATTTAACCTACCATTCATCTTCTGCTTTTTACTATTTTTATCCTTAAAATAGTAAAACATGAAGCACCCACTCACTTTTTCTCTCCCGTTTTTTACTCCATTCAATTTTTTTTTCTTGTTGTTTTTTCTTCAATTTTTCTATTTAAATAATTTTTTATTCATCATTTCATCTTCATCGTTCTTCAAATAGATCATGGTTCTAAGTATCGGTATCGTGTCACCCGTATCGGGTGATGTACCGGTTTCATTAGTAACCGATACCGATATCATGTTGATACCGTATTGATAGCACGATATGGACAAGGGGTAAAATGGTCATAGATCTCATTTTTTTAAGGAAATTCAAGGGTAATTTTGCCCAATCCAAGCCAATACCGTATCGATTATGTAGGTTACCGATACCCGTTCCGATACTGTGCACTAAAACCATGGAACAGATTGACTCTCACAAAAAATAGTAAAAAATAAATTGAATAAAAAGAGGGGTGTTTTGAAGAGAGTCCATCTATTCCATGGTTTTAGTATACGGTATTGGAACGGATATTGATAACTTGCAAAATCGATACAGTATCGGTCTCGATCAGCTGTTTCAAGCAAAATTACCCCTAAATCTCCTATAAAATGAGGATTTTTTTTTTAAATCATTTTACCCCCTTTTTGTACAGTCCTACCGATACGGTATCGACACGGTATCAGTGCCTAGCAAAATCGGTATGTATCACCCATATCGGGTGATACAATACCAATACTTAGAACCATCATCTGTTCGAAGAAGAATAATGGGGATGAAATGTTGAATAAAAAATTCATTAAATAGAAAAACTGAACAAAAAAAAACCGAAAGGAGTAAAAAAGGGGAGAGAGAAGAAGCGGGTGGATTCATTCATTTTTTACTATTTTAATGACAAAAATAGTAAAAAGTAGAAGATGAATAGTAGATTACTAGGTGAAAAGGGAGGGTAATCTGGATATTTAAAAACATGAGGGTAGAAGGAGATGTAAAAATTTAAAGCAGGATAGTTTCAGAAAAAAAGTTTAAGGTAGGATAGATTTATCAAATATAGGCTAAGTGTAGGATAGTGATAGTAATTGCCACATTTTAATAAAACTATGGGCTGCATCCAATTAAATAACAAAATGATCTGATTGTGGTTTATTCACAACAGAAGGGAAGGCCACTTGTTTCTATTTTGTTTTCTTCTTTGGTAACAAAGAATCCCTGCCCAGACCAGGGTAAATCCTATGCTTAGAAAAGACTCTGCGATCCAGATGGAGCAGAGAGTTTGAAGTTCATGATGACAACCATGGAACCTAGCTCATACTAATATTCTTAAGGGTTTGAGAAGAGGCCCAAGTGACGAGACTCAGGTTCTCCATTTACTGACACATACTGAGCTGCCTTTGACTTGGGTAAATAATTACACATGAAAGGAAAAAAGAAAAAGAGGCCTTCTATGTAGGTTATCATAATTGAGACCGAACCAGGGTAAATCGGTCCGAACAAAACCGAAATGGCTTGGATTGAACCACATCGGTGGTTTATTGGACAGAATTCAGATTGAGGTATTATGACACCAATCGAATCGAACCACACTGGAAATCGAAAGAACAACTCAAAACCTGGATCGAAACTGAAACCAAAACTATCTACCCCAATACAAAACCAAAAACAACCCAAAACTCAATAAAAAAAAATCAATCCGGGCTGAAACTGAAACCAAGCCCAAGAACAAATCTGTAGAACCTGAAACCAAACTTTCCTTTTTAGTTTGGTTTCGGAGTCACCTTCCACCCCCCCCCCCCCCAATAAAGCAAATTTTTATCACTTCCTTCTCTGAACCCCCCCCCCCAACCCCGCGGTAAGGTAATTTTCAATTCTCCATAACTTTGACTTTTCAGAATCTCCTAGATCAATTCTCAATGGTAAACATCCTATGTCAACACGGGGGTTAATGGGATTTTCGCTTTTCAAGGTGTACCAAATTTTGTTTGAGTGAAACTTTTGATAATTTACATTAGAAATATATGATGAAAAGTCTTCCTTCACCCGTTAGAAGGAATAATCCCCTCATCATTAGTTAATTGTGTTATGAAATGAACTGTGTCTTTATTCATCTCTCAGTAATCTATTTATACATATCTTTAAAGGGACTCCAGAATACATAGAAGATACACGTGGCTAAATACATAAGGCTGATCCTTATCAGCCCCCCTCAAGCTGAACGGGTGGAGAGCCGACCGTAAGCTTTCCTTTTAACCACGTAAATCGTTGTCGTGACAAAGCTTTGGTGAAAACATCAGCAATTTGATCAACAGTCGAGATATAACGAATAGCGAGCTATTGAGTAGCAACCATATCACGAACAAAGTGAAAATCAATTTCGATGGGTTTCATGCGGGCATGAAACACCGGATTTGCCGATAAGTAGGTCGCACCAATGTTGTCACAGCGAATAAGAGGCTAAGATGGGACAAAAACACCCAACTCATGGAGTAGGGAACGTAACCAAACTATCTCAGTGGCAGCAGCAGCAACAGCCCTGTACTCTGCCTCAGTTGATGATCGAGAAACAGTTTTTTGTTTCTTGGAGCTCCATGAAATGAGATTACACCCAAGAAAAACTGCGTAACCAGTAGTGGACTTCCTATCATCAGGGCATCCAGCCCAATCTGAGTCCGCATAGGCCTGTAAGCCAATGATAGAAGGGCGTAGCAAAATTCCATCATTCAATGTGTACTTGAGATAGCGTAAGACACGCTTGGCAGCAGACCAATGCATATCCGTGGGCTGATGCATAAATTGGGCCAATTTATTGATAACAAAGCTGATATCGGGCCTAGTCATTAGAAGATACTGATACCATGTTATGAAATGAACTGTGTCTTTATTCATCTCTCAGTAATCTATTTATACATATCTTTAAAGGGACTCCAGAATACATAGAAGATACACGTGGCTAAATACATACGGCTGATCCTTATCAAATTGATCTTATAATTATACTCTTGTTATCAGATCATAAACTTCCACCACGTATTGTACATGATCGAAAATACCCCTCTGATTCAAACAGAAGGGACCAATAACAATTGTGATCCTATTTGTACATGATCGAAAATACCCCTCTGCCTCTTTGCCTCTTTTATTTGTATCATAGACCCACTTATAGGGATATTGCTCTCTCTCTCTCTCTCTCACTGTTTCTGTTTTCTTTCTGTTTTTAATGGTGTTGATCAATCCAAAGCAACAATTTGACTCATTCAATTGTGACTTTAGAAAAGGAAGCGTGTTGAAAGTTTGAAACACTGGGGAGGTGATGACTCGTAGTTACTGTATACTCCGTATACAGTCAATTGCTGTATCTAATTCTGATGATAGACGGTGGTGTATAAAGTCTAAGAAACGCATTTTAACCACCAAGATAGTAGCCCAACACCTTCAACGCATAGTACTAATGTTGCTCATATTAATATTTCTTGGTGGAATTTCTTTTGAAAAATTCATATTCATCCAAAATTTAAAATTTTTGTATGGCGTTTATTAAATGCAGGACTTCCCACTAAGGCTTTTCTCTCCAGATGGATCCAGATGGACTCCACATGTGCTCTTTGTGAAACTGGTGTTGAATCATCATGGCACCTGTTCTTTTCTTGTGATTGGGTCAAACACATTGGGGCGGGTGGTCCTTTGGGTCTAAGAACTGATTTCATTGACTTGCAGGATATGAAATCTGCTTGTCTACTCTTCATTCTACAATTCAAGTCAGATAAACCTCTTCTCAACTGATTTTTTAGTGTTTTTTTACCTGTTATTTTATTTGGGTTGTGAGAAACACTACAAGAAATGTGATTTTTGGTGACGGTTAGAAAAACGTACCGTAGCCAAAAATCATTTTTGACAACGGTTAATATGCTATTGTCGCCCTATATATTTTTCGTGACGGTTTGAAATTTTCCGTTCTGGATAATAGAATTGAGCGACAATTTATAATCTACCATCATGGAAAATATAATTTAGGAGATGGTTTATAATTATCTGTTGTGGAAAATCGAATTTGGGAGACGTTTTTCAGTTATCCGTCGTTGAAAATAGGTATTAATTTGCGACTCTAATAAAAACACCGTCGTCTATTATTCTAATCAGCGACGGTAGTAATACTTTCATCGTCATATAACAAAATATACGACGTTACTAATATTACCGTCACGATTCAACCGTTAGCATTTTTTTGCATTTTGATTTTCCTTTTTCCCGCTTTCTCTATCAGTCTATCCCATTCCCGCATGAAATCCTCTCTCTCTCTTCTCAGGCCGACCTCTCTCTTCGATTCCCGCAAACCATTCTATGTGAAACCCTAACCCCCTTCTTACATCTCAATTTTGGCCTCCTTTGCTCTCGCTCTCCATCTCCATATCGAAATGCCCTATGTGTAGCCCCAACCCCATTCTCATATCCTAATCTGACCTCTTTTCTTCCACCCGCCCTCCCTCTCGAAAACCTCCTCTTTACAACCCTAGTCCCAAATTAGAGAAGGGATTAAAAAGGTTTTTAATTACCAAAGGAAAAAGGAGGAGTCATCTTCAACATTTGATTGTGAACACCAGTGGCAGGAGGAAGAGACTCAATCGATTGAACCCCTCTACAGGGCTTTGTGTGGCCTGAAATTTCAGGCCAATGGTTTCAATTCTGAGTTCTATCGGCATCAACACTTCACAACTTCCATTAACAACTAAATAAAGAGTGCTTGATCTCTAAAATTTCTCCAGCAAGCAGTTGCGTAGAAAGAAGCTTGTTGGGACTTTTGTAAATTTTGAGGATCTTTTTTCCTCTCCCCCTTGATTTATTTCAAAAATGAGAAGATAAAAATAATTATGGTCTAACACTTGAATTTTTGTTCGTCTTAGTTCTGACAGTCGATTACAGCAACCCCTCTTCACCACCTTCTCTACTGTTCGCGTCCCCTCTTTGAGCATTTATCGCGCACTCGACACAGAGGACGGTGGAAACAGAAGTTATAAGAGAATTCCGCTCGAACTGCCATCTCTGCATGGTTTGGTTCTCTCTCTCTAAGGTTGACTGTGATGTTTACCAGTCTCTCTCTCAAACTGGTGTTTGAACCTGTTAGTTTTGATTTCCCCCACTTCTCTCATTATTTGCATGCAATTCTTCTCTATCTGCTCGCTAGGGTTTATCGTAGTACTTTAGTATTTGTTAAAGTGTGTTTTGATTTTCTTAGGTTTCCAGTTGTCCATTGCATAGGCTTTTTTTTATCTCTTCCCCTCCCTTCTATATAGTTGTGTCTAGATGTAATCGGTGTTCATCTAGTAGTATCTTATAGCTTCTTCTTATTATTTTAACAATTGAACTGAAGGCCTTTAATGGTGCAGTTTTTCTATCTTTCACAGGTGATTACTCTTTGGGTTTAGGATAACTAGTTTGCTAAATCTCATCTAACTTAGCAAAATGATTGATACAATAAAAGTTAAATCAGAAATTTTTAAGTGGATGGGTCATCCAGTGTTTTGTGAGTGTTGTGAAGGATAAAAGAACTTGGTTTGTGCCATTCCCATTAAATCAAAGATGTGTGGATTTTTTTGTGAGTGTTGTGTAGGATAAAAGAGCTTGGTTTGTGCCATTCCCATTAAATCAAAGATGTGTGGATTTGTCTTCGAGTTGTCAATCAAAGGAGCAAGACTCCTTACAAATTAAGTTGGAGGTCTGCTCAAGTTCTATCGTGAGGAGTCATAGAAGCTGGAATGACTCTCAGCTGCATTAATAGGAAGTCACAATGTCTCCTGATGCTTTTTTGGGTGTCAAATCCTTATCAAAGGTTTTTTCACTACCAAAAATGAGATAAATTCTTAAAACTAAGAGCTGAAAGGACATTGTCAGATTAATGGTATACTTTGATCCAATCTAATGCATGGGTGTTTTTGAAAACTTGTTTATGTGAATCTTTTATCCATTTTACATTCCCAACTTGAGTAGTTGCAAATTCTGCCATTAGTTAATAATTTAGTGTAACTAGTAAATCAGGGTATTTGTCCATTGGATTGAATAGTTGATTCTTTTATATCAAAGTTTCAACTTGATTAGCAGGAAAAATTTTCTAGTTTTGATGATGTTCTGCCATGGGGATTTAAAGATATCTTGTTGTTTCTAACTTGTTGGGTGATTTTGTTGCCTACAAATCATAGCCTTAACTAACAGCAAATTAAAAACTAGATTGGAACTACACATCCGTCTCTTTATTCCAACCATACCCCATACTTATCCTCTTTGACCAAGAAAGGGGCTCTTGAACTTATTTCAAATGAGCCAGTTTGATCTTTTAAGTAGTAGCTTGGTGAAATTGAAATTTTGCTCCACCAAAGAAGAGCCTTATCCAACATTTATATCTTATGAACAAGTCCTGTTTCAGAATTAGCAACTTCAGATCCTAAAAATTAGGAACTCAAGTAGTAACTCACAAAGTACTGGACAAATGCAAATCAACTTCTGGTAATGATAGCATGTTTCTTCTATATTGAGATTTGCATTGTTTAATTTTACCAAGCTACTATTTTCTAACTTCTCTTCTTATTAATCTTGTATAAAATCATTTCAAATCTTGGTGCTGCATTTGATAATGACAGCAATACTGTTTTGTGGGGAGAACATACCATATACATGAGGTTTATCTTTCTCAAGGATCCCCCCCCTCGGCCTACAAGTTCTAATCTACCGATACAAACTATCAATCAATTGCAATTTCTTGTTTGAGGCAGAGCCCAAATAGCAGACAAATTAAAGGTTGAGAGCAATTGAGAGATGAATAGAGCAACCGACAGATAAGCTGGTTCAAAACACAGATCTACAATGCAACACATAGCTGAACTTAAAAAAAATTAACCAAGAAATACAGAATCACAAAATCCACTCCAAATACATAGGAATTAATGTGAAATAATCCAAACTGCAGAAGTGAATGATAAATCTGAATGTGTGGGTAACAATGTGAGTTTGTTTTCTGTACATGGATAAACTTCAACAAAGTGAACACATGGGTCTTTAACAAAGTGAACACATGGGTCTTGTAAAGGAGCAGATTTGAATACTAAGACTTATGTGACCTTTTAATAGAATAAATGGATGGAAATACAATGAAGATTCCCATTACTGAAAATTCATAGCTCTCATTAATTTACTTATCTACTTTGGTTTCTTTGTGCTTACTATGTGTGAAATGGACTGCAGGTTCTTGTTATGATCCCTCAAACACTATTACGTAGTTTACACCATTGCTTCATCAGAATGGATTGCACTTTTGATATTTGATGTCTGTTATCATGCACAGGCACAAAGCACTCATCTTTATGCATAAATCATAAAGGTACATCTGCTTCACAACATAATTATTACATCTATTCATCTAGAATATTTTGTGATTACTTCATAGTGGATGGGTCCTAACTATTTTTCCTATTGATGTGGGTTAAGGGAGGAGGGAACTACCATGCTTTAGAAGGTTACATGCTTCAGGTGTACCAGCTGAATATAAGAGCTCATTAATTATATTGCATGAGTCCTAGCTATTTTTCCTATTTTTAAGTCTCTCTAACAGCTGAATATAAGAGCTCATTATATTGCATGAGTTCCATAGCAGAACTTCTTGAAAAGAAATTGATTTTGGGAAGGTCTAATTTTGACACATCTTTGTAGTTTCAAGATAGGTCTGTTGGAATATGAGCTTAACACTTCTTTGTAGGTATACTCAGTTCACACAGTAGGGGTTTTATTTTATTGTTCTTCTTGACATTAGTGAGACTGCTGATAATCATCTAAATAACAGGTTATTGGAAAGAGTATTTTGCTTGGTTGTGACGTAACTTTCTTTGTTGGAGTTTTCTTATGCACCTTTCAACTTCTCCCAAAGATCCATGGATGCAAGTGAAGGTGATTTCTTCTTTAAATGGAGTTGCACTGTTGCAGTAGTTTGGTTGTTGTATATGAAGTTTAAGTTCTGTTAGGTTTTTAATATTGAAAAGATCAAGAACTTATTATTCTTAGAATTATTCTATTGTTTTTTGAAGTTTACACACTGTGAACATACCCGATAGATGGATGAAGTTTTTTTGGATGTTTTTGTTGGTTTTTGGTTAACAAAATGGTGGATAATTGATTGAAAGTACAATGAAAATATACGTTTTTTTGTTGCTGTTTTTGTTCATTACAATGGTGGATAATTGATTGAAAGTGTAATGAAATTATGGTATTTGTATTTAATATTTTTTTTTATGAAATGAATAAATATTATATCTGGATGTAATTATTATAGGTGAAATTTTTTGATACAAATTATAATTTTTTTTTTTTAAAAAAAACACTTTTTTTTGCGACGGTAAAAGTATTATTGTCGCTAAAAATCTATTTTTACCGACGGTAATAGAATAAGTGTCGCCTAAAATATATTTTCTCCGACGGTAAATTAAATATCGTCGTCTAATATGTGAATTTATAGTGACAGTTAAAAACCATCACAAAAAAGTACATTTTAAGCGACGAAAAAATAAACCGTTGCCAAAAAGTATTTTGCTAAACGGGAGCTATTTTACCGTCGCCATTTTTCCAGACGTCACTTTAGCCGACGGAATGGCGACGGTTAAAGATACCGTCGCCGATATATTTTAACGACAGAAATGTATTTTTAGCGACGGTAAAAAACCGTTGCCAAAAATCACATTTCTTGTAGTGAAATAGGGTTGTTGTGTGTTTGGAGTAGCCTGACCCAGCCTAGGTGTTGCGAAATGTTCACCAATAGATTGCGGGTCTGAACTTAACGCCCCATACTTTCAAATCCTTGGTTGTAATAGATAATAATGATAAGGATATATTATCAATATCACTCTCCTCCTGGCCATTTCCTTTACTTACCTTTCCTGTTTTAATCTGTGCAGGTTACTCTAGCACTGGACTAACTACAATTGGATGGTCCTATTTCTTTTTTATTGATGGCAGACTTAAGTTTTTTGATACATGATCTATTCCTAATTCCACAGAGTTAGTAGCCCTTCTTTTTGCGCTCCAGAAAGGATGTGACCGTGCTGTCAGTATTGGTTGCAGATAAAAGCAGTTTGGGTTGATCACAAGCTGATCAAGGATACTCTTCCATCTCCGACCAAATGCTTATGGCCATGGAACTTGTTTGAGGACTTTTTGTATATTTCGGACTGTAATCAAGGTGTAAAGTTTTTGCCACCTGATGATAGGTTTGTTGTTGGTGAAGCCTGATTTGGTCCAAAAAGTGCAGCTGAGATCTTCGGAGGGCCGTTTCGGCTTCGAAAAGATCTCGAAATGGTGAAAAGCGGTTGGGGTCCATGCCAAAAGCATGGTGTTATGTCGGGCTCATCGAGATTTTCGAAATGAGTACTTTTGAGCCATGTGTTGTGTTTTAGTCTGGTTCAAGTTTTTTTGAGCATTTTTGGGCTAAGGGCATTTATGTACTTTTTGGGGTTGGGGTTTCCCTATATATTGTTCTTATCTTTGAGATAAGAAAATGAGGCTCTTGTAAACATTTTCAGAGAGATCGTGAGACCTGTTCTTCTACTCGGCCGTGGACATAGCTTCCATATTGGAGGTGAACCACATAAAATCTTTGTGTTGTGCGTTGGGTATTCTTTCTCTATTTTCGTTCTTCTTCTACAAATCACCATTCTGGGCGTTGTTTTCGTAACAAGGTTTTGTCTAACAGTAGCTAGGAACTTGGCATGGAATATGTGCTACCTCCCCCTCCCCCCACCAACTTATGTATACCCTTCTTCTGTTTAATTACGGTTTGCTTTGGTTTCATCAAAAAAAAAAAACAAAGGATTTTTGGAATTTGAATTGACCCTACCGCGTACACTTTGGTTAAGACTTAAAATTATATCCCTTCTCTAATTAGAATCTTATTATCCTTTGGCTACTAAGATTCTAATTATTATTTACCAAAAAAAAATATTCTAATTATTCTAAGATAGAACTCTGAGTAAACTTCAAGGGTGGAAGGAGAAGTTATTATCTCATGCAGGGAAGGAGGTGTTATTAAAGGCAACGGTGGCGCCTATGGCCAATTACGCCAATTCCCATTTCAAGCTCCCTTCCTCCTTCCATGATTCAGTGCGAAAGGCTTCTACAAGGTTCTTCTAGGGTGATTCGGATGATAGAAAGAGAATCCATTGGATGTCTTGGAAACGCCTTTGTAAGCCCAAATCTCGGGGGGGATTGGGGTTCAAAGATCCCGAGCTTCAAAACTGAGCCCTTCTCGCCAAGGCTGCTTGGCATCTTTGGTCCTCTCTAGAGTCTCATTGGGCAAAGTTTTTGAAGTCTATTTACTTTCCCCATTGCGATTTCTTGGAGGCTAGGAGTGGTAATCGGCCTTCTTGGGGTTGGAGAAGCCTCCTTGTAGGCCGTGAGGTTTTACTTGAAGGGCTTATTTGGAGAGTAGGTGATGGTTCTAAAATCAAAATCTGGGAGGATAAATGGTTACCATCCCTTCCTCACTTCAAACTGTAGGGTGCTAGACCGGATGGTTGTAATCTTGAGATGGTGGCTGATCTCATAGACCAGGCGAATAGAAAATGGAATATAGATTTGATTCAGTCTTTTTTTCAGCCATCGGACAGGGATGCTATTCTCAGAATTCCATTGAGTATGTTCCCTAGTGTTGATAAGAGATGGTGGGGGGCATCAAAAGATGGGCAATTTTCTATGAAATCGGTTTATCCGTTGCTTATTGAGAGAGAAAAGGATGAGTTATTAAATAGGGCTTCGTCGTCCAGATCTAGGCAATGGGAGCATACGCCTGATGTAGTTTGGAACCGGATTTGGTCTATTCAGACCCTTCCGAAGGTCAAGGCTTTTATGTGGTGTGTTTGCAATGAAGCTATTGCTTCAGGAACTGGGTTGCAGACTCGAAATCTTCATATTGATCCAGGCTGTGTCAGTTGTGGTGCCTCTCAAGAGTCTGGAGATCACATTCTCTTCGATTGTTCCTTTGCTCGCAGTGTGTGGTTTGGAAGTTCGCTTCAATTCTCCCCTCCCGACAGTTCTTGCTTGATTGATTGGATCCGTAGTTGGGATGTCTGGTTCAAACAAGACAAAAGGTTTGCTCGAGCCTCTCTTTCAAAAGCCTCCTTCATTTGTTGGTATCTTTGGCGAGCTAGAAACGACTTAACTCTCAATGGGAAGTCCTGGACGCCAACTGATGTTCTTCAACAAGCGGATAAGGCCTATCTGGAATTTTCTGTTGCTTCTTGTAAGCCTAGTGATCCCCCGCTGGCCTTAGTGACTGGTTCCCCTGTTGCTGTCCCAAGTGGCACCCCACCCCGGTTGGTTCTACTTTGGTTAACTGCAATGCTGCCCTGGTTAGGGATTCGGGTATTGGAGGCCTGGGTATTATTTTTCGAGATCATATGGGTAGATGCCTTAGAGCGCGTTCCATTCCTCTCTCTTTGGTTCGATTATTCAGGGGGAGTAGCTGGCTATTCGCAATGCCCTCACCCTTGCTTTAGAGTTGGGTGTTGGGAATCTTCTTGTGGTGTCAGACAGCAGGGATGCCGTTTTGTTTATTGAAGGAAAGAAACCCCCTCTCTGGGAAGTGGAAGAACTTGTTGCTGATGTGTGTAGGTTGAAACCGTCTTTTAGTTCCATTTCCTTTTCTTTTGTTCCTAGGGCTATGAATTTGTTTCAGATGCCCTAGTCAGGAAGGCTCTGTCTCTTGGGTACACGACAGATTGGCCAATCACCGTTCTGTGGCTTAAGGAGCTATTTGTAACTGAAGCTATTGGTTGTACTCACCCCTCTCATCAATAAATTCCCCATTTAACAAAAAAAGTAAGCTTCCGTACCTTGTTTAATGTATCCCTTTATTAAATATGTGCAACCAAATTGAATGAAAATAATAATAATAATAATAAATGGGATGAAGAAAGAAGGGTAATTTAGGTATTTCAAGGTACCAGGGGAGAAGGAGAACTAGGAGTTTATATTTTGAGAGGAATTAGACGTGAAAGTTTGAGTATGAGATTTTGAGCAAATGTAAGATATAAGTTGAAAATTTTTGGGTAATTTACACATACCACCCCTGAGGTTTGACGAAAGGATAATTTTACCCCCAGGTTAGGAAAATTCTGTATACCCCCCTGAGGTTCGCATTAGTTCATGACTAACGGTGTTAAAAACATGGGATGAAATGACAAAATTGCCCATACAAAGAAAAATTAAACCTGCAACTCATCTTCCCCAAATCGATTGGGGAAGATGAGTTGCAGGTATCCTGAAAATCTTTCAAAATCCTTCCACGACCCTTGTTATTTTTATTTTTTTTTGGAACTTTTATATTAAAGAGGTTTAAAGAATATTCATTAATTCCTGTGTATCGCTGTTAGATATTGACTATAGAGGATCTGAATTGGCTCTTGGATGACCTGAAAGGCTGAAAGGTTCTCTCTTTAAATATGATTGGAACTTTGTAATAGCCTGCTAATTAGTAAGTATCTCACAGATCGATCACCATTCTCAAGAGGAAAACCTGCAAGTCAAGTAACTACTGTTGCTTATTCCAAATGGCTTTTAGTGAAGAGCAAAAGGCTCTAGTTGTCAAGTCATGGGCTGTTATGAAACCGAATGCTGGAGAGTTGGGTATGAAAATGTTCTTCAGGTAAAATGACTGCATCCTAAAATCTCTTGTTGATCAATGTGGGAGATGATCAAATTTTTTGTCCCTCAAATCGTAACGGCTTTATACAGATGTTGTTGTTGTTGATGATGATGGATTTATTGTGTTGGTGAGTTGCAGGATCTTTGAGATAGCACCAATTGCGAAGACCCTGTTTTCATTCTTGAAAGATGTAAGAGAGTGGTTAAGTATTGGGGTTAGGGTTTGCTGGGAAGAAAGAAGAGGCTAATGGGGAAGAAGAAGACGGAAGAAGAAACAAAAGAGCAGAAGAAGATGAAACAGTTCTTTCCTTCTGCAATCGCATCTGGAAAAGGCTACAATGTGAATCTGATTGAAAATATACTCAGTCAATCTCCTCGGAAACCCTAACCCTACTTTCTCCTTCCAAATCAAGCCTCAATTTGGCGATTTTTCTCTCAAGAAAACAACCTTCTTTGCTTCTAGTTCTACATCTATCAAGGCCAACGATAATTCTCAGGAGAATGGTGGAACTCATATCATTGGATTTGCTTGGAGAGCGTTGAGTGAATTTCATGGCCGCCAAGATGGGTTTTTGTCTAGGGTTGCAGTGATGGCGAAGACGGTTTTGCAGGTGACCAAAAGGACTGTAGTTAGATTCCAGTGGGGTGTGAATTTTCCCTTTGATTTAGGGCTGGTTAGTTGTAAATTGATTTTCCATACCTGAAACTCATCTTCCCAAATCATTTTTGGGAAAGATGAGTTGCAGGTTTTTTTTGTGTTTTTTTTTTTGTTTCTTCTTATAAAGGTAATTCTATCAGTTCAAATCTAAATTTTAACACAGTTAGTCACGTACTGACAGAACGGACTTATTTGTTAACGTTCCTTAGGGGTAAAAATTTTCAAAACTAAGGGGTAAAATTATCCTTTTGTCAAACCTCAGGGGTGGTATGTGTAAATTACCCAAAAAAATTTGCTGCTAGAATTAGCAGCCAAGAAAATAGAATAAATTCACTTTCCCTTTGGTTTCATAAATACCATCCTAGGTTTTGTTATTTTCTAAAATATCCAACATCGCATTTCCTTAGCTGCCAACATTTTAGCAGCAAAATTTCGTCCAGGATAAGTATAGGGAAGTTGCCAATTACGGTCAAGTGGGATTCAACTTGTTCATGGGTTTTGACTTTTGAGTGTAGGCCAAAGTGCTCATGGATATGGGCTTAACAATAAATGTTGCACCAGAGGGTCCCATGGGAGTCGGACTTGGATCTTGTGCAGCTGTGGCGGGAGCTGCACTGTGCAGCACCAAAACCCACCCTAAATACAGGGGGGAGGTGGTCATTTCACATGTAGGGCCCAGGTGGGACCCACCTATGAAATGACTACCTTACCCCCATTTTCCTTGTCTTTTAGTGGTGCTGCACAGTTGCAGCTCCCGCCACGGCGGGATAAGATCCAATTCCCATGGGAGTCTTTGCTATTGTCTCTTTCTGACTGAGCTGCCCAAATAGAGTTTGTTGGCACTCTTCCACGCAAAATTGAAGGATCTGATCTAGAGTTGAGAGAGATGCCACTTGGGTGGGCTGGATTTAACATCCTTATGGGATTGCTTAAACTCGGATTGGAAGAGTACTTGTACTTTCTAAAAGTAACATATATTACTAGTAGAATGACCTTCCGTCAGTGAATCAAGAATATCTCTCTGCTCAAATATCGAATTGGATGATTTAAATTGGATTTTTACGCTAAGAGATGGGGCTATAATTTTCGTGAAATAGGATTTTCTCCATTTCTACAGGGAAAAGGGTCAAAGTGGACTGTCAAGGGAATGTTCTTGAACAAGTCCAATCTGAAAAACTATAGAATGAATTTTTCGAACTTGGTTTGTAATATAAAAATGAAAAAGGGAAGATGTGAACTAGGATTTGAGTTGAAATGGATAATATGGATACGAAAATAGCAGAAATTAAGAGTGAAGGGTAAAAGATAAATGTATATGACGATAACTCTAAGAAAGTACTCTTCTAGGTCCTTTGGTGAAAGTAGATTTATCAACTCTTCAAGATTGATGCTGACAGCACTTCTAGATCACCGAAGGTTCTTTAATTCTTCTAGATTGAATATTGAAACACAACTTGGTTTTAGGAGAAGAAATCAACTTAGTTCTATGAAAAAGTGTTTAAAACAACTTTGATTAAAATTGATGATTGACTGGGGTTACAAATGAAATTATCAAACCCTTTTCTTAACCTTTGGCATGGTGAAAATGACTCTAATATCACCCATAAAGTAATTATAGTGGTTACAAAAAACCCCAAATGTAGTCTCCAAGGTATGGGATGGATTAATGAGTAATGACAACAAGAAAAAATAAAGTAATAAAAGAGGGAACTAAAAATAGGCTTCTTGTTACAAGCCTCAATGCCTTCTTAAATACAATTGTAAGAACAAAATAATTATGAAATTTAACACTCTTATACCTTCTTAAAATTCTTAAGGTTACAATTATTAGGAATTCTGGTTTCCTATTTGTCAAACGTATTGGTATTGCAAGAGAAAGTGTCTCTCTTATACGTGTTGGTATGCCTTATCCATTGAACAATGGAAACAGGATTTCTTGTGCTTTAATGATGTAGAGAGAGAGAAAGGAGTATTGTGAATTCATCCCATGGATTTAAAAAATCCAGAGATGGGCTGAGAAGGTGCATGGTTGGGGTTTTATTGTTGAAGCATTCATACGTTTGGTTTGTTTTGATTCTGCCATCATGCATGACACACTCATTCTTCACTTCTTTAGTGAAATGGTCCTTTAATATTAGTGATTAAAGGACTGCTTACATGTTCCACATATGCCAAGAGTTGCAATTGCTCTTTTCTTAGGACAGAAGTGGCGGTAGCATAGTATTTTCTTCGATCTCTCTGCACTTACTTGCATAGAGCCGAAGCCGATATGTCAAAGAGTTCCTTTAAAAGCGGTCGTTGAAAAACAGAAAACTAAGTGACTTTAATTGCTTCGAGACTGTTGGACTCTAGAAGCAATACAAAGTTAAAGTCGGTTTGACTCCTTGAATCATTTGGATTAATGAGAAGGTATCTTTCTCTGATTATGGGTTGCATCTTTTCCTTATTACATATTTGTCGCACATACATATGATAAGTGAACTCCCTAGTTGCACCGTCACATTGGTTCTTATCAAATGTACATGGGATGCTTGTGAATCTTGTTATGATTCATTAAGGTATTCTATTTTAATAAAGTTTATTTGAGTTTGCTTGCTTTTCTTGTGTCGAACATGACTGTTAATATTATTGATGGGTGTTAATTGCTTTGAAAGCCGTTTATATGTGGCTATTGCACAAAGAATTTGTCAGACAATCAATGTAACTCTTTGTTTTGGATTCCCATTCTTTGAGGAATCAGTTTCAATCGGTTGTATTGGACTGCCACCATTTGGAAATACCTATTGATTTAAGACAGACACTACATTGGTCCTTCCGGTTTTTAAAGGTACTCTTTGGTCTTACATGTTTCGGTTGACAAAGTTGGTCACCATGTGTTGGGTTATTTGTTTTGGTATGTGTCCTTCCATTTAATATGAGAGTATCCGAACCAATTGAATTGTAACCTTTTGACATGGCACATACCCTTTGGGATTGTAAATATTTTAGTGTTGGGTTTGTTCCATTTTATTTGGGTTATTCAATGGCACATTTTGGTGGAGGCATCAGTTGGAAGAATTTAATAGATTGCTTATGCCAACTCATATTGTATTAATTTTGTACTTGGGGCTGCACATGCCAAGTATTTTGGTTACCTACATACATACATATGGTTTTTGGGTTGTGTAACACGGTTGGAATCAAGTTAAGACTGGACCATGGTAGGTCCAACCATATATTATTATAATATTGATTTCTCTTGGTGACTTTTATATGCACTATGTGTATGGCCACATGGCTGTTTCAATATATTATGATTGTGTTGAATGCCTAATTCTTGTATTTGATGGTCACCATATTTTTAGGTTGAAACTATTGGCTAGTAAAGCTGTGTGACCATATTGACTATAGGATGGAGGCCCTGTTATCAAATTAGATAATTTGGATGTTGGTTTGTCCGGTGGATTTATTGGTCGGTAAATCAAGTAAAGCCAAGTGATCGTATTTGTTGATCAAATCAGTTATTGATAGAGATAAGTGGCATTGTATATATATTGGGCGAATGCTTATTTTATTGGTGTTTGTGCATGTAATTATAAAATTTTGAAACATGAATTTGAAAGCCATATTATATTTGATATGCAAGTAATGTTGCATGGATAAATTAGTATGGAAGTGTGGGGGTTACAGCTTTTTCACAAGGGCAATCTCATATTATTTTGGCTTATATCTCTAAATGTGATAAATCCAAAATGTGGAGGTTATTATGAGAATGCGTATATTTACATGTTGAGTCTCTTCTTAAGAGATAAATAAAACCAAGTAAAATAATTAATCTCTACTTGAAAATTGAATCTAATAGATAGATTCGGTTATGTAAATATTTGGAAGGTTACCTTGGTTTAAAGGTAGCATGTAAAAACATATGTTGGTGGGGATGATTCATGGAATCGGTGCTATAAGCCTAAGTTATAGATTCCACCATGGTTTTATTTTTATGGCTTCGTAGAAAAGCTGAATTTGAAGCCATAAGGCTATGAATATAAATGATAGATATATGGTGATGACCAAGCCAAATTGTGTTACGAAATACAAATGCATGGTCAATAGAGAAATAAAGACTAATATGTCTTGGTTACATATATATCTGGTGAGGCTAAAGAAGGTAGCGTTATCAGCTCAGTATAGTCGGGACAAGAATGACTAATACTATTATATAGCCTCTGACCACTATTGTGGTATACATCTAAAGGAATGAGTTCGTAAGGCTTATGTCATAGGTCATGTGATGGACACCCAACCTATGTGAAGAGGTTTAACTCCTGAATTTAGGTTCAAAGGGTACAAACGAAGTCACCGGATGATCTGACTAGTACTACTAATATTTACTCATTCTGGTTATATGGGAAAGTCGTACCACCACAATGAAATGAGGATGAGTTAGATACTCTTAATCAAGCTAAATCCTACGAAATGTGAGGGTGTGTTAACTGTGGTGCACACTGGCTGGCCTTAGTGGATGTAGGAGGTGTGGCCGCCTACCGATGAGAGTTTTAGAGGCGAACTCTTTAAACATCCATGAGACCGAAATAGGGGACAAGGCCGGTTTTTAAAAAATGTCCAATTTTTTCGTGAACGGGTTAAGTCACGTAAGGTCGACTGGTAGGATATGGATGGTGAGCTTGTCGGCTACGCCAATGAGGAAATGTTCAAGAAGTCTAACTTCACCCGTACTCTGTAGCGAAGTTCATCAGACCTAGTGTAGGTTCAAGTCCGAAAGACACCTACAACAATATGTCCTACTATGTTTAATATATTCACTAGTTCAGTGTTTTGTTTTATCAGTATTTTGAATCTGTGGGGTATTGTTGGATTTTTAATTGTATTTAAAATTAAAGATTCAAAACACGTTTTTGATGGATGTGTTAGATGGTTATGTCTTTCCTTATAGACACCTAAATAGCCAATGGATGCCTATTGGAAGACTTGTTTGAATGGCTAACAAACAAGCCTTATGGGAAAAGACATATGTTTTGGAGCATTTCTTTTGGAGACATCCCTTAGTGGTGTTTCTTCTTCTCGTATATAAAGAGAGGAGGTGTCTTGCTCATTCTCTAACAATTGTTTTGGAAAACATAATCAAAAGCAATTTTATATTATGTTTACTTTCCCACTGTAGTCAGTCAGTGTCGATGAGTTAGTGAATATAGCCTTTGGACGCCCTTTGTAATCACATTTGGAACTGCAACCTATGTGATTAGAGAGCTGTTTTATCTTGGGGGTATAGATGCATGGTCAACCCGGATTGCAGAATTGGGGCATCTAAAAACCTTAAGGAGAGCATCGTTTGATGTGACTCGACTCTACCATTTATTGTTTGGGTTACACAAGAGGACTTGTATTGTTGATGCGATGCGATACTATCTGTCATACCAATCAGATAAGTCTTGTATTTACTATTTGTTTATTATATTTCTAGTCTTATACTTGTTGTTTATGATATTTTATTCTTACAATAACGTATGAATGCTTCAACATTCATACGTTATTGATGGATGTGTTAGAGGGCTATGTCTTTCCTTATAGACACCTAAATAGCCAATGGGTGCCTATTGGAAGGCTTGTTTGAATGGCTAACAAACAAGCCTTATGGAAAAAGACACATAGAGCATTTCTTTTGGAGACATCCCATAGTGGTGTCTCTTCTTCTCATATATAAAGAGAGGAGGTGTCTTGCTCATTTTCGAATAATTATTTTGAAAAACATAATTAGAAGCAATTTTATATTGTGTTTGCTTTCCCACCGTAGTCGGTCAGTGTCGATGAGTTAGTGAATATAGCCTTTGGACGCCCTTTGTAATCACATTTGAAACTACAACCTATGTGATTAGAGAGTTGTTTTATCTTGGGGGTATAAATGCATGGTCAACCCGGATTGCAGAATTGGGGCATCTAAAAACCTTAAGGAGAGCATTGTTTGATGCGACTCGACTCTACCATTTATTGTTCAGGTTACACAAGAGGACTTTTATTGTTGACGCAGTGTGATACTATTTGTCATACTAATCAAATAAGTCCTGTATTTACTATTTGTTTATTATATTTCTAGTCTTATACTTGCTGCCCATGATATTATTTCTAACAATTATTATACACTTCGACTTCGTACGTGCCGATCAGTGCGGGATGAATTTCCGCCACAGAAATAAGGAAAGCAAGGACAACAACCGTTTTCACTCTCATAGTAATAGAAGCAAAGATAATCACAAAAAAAAATAACCCCGAGATTGAGACTGCAAGAGAGCATTCATACCTTTCTGTTTCCTACCAAAAAAATCACTTGTACCAAAACTCTATATCTTTGAAATGTAGAGTTAAGTGATTTGAACACCAATACTGCTCCAACTTGAAAGCATATCTGTTCCGTTTGTTACAACCTTAATTTCTTCAGATTCCGAAGCTTTTGTGCTCACAAATATGGATTTCTGAACCGCTGATATCTCTGGCCGAACAAAGACGGAGAGGAAAAACAGGAACAAAGTGTGTTCACACTTCACACTCCACCGCTGCAAAAGACGTAAACAGAGAACAGTTTTCATGAAGATCGATGAGAAAGTTCTAAACGGAATTAAGTGAATTTAAAGAGCGGGAAAAGGCTTCTGTCCTGCAGTGGTGGGAGCAGGAGCGTCCAGCCCAGCCAAACCACAGCAAAAACAGGGATGTGGTGGTCATTTCACAGGTGGGTCCCACCTGGGCCCCACATGTGAAATGACCACCCCACCCCCTGTTTTCAGGTGGTTTGGCTGGGCTGGACGCTCCAGCTCTAGGTGGGCCCCACATATGAAATGATCACCTCACTCCTTGTTTTCAGGTGGTTTGGCTGGATTGGACGCTCCAGCTCCCACCAATGCAAGACAGGAGCCAAATCCGAACGGATACAATCAATCAATCCACAGGAAAACGAGAATTGCAAATGGAAAAAAAAAAATCGACGGCTGGGGATTGCCTAGATGCCTTACCATCGGAGGGTCCATGTTTAACGGTAAAGGATTCACACAAATCGCTAACATGGATGGGGAATGGAAAATAGGGAAAGGCATCCTGGGGATCAGAAGAATAGGAATAAGAAAACGAAGAAATTAAACGATTTGGTTCGGGAAATAGAAAAAGGGGTGTCAAACGGTCCGGCTTGATCGGCCTTATCCGAGTCTCACCATATTTTTGCCTTGTACTGTCGCCACTCAAATATGTAGTTGGGGTTGCATATGATAGGCATAGTATGTAATGGTGCCAATTTAAAACCAAAACCGACCGTTTAAAATCAAACTAAATCGGTTTGGTTTTGGTTTCCAAAGCTACCCATATGGTGGGTGACCATATGCTTGTGTGTGCTTCTTTGGATTTGGTACGTTGAGCAAGGATTTTTAAATATACACAGATTCACCCCCTCTCTTGTGTCCGGTGCCATTCATCATCTGTTTCCAAAAAATGATAACCTTTTGTTTCTGCTTGTGTCTATTTATTTCCTCAAAAATGGCTGCCGATCACTGTTAGGGTTTGTGCTTGATGGTTTTTTCGTATCAAATGATCTTCGGCTCCTAATGTCACTTCACTGCCTTTTTATTCGTACTTCTTATGGATTTATTGTAGTTTTTCTTTCCTGCAGGGACTGAGAAGCTTTGATCTTGTTCGTAAAACTTAGGTGAAAAACCTTAGGAGAAATCTGCATGCAGTTTGTCATTCAAAGCTTTTCTTTTCTTTTATTTTTTCCCCTTTCTTGACCTTCAATTTTGGAGTTCAGGGTTCTAATCTGAAATGAAACAATCCAGTTTTCAAGGATCTCAAATTCTTCATTTTCAATTTTTTTTATCTGAATTCTACTATAGACCTCCTTCAGGTGTCTGCCATTTCCTTCTTTGTTTTACTTTGATAACGATCATATTGGTCAACACTTCTAGCTTTTCTTTCGTTGCTTCTTTTGCTTCATTGTCAGTAGTTATTTTGTTGGGGGGCAAATAATCATCTAAGGACTCCTACATGAACCTAAGAAATTTACATAATTTTCGTGAAATATTATACTTCAAGCCATGCTATAAATATGTTACTTTGATTTCTTCATGTTATGTGTACTAAGTAGATTTGTTAATCAAGGAACTAATTTCATTAATTATTCAAGCAAATTGTAGGCAAATTATAGCAAAGATTGTTATACAAGGCATATACTGTAAGACTAATCAGGTATACAGACATAGAAAACTACCTGTTATAGCACAATAGTTGCAGAGAGAACCGAACCAAAAAGGAAGAAGCACGAACAAACCGAGTTGAGTCGTATCTGAAAGATACTTTCCTTAAGGATTTAGATGCCCCCACTTCTAAACATATAGGTGGCAGAACCTGATACGAGTACTAAGGATACCAAATGGCTATACAAGCCCTTTTATTACTTAAATGAAAATATAGTAAGTACTTGTCTCTAGAACGGACTGTTGCAGAGACAATACGTTTCTGTTGTACATTCAAAGGCAGGCATGACTTGGTAAACATATAGAGCTAGAGTACCCTTTCATGAAGGGATATATCCATACAAATATAGAAGACGTACGTACATGTACAGACACATATGGTTGAACCATATAAATGAACCATGGGTGAACCAAACCGAGTTTTAAATGAAGAATTAAAACTCAAAAGTGTAAAACTTCTATTTGTTACCACACCCACAGCCACACCCCAACCCCAACCCGGCTTAGCTCGGCTCGGCGTGCTCGATTTAAAAGCACCCCAAGGATCCCCCACACACTAGAGAGTAGGGTGACCACCTCTCCAAAGGGTTCACACCTTAAGGAAACAATCCTATATATATACCCCTCAAGTAACTCTCCCACAACCAATGTGGGACTATACTTGAGCTCAAAATTCCCTCTTGCACACAAGAGAGCACAACAAATTCAAACAAAATATTGGAGGGAAATAAAAAAGAGGGAATGAACAAAAGACACATTTTTGAAACTGACTCACTTTGAAAAAGTGCTTTCTTTGAAATAACACATTGACTCAAAAAAGTGCTTTTGAAATAATAATACAACAAAGATTAATCAAGGATTATTCAACAAATGTAGTTCTTTTTTTTAATGGATTAAAGTTGTTATTTACAGTTTCATTTCCTCTGTTCTTACTTCTTAGTTGGTAGAAAGATGTTAGTTAAAGTTTTGGTATTTTATTTCTCTTAGATCGATGCACAAAAAAAAGATTCGGTTAGTTGATCATTTAATCATCGAATCCAATTAAAGAAAGACTCTGTTTTGAATTTTGAATTAGCTATTGGTGCTCTATTTGGTCTTTATATCATTCCATGTGTGATTCGTTAAATTTTTATTATAGACTTTAACTATAATGGTTTATGGAGGTAGGTGGGTCTTTAGCTCAAAAAGAAAGAGCACCTGGGTTTGTTCTCGAGAGAGGATGGTTCGAACCCATCGGGACTCGTACAACCTTTTTCTCTCATCTTATTCTAATCCTGTTATCATTTTTTTAGGGCCACTGTTTGTTGTAATTTTATGCTATCCATGTGCTTTAATTTCATATTCTGATGGACTATCTTAATACATATGTTCCTTCTAACCCAGTGTTCCATCTCCATTTTGCATGCATTATATGGATCTCTACTTTTGTTTCTTCACATCAAGATCTGATTACGAAGAAAGAATCAGTGATGTGCTAGAAGCTAGATAGCCTTTTTTGTATCATTGATTGTCTTACTTCTTAGATTAAAACCATGTAGTGGCCTAGTTTCATATAATTGCACATAATATATATTTCTTAGCCTGCTATCTCTTCATTTATTTATCTATTTTTCTTGTTAATATTCTTACTATAAGTTTTTTTATTTTTCTTCTTATATTGGTTGAACATGGTAGGAAATCAAGAAGCAGTGGATATTTTTAGGAAAATCCTTGGGTCCATGTTAATGTTCCAAATCCTCACTTCCTCTCTAGTGGGCTGTTTGGAACTAATGTGCTTTTACATAATAAATGATCATAGAAGGCTTGAGGAAAGCTGGCATTGAGCGTTTAAGGGGAATGGAGAATTGTTTTGCTGGACAAATTTGAGTCCATTCCTAGAGAAACCCGCCAGAGAAGGAGAATTGGATCTGTGGAATTCGATTGTGTAGGTAGCAATTCTGAACATATCACCAGGATCTTCATGCCATTGTTCTGAACTAGGCTGGTTTAGGTAGCATAACTGAACATATCACTAGAAGTTGCACTGAAGAGAATAAATGCTTTCATGGAGAAAAAAAGACAGAACAATCAAAGGAACCATATCTGTTATCAAAATTTTGTCTTCTTCCTCATTATTTTTGTATTCTTTTTTATGTGAAAAAAAAACCCTTTGATTGAATACTGTATTTTTGTTTTTATGTAGAAAAAAAAAAACATTTGATTGAATATTATAAATCCATCTAAAAACGGAAATATGTTTTGTTTTCCCGTTCTAGGGTTCACTTCAGTTTCTGTAAACTCCATCTTTTCCATGATTGCAACTATTCTAACTAGCAAATTCTTTTGAGTTCCAAGTTCCAACCAGAGGCAACATCTCTTGAGTTATTATTAACTGGAGTTCACTTCAGTTTCTGTAAACTCCACCTTTTTCATAAAAACAGAAATATGTTTTGTTTTCCCGTTCTAGGTTTCACTTCAATCTGGATTTGTGAGCAATATTTGAAAACCCATAATCTGAGATGATAGCAAATGGAAGTTGGGAGCTTGGGTTTCTTAAAAAGGTATTCCTGCTACAATTTACGGTAAGGTTACCTCTCTGTCTTCTCTCGTCTCCTCAACTATGATGAAGGATATTAGAATTCAATGTTCAGTAATCAGATCACCCTATTTGGTGATTTAGTTTGGTTTCTGGCTAGACCTCAATCAGACCATTGCCATCTTTGTCTAATCATAACTTCAATTTGAATATTCTTCTGTGAACTGTTAGTGGATGGGTTGAGTTCCAAATCCTCGGGTCCATGTTACTCTGAACAAGATGTAAGGATGGATAGTACTAAAAGCATAAATTCAATGCATTCAATCGAAGACAAGAAAAAAAATGTGATAACCACACAAACCATAAAATTCATAGCACAGTATTGGATATGTAGAGATGTCGTTGAGCCAGCTGTATATTTTTGAATAAAATTGAAACAAAATTCATGATGTGAATAAAACGGCATGCAACATCAAATAGAATATATTGCAAAACTTATGAAAATGTCCAATAGTAAAACAAGAAACTACTAAACCCTTAAATTCCAAATGCAAAGGTTGTACGAATCCTGATGGGTTCGAACCATCATCGCCTGAGAATAAACACAGGTGCTCTTCCTTTTTGAGCTAAAGACTCACAAAAAGAGGTTTTCTTCCCCCTCTCTTGTCAAACTCAATATGTATTTTTCTTCTCTTTGTCCAAAACCAAGAATCAAGCGACATTTCAATCAAGCCAATAAAATATACCCTGCAATCCAGCATGAAAGATGGGGACTCAATGGATCCTCGATAGCCACCTAGTTTAACACTACTGACTAGTTGGGTAAATCTCGTATTTAGTGATTAAAAATCACAGTTTGTCACTTCTATCACCCTTTGACCGGTTCTATATAGCAATAACCCAACTCCTGTTGTATATATATTGGTAACGGCCCTGTTTACTTCATTTTTCGATCTTGGTCTTTTTTTAAATGAATTTGGGTTGAAGTATGTACGTAAAGTCTTTCATCTGAAAATGAAACTTATATGATCTCCTGCAAGCCATTAGCTATTGGTTCTTTATTTCTGGGTTCAGTCAAATGAGAAGCTTTTTTTTCCTTCATGTCTCAGTTTTTGTGCTAATATACACATTAATTAAGCCTGCCTTCATTTTCTGGGAAAGAAGGGTTATACATCACCATAATGAATATCAACAACTGATACTTTTCATGCTCATATGGACATAAAAATTGGGGTCTACACTGTAATCAATCACAATATATAATCCTTCATTTTAGGATGCATTGAAGTACTAGAGCCATAAAGCTCTTGCGAGCATCACCAAACACTTCATTGGAACCCATCACATTACCAAACACTTCAATTCAAAGCTTCCATCAGATGCTTGATGTATTAAGTTTAGTTTTTTCACAAGATTCAAATCCCTAAATACATCCAATTTTGACTTGGTTGATGGTCATACAGAACCCCAGTTTTTCGAAGGCATAGAGAGCGTATAATATGCCTCATGAATTCTTCCAACACTGCTGAGGTCTGAAACCAACAAATTTGAAGTGGATTTCAGTATATAATTCTCCAATCTCAATTTAACAGAATTTCTTTTATCAACAATATAGATAAAAGACTGAATGATAGTATATCATTTTTGTGCATCTCCTACCTGAAACAAACCACCGGTGTTGTGTTGGGTTCATCTCATAAAGCTGGTTAAGAACAGTCCTTACGGCTTTGTATGTGAAATTGTCACACCCCAAACCACCCCCTGGGAGGATTGGGCGGGTGACTCGGATGTCAAACCACATCCACCAAACCCCAAGGATGCAGAAGCAGTATTTACATGTCACAACCACACAATGAGGGTAAAAGATAATAAATGATTATTAGAGTGCAACAGAAGTTAAAAGAAAAACTACCCAAAAGATAGATTATATTAATTACAGCAAAATCCCAAGTACCTATGTTATATCATATACAGATCAATTTATGTTCAAAGTACAGTACACAAAAAAAAAAAGAAATTATGCTTCCGAAAGGATGGAAGCAATAAAACTACAAGATCTTCACGAGGCAACAAAATACAAAAGTTCTACAGCTTCATCAACGGCTTCATCATACATTGGTAAGCGAATCAATACCTGCAAAATCATCTAAAAGAAACAATCTACGAGGGATGAGCTCCACCAAGCCCAGCGAATGAATAATAAATCATACAAGCAGGTACAACCATCATCATCATCAATCTACATGTTGGGTTCAATTTATTACTCTAGTCCACTTAGCATCACAACTAAGTCACTAGGTATATGCTACTTGCAATGACTCAGGCAACAACCTCAGTCGCTCCCTTATCGATCTTTAGTTGCTACCTCAATCATTGCGGGTGGAACCCGCGCTGGGATCAGGAGCACCGACTTCCTCCCTTGGCAAACCCCAAGTTAACCACGTCAACCTGACCCGGCATCTGCTACCCTCGGCTGTTCAGGAGGCCATGATCACCCAACACCTGCACCCCTGTTGGGAAGGGCTATAACATAAGGATATGTTCGCCTAGCCCAATGATCTATATGATAAGTATGAGTTGAGTGGTGTCAACCATATCCCATTCTACAGGCTACCACAAACCTCATTTCCAGTATGAAATGCATTGTGCTCCCGCAACCCATACTACGGCTCACCATGTCTTTCATTTCCAAGCCGTCTATGACAGCATCTAATCTAACAGTTCACATAGCATGCATTTTAGCCATCAGTCATTTTATCAACATACTCATATTCACAATCCACAGTTACATCTGAAATTTTAATTTCCAAAAGCAATTAAATAATAATATAACACAAATATTAATAATGAAAGTAATTTTGTTATCTTTGGCATGTTCACAAGGTTACATCTACAAGGATGATCCAATATCCACTCACCTTAACTATACTCCGCTGGTTCCAAAGACTGCTGGCCACAAAGGTACTTGGACACGCGTCACCGAGCAGAAAATCAAAGCCTAGGTAAATAAATTAGAAATATCACCTTAAGATTCACCAAATTACCCTAAGAGACTAGGGGTGACCTTGGTCCAACTTCTAGACCAAGTAGGACACAGAATTGCCATGACAGCAGCAGTGGTCGTTTGACATTGGTCTATCCAATGGACTAGTAGCAATGGACCAGTAGGCTGTTGTGGAAAAAAATCAAGAGGGGTTTATGGTTTTAGACCCAAAAGGTGCCCAAGTACTGTTCTAAGTAATTAATGGGTGTATCGTGGGAAGGGGTTTCAAGCCCGCACCAGGGATACATGTATTGGGGATTGTAGTAGCACTAACCTGCCTTAGTTGTATTGATAGGTGGTTAATAAATAACTAGGCCTGCATATCATGTAGGATCATGTGGAATGTGGTTGCATATGCATGCATGATGATATGTTTTACTCACGGACTCAGGGGGGGTCACACTCTATATATATATATATATATTTGTTTTCTATTAGATGATTGTACAGGTGAATGCCACTATGGCATGGAGACTACTTATGCGGAGGAGAGCCTTGGTGATTATGACCATATTGGTGTGGACCCCGACGGAGGTTGTGCCGATGGTCCGAGTGTTCTTGGTGACTACTGAGGATTGACCCGCGTAGGGTGCTGACGTGGACGTGGATGATATTTTTTGTCTTGGGGACTCCTTTTTGATTTTGTCAGGAGTTTATCCCCGTTATTGCTTCTAGTTTTTAGCTTTCTTCTTTTTGGGGTTGAGTTATCTCGCCCTGTACATATTTACTTTTATTTTCGCTTATGTATATGTTTGATCTTATTGTTCAGTCTGTGGGATGTATGGGGGAATGGAACAACTTTACTTATGTATATATCACAATCATTTCCAGTATCGCTATGCTTTTCTTTTTTCCTTTATAATTGTAGGTTATCTGCGGCACTCTGATTTTACTTGTGGTAATGTTATGGATGTGTGTCTGTGAGTGTATTAACTGCTTTTAGATCCGTGGGATTTGGCGGATTGCTGTTATGCAATTCGGGTCACCTATCTACTCTTCCCAGGGGGTGGTTTGGGGTGTGATAGTTCAAGCTCGAAAAAATCCGATATAAACAGGTGTTAACATGAGACTAAAAAACCCAAATGAACCAAAACTGTACCAGACCAAAATTGACCAAAGATCAAAATTCCTTGTTGGTTTAGTTTAGGTCTCACTTATTCCCAAACCAAAAACCGATTCAGCACGACTGAAACCGAGCCAACAGACCACTTGACAGCCCTACCTATCTATATCTATATATGATGTTGTCCCTTATTTTGGTCTTTTCAATTTAAAAAAAACAGATAATATACAATGCATTTTTTTTATTTGAGTTAACTTAATTTCCTCTCTCTCTCTCTCTCTGTCTTTCTGAAGCCACCTCTGCTCTCTTTGGTATCATTATTTTTATTTTTCTGACACAAAAATGTTTATGCAAGTATTTGGTATCATTTATGTATCCTATTTTTATTTAAAGCAAATAAAAATAATAGAAAACCCATAAAAGGATCAAGACCCACTTACCTATATGGCGAAAAGAAAAAAAAAAATGCATTGGCAAAGTCTCAAGTCTCAACCTTCCATTTATTGGCCAATACATGGCCAAATACATTAAATAAGACACTTTGCCTGCCATTACGGTCATAATTATTGAGTTGCAACAATACTCTCTTTTTGTATCTCTACAACAATAACAAGAACAACTCAGCCTTATCCCAATTAAATGGGTTGGCTACATGGAACCTTGCAACGACAAGTGAGTAATAAATGTAGAATAAAGGAACATAACAAAAATATTGACACAACTCAACATTATTCTATCTAAATGGGATCAGCTACATGGATCTTTGCCCTCCATTCAGCTCTATTCGAGGTCATACATGAAACAAGACCTAAGCTATGCATGTTTTTCTTCACCACTTTTCTCATTGGTCATTTTAGACCTTCCCCTAGTTCTTGTAGTACTTTCAATCTGAATTAAGTCACTCCTCTGAACTATAGCATCCAAAGGCCTCCGTTGAATATGACCATGCTAGCTTAGACAAGACTCTCTCGAAACTTATCTTTTCATATCTCTAACTCTTCAATATAAATTCACCAAAAAAAAAAAAAACTCTGCAATATAAATTTTTCGTAAGCCTTTCCTTTAATACCTGAACGTATATTTACAATTGTGACGTAAATAGGATAGTCATTAAATTAAGGGATAAAGAATGCTACCCAGTCATGTTGATCTTTATCCCCTCAATTTACCTGTCCCTCAATTTCCTCAATTCCATCTAATAGGGGGTGGAAATGACCACCCTAGCCCTACCCAAACATACTGCCCAGGTGGGGTCCACCTCCCTCTATTAGAGGGAATTGAGGAAATTGACAGGCAGGCAAATTGAGGAGATAATTTTTCCCGTTCATGCGCCTAGCCTGGAGACCACACCTAGACACCCAAATTGCCTTGCCTGCCTGGAAATGATTGCCTTGCTCCCATGTAATGGTGGAAATTTCAGGTGCCCGAGGTGGTTTATGAGTCTAGGTGTGGTCGCCATGCAAGGCGCACAACCAAGTAGTGTTCTATTCCCATCAAATTAATTATTACTTCCCTATATGATATTAAAGCTATGTTCCTTCTTTTTCTCATATTGTTTCTATTAATAACATTTCTTTTTCTTTTACCTGAAAACAAATGGAGCCCAAGGAAAGTGGAAGGATGGCTCACTGCCAACATAGGTAGATGCTCTTCCAACTATCCATCTATTTTGGTCATGTATGTTGATCTTTGATCGTTCTGAGACACTGTGTAGATGGAGCCTCTTGATTAGGCTACGTATCACTATATATGAGATTATTGCCCTTGGTCTTTCCTACTAATTATTTTCCAATAAAGAAAATTATTTCAACCAGTTTTCAAAACAGTATTTTAGAACTAGAAGTTGACCAAAATCACTAATAAAAAATTTGAAGCAAATTAACTCAATGAGAAACAAGGTTAGTGAGAAAAATATCTTATTTTTTACCATTTTAGTATAACACAATTTTTTTCAATGAGAATAAATGTTATCGTTTCATATACCTACACAAAAAAGGTGCTACTTTAATAATGACATAATGCCAAATCACTTTCAAATTATTTTGAAATTCTTTTTAATCTTATCCATGCATTAAATAACTTATGAGAATAAGACAAAGGGCAATCAAAAGAAAGTTAAAATATTTCACGTTACCATTTTGGTAACAAGAGAATGATCACTTGTTCAAGGAAGATCGTTGCTATGGTAGTGGTTGCTATGGTAGCAGACTAGCAGGTAGCTTCTTTCAACGTAGCATAAACAAGAGGCAAAACACAAAGATGCATGAGAATGGACTACCAATTGTAGTCCATTCTCATGGCTTAAACTACCGATATGGGAAAGGAATGATCACTTGTTCAAGAAAATTGAAGGGAATGATCATGATTTAAACTACCAAGATGGGAAGGTATTATGGTCCCACAACATAAATTAATCCTAGTCACTACAAAATGACTAAAATGCCCCTGTAGAGCAATGATGCATGAGATATGCTGAAAACTTGGTGAAAATGCAATTACCTCTTGGACCCTTAAACAAAATTTGGAGGTTAAAATGGTAAAAATGTTAGTACATGCATTTTAAAATCATTATCAATGTAAGCATTGAAAATTATTTAAACACAATAATATTGTAAAATATAAAAAATTTTATGCTGAAAAATATCTCAGTCTTGCAGTAGGTCAAAAGACCAAAATGTCCTGAACATGCATGCTAGAATCATTTGAAACAGAATATGATGCATCAGAAACATTTTTTCGTCATTTTTTTTTTTTGGGATTTTATTATGTTTTTTGGATTTTCATTTATAAAATTACCAATATGTATCTAAAGTGGAAAAAATGCAGAAATAGTCTCAGGAAATATTCAACTGATTCTCAATTACTTTTTGAAGAATTATTGCTAATTTCAATAATAGGTCCAGAAGGCAATGGTACTTCTTACATTATGTATCCCATCAGACCATAACAACCAAGTAGAGATGATTGTATCTTGGGCAATTCCTGCCCCGGTAACATGTACAGTGAATTGCTGCTTCTCATTCAAAGACTTAAAAGATAGAACATTGGGATTAACAGTAACATTTAGTAGTTTTTGTGGTCCAACCGTAGCCTTGTATGTAGAATTCGGAAAGCCGACATTCGTTACCGTCCTCCGGAAAAATCTATCGATGTCCCATCCAACAGTAACCGAAGCACCCATTGAAGGGTAGTTTAAAAGAGCGTCAGTTCCATTTTCCTTGGCACAAGTAACATTCTCTCCAGCAAGGATCTTAATATAATCCGGATTAAAACCCAAGTTGCACAAACCTTGTATATAGTCAAGTTTCAAGGTATCATACACAAGACCTGGATTGACGGCCTTTAGAGGATCAATTTGACCAACACCATAAGCCAATTCAGCCTCTTTATGATAGGAGGGATTTATGGGAGTAGCTACAAGGCAAACAGAAAAAAAGATTTTTTTTTGGGTTAAACCTAGTTTTGAGAGTATTTTAGTACTTTCTTGATTATGGGTCTTAAAGCTTGATGGAAAAATGGGAAATGCAAATCACCTGTTGTCATGAGAGCAGATTTAATTGCGGCAGGGGACCATGAGGGATGATATGTTTTGACATAGGCAGCAGCCCCAGTTGCATGAGGGCAAGACATTGATGTTCCAGATATAATGTTGTACTTTACGGAGCGCTTGTCACCGCCGTAATCTGAAACTGTGGCTTTTGGAGACCATGCTGCCAAGATGTCTACACCTGGAGCACTTAAGTCTGGCTGCATGAGTAAAAATATATACAAGGATCAATGACTCACACTATTAGCTCATTTTATTATGTAAAGTTGAAGTACCTTGAGGATATCTGGTGAAAGAGTGTTGGGTCCTCTGGAAGAGAATAAAAGCACATGAGGAGCTTCAGAATCATGAATGGATTGACTTTTGTAGATCTTTGCCATGGGGATTCTGTACAGATGTAGAAATATTGACCCCATTAACAAAATATGCAAATTTACTGGACCAGTATAATTAACAGAGCATGCATGTCTCTCATTTAACCTGGTGGTATTCAAATAGAGCCTTAATTTTTTGCCATCTGCAATGTTGATGGCCGTTGTCGGTAAAGGATAAGAAAAGGCTGTATCATTAAACATAGTATCATCTACCATCACCATTCCTTGAGCATCAACAAGGAAGGGTCCGCTACCATCAGAGAATGTATCGCAGAAGACAATCTTCCCTTTCACAAAGTCTTTGTCCAAGGAGCAAGGGTTACATGCCCTGAATTAATGAAGAAAGGAAATAATATTCATTAAAAACAACAAAGAGAAAAAACAAGTAGAAAATGGACATCATGAGTACTGATATGGGATGGATTTAAACCTTGCATCTTCAGTGCTAGAGTTATGTGCAGCATGATCACCTGCATATATAATTGGGGATGCCTTTTTCTCAGTTTGGAAAGTGTTGATAGCGTGTCCCTGATTATCCATTGTAAATGGTGAGTAATAAGCACATCTTATTATCCCAATGAAGGAAATGGAACATGAAAAAAAAAAACAATTAAAATATGTAACATGAAGAAGCACTCTCACCACCATGGTAATCTGATTGCCTATTGTGACATTGCTTATGATCCGACGATCTGTGTTGCTTGCTGCTACAGTTAACATCCACGGAGCAAGATTAGTGATAGTGGCAATGTCTGGTCCTGAATTTCCAGCAGATGTAGAGGTAAGTATCCCTTTCTCCATTGCATGGAATGCTCCAATTGCAATAACATCTCTCATGAAAACTATAGCACCTGGACCCCCAAGGGAAACTGATAAGATATCAACACCATCTTTAATTGCATCATCAAATGCAGCCAGGATATCATGTTCAGCGCAACCATCCTTCCAACAAACTTTATAGACAGCGATCCTTGCAGAGGGAACTGCTCCTCTTACAGTCCCTTCAGCAATGCCAAAAAGGCTTAAATTTTTAACTTCAACGCCTGCTACTGTAGAAGCAGTGTGGGTTCCATGTCCTTCAATATCACGGGGGGACTTCTCTTCCTCTTCCGCGTATTTATTGTCGGCTTTGTAAAATTGTGCCCCAATAATCTTACTGTGTTTTCCATTCAAAAACATTGAAATAAACAGTAATTAAGTAGTCCATGGTGAGAAGAACACTCCAAGTACATTGCAACAAAATAATAATAAGCTCAAAAGATCTAAAAACAATTGACCTAGCACTGTATAAAGAAATGAGTCATGCAAGGGACCCAAAATTCTTACTTGTTACAGGTGATGTTTTGGCAAATACCCTTCCATTTGCTCGGGGGAGGACCAATCCCATTATCACTGAAGCTCTCAGATTCAGGCCAGATTCCACTGTCAATCATGCCAATAATGACATCACTCTCAATGGTGGGCATTCTTCTTACTGTGCTTGGGAAACCCAAGAAATCCCATGATCTTGTTGTGTGAAGTTGAAGGGTTCTGCTTGGAAATACAGAGACTACATTTTTCATGCCTGCAAACAGTAGGTTAATGTTCAACAAATAATACTTACAAACAGGTTAATAATTCCAACATTGCTTGCAGAAGAGAGCTGAGCTAATTAACTAGAGGGGGACATACAAATAGGTTAATTAATGTTCAACGACTAATACCTCTTAGCTTTCCTTGCTCTTGTTCTGTGAGCTTAGCTGCAAATCCATTAAAACTTTTTCTATAGCTGCAAACTAAGGATTCTCTAGCAGAGCTGCATCAGAAAAAGCTTGAAGCTTTGGTATCAGGGAAAATCCACATTAAAGTTAAATTATTAAGCAAAGAAGGAAATTAAGACAGAAAATTAACAATATTAATTTATACCTTGTATCAATAAGGACTTGTTCTAAGATACGCAAATGGACAGAAGATTCTGTGGAGTACTCATCCTCAGCCTTTAATAGTGCACCCATGTATACAATATACACCTATACATGCCAAACCCATAAGATATATACATTAATTATGCACCCGACATTACATTACTACTGTGTTGTTTTTATTCACCAACACAGTACCCATCCTCAGCCTTTAACATCAATAAAAAATGTTAAGAATCAGATGCTAATATCACTAGGCTTCCATGCATCCATGGTACAAAAGGGAGCAGAACAACCATTTAAAATAGAACCTAAGGAAAACTCTTATCACATGACAAATTCTTATTGATGCATGCAAACTAACACCCCCCCCACACGCCCAAAAAGAAAACCTAATCATGGATTCTTTCAAAAAGAAAAAAGAACGACAGGAAAGAACATGAATGTAGCCATATGATTGCTTGCCTTCTTGTCTGTATGGGCAATGACAGTAGTAACACAATTGAGAGAGGCCAAGATTATAATCAGGAGAGTGATTAGCCGCCATGAATAAGAGCTGAAGAAGCTATACGAGTTGTTAGCCATTGAAGGTTGTTACACAACTCCAAATGTTCTCTCATTCACCCTTTATGACACTGAATGAATTAAGCCTTTATCATCATCTCTATATATAATTATGGGAAGTAGTTCTCTGTCAGCGAGTATGGCTACGCCAGCATTCCCATGTGTCTATCTCTCTCCTGCTCAAAACAAGGGGCAGAGGTGTCTTTTCATATGGAGAGGAGAGAGATAGACTCATGGGTGTGCTGGCATAGGCCACACTACCGAACAGAGAACTTTCTCCCTATAATTATATAACAGAGAGAGAGAGAGAGAGAGAGAGAGAGAGAGAGAGAGAGAGAGAGAGAGAGAGAGATATGGACGTTATAGAAGAGAGACTAGAAGACGTTACAAGAAATATATGGAAGTTACGGATGAGAGACTAGAAGATGTTACAAGAAATAAATGGAAGTTACAGAAGAGAGACTAGAAGACGTTACAAGAAATATATTGAAGTTACAGAAGAGAGACTAGAAGATGTTACAAGATTAAATACATGGAAGTTACAGAAGAGAAACTAGAAGAGGTTACAAGATTAAATATATAGAGATTACAAGATGTTACAAGAAATACATGTGAGCATAGAGGCGTTACTTTTTTTTGGTAGAAAGAGAGACGTTACTTAGGGTCTTCTAGTTTATAAACTTCGGGACTCCATCAGGTCTGGCATGTGGCAGTGTACCAAAACGGCCCATGCTGCAAGATTTTACCCTACTCTCTCTCGCTCTCTCTCTCTCAGATGCAGGCCAAGATGTAGACTATGAAACCAGCCCGATCAAGCATCCCATGGACCAACTCGGTTGTGGTTTTCTGGGGATCTTGGATAAATTGTCCAGCATTTGTAGAGAGAGAGAGAGAGAGAGAGAATGAGACTTGATATGGTAACATTATAAGGTCATATCTTCAGTTTATATATCTGGCTTCAATTAGCTTAATTACCTCCTGTTATTTCATTAGCCATGCCCATGTATGGGAAAACTAAAACATTCGTTTGGAAATTAAGGTGGCCATATCCTGATTTCACTAATACTGTACAAAATTAATTAAAATTCTGTTTCTAATTATAATTAACCTTAATTACAGACGAATAACTACTATCTATATCTGATTTCTTCCCTTATTTTGGTCTTCTCAATTTAAAACAAAAAAAAAACGAAAGATATTATATGGTTCTTTTTTGACTGATGTCTCGATGACAATTTTTCTTTGGGAACTCAAGTTGGCCATATCTGATTTCACTACTGTATCATAATTAAAATTCTGTTTTCAAATATCATTAGCAACAATTAGATAAATAACTGATTTAATCCCTTTTAATGTCTAAAAATCATGATATTTTATGAAAAAAATTATCCACAATGGCAGCTCAAAATGAAATTGCACACCCCCTCTCACATATCACTGTTCCTGTGAGGGGGTGACATGTTATAAATGCCCCTCCCCTATTGTCAGATTCCAAAAGATGTTAAGAATCAGATGTGAATATTACTGGGCTTCCATGCATCCATGGTACAAAATGGAGCAGAACAACCATTTCAAATAGTACCTAAAGAAAACTCTTATCACATAACAAATTCTTATTGATGCATGCAAACCAACACCCCCCCCCCCACGCGCCCAAAAAAAAAAAACCTAATCATGGATTCTTTCAAAAAGAAAAAAGAATGACAGGAAAGAACATGAATGTAGATATATAATTGCTTGCCTTCTTGTCTGTATGGGCAATGACAGTAGTAACACAATCGAGAGAGGCCAAGATTACAATCAGGAGAGTGATTAGCCGCCATGAATAAGAGCTGAAGAAGCTATATGAGTTGTTAGCCATTGAAGGTTGTTACACTACTCCAAATGTTCTCTCATTCACCCTCTATGACATTGAATGAATTAAGCCTTTATCTTCATTTCTATATATAATTATATAGCATAGAGAGAGAGAGAGAGAGAGAGAGAGAAGCAGTATCGATCTCTATCTAGAGAGAGAGAGAGAGAGAGACCTGAAATGGTAAAATTATAAGGTCATATCTTCAGTTTATATATTTGGCTTCAATTAGCTTAATTACCTCCTGTTATTTCATTAGATCACTAGGTGCAGGCATAGCCATGCCCATGTATGGGAAAACTAAAACATTCATTTGGATTAAGGTGGCCATATCCTGATTTCACTAATAACCCGTACCAAATTAATTAAAATTCTATATAATTAGCCATAATTACAGACGAATAACTACTATCTATATCTGATTTCATACCTTATTTTGGTCTTCTCAATTTAAAACAAAAAAAATTCAAAAGATATTATATGGTTCTTTTTTGACTGATGTCTCGATCACAATTTTTTCTTTGGGAATTCAAGCTGGCCATTTCTGATTTCACTACTGTATCAAATTAAAATTCTGTTTTCAAATATCATTAGCAATAATTAGATAAATAACTGATTTAATCCCTTTTAATGTCTAAAAGTCATGATATTTTATGGGAAAAGTTATACACAATGCCAGCTTAAAAATGAAATTACACACCCCCTCTCACATATCACTGTTCCTGTGAGGGGGTGATATGTTATAAATGCCCCTCCCCTATTGCCAGATTCCAAAGGGAGTTCTGTCATTCGCTTGAAACTGTACTCGGGCAGTGTAGGGAACCCTCTCCCATATTTTATATAGTGCTTTTTTTTGTTGTGTTGGAAGCTAATGTGTAGCGGGTAAGAACCCAATCTGACCCCAACAACTCGAACCTGTGATCTTACAACCTTGTTGAACATTTGTCATGACCTGGGTGTATGTTGATTGGTTTGACCGAGTTAATTCATGGAAATTATTTTCTTAAATTGATTGTTTTTGTATAATTTTCAGAAATTAATTTGAAAACAGTTTATGAAAGATATTTCAGTAGCCAAGGATTTGGGGATTGATGCAGCCCATCTTGATGATAAAGCCTACAAGCAGGTATATTGACTAAGATATGGACTGTAGAAGGAAACAGGATTAATCCTACAACTAAGGATTTTATCCTTGTCTTTATTACAGATTTCCTTTCCTTCCTGGACTTCAATTATCTTGCTTGATTGAAGCACAACGGATTGAAGGCCAACAGCTATTGTGTGAGTTGTAGGGGATTTGATCTTATCCCCTGAAATTGTAATCAACGGTTACATGAGCTGGTGATGTATAGGCTTCACTTACAAGCCCCCACAAGCTCAAGGGGGATTGATGCACCTTGAGATTGGACAGCAGATATGTGAACCGTTGTTGTGATAGAGGCTTGGTGAAAATTCCAGCTAACTAATCTTTTGTTGAGATGAGCCTTACATCGAGATCTTCCTTGGCTACCTTGCCCCCGACAAAGTGGAAGTCGATTTCGACATGTTTTGGTCGGGCATGAAAGACAGGGTTAATTAGCTACCAAATAGGTGGCCCCAACATTATCACACCACAATATTGGAGTGGTTGGCAAATAGATTTGAAGTTCTTTAAAAGTGATTGAAGCCATTTGAGCTCGGCATGCAGCTGTGTTTGCAATGGTGCGATACTCGGCTTCAGTGCTTGAACGAGCGATTGTTGCTTGTTTTCTAGCTCCATGATATGAGATTATTGCCATGAAAAATTGCAAACCCACCAGTAGATTTTCGATCATCTGGGCAGCTGGCCCACTCGACATCGAAGAAGGCAGATGAGTCTCAATTAGGTTTATTTTTTATAATTAATTCACTTGTACATGATAGGTCAATTTAAACATGTTAAGTCTCATGAGAATTTTTAGGTCCTTAAATCAGTCCCTTATTCTATCACTTTAAGCATAAACACATGATAAATTCCATTTGCTCATATATGGTACTTTCTAAGTCTATGGTGTCCAATTAGTCCATATTCCTCATATTTATGTCCCATGTAGTTAAATTAGGTTCTCCCACGAACTGTACCGGACTTACAAATGCTCTTGGAACATGAATTTAAGAGCATTTTGAAAATGCTCTGGTGATCTGGGAGCCAAATGTTAAAATAAAAAAAGGGCCAAAAGGTCGAGCCTGTCGGGGGATAACTGCATCACCTTATCTCTGCTTCTTCTTCCCTCTGGTTCGACCGTTCTAAATCTCATTAAAAATTTCTGGCCTTTAATCAAGGTCGGGTCGGACCAGGGTTAGGCCTTGCTGAGCACAACCAGGCCCAGACAACTACTTCTTCTCCCTGGCCTGGTCCAACCCCTACATCCCCCTTCCTCCTCCCCATGGTCAATGCCAAACAGGGTCAATCCGGCCTGGCCCCGACTCTGAGAGCTGGTCAGGGTTGGATTTTTAGGCCTTGAGTCAGGGTTGAGTTGAGCCTGGTCCCAACTAAGGGGATTCTAGGTTGGGCTAAGGTTTTAAAATGCCCGGTCTAACCCGATCCTATTTCAGTCCTAACCAAAATCATATATTCAAAGGCAAATTGAAGTTCAGGGCTGGCCTAATCCCGATTCAAATTTAATTCAAAATGAACTGCTTATGGTGGGCTTGGGCTGAATGTCCCTTTGGGTTTTCATATTGGATTGCCCATCCTTTGTTTAAAACCAAAATTTTCTTGGAACATGAGACCCGCTCCTACTCTTTTGATTCCCATTTCTTGCTGAAGTAAGCCTCCCTGCTAATGGATTTCTATATGATCTAATAAATAAACTGAGGCGGGAATGCGAGGTTTTGGTTTCTGCAGTTGGAGGTTTGGATAAGTATAGATAATATTGCTTGCTTCTCGATCGAGTTTGTGAGCAGGTGGTGAATGGGAGAGGGGAGGAAGAGGAAAGAGGGTCAAAATGTTTAAAAAACAAAATAGAGTTTTGCGTAAATTTGTAATACGAAACTTTATTTTGAACAATTTGGTTAAAGGAAAGATTGAATGGGTAATTTGGTAAAACAATACCCAATTTTGAGTAATCTTATAATTTTCCATTGAAAATTTTTAGATTACCAATTTATCACTACATTCATGAGAAATTAATATTTTACTTATTAAGTAAGCCCTTGCCTTATCAGCCATGTACTAAATGAACTAAGTCTAAAATTTGACACCTTGCCAAGTTTGAAAGGAGTAAAAGGGAAGATGATGACACATTTTCCCTGTTGAAGGCAATCACAATGGCAACCACTTCAACAGCCTTCCTTAAGCTAATGATCATTCTATTGTCACCTAAATGGTGAAGTGAAAAGTTGTAACCTTCAACAGCCATGTACTAAATTAGTAAGTCTCAACCTTGACACCTTGCCAAATTTGTCTCTTGTCTTATTCTCAAAAGTTGTTTAATGTAGAAGTAAAAAAAAATATTTCAAAGTAATGTGGAAATGATTTGGCTTTATGTCAGTATTTTCTATAGGTGTTTTTAGAGTTTAACACCTTCTTTTAATTGCTTGTCTTATTTCCAAAAGTTCTTCAATTTAGGGGTATAAAAGAATTTCAAAAATAATTTGAAAATAACTTACCATCATTTCATTATCAAAAGTTATTATTTTCATGCATATTTTTTGAATACATGTGTTAAATGACAGTATATTTACTATAAAAAAGTGTATTATCTCTCTACGTCGGTTGCAGACTTCATTGTAAACGGCTAATGGTCTCTTCCATCAGAGGTGGGGCCCTGCTTGCACCAAATTTTTGAAGAAATCAAACGGCGGCCACTCCCATCTTTGCCAATTCAAGATAAAAGGAATTGGGCTCTAACGGAGTCAAGGCATTTCTTTGTGGCTTCGGCGTGGGAAGGGATTAGAACGAAATCTCCACATATTGGGTGGGCCAATCTTGTTTGGCAAAAGGGTCTCCAAACCAGGTTCTCTATTTTTTGGGTAGAGATTATTCCATGGCAGTTTACCTATGGACTACAAAGTGATGAAGTGCCAAATTCCTCTAGCATCTAGGTGTGAGTTGTGTATGAATTGCAGTGAGTCCTTCTCACACATTTTCCTTGAATGCAAATTCATTACACAAATAAGGGCAGACATGGTGGCATTTTTCAACCTTAGGTGGGAAGTCTTTGTTGAGGTTTTGGTGTCTTGATTTATGATGATGGACTGCTGTGTGGAGCCTCCGGGGGCCGCGGAGCTCCACAAAACAGTCCATCATCAGAAATCAAGACACCAAAACCTCAACAATCTCCACCTTGGCTTGAATTCTGACTAGCCACCTTGAAGATAAGTTGTAGAGGCCTCTATCTCTTCCTGTACCTTCTGAAAAAAAGATACAACACCACACCCCACAAACATCCGGGGCGCAAATCCATTACTCTATCAACAATGAGTGATGTTAATCAAGTCTAAGCATTGCTCGAATTTCTCTGTGGTAACCGGCTTGGTAAACATATCTGTAGGATTGCTACCTGTATGAATTTTTCTCAAGTGAATAATGCCTTCTGACACAAGCTCCCTAATCTTATGAAATCTCACATCAATATGCTTTGTCTTTGCATGAAACACTTGATTTTTTGCAAGATGATGGCACTCTAACTGTCACAATGTAGCACCATCTCCAACCCTAACTCACGAACCAATCTAGTCAACCAAACACCTTCCTTGGCAGCCTCAACCACTGCCATGTACTCTACCTTTATAGTGGACAATGCAACTATAGATTGAAGCATCGCCCTCCATGAGATGGGTCCACCATCTAATGTAAAGTCATAACCTATAGTAGACCTCATCCTGTCTAAATCACTGGCATAATCAGAATCTACATATCCTGCCAGCTCTGTGGAACTTCCCTTATCGCTGAACATAATACCAAAACCATTAGTCTTATTCAGATATCTGAAGATCCACTTAATTGCATTCCAATGGTCCTTCCTTGGATTACTCATGTATCGACACAATGCTGACAGCATGAGACAAATCCAGCCTGCTACATACCATAGCATACATGAGGCTCCCAACTATGCTGGCATAGGGAACAAGAGGCATTTGCTCCACCTCCTCATATGTTGTAGGGCATTGCTTTTCAGATAACTTGAAGTGGCTAGCTAATGGAGTGCTAACTAATTTAGCTTTTTCCATGTTGAAACGCTCCAGCACCTTTTCAACACATCTCTTCTGAGTTATCTAAAGTTTACCTGCACTTATATCTCTATGGATTTCCATGCCAAGGATCTTTTTTGTAGCACCAAGATCCTTCATATCTAATTCAGCACTCAATAAAGACTTTTGAGAGATAACATCATGTTTATTCTTGGCAGCAATGAGCATATCATCAACATGAAGCATCAAAAGAATAATGGAATTATCACCTAACACCTTATAACACACACAATAGTCATACTCACTTGTGTAGCCAATCTGCGCCATATAGGAGTCAAAGTGCTTGTACCACTGCCTAGGAGATTGCTTAAGATCATAAAGTGACCTCTTAAGCAGACAGACATGATCTTCTTTTTCCTACACCTTGAAACCTTCAGGTTGCTCCATGTAAGTCTGTTCCTCCAAGTCCCCATGAAGAAATGTTGTCTTCACATCAGGCTGTTCAAGCTCAAAATTAAACATAGCTACCAAAGCGAGTAATACCCAAATAGAAGTTTGCTTCACCACTGGAGAGAATATTTCATTGTAATCCACCCCCTCCTTCTGTGCATAGCCCTTGGCTACAAGTCTGGCCTTAACCCTTTCACGCTCCTTCTCCGACGCTGCCTCTTTCTTACACGAAAGACCCACTTACACCTAATGATTTTTCTTCCTTTGGGTTTTTGAATGATCTCCCAAGTCTTGTTCTTCTGTAGAGACTCCATTTCATCCATCATAGCTGTCATCCATTTATCACCTTGCTCATCATTTATAGCATCCTGTTAGGAAGATGGGTCACCTATACATACAGTGAGGGCATAAGCAACCATGTCCTCAAACCCGTATCTCACAGGTGCTTTGTGAGTATGTTTCCCTTTATCCTTTGCCACAGTATAGGGATCATCTACTGTTTTCTGTTGTTCCGATAAGCCATTGGATGACCCTTTTTCTCCTGTTGTTTCTGACTCACCGAACTCCACTTGCACAGTAGACCTTTCTTTCTTTCTATCATCTTCTTTTGACTTCATCATGTGAGACTCATCAAACACCACATCCCTGCAGATTATAACTTTCTGTGAACTAGGATCCCACAACTTGAATCCCTTTACACCTTTCTCAAAACCAAGAAAGGTACACTGCTTAGACTTTGAGTCTAACTTGGAACGTTTCCCACTCTGCACATGAACATAGGCTGGACAGCCAAATATTTTTAAAACAGAATAATCTACTGGTTTTCCTATCCATACCTCTTCGGGAATTTTGCAATCAATTTCTTGTGATGGAGACCTATTGATGAGAAAACATGCCATGTTCACTGCTTCTGCCCAAAAAACTTTGCTTAGTCCTGCATTCAGTCTCACACTTTGAGCTCTTTCTAGAAGTGTCCTGTTCATTCTCTCAGCTATACCATTTTATTATGGTGTATCCTGACACCGTGAAGTAACGTGTAATCCCTTCATCCTCGCACAATTCTAGAAACGGCTTGTACATGTACTCCACTCCATTGTCTGTTCTCAAGTACTTGATTTTCTTTCATATCTTCCTCTCTACCTCAGCCTTCTATTCTTTATATTTTGTGAACACCTCATTTTTATGCTTCATAAAGTAGACCCAGACTTTCCTTGAGTAATCATCAATGAAGGTCACAAAATATTCAATCCCACCTTTAGATTTGATTGGTGAAGGACCCCATACATTATTGTGTACATAATCAAGCACACCCTTGCTCGTATGTTTTGCAGTTCTGAAACTAACCTTGCACTATTTTCTGACCACACAATACTTGCAGAAGTTTAGTTTGCAAGTTTTCACCCCCTTCAACTTTCCTTTTATGAAGCTCCATCATATCTTTTTCACCCATATGCCCCAACCGCATATGCCATAGATGAGTCTCATCTGTATCAAACTCTGCATCTGTAGTCACAGATGCTCCACTTGTCACTGTACTTAGCCTGTATAGGTTTCTTGTTAACTGCCCTTTCATGACAACCATAGGTCCCTCAATAACTTTGAGAACTCCATCTACTGCTGTATACCTATAGCCAGTGGAGTGTAGTGCCCCCAAAGATACTAAGTTTTTCTTTAATTCTGTAACATGTCTCACATCTGATAGGGTTCCTACTATCCCATCAAACATCTTAATTTTAACAGTACCTATCCCAATGGTTTTACATACTACATCATTCCCCATTAGAACAGTCCTACCACTGTATGATTTGTATGTGTCAAACCAATCCCTGTGTGGACACATGTGATACGAACAACCAGAATCTAAAATCCAAGAATCAGAAAGTTGATTCTTACTTGATGATATAGAGAGTACATCTCCATCATCCCCATCCGAGCTATTAGCCATGCTAGTTTCTTCAGATGCCTTATCTACACCTTTCTTCTTCAAGTCTTCCTTCCTCTTCGTACAGTTTCTCTTCAGATGGCCTTCCTTCTTACAGTAGTAACAGGACCACTTTGGTTTCCCCCCTTTTGATTTCGACCAACCTCTGTTCCCAGATCCCTTCTGATTTGATCTCCCTCTTTCCTGCTTCTTGACAATCCCAAAGAGACCTTCTCCTTGAGATTTAGTACCGCTGCCTTTCTTCCTTGTTTCATTGGAAATGAGCGCAACTATGACTTCATCTATCTCAAGAGTCTCCTTCCCTTATAAGAGAGTCGTTACTAGGTGATCATATGACGCTAGGAGTGACGCTAGCAACAATAGTGCTTTATCTTCATCCTTAATCGAAACCTCCAGACTTACAAGTTGACTTATGATCTGATTGAACGTATAAAGATGTTCTAAAAAATCCATACCTTCCTCCATTTGTAGAGAATACAATTGCTTTTTCACGAACAGTTTGTTCATTAGGGACTTCGTCATGTAGATACTTTCAAGTTTCGCCCATACCTCCGATGCAGATTCGAGATCCACCATATACTACAGAGCGTCATTTGATAGATTTAGACGAATTACGCTTACCGCCTTCTTCTCCATCTCTTCCTTGTCTTCATCACTCACTTTCTCTGATTTCTTCGACTTCCCCAACAGGGTTTTTGCCACACCCTGCTATATCAGAAGATCCTTCATCCTTCGTCGTCAGAAAGTGACGTTGTTCTTCCCATTGAACTTATCGATGTCTTACTTGATACTCGATCCCTTCTCTGACATCGTGATAGCAAACCCTAGAAAGTGAAAAACCTGGAAGCTCTGATACCAATCTGTAAAATAACCTAACACGATGTAGAGAAGAATGAAAATCGCAAACACAATCACTTAATGCGCACAAGAATTTACGTGGTATGGCAAGGCTGCCTACGTCCATAGTAAGATGAGATCTGTTTCACTATCAATGGAGAATAGGGTTACAGTCGCTCGTTCCTCACAAGCTTCCCATTAATGGAAGACATTTTCTCGTGGTGGAAAAGAAAGGCCAAAGTTATGATTCTGAAGAAAATTTGGATGGCGGCCATGATCTTAATTTCATATCACATTTGGAATGTGAGAAATAAAATCAGATTTGATAATAAGACTTGCTCAAGATCCTTTATTATTAAAACCATTTAGAAGGACCTACAGGATTTCTCATCCCTTATCCTGGTGACTGTTAATTCCGTCGATGAACTCATAGCCTCGAGAGCATTAAATATCCAAACCAGAGCCCCAGCTCAACGTGATTGAGATGTTATGGCATCCTCCCTTTCCTGGATGGTGCAAGCTCAACATTGACGGATGTTCACTTGGGAACCCAGGTCGGGCTGGAGCTGGTGGTACTATTCGAGATTCAAGAGGGGCCCCCTTGGCTTCTTTTGCAGTTTTTGACGGTGTGACCACCAATTTTATGGCTGAGTTTGCGACTCTGTTTGCTGGTTTGGAAGCTCTAGCAACTTTACATGTGCACAATCTGTGGATTGAATGCGATTCCCAGGCCATTGTAACTTGCATTTTGAAGGAGAAAATCCCATGGAATTTTCAGCAGAAATGGTGCCACTTTAAAAAATACCTAGATGGGATTTGTTGGAGGATTTCTCATTGTTTCCATGAGGTAAACTGTGTTGCGGATAAGCTCTCCAAGCATGATGCTGCTTCCATGACAACTGTGGTTTCGAATGGTGCTCCAGGTTTTGTACATACAGACATCTCTTGGGATGCTTCTTTAAGATCGAGATTCTGTTTCACATAATTATGAGGATTTCAGGCTAAACTTGTAATTTTCTGGTGGTGTAGAATGTTAAAGTTAAAAGGAAACCTTATCTTTTCCGTTCCTATTGGTTGCAATTCCCACCCCATCACCATGAGGGTCCCAATCCCATAAGAATCCCATCCTTTAATACTCCGCTAAAAAAATGGGGCCTTAGGAAACCCAGAGAGGTCAGGAGCTAGGGGGTTTTCATGGATGGAAGATGGAGTGCTCCTTTTTGCGATCATAGGCTCATAGCTCAATACTTGTGGATTGATATAATTAGCTGTGATCAAATAAAGGTGTGGGTATTAGGTTCGGGGATTGGAGTCCCACTAGACACCATTGTTTAAATATGAGAATATTAGGCATAAAAACCCATAACCCGGACTAACATTAATGTGTTGGGTTTTCTGTTTGCTATTACATCAACTAGTAAATCTAGCTCACCGAAGTGGCATCCCTCTCAACTCAACTCTGCATCATGTCATTCAATTCTACGGGTGACAGTGCCAACAAACTCTATTTGGGCAGCTCAGTTAGAGAGGGCCAACACAAATCTACCTCCTAGGGCTATAACAGGGTCAGGTTGGATCAGGCCTTTTAAAACCCCAGCTCAACCCTGAGTTCCCTTATCTGGACCCAAGCCTGGCCTTGACTTAGGGCCAGAAAAATCCAACCTTGACCTGTGGTCAGACCAGGTTGACCCTGATTAGCCCTGACCATGGGAGGGATGGGAGATGTATGGGCTGGTCATGCCAGGAAGAAGAAGAAGAAAGAAAGATATAAAGAAAGAATCAGGTTGGGTTGGGCTGGGCTCAGCCCAAGGCCTCAACCCTAACCCAGCCCGGCTCTGAGTCATGGTCGAAAATTCCCAACCCTGACCCACCCTTAGGGTCAAGGTATCTCAACCCAAGCCTATTTGGGCTCAGGATGGGCCAGGAAAGCCAAACTTGCAGCCTTACTACCTCCCATAGGATCCTGTGAATGCGAGACTTGCACCGGCTTATGCCATTACGTCCTTTCACCCACAAAATTGTATTTTCAATTGCCGAAATTGTGTTCTGTCTGGACCTAACCTTCATTATCTTAGTTGTCTAAATCCTTGCTTTTTTGGATGTAACAATGATTAATATGCTTCATCCTGCTCGAGTCTCAACCTTTGATATCATTCTCAGCTGTGATCTCTTGCTTTGAGTGATCATGTTGGTTTGAAATAATAGACCTAAAGAGAGACTAGAAATTAATAACAAAATTTCAGGAATACAAAAGAATGTGCTCAAAATCCATCCTAAGTACATTTTACATCAATTTTTACAATATAAATAGGATGGTTTCTTCCTCTCATGTTTCATTTTTGTGATAAAGGTTCTATAGGTGGTCAGCTGCTTGCTTGGAAGCTATTAATCTTCTTTTGTGGATTGTTTTCCTTTTGAAGTCTACATCTTAATTTTGTTCGTTCCTTGTAGGTGTGCGCGGGATGGAAAACGGGAGTCACTACCTAGATTAGGGATCTAGGACCCATAAATGGTGCTCCTCCTTTGCCAAAGGAGCATTAAATTAACTATATCTAGGTTGATTGATGTATTGCAAATTTCTTGGTTGAACTACATATGATTTATTGGCCTAATTAAGCTAATTTTTTAAGGATTTAACATTTCTTGGTTGATTGTTGTAAAGTTCTATGACTTGTCAAGGAACTTTTATGTCTCAAATATTGAACCCAATATTCAAGACCTGGTTGAACATAATTCACTGTCTTACAAATAATTATCTAACACGCATGACTACAACTCTCATTATATGATATTAGACACAAGAACACTATAACATATGGGTAAAGCTGTTTGTAACCAACCCAGTTACAACAATGAGTTGTAACCGGACTTATTTACCCACTTTATACTATTTATCAGTTACTTGAGATAAGGGCTTTTTCTATAATTTCACCTCCTCTCTTTTCCATCCTAAATCCCCTTCTTCTTTGTCTCCGACTCCGACTCCCTCCTCCTCTCCCTCTCTCCTCCCCATCACCTAATTCGGAACCTAATTAACCATACCCACTTCATTCTAAGAGTAAAAAAAAAAAAAAAAAAAAAACCTGATGGATTGGGGTGGAGGGATGTTACGGTGACTTTTCGAACTGTGATCCTAAACACCCCTGAAGGATTAGGCAAATCTTTACGCTGAAGAGAATAAACACCCCCCAACCTTGGACCAGTCAAGAGCCCACAGAAGACATAAGACACCTTCTCAGATGTTCAATTTGTATGCGACGTTTAAATGTGACAGGTTTTTTTTTTTTTTTTTTTGATTAAGTACTTTGATTGAGACTCGCCTCTCAAGTTTGAAGCACACAGGAATGAGGTTCCACATGAAATGTTGCTTCAATTAGAAGAAAAAAAAAAAAAACAAAAAAAGGTTGCGGGAAATTATATTTGAGAAAAACCCTCTCTACAGATATTTATACTTTCACATCTGTTATTGGCTCTCTATATAGGAATAATTCGTTAGCAAACTTCTTTCGCAGTTTACGATTAGGGAGGGAGTAGGAATGAGGCAGGGGAAGGGAGCATGATTGAGGGCAAGGTTGCAGGGAAAGAGGTGGGACATGGTGTTTCAGAGAAGTAGGGTTTGCCGAGGGGAGCGGGAGAGCCCGAAGTCAGAAAGAAAGAGGTCGGATGGTTATGAAATTACAATATTAGACTTTTTATCTAAATGCCACATCATTATCTAATGGGTAAAAATGTCCGGTTACAAAATCTGTTTGTAACCTTCTTGGTTACAAACAGACTCACCCATAACATATTTGAATTTGCCTTGAATTTGGTGAAGCCATTCTACCAAACTGTCCAACTCCTAGTGGAGTTGCCAACAATAACAAATCATATTAGATGATTCTAAACTTCTTACAAACATTCCAAAACTGCCACAGAAATTCTCCACATCATCTTATGTCCAACTATGTTCCACACTTCAATATTATTCCAAATGTTTTACATGAAGGTCTACTCCTAACTTGGTGATGTACATGATACCAAGTTAATATTTGATTCTTCACCGGTTGATGTTTTAATAAAATTTAATAAAAAGCCCAAAAGACAATAGGACTTCTTACATTATGTATCCCATCAGACCACAACAACCATGTAGAGATTACTGATCCTTTGGGAATCCCTACCCCAATGACATTTACAGTGTACTGCTGCTTTTCATTCAACGACTTAAAAGATAGAACACTGGGATTAACAGTAACATTTGCTAGTGTTTGTGGCCCAACTGTTGCCTTGTATGTAGAATTTGGTAAGCCTTCGTAACCATCCTCCGGATATATCTTTTGAATGGTATTCCGGCAGTAATTGGAGTACCCATAGAAGGATAGTTTAAAGAAGAGTCAGTTCCACTAGACTTGGCACAAGTAACATTCTCTCCAGCAATGAGCTTATCATAGGAGGAATTTATGAGAGAAGCTACAAGACAAATAGAAAAATAATTGATTGGGTTAAACCTAGAAGGAATTCAGTAATTCTTGATTATGGGACTTTAGGGCCTAGGGGAAAATGGAAAAATAACCTGTTGTCATGAGAGCAGATTTAATTGCGTCTGGAGACCATGAGGGATGAAATTTTTTGACATAGGCAGCAACACCAGTTGCATGAGGGCAAGACATCGATGTTCCAGATATAATGTTGTAATTTACGGAGCGCTTGTCACCTTCGTAATCTGAAACTGTGGCTTAAGGAGACCATGCTGCTAATATGTCTACACCCGGGGCACTTAAGTCTGGCTGCTTGCAATACAAAAAGAATAAGAAGAAGAATGTAAGAGGAAATCTTTCATTAATGGGTAATTACATCAAGGAACATATTGGCAAGAAGATTTGGGATAAGAAGAAAGTTGGAATGCTGCTCAATCAAGGGATTTCTGATAAGGATACTAGCTCTAAGAGTTATATGGTAAAAATAGTATCAGGATCTACTCCTTCAAATGGTCATAAAACTACTCCTACTTAACGATTGTAATCTCTCAAGATTGTTCATAGTGATAATTATCTTGCACTGTGGATGTAGGTTGAATTAAAAACCGAACCACGTCAAGATTGGTGTCTCTCCCCGTGTCTCTTTGTCTTCTCATCTTCTTCATCCTTCTCTTTTAAATTTTTAAGAAAGCATAATAAGTTACTGCTTAAATAAATAAACAAATATATGTGTGAGTGTGTGTGTGTGTGTGTGTGTGTGTGTGTGCATATATCAATGACTCCCACTATTAATTAACAAAATTTATTATGTAAACAAGGTTGGAAGTATGCAAGGTACTTGACCGATACTCCAAAAGCTCCAAAGCTAATTGAACGTGTTAAATCAAGTCCTTTAACCTATCCCATACTAGGTTGGCCCAATCTAACACACATACACTAGAGTGGGCCCCACTAGGCACATAACAAATTACCTTGGGAACTTCTTGTGAAATAGTATTGGGTCCTCTGGAAGAGAAGAAAGACACAAGTGGAGCTTCAGAATCATGAATTGCTTGACTTTTGTAAATCTTTGCCACAGGGATTCTGCAAGAAGGTAGATATATTGATCCCATTAAAAAAACTGCAAATTTTACTTAACCTATAATTAACCGAGGATGCATGTCTCCCATGTAACCTGGTAGTATTCAAATAGAGCTTTAATTTTTTGCCATCTGCAATGCTGATGGCTGTTGCCGGTAAAGGATAAGAATAAGCTGTATCATTATATCCAGTATCATCTACCATCACCATTCCCTGAGCATCAGCAAGGAAGGGTCCGCTACCATCAGAGAATGTATCGCAGAAGACAATCTTCCCTTTCACAAAGTCTTTGTCCAAGGAGCCAGGGTTACATGCTCTGAATCAATGAATAAAGAAAATAATATTCATTAATGATGAGCACATTTATGTGTGAAATCTTAGGGCATAAATCATACATTTTACCACATTGGACAGAGTTACTCGGTGTTTTCTTGTGCTTTTCAGGTTTTAGGTGAATTCTTGAGAAAATGGAAGAGATGATGCTAAAGAAATGTTTGTAAGCTGTTTAAAGGTGTTAATGACTTGGATGTGTAGCCCATCGAGTCAGCTTCGTAACGGTTCAAACGGCACTTGATTTCGAGTTGAAACGAAGAAGTTACGGCCGTTTCCATAACGAAGTGTGAAAATGGTCTGTAAGGGTTTATTTGTAATTATTGACAGTCGGACAGGGACAAAATGAAGCAAAAGTTCAGATGCCAGGGGTCTTAACGCAATAACCAGAAGTTATATTTCTTGTACCCGAAAGATTCCATTTGGAGGGCTCTGGACAGTCCAACTTCAACTTGAGATATCTTGGGCTCCCGAACTCCAAATTGGACGAAATTTGGGTCTATTTTGGGTGATTTTTCACAAGGAACACAATGGTGAGGCCTATATAAGCACCCCATGCTCCACGTTTTCTGAAGGACAGAATGGGTATTTTATTTATTCTTGAAGGAATCCTAGTCATCACCCTTACTCTCTCTCTCCTCCGACTTCTCAAGGGCACTTCTAGAATTTTACTTGGGATAGATTTATTTTGAAAGATATTCTCTCACCTATGGAAAGTTGAAAAATCAAAGATGCTTTGATTTTATTGCTTGGAGAAGATATCTACAAAGAAAAGGAAGCCACTTGTTAGAATTGGAAGTTTATTTTTTTAGAAATAGAAGGCCTATGTAAACAATCTTCTTCTTCTTCTTTCTATTTTTTCTTTTTCTTAGGATTCAAGGCATTGTAAAAGAGGAAGGAGAAGAGAATATTCTCTTTTCTTAGGGAATATTTCTCCTACACTTCCCTCTTCTCTCTTCTCCTCTCTTCCCCTTATAAATACCCCTTGCCCTTTGGGTTGTAAGAAGTAGTTTTTTAGTTCAGTTTTTAGTTAGTTTCTAGTTCAATTTTAATTCAGTTTTTTAGTGTAATTTTTATTTCATTCACTTAGTGAAATTTTCTCTTCTTTTCCTATTTTTGGCTTAAGTTCTTAGTTTTGATTTCATAAGTCTAGTTTAATGGTTGTAATAGTTTTAGTTTAAAGTTTTCTAGTCTAAGTTCCTATGTTGATGACAAGACATGGAGATTTAGAAGAGGAAGCCATGGTGAGTTTATTCAAGTATTCAAGCACATCAAGGTATCTCATTCTCTAAACCCTTAATCTCATTCTCCCTTTCCTCTATCTCTCTCTATCTTCTTCTTCTTCTCCCTCTATTGCTTTTATTTTTTTTATATGGTTGTGGTATGTGGATGCACTTTTACTCCTTTATTTCTTTTTATGTGATTATAAAGTGTGGCTGCGTTTTTGTTATTCCTTTCAATTCGCTTTAGTTTGATAGGTTAGATGCTCATGTGTTAGGACGCCAATTTAATCCCTTAATTTTGTTAGATGCTTATAAGTTAGGATGCATTAATTTTCATTAGTTTAATTAGTTTAATTTAACACTTTAATTTGGTCCACTTTGCATTATTTTTAATTTAATTAAATAGAGTGACGTATATCTCTTCGTGTTCGACCCGTAGCTACGATTGACCCGTACGCTTGCGGTATTATTTTAACTCAAACAAGTTTTTGGCGCCGTTGCCGGGGAGATTATTGACCACTTTATTTTTTTTTATTTTTAAGTAATTCGAAGTGCTTTAGTTTCTTCTCTTTCTCCTCTTTCTTTTTAAAATAAAAAAAAAAAAAAAAAATTTTGAAAACCTCCTCTTGTTTCTTTTCTGTTTCAATAGTGTGCGCCCAATCTAAAGTCCTTCATATGCCCAAACCCAACCAATCTTGGTGCCCCTTGATTCGTTGGGTGGTTTGGATTGGCATGTGACTTATCTTTGGAGGTGACCACTCTTGATAACAGGAAAGCGACATAGTGAGAGCGTTGAAAACATAAACGTATAGTAGTCCTCCACCCTACATCAGAATCCATTTGGAGTCGTCCGTAGGTGGCTCGTGAAAACTATACGGGTTCCCTTGCTGTCAACCTATATGGCAACCTTACAGCTTTGGAACCATTGTTTCGATTTCTGAGGGATAGATACACTATCTACCTTGGGCTCCCTCTTGTTTTTAGTATTTTTTTTTTTTTTTTTTCTAGTCTTTTATTTTTCTTTAAAATTTTTTTTATGGGAGACCACAATTTGGGATAGGTGGTTAATTTAGAATAATGGGAGATACACTTCTATATAAGACTTTGGGGGAAAGATGGACCTATGCTAAGACAACCATGATTTTGGAGAAAATGTTAAAACAGGTTAGGGAAGCCAAAAGTAGTGAGAGAGAGAACAATTTTGCACCACCCCAGTACAATTTTGCTCCCCAACCCAACTATGGGCTTTCGGGAAATTTTGATTGGTCACTTCCCCAGACAATCCATGTTATGGAAGGATGCCCTAATCTTTATGGGGGTAGCTATGGTGATGAGAATGTGAGTCCTCAATTTCAATACAATTCTTTTGGTACTTATAATCAGGGGTGGAGTGATCATCCCAATTTTTTGTGGGATCAATGGAATAACCAAGCTGGACCACCCAATTTCCAATATCATGGTCAATTTGGTCCTCCAATGCCTAACCCTCCATTAAATCTCAATGTGCCACCTCTCCTTGAACCATATCACCAACCCCTTGAGTTTCAAAACATGGGTGAGGAGGCTAGACTGAATCAGCTTGAGAAATACATAGACCTTCTCACAACAGGCCAAAATGCCATGGAGAAGCAACTCTCTCAACTGATAACCATGGTGCAAGAGGAGGAAACAGGTACATTACCTAGTCACCTGAACCTAGTCTATGCTACGCATTCCCGTTGAATGAACCGTCCCATCCCCAGTTTAATGATATTGAAAGTCCACCACCCCAATTTGAGGTTAATGAGAGTCACTCCCAACAAGATGCTTTTCATGAAAATTTATTTGTTGAGATTGAGTCTCCTAAAGATATTAGTGAAGCGAGGTTTGATGAGCTACGGGAAGTCCACTTTTTGCCGAAATTTCGATTTTAGTGAGCCTAGTGAATTTATTGATTTAGAATCAGATTTTCATGATAACATAGAAAGCCAGGAAATTCGATCTCCCCTCTCTCTTTGGAAAACTTAGATAATTGTCATTTTGAGGATTTCATTGTCTCACATGTTGATTTGTCCAAACCTCCTAGGTTTGACGATTTTATTGAGGAGGACAATGTTAGTCATAATGCCTTTCAAGCATATTCCCATGATCCTTATTTGGCAAACCAAGTTATGCAAATAGCCGATAGTTATATTGCTAGGATTGATTTGAGTAAACCTCCAATTTTTGATGATTATTTAGATGAGGTTATTCATAATCCTTTTTATGCTTATTGTGATCCGTTCTTGGTTGATTTTTCAAAGAATGACAGGTATTCTACATTGCAAATGGAAGAGAAGGGAAGGATTTATGGCCTGAGTTTTAGTGCCTTCATTTTCCACTGTCCCATGAGGACAATTTTTTCTATTGGATATTTCTCAGTTGTGCTTAACTTTTATATTATTTCTCGTTTTACTACAATTCATAGTCGAGTGTTTTCTGGGTCTGAAGCTATTTCTCCATTTATTGGTCATGGATTGAGATTTTTGTTGCTGCTCCTAGCACTTTTTGTAGAGCTCATCATTCTTCATGACCCTCTTTTTTTATTATATCTGGTAAGCGCCTTCATCTCCTCCCTTGTCCTTATTTTTTTCTTTTATGCATGCATTGAGGACACTGCATGAATTAAGTGTGGGGGGGGATGTTAGGCTTAATTGGTGAATTTTGATTGTGACAATAGTTTGGTTTTGTGCATATGTCTCTTTGATTGCAAAGCGAGAGAAAGAGGGAATTAGGTGTCCTAACATGCGAAATAATAAAAAATCCCTTTTCAAGGACGGTAATTGGTTTGTATCCGGTGAGAGGGATTGAATTGAAAAATATGAGCATTATTTCATTTGATGGCTAGATTCGTCTATGTGTGTTATGGACTCTTTGATCTTTTGGCTAGTAGTTGAGACCAATTTGTTTGTGGCAAGGCAAGGCATGAAAGTGGAAGTGAATAAAAAAAAAAAAAAAAAAAAAGAAAAGAAAGTGGAATTCCTTGGGACTAGACAGGAACCTTTGTGCCTCATGAAGCAGGGTGACTTGATCGAAATTCCTTGGAAGGAAACTCAAAAAAAAAAAAAACTCTTGCATCAATGTCTCAATGTCTTATGGATATATGCAAAAAGTGAAACTACCAAGTATTTGGGTGTCTGGTGTATGCTCCACCATGTCATTCAGAGAACAGTAGTGGAGTAGAAATCGAGTTTGTGGTTGAGAAAAAGAAAGCTTTTGCCTTAATGCCTGAAAAAGAAAGTATGGTCAACATTACTCAATGCCTAAGTCTTTGGTTCCATCAATGCTATGGGGGGGTTTACTTGAAGGTGAGTAGTGTTCAGAAAATATGAGGAGATCCCTTGAACTTGATGCATGCTTGTTACTTGAATTGATGTGGGGTAATAAAATTCAAGTGTGGGGGAACCTTTGGCTCCTTGATCTTTAGTTGAACACTTTTTGGGATTATGTGCACTGTCCTACTTATGCTATGATTAAAATTTGCAGCATTCATTTACAATTGAATTTTGGGTGTATATTCACTGCAAACACCCACGAGACACAACTCGTCCACTAGGGGTAACCTAGGGGTTCAAAGGCTTGTTGCACATGCTAAGTGCAACCGTGATTCCTACGAAAGTGAGTTAGGATTTTCTACATTCTAGGTTAGTTTTTCTTTTGCTTTACTTGAGGACAAGTAACGTTCAAGTGTGGGGGAATCTGATGAGCACATTTATGTGTGAAATCTTAGGGCATAAATCATACATTTTACCACATTGGACAGAGTTACTCGGTGTTTTCTTGTGCTTTTCAGGTTTTAGGTGAATTCTTGAGAAAATGGAAGAGATGATGCTAAAGAAATGTTTTTACGCTGTTTAAAGGTGTTAATGGCTTGGATGTGTAGCCCATCGAGTCAGCTTCGTAACGGTTCAAACGGCACTTGATTTCGAGTTGAAACGAAGAAGTTACGGCCGTTTCCATAACGAAGTGTGAAAATGGTCTGTAAGGGTTTATTTGTAATTATTGACAGTCGGACAGGGACAAAATGAAGCAAAAGTTCAGATGCCAGGGGTCTTAACGCAATAACCAGAAGTTATATTTCTTGTACCCGAAAGATTCCATTTGGAGGGCTCTGGACAGTCCAACTTCAACTTGAGATATCTTGGGCTCCCGAACTCCAAATGGACGAAATTTGGGTCTATTTTGGGTGATTTTTCACAAGGAACACAATGGTGAGGCCTATATAAGCACCCCATGCTCCACGTTTTCTGAAGGACAGAATGGGTATTTTATTTATTCTTGAAGGAATCCTAGTCATCACCCTTACTCTCTCTCTCCTCCGACTTCTCAAGGGCACTTCTAGAATTTTACTTGGGATAGATTTATTTTGAAAGATATTCTCTCACCTATGGAAAGTTGAAAAATCAAAGATGCTTTGATTTTATTGCTTGGAGAAGATATCTACAAAGAAAAGGAAGACTTTGTTAGAATTGGAAGTTTATTTTTTAGAAATAGAAGGTACATGTAAACAATCTTCTCTTCTTCTTCTTTCTATTTTTCTTTTTCTTAGGATTCAAGGCATTGTAAAAGAGGAAGGAGAAGAGAATATTCTCTTTTCTTAGGGAATATTTCTCCTACACTTCCCTCTTCTCTCTTCTCCTCTCTTCCCCTTATAAATACCCCTTGCCCTTTGGGTTGTAAGAAGTAGTTTTTTAGTTCAGTTTTTAGTTAGTTTCTAGTTCAATTTTAATTCAGTTTTTTAGTGTAATTTTTATTTCATTCACTTAGTGAAATGTTCTCTTCTTTTCCTATTTTTGGCTTAAGTTCTTAGTTTTGATTTCATAAGTCTAGTTTAATGGTTGTAATAGTTTTAGTTTAAAGCTTCCTAGTCTAAGTTTCTATGTTGATGACAAGACATGGAGATTTAGAAGAGGAAGCCATGGTGAGTTTATTCAAGTATTCAAGCACATCAAGGTATCTCATTCTCTAAACCCTTAATTTCATTCTCCCTTTCCTCTATCTCTCTCTATCTTCTTCTTCTTCTCCCTCTATTGCTTTTATTTTTTTTATATGGTTGTGGTATGTGGATGCACTTTTACTCCTTTATTTCTTTTTATGTGATTATAAAGTGTGGCTGCGTTTTTGTTATTCCTTTCAATTCACTTTAGTTTGATAGGTTAGATGCTCATGTGTTAGGACGCCAATTTAATCCCTTAATTTTGTTAGATGCTTATAAGTTAGGATGCATTAATTTTCATTAGTTTAATTAGTTTAATTTAACACTTTAATTTGGTCCACTTTGCATTACTTTTAAGTTAATTAAATAGAGTGGCGTATATCTCTTCGTGTTCGACCCGTAGCTACGATTGACCCGTACGCTTGCGGTATTATTTTAACTCAAACAATTAAAAACCACAAAGAGAAAGAAAAGGTAGAAAATGGACATCATGAGTACTAATATGGGAAGGATTTAAACCTTGCATCTTCAGTGCTAGGGTTATGTGTAGCCTGATCACCTGCATATATAATTGAGGATGCCTTTTTCTCAGTTTCGAAAGTGTTGATAGCATATCCCTGATTATCAAAGAAGGAAATTAATACTGACAACATATTTATTGTCCAATGTAAATGGTGATTGATAAACACATCTTATTATCCATTAAAAAAAAACTAAACTAAAATTCACAACTGAAATTTTCATAGTAGCTAAACAGATAATTTTCTAGATTATTTAATGGTTGTTTCTTCAACATGAAGAAGCACTCTCACCACCACGGTAATCCGATTGCCTGTTGTGACATTGCTTATGAACCGACGATCTGTGTTGCTTGCTGCTACAGTTAACATCCATGGGGCAAGATTTGTGATTGTACCTATTTCTGGTCCAAAGTTTCCAGCAGATGTAGAGGTAAGGATCTCTTTCTCCATTGCATGGAATGCTCCAATTGCAATAACATCTCTATAGAAAAATAAAGCATCTGGACCCCCAAGGGAAACTGATAAGATATCAACACCATCTTCAATCGCATCATCAAATGCAGCCATTATGTCATGGTCAGCACAACCAGATTTCCAGCAAGCTTTATAGACAGCAATCCTTGCAGAGGGAACAGCTCCTCTTACAGTCCCTTCAGCAAGGCCAAAAAGGCTTTTTATTTTTAACTTCAACACCTGCTACTGTAGAAGCAGTGTGGGTTCCATGTCCTTCAATATCACGGGGGGACTTCACTTCCTCTTCCGCGTATTTAATGTCGGCTTTGTAAAATCGTGCCCCAATAATCTTACTGTAGTTTTCATTCAAAAAATTATTGAAATAAACAAGTATAGTACAAATAAGGCAGCAGAAGTCAGTCATGAAAGGGATCCAAAACTCTTACTTGTTACAGGTAATGTTTTGGCAAATACCCTTCCATTTGCTTGGTGGAGGACCGATCCCTTTATCACTGAAGCTCTCAGATTCAGGCCAAATTCCACTGTCAATCATGCCAATAATGACATCACTCTCAATGGTAGGCATTCTTTGTACAGTGCTTGGGAAACCCAAGAAATCCCATGATCTTGTTGTGTGAAGTTGAAGGGTTCTACTTGGAAATACAGAGACTACATTTTTCATCCCTCAAGTTTGTGTATTGTAAGATAGTTATACATTTCAAATGTTGTCTATTTAAAAAAAAAAGGGGTGGATACCTCTTAGCTTTCTTTGCTCTTGTTCTGTGAGCTTAGCTGCAAATCCATTAAAACTTTTTCTATAGCTGTGAACTAACGATTCGCTAGCTGAGCTGTATCAGAGGGAAAAAAAAAAAACTTGAACATTTCAATTGAACCAAACAAATATGGAAATTAAGACAGAAAATTAACAATATAAATTTATACCTTGTATCAATAAGGACTTGTTCTAAGATGCGCAAATGGACAGATTCTGTGGTGGAGTAGTCATCCTCAGCCCTTGAAAGTGCACCCATATATACAATATAAACCTAAAGAGAAGAAGTGAAGAACTCTATCACATAAAAAATTCACTAGGAGAAGGAAACCCATCTTCTTCTTTTCGTAATAAGTGTAAGGGAAAAGAATCCCTTTGTTAGTTCAAAGAGAGGAAGGGATTAGGAGACATTGTCATAAGAGAGGGAGGGATTAAAGTAAAGCAAAGATAAATAATTTGATACAAATAGTGGTTCCAAAATGAAAAACAAAACAAAAACAACATTAGCCAAAGTGATTTTAATACCTTGTTGTATTTTTATTTATTTGAAAATAGTTTTTTAAAGTTTCAAAACACTTTCCCTTCTTTTGGTTGAATTTGCATTTGGTAGTGTGAGCGTCGAGTCGAGTCCCACATTGGAAGTGGAAGAGAATTGAGAGGCATATGCGCACATGCGTAGAGTTAAGTCGTGGTAGTGCGATGTGGTGTATTTAAACTTTTGGTTCAAAGTTGGCCGGTTCAAAGTTGACCCGGTTTAGGATCATTCTTTGGTTCAATGTTGATCCAGTTTTGGGTTATTGTTTGGTTCAATGTTGGCCTGGTTTCTAGGCTAAGGGACATGTCTCTTTAAAGAGACATATCCATTTGTATAGGTGCATTCATAGCACTTGGATTAAAATCTTTTAATCTAATCCATTGAACCAAGAGACACACCTATACCATGGGGTATCTTCAAGAGACACTTCATATAAATGTCTGGATTGAAATCTTTTAATCCTATCCACTCAAATAAATGGACACACCCTTTCCATGGGATGCCTTGAAAGGATGCTTCTACCTCTATAAATAGAGGTGAAATGGACAGCCCAATTCATTCCATTTTTGTGGCTTTTCTCTCTCTCTCTTCCTTTGTCCGAATAGTATTCTGTTTAGAAACAGAATAGTATTTTGTTGGTCACTTTGACCTCTCACTACCGTTCATATATAGTTGCATTCAAAGGTTTTCAAAACCGTTCTGTAAGCCTAGCCTTGCTCTCGCGCTGCAGTCGAACACTTTGTGCAAAAGTTACTAGACTTGAGGTTGAGTCATCTTAGAGGTGAAAGCATAAGACACCCAGTTGCACTCTAATAAGGGGCATTTTTAGACCTTAAGGACAGCATCTATTTGGTGTGTCTCAACCTAGTTTTGTTCGTGTATTGCTGTTTCGAGACATCACTCTCACCAACTTGCCGATTACTTGAACTTGTAAATTGGCAGAATTTATTTGTACTTATTAGTATTTTCTATTTCTTCTACTTGTCTTATTACTTGGACCCCTCTTGGTCTAACAATCTTAAGGTCTAAAAACTTCTATTTTGAAGTAATAAGACATGGTTCAAGTTGAGAACTCAGCTAAAACTGCTCAAGACAAAGATGCTTCACAAGCATCGCAAGCACCTGTTGTCGACTCGGTTATCCAACCAATGAGTAACTTGAGGATTGCATCTGATTTCGAGAAGGTAGAGCCATTTGATGGTAGCAACTTCAAGAGATGGAAGCAGATGGTGTTCTTTGCTCTCACTCAATTGGGAGTGGCGTTTGCCCTCACGGATCCCAAGCCTCCTCAAACGGATAATCTGAAAAAAGAAACCAAAATGTTAGCTTGGATTCAAGCTGACTTCCAGTGCAAAAACCGAAAACTCAATGTGTTATCCATTGATTTGTACAATGTTTATAATGCATATGAGTATGCATACATGATCTGGAACACACTAACAAAGAAATATACTCTCGACGATGCCCGGAGTAGTAAGTATATTGTTGTCAACTTTTTGAATTTCTAGATGAAAGATGGTGAGAACATCTCTTCTCAAATAGACAAATTCCAAATCTTAGTTGGTCGATTGTTGAAAGAGAACATTGTTCTACCCGATGTCTTTGTTACCGGTTCATTGATTCAAAAACTACCATCTTCCTGGGATGCTTTCAAACTTACGATGAAGCATAAGAGGAAGGATTTATCGTTTGATCATGTTCTTGTCCGGATTAAAATTGAGGAGTGTAATCGTGCTAAGGATCAAAAGGAGACTCCAGCCTTAAGCCAAATTTTGTCGACACTGACAAAGGAACATCATCCAAGAAAAGGAAGTTTGAAAACTCAAAGAAAAAGAAAGGCAACTGTTATGTTTGTGGGAAGCCAAGACACTACAAAAGAGATTGTCGAAAAAGAAAGAAGGGTCCCAAGACTCCTAACAAGACCAAGACAAATCTTACAAATAATAATGTCTTGACAGTTGTGGTGTCTAAAGCAAATTTAGTCGAAAACCAAGTGACTGGGTGATCGATACAGGCGCTACCAGGCATATAACCGAGAATAGGAATTTGTTAGCGAATTATTCTCCTGTGGTCTCCGATTCGAAAGTCTACATGGGAAATGCACAACATTCAAAAATTGTTGGCACCGAACAAATACCGTTAAGGCTTCCTTTGGGAAAGACGCTTCTTTTGAGGGATGTACTTCATGTACCTGACATTCATCGAAATTTGGTCTCAGGCTCTTTGTTGAACAAGAGTGGGATGAAGTAGTGCTTCGAATCTGACAAATGTATAATCACTAAAAGTGATATGTTTGTAGGAAAAGGCTACCTAAAAGAGGGCCTTTTTGTACTGAGCGTTGTTGAGAATAAAGATAAGCCTAGTGCTGGTTCCGTTTACTTTGTTGATTCTTTTGACTTATGGCATAGTAGACTAGGTCACTATAATGCATCATATATGCGTAGGATCTTTAAACTAGGACTAATCAACATTGATATTAAATCAAGTATCACCAAGTGCCCCATTTGTATAGAGGCAAAGTTTACCAAAAAACCCCATAAGTCAGTAACAAGGCAAAGTGGCCTTCTAGATTTAATTCACAGTGATTTATGCGATTTCAAGACGTATGAATCTCGGGGTGGAAATAGGTATGTAATTACCTTTATCGATGACTTTTCTAGATATACCATGATTTATCTCCTAAGGACTAAAGATGAGGCAGAGAAAGCTTTCATGACTTATAAAGCGGAGGTAGAGAATCAACTTGGTAGGAAAATTAAACGACTCAGAACCGAAAGAGGTACTGAGTATGGTACTACTAGTCTCATAAAAATTTACGAAACTAACGGTATAATTCATGAAACAACAGCTCCTTACCAGCCTGAGTCAAATGGAGTAGCGGAAAGAAAGAACCGATCATTGAAAGAAATGATGAACTCTATGCTAATAAGTTCAGGTTTAACGCTTGATATGTGGGGGAAGCGATTTTATCCGCTTGTCATATTCTAAATAGAATACCTCACAAGAAGACCGGGTTGTTACCATATGAATTATGGTTTGAAAACAAACCAAGTTTAAAACATTTAAGGGTTTGGGGCTATTTGGCTAAGGTAGCAATACCAGAGCCGAAAAAGAGAAAATTGGATCCTAAGACTTATGATTGCGTGTTTATCGGATACGCGAAACATAGTTCGGCTTATCGACCTTTAGTCATTAAAACCGTGGAAGGTGTGTTTGAAGAAAATACTATAAAGAATCCAGGGATGCCAAATTTTTTGAGCATATATTTCCTTACAAGACTAAATCACCTACAATGGTAGAAGATAGTAGTAATTCCAATTTAAGTAAGGAAGTGTCAACAAATAACGACTCATCATCAGTCGATGAAAGTCAACTTGGAAGAGGTAAGAGATGGAAAAAATCGACTTACACAGGTGATGAGTGGCTTATTTATTTATTAGATAAAGACCCTCCAACCTATAAGGAAGTCGTAACCTCTCGAGATGCCATTTTTTGGAAAGAGGCAATCCAAAGTGTGTTGGATTCTATTATATCTAACCACACTTGGGAACTAGTTGATTTACCACGAGGTGCTAGACTACTAGATATCAAGTGGATATTTCGAAAGAAATTGAAGCCTGATGGGTCGTTGGACAAATTTAAAGCAAGACTTGTCGTTAAAGGATTTCGACAAAAACGAAATGTTGATTATTTTGACACTTTTGCTCCAGTATCTGGAATTGCTACTATTCGATTTATGATGGCTGTAGCTTCTATTTTCAAATTAGTAATACATCAAATGGATGTAAAGACAACCTTCTTAAATGGAGATTTAGAAGAGGAGATATATATTAGACAACCTGAAGGTTGTATCATACAGGGACAAAAGCACAAGGTTTGCAAACTTGTAAAATTTTTGTATGGGCTGAAACAAGCACCTAAGCAGTGGCATGTAAAACTTGATACAGTTTTGTTATCAAATGGTTTCATTATAAACGAATTAGAGAAGTGTTTGTACAGTAAGTGCTATAATGGTAAAGGTGTATTCATTGTACTTTATGTAGATGATATACTCATTATGGGAACTAGTTTAGACATAGTGGTACAAACTAACAAGTTCCTAATGTCCAATTTGATACAAAGGACATGGGAGAGGCTGATGTGATTCTAGGAATCAAAATCATCAGGAAGGAAAATGAGATTGTTTTATCTCAAGCACACTATGTGAAAACCATGCTTAAAAATTATGGGTACTTTGATTATCCAATAGTTAAAACACCTTTTTGATGTTGGATGTCACTAAGAGAAAATGGTGGGTGAACCTGTTTATAGAAAAAGATACTCTCAAATAATAGGTCCAATCTCATATTTAATGAATAGTACAAGACTGGACATTGCATTAGCCATTGGAAAGTTGAGTCGATATACTCATAAACCAAGTAATGACCATTGGCATGCTTTGGAAAGGTTATTAAGATACTTAAAGGGTACTATGAAATATGGTTTACACTTAGTGGAAACCCTTCTGTCTTAGAAGGTTACTATGACGCCAATTGCATTTCGGATACGAATGAATCATTGGCTACTAATGGTTATGTCTTTACCCTAGGGGGTTGTTTGAGTTAAAATAATACCGCAAGCATACGGGTCAATCGTAGCTACGGGTCAAACACGAGGAGATATACGCCACTCTATTTAATTAACTTAAAAGTAATGCAAAGTGAACCAAATTAAAGTGTTAAATTAAACTAATTAAACTAATAAAAATTAATGCATCCTAACTCATAAGCATCTAACAAAATTAAGGGATTAAATTGGTGTCCTAACACATGAGCATCTAACCTATCAAACTAAAGCGAATTGAAAGGAATAACAAAAACGCAGCCACACTTCATAATCACATAAAAAGAAATAAGGGAATAAAAGTGCATCCACATACCACAACCATATAAAAAAAATAAAAGAAATAGAGGGAGAAGAAGAAGAAGATAGAGGGAGATAGAGGAAAGGGAGAATGAGATTAAGGGTTTAGAGAATGAGATACCTTGATGTGCTTGAATACTTGAATAAACTCACCATGGCTTCCTCTTCTAAATCTCCATGTCTTGTCATCAACATAGGAACTTAGACTAGGAAGCTTTAAACTAAAACTATTACAACCATTAAACTAGACTTATGAAATCAAAACTAAGAACTTGAAATCAAAACTAAGAACTTAAGCCAAAAATAGGAAAAGAAGAGAAAATTTCACTAAGTGAATGAAGTAAAAATTACACTAAAAAAATTGAATTAAAATTGAACTAGAAACTAACTAAAAACTTAACTAAAAAACTAACTTCTTATAAGCTAAAGGGCAAGGGGTATTTATAGGGGGAAGAGAGGAGAAGAGAGAAGAGGGAAGTGTAGGAGAAATATTCCCTAAGAAAAGAGAATATTGTCTTTTCCTTCTTCTTTTATAATGCCTTGAATCTTAAGAAAAAAAAAAAAATAGAAAGAAGAAGAAGAGAAGATTGTTTACATAGACCTTCTATTTCTAGAAAAGTAAATTTCCAATTCTAACAAGTGCTTCCTTTTCTTTGTAGATATCTTTTCTAAGCAATAAAATCAAAGCATCTTTGACTTTTCAGCTTTCCATAGGTGAGAGAATATCTTTCAAAATAAATCTATCCCAAGTAGAATTTCAGAAATGCCCTTGAGAAGTTGGAGGAGAGAAAGAGTAAGGGTGATGACTAGGATTCCTTCAAGAATAAATAAAATACCCATTCTATCCTTCAGAAAACGTGGAGCATGGGGTGCTTATATAGGCCTCACCATTGTGTTCCTTGCGAAAAATCACCCAAAATTGACCCAAATTTCGTCCAATTTGGAGTTCAAGAGCCCAAGATATCTCAAGTTGAAGTTGGACTGTCCAAAGCCCTCCAAATGGAATCTTTCGGGTACAAGAAATATAACTTCTAATAATTGCGTTAAGGCTCCTAAAATCTGAACTTTCGCTTCAGTTTGTCCCCAGCCGACTGTCAATAATTATAAATAAACTCCTATAGACCATTTTCGTGCTTCGTTACGAAAATGGCCGTAACTTCTTCGTTTCAACTCGGAATCAAGTGCCGTTTGAACCGTTACGAAGCTGACTCGATGGGCTACGCATCCAAGCCATTAACACCTTTAAACAACTTAAAAACATATCCTTAGCATCATCTCCTTCATTTTCACAAGAATTCACCTAAAACCTAAAAAGCACAAGAAAGCACCGAGTAACTCTGTCCAATGTGGTAAAATATATGCTTTATGCCTTAAGATTTTACACATAAATATGCTCATCAGATTCCCCCACACTTGAACGTTACTTGTCGTAAAGTAAAGCAAAAGCAAAAACTAACCTAGAATGCAGAAAATCCTAACTCACTTTCATAGGAATCACGGTTGCACTTAGCATGTGCAACAAGCCTTTAAACCCCTAGGTTACCCCTAGTGGACGAGTTGTGTCTCGTGGGTGTTTGCAGTGAATATACACCCAAAATTCAATTGTAAATAAATGCTGCAAATTTTAATCATGGCATAAGTAAGACAGTGCACATAATCCCAAAAAGTGTTCAACTAAAGATCAAGGGGCCAAAGGTTCCCCCACACTTGAATTTTATCACCCCACATCAATTCAAGTAACAAGCATACATCAAGGTCAAGAGATCTCCTCATATTTTCTGAACACTACTCACCTTCAAGTAAATCACTGATAGCATCGATGGAACCAAAGACTTAGGCATTGAGTATTGTTGACCATACTTTCTTTTCAGGCATTAAGGCAAGAGCTTGTCTTTTTTTTTTTCTTTCTTTTTTCACAAACTCTATTTCTACTCCACTACTGTTCTTTGAATGACATGGTGGAGCATACACCAGACACCCAAATACTTGGTAGCTTCGCTTTTTGCATATATCCATAAAGACATTGAGACATTGATGCAAGAGTTTTTTTTGAGTTTCCTTCCAAGGAATTTCGATCAGGTCACCCTGCTTCATGAGGCACAGTGCCCTGTCTAGTCCCAAGGAATTCCACTTTTCTTTTCTGTTCCTTTTTTTTTTTCATTCACTTCCACTTTCATGCCTTGCCTTGCTACAAACAAATTGGTCTCAACTACTAGCCAAAAGATCAAAGGGTCCATACAACACGTAGAGGAATCTAGCCATCAAATGAAATAACGCTCATATTTTCCAATTCAATCCCTCTCACCGGATACAAACCAATTACCGTCATTGAAAAGGGATTTTTTTATTATTTCGCATGCTAGGACACCTAATTCCCTCTTTCTCTTGCTTTGCAATCAAAGAGACATATGCACAAAACCAAACTATTGTCACAATCAAAATTCACCAATTAAGCCTAACATACCCCCCCCCACACTTAATTCATGCAGTGTCCTCAATGCATGCATAAAATAAAAAAATAAGGACAAGGGAGGAGATGAAGGGGCTTACCAGATATAATCAACAAAGAGGATCATAAAGGGTGATGAGCTCTACAAAAAGTACTAGGAGCAAAAAAGAAATCTCAATCCATGGCGATAAATGGAGAAATAGCTTGAGACCCGGAAAACACTCGACCATGAATTTTAGTAAAACGAGAAATAATATAAAAGTTAAGCACAACTGAGAAATATCCAATAGAAAAAACTGTCCTCATGGGACAGTGGAAAATGAAGGCACTAAAACTCAGGCCATAAATCCGTCCCTCCTCTCCCGTTTGCAATGTAGAACACCTATCATTCTTTGAAAAATCAATAAAAAACGGATCACAATAAGCATAAAAAGGATTATGAATAACCTCATCTAAATAATCATAAAAAATTGGAGGTTTACTCAAATCAATCCTAGCAATACAACTATCCGCTCTTTGCATAACCTGGTTTGCCAAATAAGGATCATGGAAATATACTTGAAAGGCATTATGACTGACATTGTCCTCCTCAATAAAATCGTCAAACCTAGGAGGTTTGGACAAATCAACATGTGAGATAATGAAATCCTCAAAATGACAATTATCTAAGTTTTCCAAAGAGAGAGGGGGAGATTGAATTTTCTGGCTTTCTATGTTATCATGAAAATCTGATTCTAAATCAATAAATTCACTAGGCTCACTAAAATCAGAAATTTCAGGCAAAAGGTGGACTTCCCTAGGTAGCTCATCAAACCTCGCTTCACTAATATCTTTAGGAGACTCAATCTCAACAAATAAATTGTCATGAAAAGCACCTTGTTGGGAGTGACTCTCATTAACCTCAAATTGGGGTGGTGGACTTTCAATATCATTAAACTGGGGATGGGGCGGTTCAGGCTGACTAGGTAATGTACCCGTTTCCTCCTCTTGCACCATGGTTATTAGTTGAGAGAGTTGCTTCTCCATGGTATTTTGGCTTGTTGTGAGAAGGTCTATGTATTTTTCAAGCTCACTTAGTCTGGCCTCCTCACCCATGTTCTGAAATTTAGGGGGTTGGTGGTATGGTTCAAGGAGAGGTGGCCCATTAAGATTCAATGGAGGGTTGGGCATTGGAGGACCATACTGACCATGATATTGGAAATTGGGTGGTCCAGCTTGGTTATTCCATTGATCCCACGAGAAATAGGGATGATCACTCCACCCCTGATTGTAAGTGCCAAAAGAATTGTATTGAAATTGAGGACTCACATTCTCATCACCATAACTACCCCCATAAAGATTAGGGCATCCTTCCATAACATTGATTGTCTGGGGAAGTGACCAATCAAAATTTCCCGAAAGCCCATAGTTGGGTTGGGGAGCAAAATTGTACTGGGGTGGTGCAAAATTGTTCTCTCTCTCACTACTTTTGGCTTCCCTAACCTGTTTAAACATTTCCTCCAAAATCATGGTTGCCGTAGCATAGGTCCATCTTTCCCCCAAAGTCTTATATGGAAGTGTATCTCCCATTATTCTAAATTAACCACCTATCCCAAATTGAGGTCTCTCATAAAAAAAAGTTTAAAGAAAAATAAAAGACTAGAAAAAAAAAATACTAAAAACAAGAGGGAGCCCAAGGTAGATAATGCATCTATCCCTCATAAATCGAAACAATGGTTCCAAAGCTGTAAGGTTGCCATATAGGTTAACAGCAAGGGAACCCATATAGTTTTCACGAGCCACCTACGGGCGACTCCAAATGGATTCTGATGTAGGGTGGAGGACTACTATACATTTATGTTTCCAACGCTCTCACTATGGCACTTTCCTGTTATCAAGAGTGGTCACCTCCAAAGATAAGTCACATGCCAATCCAAACCACCCAACGAATCAAGGGGCACCAAGATTAGTTGGGTTTGGGCATATGAAAGACTTTAGATTGGGCGCACACTATTTGAAACAGAAGAGAAACAAGAAGAGGTTTTCAAAAGCTGAGTTTTTATTTTTTATTATTATTTTTTTTTTAGAAAAGAGAATTAGAAGAGAATAAACTAAAACACTTCGAACTACTTAAAAATAAAAAAAATAGAGTGGACAATAATCTCCCCGGCAACGGTGCCAAAAACTTGTTTGAGTTAAAATAAAATCGCAAGCGTACGGGTCAATCGTAGCTTCGGGTCGAACACGAGGAGATATACGCCACTCCATTTAATTAACTTAAAAGTAATGCAAAGTGAACCAAATTAAAGTGTTAAATTAAACTAATTAAACTAATAAAAATTAATGCATCCTAACTCATAAGCATCTAACAAAATTAAGGGATTAAATTGGCGTCCTAACACATGAGCATCTAACCTATCAAACTAAAGCGAATTGAAAGGAATAACAAAAACGCAGCCACACTTCATAATCACATAAAAAGAAATAAGGGAATAAAAGTGCATCCACATACCACAACCATATAAAAAAAATAAAAGAAATAGAGGGAGAAGAAGAAGAAGATAGAGAGAGATAGAGGAAAGGGAGAATGAGATTAAGGGTTTAGAGAATGAGATACCTTGATGTGCTTGAATACTTGAATAAACTCACCATGGCTTCCTCTTCTAAATCTCCATGTCTTGTCATCAACATAGGAACTTAGACTAGAAAACTTTAAACTAAAACTATTACAACCATTAAACTAGACTTATGAAATCAAAACTAAGAACTTGAAATCAAAACTAAGAACTTAAGCCAAAAATAGGAAAAGAAGAGAAAATTTCACTAAGTGAATGAAGTAAAAATTACACTAAAAAAACTGAATTAAAATTGAACTAGAAACTAACTAAAAACTTAACTAAAAAACTAACTTCTTACAAGCTAAAGGGCAAGGGGTATTTATAGGGGGAAGAGAGGAGAAGAGAGAAGAGGGAAGTGTAGGAGAAATATTCCCTAAGAAAAAAGAATATTCTCTTCTCCTTCCTCTTTTATAATGCCTTGAATCCTAAGAAAAAAAAAAAAAAATAGAAAGAAGAAGAAGAGAAGATTATTTACATAGACTTTCTATTTCTAGAAAAGTAAATTTCCAATTCTAACAAGTGCTTCCTTTTCTTTGTAGATATCTTCTCTAAGCAATAAAATCAAAGCATCTTTGACTTTTCAACTTTTCATAGGTGAGAGAATATCTTTCAAAATAAATCTATCCCAAGTAGAATTTCAGAAGTGCCCTTGAGAAGTTGGAGGAGAGAGAGAGTAAGGGTGATGACTAGGATTCCTTCAAGAATAAATAAAATACCCATTCTATTCTTCAGAAAACGTGGAGCATGGGGTGCTTATATAGGCCTCACCATTGTGTTTCTTGCGAAAAATCACCCAAAATAGACCCAAATTTTGTCCAATTTGGAGTTCAGGAGCCCAAGATATCTCAAGTTGAAGTTTGACTGTCCAGAGCCCTCCAAATGGAATCTTTCGGGTACAAGAAATATAACTTCTGATAATTCGTTAAGGCCCCTGAAATCTGAACTTTCGCTTCAGTTTGTCCCCCGCCGACTGTCAATAATTATAAATAAACCCCTATAGACCATTTTCGTGCTTCGTTACGGAAACGGCCGTAACTTCTTCGTTTTAACTCGGAATCAAGTGCTGTTTGAACCGTTACGAAGCTGACTCGATGGGCTACGCATCCAACCCATTAACACATTTAAACAGCTTAAAAATATATCCTTAGCATCATCTCCTTCATTTTCACAAGAATTCACCTAAAACCTGAAAAGCACAAGAAAGCACCGAGTAACTCTGTCCAATGTGGTAAAATATATGCTTTATGCCCTAAGATTTCACACATAAATATGCTCATCAGGGGTGAAGCGGTTTCATGGAAATCGGTCAAAAAATCCTCTGGGATAGGATCCACCATGGAATTGGAGTTTGTGGCTTTAGAAAAAGAGGGACCTAAAGCCGAATGGCTTAAAAATTTATTAGTAGATATTCTGTTGTGGCCAAAGCCGGTACCATCGATATCACTATATTGTGATAATCAAGTAGCTATTGCTAAGGCTAAAAGTAAGGTCTATAATGGAAAAAGGCGACAAATCCATCTTTGACATAATCTTGTACAATAGTACATAAATGAAGGAATTATAGCTATAGACTATGTAAAATCGAAAAGCAATTTGGCGGATATGTTTACAAAACCTTTACCTATAAAGTTTATATATGATTTATCTAAAGGAATGGGCTTAAGGCCTGTGACATAGAGTCATGTGACGGACACCATACCTATGTGAAGAGGAATGATCCTGAATTAAGTTCAAAGGGTAACAATGAAGTCACCGGATGACTTATTTTGTACTACTCTATGTCGCTCATTCTGGTTAGATAGTTGAAGTAGTACCACCACAAAGGAAGGAGGATGAGTAATATACTCTTAATTAAGTCGATTCTCATAAACTGTGGGGGTGTGTAAACTGTGGTGCACACTGTGGGCTGACCTAAGTGGATGTAGGTGGTGGGGCCGCTTATCGATGAGAGTTTCATAGGCGAACTTTCTAAACATCCATGAGTCCAAGATAGGGAACAAGGCCGGTTTAAAAATGTCCATGTTTAAAAGGGATTGATTGCTAAGGTCGACCAATAGGATATGGTTGGTGAGCCAGTCGGCTACGCCGATGAGAAAAGGTTCAAGAAGTCTGACTTCACCCGTGCTCTGTAGCGTAGTTCATCAGACCTAGTGGAGGTTCAAGTCCTATAGACACCTACAATGATGTGTCCTATTGAGTCTAATATGCTTACAGAACTTATTCATGTTTTATCGGTGTTTCGAAACTTGTGGGAAATTGTTGTATTTTTATTTATTTGAAAATAGTTTTTTAAAGTTTCAAAACACTTTCCCTTCTTTTGTTTGAATTTGCATTTGGTAGTGTGAGCGTCGAGTCGAGTCTCACATTGGATATGCACACATGCGTCGAGTTAAATCGTGGTAGTGCGATGTGGTGTATTTAATTTTTTTGGTTCAAAGTTGGCCGGTTCAAAGCTGGCCCGATTTTGGGTCATTCTTTGGTTCAATGATGACCTGGTTTTGGGTTATTGTTTGGTTCAATGTTGGCCTGGTTTCGAGGCTAAAGGACATGTCTCTTTAAAAAGACATATCCATTTGTATAGGTGCATTCTTAACACTTGAATTAGAATCTTTTAATCTAATCCATTGAACCAAGAGACACACCAATACCATGGGGTATCTTTAAGAGACACTTCATATGAATGTTTGGATTGGAATCTTTTAATCCTATCCATTCAAATAAATGGACACACCCTTTTCATGGGATGCCTTGAAAGGATGCTTCTACCTCTATAAATAGAGGTGAAATGGACAGCCCAATTCATTTTATTTTTGTGGTTCTTCTCTCTCTCTCTCTCTCTCTCTCTCTCTCTCTTGCTTTGTCCGAATAGTATTCTGTTTAGAAAGAGAATAGTATTTTTTTGGTCACTTTGACCTCTCACTACAGTTCGTAGTTGCATTCAAAGGTTTTCAAAACCGTTCTGTATCCTAGCCTTGCTCTCCCGCAGCAGTCGAACACTTTGTGCAAAAGTTAATAGACTTGAGGTTGAGTCATCTTAGAGGTGAAAGCGTAAGACACCCGGTTGCACTCTAATAAGGGGCATTTTTAGACCTTAAGGACAGCATCTATTTGGTGTGTCTCAACCTGGTTTTGTTCGTGTATTGCTGTTTTGAAACATCACTCTCACCAACTTGCCGATTACTTAAACTTGTAAGTTGGTAGAATTTATATTTACTTATTAGTATTTTCTATTTCTTTTACTTGTCTTATTACTTGGACTCCTCTTGGTCTAACATACCTAAACATATATTTACAATTGTGAGGTAAAAGCGAAAATTATTAAATTAAGGGTAATTTACACATACCACCCCTGAGGTTTGACGAAAGGATATTTTCACCCCCCAATTTTGAAAAATTCTGCGTACCCCCTTGAGGTTTGCAAACGGTAACAAATAAGTCCATTCCGTCAGTTCATGACTAACACTGTTAAAAATTAGACTTGAACTGACGGAATTGCCCTTCTAAGAAGAACAAAAAAAAAAACAAAAAAAAAAACAAAACCTACAACTAATCTTCCCCAAAATCGATTGGGAAAGATGAGTTGCAACCATCCCAGCTCCTCTTCAACCTCTTTGCCTGAACCGAATCATCACCATCTTCACCATCACTCTCTGCTCCACCCTCAAACCCTAACCCTAAACTCTAATTTGTTGACCATCACTCCTGTCTTTCCTTTGATGCTCGTACAAAGCAATGGCGTCCGAATAGTACAAAGAAGAAGCAATGGGAACAGAGAGTGATGGTGTACAAAGCAATGGCGTCCGAATTTAAAATTTAACTACCTCTGCAAGTAGAGATTATCTTTTTGGAGAGTATCAAAATTGAGCTTCAGAGATTCGAAATTGGATTTTAAAACTCCGTAATCTCTCTCCAATTGCGTGGTCTTCCACCGTGCTCGACGAGTTTGAAACCAAACGGCCACTTGTCGAGGTTGTAAGCCTAGCTCCTGAGCTAGCTTCACTTTCCTCTCTGGTTCGAGCTTGTTCTCGACCTCAAAATTCCTCTCCAAGGCCTTCACTTAGTCTACACTTAATCGTCTCTTCTTCTCGGAGATCTGACCTGATTCTTCAATACAGTCTTCTTCATCGAAGCCCTCAAGCATAGACTGAAAAAACTGCTACCTGCTAATCCTCAACAAACGATACCCTCGCTTTCCGACATGCTCGAATACCCTAAATCGTCCAACTTTGGTTCCATCCCCATTCATTATGGGTCTATGATTTACAATATTTTTAGCAAAACAAACTAGCCTGGCGATGGAGGAAGCTCCTCTACTGGTTTAATTTTTGAAGCTTTAGGGTTATTCGTTCTTCTTCTACATGGACCTGCAGTTGGTGCAAAAGGGTTTGGATTTCTCACGGAGGAGGAAGAAATGGATTTTGCTACTCGCAGCGCTCGGCTTCACTAGTTATGGTGCCTCTAAGGTCTATTATTTGCCTCCTGTGCTCAAGAAGAGGAAGAGGTTTTTAAAGCTTCTTGAAGCCTTGATTTCCATGGCCGAAGCTGTATCCGATTCCACAGAGACGATCTTAGTCATTTCCAAGGACTTGAAGGAGTTCCTTCAATCAGATTTGGATCAAATTCCCACCAGTTTGAAGCAGATATCCAAAATCACGAGGTCGGAAGAGTTTTAAACATGGGAGCTGTCTTTCTCCTCTGGAAGCAGACAGAAAACCATGTTAGCTCAGATCCAACAACAATAAAAGCTGAAACCCATGAAGGACCACAAGGTGAAAAACATTTAATCAACATTAACAGAACTGTTTATGTTATACCCAGAAAGAAAAAACCCATGAAAGGATGAAATATCTGAAATCTAAAAGCTACCATTAAAACCTTTGCCTTTATTATAATTTGGATCTACATGTTTTACCTGTAAATGGGCAGACGGAGATCATAGCACCCAATGAATCTGAGCTAGCAAGTCTCTTCATGACTGAAAAAAAACTTCTAGAACCCATTGCTGTGTACAGGCATCAAAGGAAAGACAGGGAGTGATGGTGAACAAATCAGAGTTTAGGGTTAGGGTTTGAGGGTGGAGCAGAGAGTGATGGGGAAGATGGTGATGATTCGGTTCAGGCAAAGAGGTTGAAGAGGAGCTGGGATGGTTGCAACTCATATTCCCCAATCGATTTTGGGGAAGATGAGTTGCAGGTTTTGTTTTGTTTTGTTTTTTTTTCTCCGGTTCTTCTTAGAAGAGCAATTCCGTCAATTGAAGTCTAATTTTTAATAGTGTTAGTCATGACCTAACGGAATGAGCTTATTTGTTACCGTTTGCAAACCTCAGGGGGGTACGCAGAATTTTCCAAAACTGGGGGATGAAAATATCCTTTCGTCAAACCTCAGGGGTGGTATGTGTAAATTTCCCTTAAATTAATTATTAGTTCGCTATAAGACATTAAAGCTATGTTCCCTTTTTTTCATATTGTTTCTATTTTATAACATTTCTTTCTCTTTTACCTGAAAACAAATGCAGCCTAGGGAAAGTGGAAGAATGGCTCATTGCCAACATATATTTACATGTATGATGATGTTTGGTCGTTCTGAGATATTACATAGATGGAGTCTCTTGATTAGGCTACGTATCACTATGTATGAGATTATTGCCATTGGTCTTTTCTACTAATTATTTTCCTATAAAGAAAATTATTTCAATCAGTTTTCAAAATAGTATTTTAGAACTATATGTTAACCAAAATCATTAATAAAAGGGCAAAGTACACGTACCCCCTATAATGCACCCAATATTCCTTGTACAGCCTAAGCGGCTCAATATTCCACGTACCACCCCTACTTTACACCCCAAATGCCAAATAGGTCCAATCTGTTAAATACCATCGTTAGATGCCAATATTTTGCCCATTTTACCTTTTGCTCCATTTTCTTAAATCTGAAAAGACTTAATTACCCTCACCTATTTGCCCTGACCTATTTGTTCATAATATGAAAAGACCTTTTTGCCCTAACCTAATTTGATAAGACCCTTTTACTCCCACTATTTGTTCTTAAGAACCTAACGCAACCTAATTACCAACATACCCTTGCTAGGGCATAATTACCAAAATACCCTCATCTTCCCCAAAATCCATCTTCCATTTCTAAAACTTCTCTCAAACTTCTATCCAATCATAAAAAGGGATCTGTTCAAGTCCGGTAATGGAGAACGGATATCAAATCAACAACCACCACCATTAGTTTCAGTGCTTCTCCCTCAATCTCCACCGCGACTTCATTCATGTCTTCGTTAACCGGCGACACAGACACGATTGAAGGACGTTCCAGTTACCCGAAGCATAATCATGGCGCCTCGACACATGGCTTGACAATGGCACACTACCCGAGAGTGAGTCAGGAAGAAAACCTCCAAATAAGCACGGCTAGATATGACCCGATCAAAAAATAAACAATAATAATAAATATTTATGAATGAAAAGGGCTACACCGGAACTCGCTCAGATCACAATGGAACTAAGCGAGTGGGGGGCATTTGATATAACCACTCTTACCCGACCATTGATATATATACACACGTGTCATCCTTTCAAGTCAAGTCGGCCCGGCCGACCTGAATTTAGGAGTATCTGAACCCAAATCGACCAACAGGATGTGGCAGGTCATACGAAGTTGAGGATGGAGATCAGATCAGCATAGCCATGACCGACCCGAGCTTCGTGTGACCTTCGACCAACACACACGGGGAAGGCAGGATCGCTTCACCCATGTCACGCAGGCCATATGAGCTAGGGTCATGCGTCTGGGATACCCTCTTGGAGAGGTGTCAACCCAGGTAGAGCTCCACCTATACATCCGCTAGATTGAAATAATGGTTTGGCATCGACAAGAACCTATGATGGTCCGGGGCACAGAACCTATAAATAGCCAGACACCACTCAGGAAAAGGAGGACAATCTTAAGCTCAAGTTTCTGTATCTTAGAGTTTATCTGTGTGTGCAATCTTACTTTGGCATCGGAGTTCATTCCGCCGGCTCAGACTGGCACTCCCTCAGCCCGAACTTGCTGTTTTGCAGGACGGTTCGACTCTAGATCAACAAGTCCAGATCACGTCATGACAGATATAAACTCAATATTTTATGTAAATCTAGGTATTAAAAGGAAGGAAACCGAAATATTTTTATTGAAGGCTTAGAGATATGAAATGAGAGAATTGTTGCATGTTAACTCAGTAATCACCAAAATAGCTAGCAAATAATGAGTCCCATGTATTGGCCAATAAATGAATGGTAGGTTGAAACTTGAGACTTAGATGCTTAATTTACTTCACATATTTGAACTTGAACCATGGGATCGAGATTGAGAGTCTGGCACCGCCAATAGAGTCATGTCATGTAGCAATTTAATTTCCCTATTCCCCAAATTTTTTTTTGTTTTTTTTGTTTTTTTTGATACTTGTGGATTGATTTGATTAGTGGTGATCAAATAAAGGCGTGGGCCTTGGGTTCGTTTCCAAACAGGAGCATGCAGTTTTTCAATATGAGAATATCAGACCTAAAGGCCCTAATAAACCCGGACCAACATTGGGCTGGGTTTTCTATTTGCTATTGCATCATCAAGTAGTAAATCCGGCTCGGCCACCCAAATGCCATCCCCCTCAACTCTGGATCAGTTCCTTCAATTTTGTGAACTCAGTCGGATAGAGGGCCAACACCAATCTAACTCCTATGGGACCCTGTGGTGCAGCATTTATTATTAAGCCCAAACCCATGAACACTTTGGCCCAATAATTACTCAAAACCCATGAACAATTTGAATCCCCCACTTGACCGTTGGTAACTAGACCTGGCTCCTGTGCATCCGGGTAGCCGGGCTGCATGTGCAGTGCCAGACTTAAGGTGGCATGTTTTGACCGCCTTACCCCTGCCCAAGCATCTTACCTGAGCAGGGGTAAGGCCGTCAAAGCACAGCGCCTTGAGTTTGGCGCTGCACATGCAACCCGGCTGCCTGAATGCACAAGATCTTTTTCAAAAACTCCTACTTCTCCTTCTCCCCTGGTACCTTAAAAATACCTAAATGACCCTTCTTTCTTCATCCCATTTATTTCATTTTTTTTCATTTAATTCCAAACTACTATTAGTATTACCAATTATTTTCATTTTTTATTAACATAAGTGGGACCCACCTCTTCTTCCTTTCTCCTCAAGAAGGATCCGACTCCTCTACTTCCAAAGTGGGCTGTACTTCCGTGCGTTCCACTTTGCCCCACATACAAGGCAGACGGAAAGTACCGCCTTACCCCCGCTCGGGCACGAAAGTACAGCCCGCTTTGGAAGTAGAGAAGTCTCTTCCCCTTAAGACTGAAAAGAAGGTTACAAACCCATTTTAATCATTACAGCAAAATGTTCTATGTTAATCTTCCCCTTTTGTAGTCCTCTTAAACTTGGCAAAGGTAGCAAGATACATATATGATGTCAACGAGGGAGGAGAAGGCTGGTGTTGGCATAAGTAGAGAGGTAAACTCTATAGTAGTTACATTAACAAAACAGTCGTGGAAGTGGAGCCTAAGTAATGAAGCACCCATTCGTGGCTGAGCATCTATGCAATGAGCAACAATAATTACAAGGAAGGAAAAGAGAGCAGTTGTTATCAGAGGAGAGGAGAGAATGATGAGGCCATTGTCACGAGATTGGTTCGAAACAGTACTTGGGAACTTAGAAGATCGATCGATCGATCGTTGCATTAATATTTATAGTGAGTGAGTGAGTGAATGCCTCTAGGCTCTCTAACCCATAAAAGCTAGCTCTTTCATGAAATCACCACCACGACCACCACCATCCTAATCCACATTGCCATACCTTACTTACTGTGAGGCATAACCCTTACTCTCTCTACCTTACCAAACGCGTTTCGAATGATACAAACTAAATATGGCAGTTCAATGAACACAACAGACCACTTTGATACAGAGAGCTGATCAGACTCAGTCGGGGAACGATGGTAATGGGCTAGGAGAGACTGGACAGTTTATGGTCAACTGAGCGAGCTATCCTTCGAGTAGGGAGGGTTGAACTCTCTGAAACTTTTATTCAATTGTGACCAATACCCCCATGGTTTTAGTGCACGGTATCCAAATGGGTATCGGCAACACGCAAAATCGATATGAATACCCCTCATCCTCCTTGAATCCTCCTGGCTATCCCCTTTGACTAAAATATACAATCACAACTGGAAATTGGTTGGCTGGTTTAGAATTGAACCCGGCATTGAACCTATCAAATGATAAGGATGTCAATACCTAGCTTGAACTGGTGAAACAGGGCTGATCGAACTGATATAGTCCGAACCAAATTGAACCGATCCTTATTGGATTGGATTTGAGCTGGGTATTGCACATTTGAAACCGGGTGGAAAAAATCTCTTGAATCAAATCGGTTTTATTAATACCAGATCGAAATTCTCTAAAAACCTTTTTTTTTACACTATATTTTGTAACTCGTAGTTGGTAAAATGGTGCTTAAACCGTGGTTGGAGAATTATATAAACAATAAAATCTTAAAACAAAAGAAGAAACAAAAATCATAAGAATGCAAAATAATGCCATATCCTTTGAATGTATGTAGTTCAAGTTACCTTTGTGACCCAATTAATTTTGCTCCATTAAATTCCTGGGGTACTCCTTCGTGGGTCGTTACAACGTACCATGAACCTACACCACGCATCACAAAGCCAATTTTCAGAAAATTATGCTCTAAACACCATTTTTTTCATGTGTTTTCCCCCAACCTTAACAAACGCGTTTTGCATGAAAACTAGCTAAATTTGGCATTTTCAATGAACAGTGTGAAGACCACTTTGAGAGAGAGAGAGGAGAGAGAGGAGAGAGAGAAAGAGACTCATGGGCAACGATGGTGATGGGCTGCGAGCCTATGACTCTGGGAAAATTATCATCTCCATTTATCTACCCCTCCATTTGTTAGAAAAAGGAAACCCAATGGAGAGAATATTCATATTCTCTCAAGATTGGATTTTCCTAGCAATCCATGTCTTTCCTAATTTAGAGAAAAATTGCTTGGGAGATAATTGAGTCACTTATAGTAACTCAATATATCTATCCCATGTGAGCTTGCAATATGGGGATTTTGTGAGAGAAATATAAATATTCATGAGATCACAAAATCACAAAAGACAAGGAAACCCAAAAGCAAAATCGCAGAGCTCTCTCTCCCTCCTAGAAAAATCGTCTTCTCCCTCTCTTGTTCTCTTGGTGTTTGATCCTAGAGGTGGTCCAAGCTATTGTGTTCTTGGAACTGTGGAGGAGTAAGCTTGACCGTGGTGGGAACGCAAAGCTTGCGTGGTATGTAGAATGATTGAGAAAGGGCTATTATCGGTTGGAGGTCTTGCACTTGTGAGGCTTAGGTAATAATCGATCCCTGCTTCGTTCTATTTTGAATGACTTCTCCATCGATACTGTGATCCTATTTACGCTTCCGTTGCGATCGCACTAGCGATGCCTTCAGTGGTATCAGAGCCTCTTTATCGATGGGGCTGTTTTCAATTTTATTTGTTCATTATTTTATGATGCTCATAATTTTTATTTTGTTTATATAAAAAAAAAAAAAAAAACTTGGAGGTGAGATGCATGTGCGCATAGGGGCCGCGGGCTGGCTGCCTACGCACGCCCCTAGCCGCATGCACCCCACCCCTTGGATAGCCCATACCCTTGGCCGTGTGTACCCTACAGCCTGCAGCATGCATGCAGGGCTGCCAGCCGCATGCGTGCGCAGGTAGCCTTGCCGCATGTGATGCTATTGTATGAATGTGCACTTGCTTTTCCCTTTTGTTTTGCTTCACTTTGTGTTGCAGGTTTTTATAAATACAAAAATAAATAAATAAATTCTGGTTTCATTTATGAAAGGGATTTTCATTGGAGAAGATGGGTGGAGAGATTCTTCCCTTCACCCACCTTCCCCAATTTGGCATAATGGCTTACTATAATTGTTAGTTTTATTTTAAGCATGTATGTGATGGCTTTGTGGGGCATGTATCATGACCATTATGACATAAGTTGTCATGGTAATGGCTATGTGATGTGCATGATCATAGTGACATTGGATTGTCATGGTAATGATCATGTAATGCACATAACCATTATGATATAAGTTGTCATGGTAATGGTTACATGATGGATGCATTGAATGCACTTGATCATAATGGCTTGAATTGTCATGATAATGATGTTTTATGTGTTTTTGGGTAATTTTCACATAAATGTCAGAATATTATTTTTGAGCATCATGTAAATAATGTGGACCATGGTTATGGGATGAATAAAATTACATGCATTAGATGTATGTGTGTGCTAGGCATGGCATGGTTGTGATTTTATATGTAATTTCCTTTATTATTCTCCAGGCAGTCCAATTTTGGTGGACTGGTTTCCTGTTATGTAATTTTATTTATTTGGAAATGGTTGTAATATTTTTAGCTTAGTTTGAAAATATTCATTGTAACCTCGTGGATCATGGATCTTGAGTCAAGGATCATGGATCATGGATCATGGATTGCAGATCGTGGATCATGGATCAGGGATCTTGCCGGTCCATTGGAGACAAGAATGAAGGAAGGACTTGCTCACTTGAAGTGTCCTTAATTATTATAGTTTTAGAATTTTCCTATAATAGATAGTTGCATATGCATTATCACACTATAATTATCGTGAGTGGGAGTGACATATGAGGCTATGATTACTCACATCCATTTTTAGTCAAAGTGAGTTTGTCTTGGTTATGAACTCACATTGATTAAAGATGTTGTCCCATGACCATTGGTATTTTTGTGTTTATAGTTTTCCTTGGATGGATGTGCTATTTTGTTTATACATTGGATGTATGCTTGTGGTTTAATAGACGTTCCCGTTTTCCCTCATTATAATGCAAGTGTGATATGGGAAGCCCTGGTTGGTGGGATTCTCATGGCCTCCCTTAGTTGGTGAGTGTAGAAATATCATTGATCCACCCTTGTAGATGCCGATAGGATAATATTAGGGTGAATTGGTGAAATTGTCTGCACTCATCTCACATGTGATAGGTAGAGAGTATGGTCAGTGGTATGTGTTCTATGATAATAGGCATTAACCCATAAACATCATAGTTCCCTCCGAAATTAAGGGTAAACACTTGACTTGAGTGTGTGTCAGGCGATAGGAATGGGCATGACACTCAGGTGGTCAAATACATTGAAAGTCTAAGTGACGGGCAGAATAGTCCACCCAACCAAGATGTGAATGATGAACTCTGATAGGCTAAGTCAGGAGCATGAGGGTTGGTCGTTTCCAATTCATGCCCTACAAGCTAGAGGGAAGCTTGGGGTATGACTGACCATTGATTGTTCTTACCCCAGTTATTTCAATGGTTGTAGATCATGCTAATTAGTAATTTTTGTACATCATGTAGATTTTAAAAATGTCAACCCAAATGAACTATGCCGCCCTTATCAAAGACCATGTTTTGACCGGCCCTAACTATGTTGATTGGAGGAGGAACATCAAGTTACTCCTGTCTGCGGAAGGTCTAATGTCTGTCCTAGATGAAGATGAGCCTGAATTCCCTAATGAGGAGAACCCTGAATCAAAGCCTGCCTATGAGTTGTTTTGACAGAAAAACTCTAAGGCAAAACTCCTCGTGTTGAGTTCTCTGGAGAAGACCATCGCTGATTCGGTCAAGGATCTGTACTTAACCAAGGACATGATGGAGGAGTTGAAGGAGATGTATGGGAGGGAAGAACGTCATGCCCATCATCAATTGGTGACACTCCTCCATGGCACGAAGATGGCACAAGGTCGGTTATTGACCATGTCATGAAACTGAGGAACTTGTTCCTGGATCTGGAGAACCTTGGGACTTCATTCAAGCTAAATTATAAGACAGATGTCATCTTCCACTCATTGCTTCAGGACATCTACGGATCATTTATTGTCAATTACAATATGAATAAACTTTTCATGAAACTCCCTGAGCTGGGCAACATGTTGTAAGAGGTGGAAGTTGCATCCAAGAAGCAGAAAGTGGAGGTCTTGACTACAGAGGACAAGTCTTCTTCCTCAAAGCCCAAGGGCAAAAAGAAGAAGAAGAAGGCTAACAAGGGCAAAAACCCTAAGGTTGGTGATAAGGGAATTCAGAAGAACAAGAGTAAAGGGATTTGTTTCTATTGTAAGAATGATGGACATTGGAAGAAGGAATGTCGTGCTTTCCTGGCTACTCAGAAAAAGAAGCAAAAGAAACAGGAAGAAGGTATTTCTGAAACCTTGGTCCTTTATGAGTCTAATTTATCAGAGGAACCTACTAACACATAGTTAGTGGACTCGGGGTCTACCGCCCATATTTGCAACTTGTTGCAGGGGTTCAAGCTGACAAGAAGACTAAGTAAGGATGAAGTTTGATTGCGAATGGGTACGGGTGCTGAGGCCGCTGCTAAGGCCGTTGGAGATTTTACTTTAGTTTTTTACTATAGTACTTTAGTTTTGAGAGATTGTTTTTATGTTCCTCATTTTAGGAGGAATATTATTTCTGTTCGTAGGCTTGTTATGGATGGTTATACTACCTCTTTGGTAATGAATTAACTATTTGATTGAATAATTATTTTATTGCTTCTAGCCTACTGGATAATGGGTTATATCTCTTAAAACTGGTACTAGAGGTGAATGAGATCTCCAATAATTCTTTAAAAAGAAAATCAGCCTAAGATAATTCTACATACCTTTAGCACTTGAGGTTAGGTCACATTGGAGTAGAAAGGATAAATAGGTTGGTGAAGGATGGGCCTTTGGAATCATTGAAGGTAGAACCTTACCCAACCTGTGAGTCATGTCTACAAGGAAAAATGACCAAGAAACCCTTCTCTAACAAGGGAAGAAGATCCGAAGCAGTGTTAGAATTGATACACTCAGATGTATGTGGACCCATCAATGTTCAGGCGAGGTATGGTTACGAATACTTTGTGACCTTCACTGATGACTACTCTCGTTATGGATATATTTACTTAATGCACTGCAAGTCGAAAACCTTTGATAAATTCAAGGAATTCCGAGCGGAGGTTGAAAAACAGTTAGGAAATTGCATCAAGTGCCTTCGATCTGATCGAGGAGGAGAGTACTTATCAGATGAGTTCAGGGACTATCTGAAAGAAGCTGGGATCATAACCCAGTTGACAGCCCCGGGAACACCTCAAAAGAACAAAGTTTCAGAAAGGAGGAATCGAACCTTGTTTGACATGGTTCGGTCCATGTTGAGTTATTCGGAACTGCCATTGAGTTTTTGGGGTTTCGCACTAGAAACTGCCATCTATATATTAAACAGGGTACCAACAAAGTCTGTGACCAGAACACCTTTTGAGTTGTGGTATTGGCGTAAGCCAAGTCTTCAACATCTCAAGGTGTGGGGTTGTATAGCGCATGTAAAGAAACAACAGATTGATAAGTTGGAATCCCGAACAGATAGATGCTATTTCTTGGGATACCCTAAGACTACAATAGGCTACTACTTCTATGACCCTGTTAATCAAAAAGTCATAGTTAGTAAGCATGCGACTTTTCTTGAGGATGACGCAATCTCACTGAGATCAGATCCAGTGGTCATTAAAGAAATAACTGATGACCAAGTACCTTCAGCATTGACAGAGGTTCCAGTTGACGTACCCACAGTTGAGCAACAGCCTCAAGAGCCTAGGAGGAGTGGGAGGTCTATCAAGCCACCAACTCGTTTGTACCTTCTCATGGAGGACGATCAAAAGGTGGAAGAATTCCACATGGTGTCTGACTGTTCAGACACAGATCCTTATACTTACGCTGAGGCTCTTAAGGACGTTGACTCAGTGAAATGGCAGGAAGAAATGCGCAGTGAAATAGATTCCATGGATTCTAACCATGTCTGGACTCTTGAAGATCTGCCAGTTGGGGTAAAACCCATAGGGTGTAAATGGATCTACAAGAGGAAGAGAGGTGTGGATGGAAAGGTGGAACGTTCCAAGGCAAGGCTGGTGGTGAAGGGATACACCTAGAAAGAGGGTGTTGACTATGATGAAACCTTCTCACCTGTAGTAATGATTAAATCCATTCGGATTCTATTGTCGATTGCTGCATACCATGACTATGAGATCTGGCAGATGGATGTGCAGACCGCTTTCCTTAACGGTTATCTTGATGAGGTCATATACATGAATCAGCCAGAGGGTTTTGTCTCTTCAGGAGAGGAAAATAAGGTATGTAGGTTGTTGAGATCTATTTATGGACTAAAACAAGCTTCCAGATCATGGAACATCCGTTTTGATCAAACTGTCAAGGATTTTGAGTTTGAACAAAACATCGATAAGCCATGTGTGTATAAGAAAGTCTGTGGGAGTACCGTCTGTTTCCTAGTCCTATATGTGGATGATATATTGCTCATTGGGAATGATGTGGAGTTACTTTCATCTATAAAGATGTGGTTGTCCAAAACATTCTCAACGAAGGATCTGGGTGAAGCCAGCTACATCCTAGGAATTAAGCTTATGAGAGATCGCAAGAAAAGGATGTTGGGATTATCACAATCCACCTACATTGAAAAAGTGCTTGAGAGGTTCAACATGCAGGATTCGAAGAGAGGTAGTGTGCCCCTCAGACATGGAATCGATTTATCCAAGTCACAAAGTCCTCAAACTCCTGAGGAAATTGAGACTATGAAGAGAGTTCCTTATGCTTCGACAGTAGGAAGTCTAATGTATGCCATGTTGTGTACCAGGCCAGATATTTTTCATGTCGTAGGGATTGTGAGTCGATATCAATCCAATCCAGGATAGGAACATTGGACAACTGTCAAGGGGATCCTCAAGTACTTAAGGAGGACCAAAGATTACTTCCTTGTTTGTGGTTGTGATCAGTTGTCAGTGGTTGGATATACGGATTTGGATTTCCAAACTAATAAGGATGACAGAAAGTCTACCTCTAGGATGATTTTTATGATTGGTGGGGGTGTAGTAATTTGGAGGAGTGCCAAACAAAAGTCAACAGCCGACTCCATAACAGAAGCTGAGTACTTGGCAGCTAGTGAAGCAGCCAAGGAAGGTGTCTGGCTCAAGAAATTCTTGACAAACCTAGGGGTGGTGCCTGAGCTACTGGAGCGACCCATACAACTGTTATGTGACAACAGGGGAGCTATTGCACAAGCGAAGGAACCAAGAGCTCATTAGAGGAACAAGCACGTGGAGCGGAAATATCACTTGATTTGTGAGATTATTCTGCATGATGATATAGCCATAGCTAAGGTTGACACTGCAGATAACCTATCTGACCCCATGACCAAGGCGTTGCCTCCTAGTGTTTTTGAGAAACATGTTGGGAATATGGGGGTGAAGTCCATGGGTGACTGGCACTGATGTACAAAACTCCTTCTATTTGAATAATAAATTCTTGTTTTGATTAGCATAATTAGTTGTTGAGTTCAGTTATTATCCTTAGGTATTCGTACATAAAATTGTTCACCACTAGGGATGGAACTGGACATCCCATCCGGCATGGTGGTCACATTGTGTGTGCTTAGGGAAGTTATTTTTCAAGACACAAATGTGAGTGCTCATTTGGTGTGTGCATTGGACTGGATCATTGAGAATTTCACATGTGGTGTATTGTCACTATAAAGAAAATGAGATTCTCTTAAGTAGTTCACGATTGGTCCCTTGACCTGAAGGGTCCTTATCGACGCATTCATATGTTGAGAGTTTTGGTATACCAACGGTTGATGTCTCTCTCTGACTATATATCGGTGCATTGGATTCTCAGTGTCTGACTGTATTCGAAAGAGTTGCCCAACATGGAACCCACAGCCCATATGTTGGGAATATGTTGAGGAGAGTATTCTATACAGGATTGGACCCAAATCCGGATCCTATGGCATCTTCAAAATGTTTTTTTTTTTAAATGTTTTTAGTCATATATAAAACATTATCTATTTTCTTGAACATTTTGTTTGAAATGTTTTCTGTTGGTCCAACCAAGGTAATTGAATCTCTCGATCGGTGTATCGGTTCATTGAGGATTGACAGTCTCGTACACATGCCTTATATTGAACCATGCAACATTATTCTTGTGGGGGACTAATGCGTGTTTTAACTACTTACCTTGGGCATAGGTTATTACATCTGCTTAGCATCTTCGATGGCCTTTTCTTAGAAGCAATGTGGTATCCCATTGCTATCCTACCCCTTTCCTTTCGATTTCATTCATCTACGCGGTGACGATTGATCGTGATTTCCTTTTCATGATCCTCTTGTAAGATTGGATCTTAAAGTAGGATGGAGGAGATTGTTAGAAAAAGGAAACCCAATGGAGAGAATATTCATATTCTCTCAAGATTCGATTTTCCTAGTAATCCATGTCTTTCCTAATTTAGAGAAAGATTGCTTGGGAGATAATTTAGTCACTTATAGCAACTCAATATATCTATCCCATGTGAGCTTGCAATATGGGGATTTTGTGAGAGAAATATAAATATTCATGAGATCACAAAATCACAAAAGACAAGGAAACCCAAAAGCAAAATTGCAGAGCTCTCTCTCCCTCCTAGAAAAATTGTCTTCTCCCTCTCTTGTTCTCTTCGTGTTTGATCCTAGAGGTGGTCCAAGCTATTGTGTTCTTGGAACTGTGGAGTAAGCTTGACCGTGGTGGGAATGCAAAGCTTACGTGGTGCGTGGAACGATTGAGAAAGGACTATCATCGGTTGGAGGTCTTGCACTTGTGAGGCTTAGTTAATAATCGATCCCTGCTTTGTTCTATTTTGAATGACTTCTCCATCGATATTGTGATCCTATTTACGCTTCCGTTGCGATCGTACTTGCGATGCCTTCACCATTTCCTCCATTACATCTAATAGGAGGGGAGTGGAAGTGTGTAAACCCACTCAGGTAGTGTGTTCGGACAGGGGGTAGGGTGGTCATTTCTGCCTCCCTATGAGATGTAATAGAGGAAATGGAGGGGCAGATAAATGGAGACGATAAAGATCAGTGACTCTGTGAGAGGAGAGTGACAATTTATAGCCAACTCAGCTACCCTTCAATCGGGAAGTAGCTAGACCACAGGGAGAGTTGAACTCTGTGAACTTTCTATTAAGAGGTATTGGTACACTCCATCAGTCCCTGCTACGCCCTTCGATAAAAACATTGTTGATAGTTGGATATAAGGGCAATGCACTGGGGCTGTCTAAAACCAAAGATACAACATGTGGTCCTAAGTCCTGACTCCTTGCTCAGAGTCAGGATTATAAGATGGCAAAAAACTTAAAATTGGTTGGTTAAGAATTGGACCGGGCATTGAACCTATCAAATGATAGGGGTGTCAACACCTAGCTCGAACCGATGAAATAGACCTGAGCGAACAGATATATATAGTCCGAACTATACTTAAAAGATCCTTATGGGATCAAGTTTGGGCTGGGTAATTCCACACCTAAAACCAAAACATAACGACTTGACCTTAAACCGAGTGAAAAAAATTGAATCAAAACCAAAATCAAACTGATATTATCCTATACCAGCCTAAAACTTATTAAAAACATTTTTTTCATAATTTTACATACATATTGTTGCGTTAGGAAATTGTCGATAGTCCCTCGAGTATTGTAACCTGTAAAAGGACCAGGGTGACAAGGGAGAACCGGTGTCGTTCTGGCCTAGGGCTCTTCAATGCCTAAGTTAGATCTCTCTGAGCAAATAGATGAATAGCTAGAATTCAAGGTGAGTTGATGGGGTAGAGTACCTTCCCTTTTATAGTGGAATACAGCGGTGTGGAGAGTCCCAGTCGATGACGAGTAGTCCTCATAGCTAATAGAGTCCCTGAGTAGCAGGGTCCTTTCTTGGTTGGTTGCCCCTCTACAGGAGATAGTGTCCCAATTAAGTTGATGTCTCCAGTAGATAGACATTTGCTCTTGTTGGATAAGGTCTTTGGTGTTTGAGTCCATCAGGGACGACGTGACTGGCAGATAGTGGCCTAGAGTCCTTGACATGGTGCATATCTTGTTAATGGCCGTGGTAGTGGCCTGGTCTTAGATCAGGATCTACGTCCGCGGTCCGATCTGTACCCGCGTTTGGGTCCACGCCTGTCTGAGGTCTACGCCCATAGGTAGTCTGTGCCCATAGGGGTTCACACCCATAGGGGTCCGCGCCCGTGGGAGCCGGGCCTGAGGGAGTCCTCGCCCATGGGGGAGCCGCCCCCGTCAGAAGTCCGCGCCCATAGGGGGAGTCCACGCATATTTGGTTTTCCTCCTATCTTGAGATGGCCCACCTTCTTAGGTTGGGACACGTGGCAGCTTCTGATTGGTTCGTGTGAATTTGGGTTTATCTTTTGCCCCTCACTCTCTTGGAACGGAGTGTTCAAGAGAGTGTCCTTTGCACTTTTGTATCAATTAAGGGGTTTATGGCAAATGAACTCTTCTTGGAGGGTGTACTTGTAAATCCCTTGGTGAAGTGGGAGAGGCTATGGGTTCAAACCTCTCACCTTACACCGTTTTATTCTTTTTCTCCCTTCTTTCTCTTTTTTGTAGATTTATCTTCTTACCTCTCTCTTCATTCTTTTTCACTTTTCACCTCTCACTTTTTCTCATCTCTCTCTTGGCTTTTGCTTTCCACTTTTCCTTTTTGAAACCTTCTCCTCTTTTTTAAACTTGGTCTTTGCTTTTTGGTGTCCCCAAATGTTTACTTTCGGATGGCAAAGAATAGTGTGACCTCTCACTTGCTTACTTCTAGTCTCGATCCTTGGCCTTGGCCTTGGCCTTTGATTGGCTTGCCTTGGTCTTTGTTCACGTCCTTGTGCTCTGCTCGTGTCCATTGTGCTCATACCTCAACCTTAGGTTTCTCATTCGAGCCTCGCGTCCAAGTCTACGTTCGTGGTCATGCCCTGGGTCTGTACCCATCATCGATTTATGCTTGTTCACTAGTTCGTGCCCATCTTCGATTGGCGCCGGTCACTGGCCTGCGCCCATCTTCGATCGACGCCCGTCACTAGTCCACACTCATCTTCGATCGGCGCCCATCACTGGTTCACGCCTGTCTTTGGTTCACACCTGCCTTCGATCGACACTCGTAAGGGGTTCTCGCCCATCTTTGATCAGAGCCCATCATCAATCCGCTCCTGTTCACTGGTCCGAGCCTGTCTTCGATCGGCGCCCATCACCGGTCCATGCTCATCATCGATCTGCACTCGTCATCGGTCCATGCCCGTCTTCAATTGAGGCCTGTCCTAGTCTGCGCCCGTCATCGGTCCGCCCCCATCTTCGATCAGTACCCACAAGGGGTCCGCGCCTGCCTCTAGTCTGTGGCCCTCTAGGTCCATGTCCCTCTCTCCTGGTATTGAAAATTTATTATTATTATTATTATTTTTTTATTTTTTTTATTTTTTATGATGCCGTGCCTTATGAATTTGCTTGTGGTTGTTGCAGCTTGTCTTCCATTTCCTTGTGTCAAGCCACTTGAGACCTTAGGAGAAAATTATTTTGAGTAAGTAGTCTGCTCTATCATTATTCATGTGGTTGTCTAGTGATTCTGATCTTGCCACTGTTATGGTTGGGTCTTTTGGGGAGCCTTCTTTGGGGTCGTCTTTCTCTGTGGATGCTCTCCCCTCAGTATCTTCCCCCACTGCTAGTGATGAGAAGGAGGGAGCTTCCCGTGACTTTGACCCTAGTACTTTTCGTGTGTAGTTCGATCATCTCATGAATCTTCAGTCTCTATTGTACTTGTGTGCAAATTGACCCATCATTTGATCCTCATTGTACTCATGTACAAGATTGATCCATTATCTGATCCTCTTTGTACTCATGTACAAATTAATCATTGAACTTTCTGATCCTCTCTATACTCGCATGTAGTTCGATCACCCAATGAATCTTTCAGTCTCCATTGTACTCATTGACCCATCATCTTGATCCTCTTTGTACTCGTGTACAAGATTGATCCATCATCTGATTTTCCTTGTACTCGTGTACAAGTTAATCATTAACATTTTTTATCTTCACTATACTTGTGTGCAGTTCGATCATCCAGTGAATCTTTGGTCTCCATTGTACTCATGTACAGATTGACCCATCATCCTGATCCTCTTTGTACTCATGTACAAGATTGATCCATTATCTGATTTTCCTTATACTCGTGTATAAGTTAATCATTAACATTTTTTTATCTTCACTATACTCGTGTGTAGATTAATCATCCTGTGAATCTTCAGTCTCCATTATACTCATGTACAGATTGATCCATCATTTGATCCTCATTGTACTCATGTACAAGATTGATCCATTAGCTAATCCTCCTTGTACTCATGTACAAATTAATCATTGAACTTTCTGATCCTCTCTATACTCACGTGTAGTTCGATCATCCCATTAATCTTTCGGGCTCCATTGTACTCTTGTACAAATCAATCCTTTTTAGTCTAAACCCATGGACAATTTATCATCCAAATCATTATTTTATCTGGCCATTACCAGACTCATGTATGGTCTGATCGTCGTGATCTCTTGACCACTTCTGCACTTACGCATAATTTTATCGTCCAACCATTGTCAAAACTCGTGAATGGCTCATTCCCCAGTAAGCATTTTAGATGAGACCTGTCCCTCACTGAAACCATATCTTTCCCTTGGAACGACTGGAGTGTGTCATTCCATAGGTCAGCCAGATCGGCTATAAGTACGTCATACCATTGTCTTAGATTGACTGAAGAGTGGCTCTCCACATGCCATCATCGACAGAATGCTGTCTATACCATGCGAGCACCTTCTCTACACCACAATACTTCTTCGGCATTAGGAGGGTCTTACCCTGTTGAACAAAAAAAAAAAAAAAAAAACCTAAAAGAAAAATATTTTCAAGAAAGGCCCTGAAAAGGGGAAAAACCCTAAATGTTGAGGAAAAATCCTCATCCATAAACTCTAATCATCTATCATGAATCATACTAACTCTTGTTCAAGATGTTAGCGCCAAGATTAGTCGAGTCCTCTTACTCCCAACCAAGATCAATCTAGTCCTCTTGCTCTCAATCAAGATCAGTCGAGTCCTCTTGCTCTCAATCAAGACCAGTCGAGTCCTCTTGCTCTCAATCAAGATCAGTCGAGTCCTCTCACTCTCAATCAAGATCAATCGAGTCCTCTTGCTCCCAATCAAGATCAATCGAGTCATCTTGCTCCCAACCAAGATCAATCGCGTCCTCCCAACCAAGATCAGTCGAGTCCTCTTACTCCCAACCAAGATCAGTCGAGTCCTCTCACTCTCAATCAAGATCAATCGAGTCCTCTTGCTCCCAATCAAGATCAATCGAGTCCTCTTGCTCCCAACCAAGATCAATCGAGTCCTCTCAATCAAGATCAGTCGAGTCCTCTTGCTCCCAATCAAGATCAATCGGTTTATCAAAAGATTTCATCGCGGTTAACCGCCTGTTTGGCAACTCTGGTTAAGTGGTACCATAGTACCCTTAAATTTGGTTTTTCCTGAGTTTCTCTTTTGAGGTTTATCGAAGGATTTCATCGTGATTAGCCACCTATTTGGCAACTCTGGTTGAGTGGTACCATATTACCCTCACATAATTAATATTTGGTTATTCCCAAATTTTTCTTTTGAGGTTTATTAAAGTATTTCATCGTGATTAACCACCTGTTTTGGCAACTCTACCGCCTTTGAGCAAAGCGTCAGCAGTACATGCTCTTGGTGACAAAATTAGTTGGTCTTTTATCTTTACCCTTCGGCTATTGGCACAGGCCTAGGCCAAAGAGGGGCTAACTGTAGACACTGAATTTTGTCACCCCCCAGTGATGATGACAACAAGACACGGACAGACATCGATATCTCTCTCAAGAAGGACTCTTGTCCCTACATCTGAACCAAATCACCCTAACATCCCTAAAATGACTTATCAGACCCTTTTACTAAATGTTAAAGGAGGTACTGCTCACCCTCGCCCACCACGGCGGACACTGAATTTTGTCACCCCCCATGGGCTCCTTCCCACGGCGCCGTGGGCTCCTTCCCACCGCACCTTGGGGACGTGTACTTGATTTCTACGGCGCCATGAAGGGGTGTGACATTAGCCTGCTAACGTCAGTCACGGCACCATGGAAAAGTCCCCCACTGCCCCGTGGACATCTCCACGGTGCCGTGGAGGGGTTATCTGGCCAAGGGTGAGGGTTCCCCCTCCCTATAAATAGGAGGGTCTCCCTCCCTCATTTCAAAAGCTTTTATCGGGTAAGGAGACCCTCCAGGGCTTGTTTTGCCCCCTTTTTACCCTCTTTTCCTTCGTCTTTCCCTCATGAGTATGTGAGTGAGTGGAGTTCTTTGACTTGGGTAGATCCTTTGGTTACCCATCCAAGCATAGAGCGATTCTGCTCTTGGGTATTATTATCCTGTCAGTGTACGGATAACAAAAAACCCCCTTCGCAGTCGTTATTCTGTCTGTATACAGATAACAAGAATCCCTTATATAGCGGTTACTTCGCCCGAAGTTTGAGTAGCAAAACCCATCTCATATAGTCCTTACTCTGTCCGACAAGAGAGAGACAAGTCAATCGTCCGTCTCCACCTGAGCCATGACACATCACATATTTCGCCCTCGGTGCGCTTTCATTTATTTCTTGCATTTTTAGATAGGTGTCTGTCTCTTTCCCTCTCATTATTTTTGGCATAATGTAGACAATTAAAGTAACTCATTTTAGTGTACATAGTAAATGATTTTTCTTTCTTTGTCATGATTAGTGCATCATAACTTAGCCTTACATGTTAGTATAGGATATATTATTAAGGGAGAATATTAGAAAACCAGCATCTAGTAGAAAGACCGGTTTATCCGGACGAGGTGGGTGCCTAACAACTTCCCACCCTCGTAACCTGACTACTTACCATGAATCTCTGACCAGACCATATAGAATCACGTAGCCCTTTCCGCTAACCCCGGATGGGGCTACACCCATTGGGTCCTAGGCCCTAACCCTAGGTGGCGACTCCATTTCTTTATAAAGCATGATCCCAATCCCCATAACGATATATCAGAACGATACACCGTTATTCATCGAATCCAATTCTTATCTCCAAGAGGCTGAGGAACCCTCATCCCGAGGACCACGGTACTTACAATAATAGTAACTAAAAAGTAAAACCCTAAAAGAGCATGATTGAATTAGAGAGATAAAGAATGAGAATGAAAATAAAAATAATAGAGAACGAAAATTCCTAATAGAATGCAAGGATTAATGGAGATGAGAATACTAATAAAATAAAACTAATAGAAGAAAAAAGAGGTAGAGAATAAGAAGAAGAAATTAGAAACTAGAAGAATTAAGAGGTTAAGAAAAAGAAGAACATAAAAAAAATAAATAAGAAATTGATACTCTCTTTTACCAAAGTTGAAAGTGCATGAACTAATTAGGCTTTGCATGAATGTAATTTGATGAAGCTTGAACACTTGAATAATCCTTGCATGATTTTTTCTTCCAAGTCTCTAACTCTTCTCATTAGAATTAGAAGTCTAGACTAGAAAGCTTTAAAACTAAATTAGAATTAAAGTTTTACAACCATATTGAAAACATAAAATTAAAGCATGATAATCAAAAGCATTACAACTATGAAATTTAAATCATAAAATCAAACTAGAACTTAGAAAGCCAAAAACTAGAAGAAGAGAAGAAAAATTTCACTTGTGAATTGAACTACTTTACAAGAGAATGCTAAGGGGTGTTTAATTATAGGGGGGAGGAGAGAAGAGATAAGAGAGGGAGGGCGACTTCCAACGATTTTGGGGCTTCTCTCCCTCTAAAAATCGTGGAGAATGGAGTAGGGTGGAGAGAATCTTCCCCAAAAATTTGATTCTCTTCTCTCTTTCCCTTTACAATAAGGGTTGATCCCCAAGAAAAAAAAAAAAAAATAGAAACTAAGAGAGACAAGAATCCTAATTACATAAACCTTCTATTTTTCAAAAAGTAACATTCTAATTCTAAACTTGTGCTTTCTTATCTTTGTAGGTGTCTTCTCCAAGCATTGAGATCGAGGCATCTTTGACTTTTCAATTTTCCAAGGATAAGAGCATCTTTTTCAAAAAAAATCTATCCATAGTAAAATCCCAAAAGTGCCCTTAAAAAGTTGAAGGAGAGAGAGAGTGATGATGATGGCTAGGATTCTATTCAAGGAATTAATAAAATACCCAATCTGTCCTTCGAAAAATGTGGAGCATGGGATGATTATATAGGCCTCACTGTTGTATTCATTATGAAAAATCACCCAAAATAGACCCAAATTTCGTCCAATTTGGAGTTCGGGAGCCCAAGATATCTCAAGTTGAAGTTAGACTGCTCCAGAGCCTTCCAAATAGAATCTTTCGGCTAATAGAAAAGTCAATTCCTGATTTATCGCGATATATGCGCGTACGCGGCACTTCTGCGCCATGGTATCATTCTGGGCCATCAGATGTACCACTAAAAATCGGACTTGATATCAGCCTTCGAATCGACGCCTACTTGAATTTTGAGATAACTTCTGATAATTGCACTACGACCCCTTGAATCCGAACTTCCGCTTTACTTTGTTCCCAGATGATTTTTGATAATTATGAACAAACCCCTATCATAAAAAATGAAAACAATGGCATGCCATTTTCGCGAGTCATTACGGAAATGACTGTAACTTCTTCGTTTCAACTCAGAATCAAGTGCCGTTTAAACCGCTACGAAGGACTCAATGGGCTACGCATTCATAGGATTAACACATCAAAATTATGCTATGGGGTGGGTCCATTGTATTTACGTTCAAATTTGACTGATTGGTGTGATTCTTTCAATGCTCAATCCAAACTTAATATTCTCAACTCCTGGATGCTTCCAACTACTGGCAAACACCATTAAACAACTTAAAAACGGCTCCTTAGCATCATTTACCCCATTTTCACAAGAATTCAACTAAAACCTGAAAACACAAACAAAAACCTTGAGTAGCTCCATTCCAAGTATAAAAGTGCATGCTTTATAGTCCTAGGATTTCGCATATAAATGTGCTCATCAGATTCCCCCACACTTGAATGGTACTTGTCATCAAGTAAACAAAAAGAAAAACTAACCTATAATGTAAAAAATCCTAACTCACTTTCGTAGGAATCACGATTGCAGTTAGCATGTGCAACAAGCCTTTGAACCCCTAGGTTACCCCTAGTGGACGAGTTGTGTCTTGTGGGTGTTTGCAGTGAATGTATGCCCAAAATTCAATAAAAAGAAAGAATGTTGTAAATTTTAATTATGGCATAAGTAGGATAGTGCACACAAGCTCTAAAAATGCTCAACTAAAGATCAAGGAGCCAAAGGTTCCCCGACACTTGAATTTTATCACCTCACATCAATTCAAGCAACAAGCACGCATCAAGATTAAGGGATCTCCTCATATTTTCTAAACACTGCTCACCTTCATGTAAACCACTCATAGCATCGATGGAACCAAAGACTCAGGCTTTGAGTATTTTTTACCATACTTTCTTTTCAAGCATTAAAGCAAAAAACTACTTTTCTTTCTCAACAGTTATTCTATTTGTACTCCACTACTGTTCTCTGAATGACATGGTGGAGCATACACCAGACACCCAAATACTTGGTAGCTTCGCTTTTTGCATGTATCTATAAAGACTTTAAGACATTGATGCAAGAGTTTTTTTTTTTTTTTTTTTTTGAGTTTTTCCTTCCAAGGAATTTCGAACAAGTCACCCTGCTTCCTAAGGCAACAGTGCCCTGTCTAGTCCCAAGGAATTCCACTTTGCTTTTTGTTTCTCTCTCTCTTTTTTTTTTTTTTTCATTTACTTTCACTTTCATGCCTTACCTTGCCACAAACAAATTGGTCTCAATTATTAGCCAAAAGATCAAAGGGTCCATAAACACCTAGAGGAATCTAGCTATCAAACGAAATAACTCTCATATTTTCCAATTCAGTCCCTCTCACTGAATACAAACCAATTACTGTCCTTGAAAAGAGATTTTTTTTTATTATTTTGCATGCTAAGGCACCTAATTCCCTCTTTCTCTCACTTTGCAATCAAAGAACGTATGCACAAAATCAAACTACCGCCACAATCAAAATTCGCAAACTTCACCAATTAAGTCCAACATACCCCCCCACGCTTAATTCATAAAATGTCCTCAATGCATGTAGAAAAGAAGGAATAAGGACAAGAGAGGGGATACATACCAGGAAGTTAGTCTTCAAGGTAAAACGGTTCATGGAGATCCACGACCTCTTCCTCAACTGGAGCAAATATCTCAATGTATGGCTTCAAACATTGGCCATTTACCTTAAAATTAGCACCTGTACTTGGATTGGCAACTTCAATAGCCCGATGAGGATAAACAGTCCGAATAATATAGAGGCCATCCCATCTAGAGCACAACTTACCTAGAAAGATGTGTAAACGAGAAATGTACAATAAAACTTTTTGACCTACCTCAAAAGATTTTCTCAAAATGTGCCTGTCATGGAAAGCCTTGGTTTTTACCTTGTAAATCCGGGCATTCTCATATGCCTCATTTCTAAGCTCTTCCAACTCAGATAGTTGGAGTTTTCTATGGGCACCTGCAGTGGGTAGATCAAAGTTAAGCTTCCTGATAGCCCAAAAGGCCTTGTGCTCAAGCTCAATAGGAAAGTGACATGCCTTACCATACACCAGATGGTACGGAGATTGACCAAGATCGGTCTTAAAGGCTGTCCTATGGGCCCACAAAGCATCTACCAACCTGTTAGACCAATCTTTGCGGTTCGATTTGATGGTTTTCTCAAGAATTTGCTTTATCTGCTTATCTAAAACCTCAACCTAGCTACTAGTCTGGGGGTGGTAAGGTGTGGCCAACTTGTTAATGACACCATATTTCCTCATGAGTGGCTCAAAAGGACGGTTACAAAAATACTTGCCCCGATTACTAATGATAGCACGAGGAGTACCAAAACGGGAGAAGATGTTCTCCTTTAGGAATTTCACAACCAGGTCTTACAAGCAACTGTCTCAATCCATTTGGACACATAGTCCACAGCAAGTAATATGTACAGGTTCCCAAAAGAATTAGGAAAAGGCCTCATGAAGTCTATGCTCCATACATCAAACACCTCAACCACTAGAATTGGGTTGAGGGGCATCATGTTCCTCCTAGTGAGATGCCCTAAAGATTGGCATGAAAGACACGCCTTGCAATAAGTAAAAATATCTCTAAAAAGAGTAGGCCAATAAAATCCACACTATAAAACCTTGGCCGCAGTCTTATTGGGCCCAAAATGGTCTCCACAAGCCTAATCATGGCAAAAAGATAAGACAAATTATTGCTTATGATCAGAAACACACCTCCGGATTACTTGATCCGGACAAATCTTAAAGAGATAAGGATCATCCCAAAAGAAATATTTCACCTGTAAAAAAAAACGATTCTTATCTTGGGTGAACCATTGTGCAGGTGTCATACCCGTAACCAGATAATTGACAATGTCAGCAAATCAAGGTTCACTAGACATTGCCATCAGAAACTCATCAGGAAAGTTCTCATTGACTGTTTAGGCAGCCGGGATAGATGGTTTGCAAACAAATTTTCACACCCTTTCTTATCCCTAATTTTAAGATCAAATTTCTGTAACAAGACGTCCCACCTAATTAGGCGAGCCTTAGCATCTTTATTCGGCATAAGATATTTGATAGTTGCATGGTCAGTATAAACAATCACATAGGGCAATTTGTTGATTCTTTGCCCAAGAACAACCCCTATAGAAAAATCAGAGGCATCACACATAAGCTCAAATGGCACTGTCCAATTTGGAGCTTGAATAATGGGGACTGAGGTCAATGCTCTTCTCAATTGCTCAAAACTCTTATGGCACTCAGGAGAGAAATCAAATGGGCAGTCATTTGCCAAAAAAAAAGTGAGAGGTCTAGCTATCTTGCTAAAGTCCTTGATGAACCTTCTATAAAAACCTGAATGACTAAGGAAAGATCTAATGTCCTTCACACTCTTGGGTGGTGATAAATTAACAATAAGGTCCACCTTAGATCTATCAACCTGAATCCCATCTTTGGATACAATGTGACTAAGAACTATGCCTTGCTTCACCATGAAGTGGCACTTCTCCCAATTCAAGACCAAGTTCTTTTCTATACATCTTTTAAGAATCAAAGAAAGATGATACAAGCAATTAGAAAAGGTAGAGTCGTGAATAGAAAAATCATCCATAAACACCTCTAGGAAGTGCTCTATCATATCAGAAAAGATACTCATCATGCACCTCTGGAATGTAGCAGGGGCATTGCAAAGCCCAAAAGGCATACGCCGATAAGCAAAGGTTCCATAAGGGCATGTGAATGTGGTCTTGTGTTGGTCCTCCAAGGCAATAGGGATTTGATTATAGCCTACATATCCATCAAGAAAATAATAGTATTCATGGCCAGCTAGTCTCTCTAACATTTGATTAATAAAAGGCAAGGGAAAGTGGTCCTTCCAAGTTACCGCATTCAATTTCTTGTAGTCAATGCACACTCTCCATCCCGTTTGGATACGAATTTGTATCAATTCATTATTGGCATTCTCAACTACAGTGACTCCTCCTTTCTTTGGCACAACCTGCACAAAACTCACCCATTGGCTATCAAAAATAGGATAAATTATACCATGATCCAAGCACTTTAGGATCTCTTTCTTTATTGCCTCTTTCATCACAGGATTAGCCCTTCTTTGGGGTTCCTTAGAAGGTTTGGAACTCTCCATCAGATGAATATGATGTTGAACAATGGAGGGGCTAATACCTTTGAGGTCTGACATGGTCCAACCTATGGCTTTCTTATGTTCTTTCAGAAGCTTGATCAACTCTTCTTCCTGTATAGAAATCAAATTAGAAGCAATAATTACAGGGAGAGTGTCATCTTGCCCTAGGAAGGCATACTTGAGGTTGGAGGGCAATGCTTTCAACTCTAATGTGGGGGGCTCAATAATAGTGAGTTTAGGAATGGAGGTGGATAGGGGTCTAAGGGACTCCAATGGTGGTTGGATGCTCTAAACCTCAGATAAGGGGGTATCATCAACACCTTTTAATTCCTGCATACATTCTTGAAATTCCAAATCAAAATCAATCTCAAAGAAAGTATCAACATCATCGGAAAATCCTTGAGGCATATGTACCTCGTCATCCATATCAGGCTGCTTGCCCATCCTAAACACATTAAGGTCCATAGAAGTATTGTCAAAAGACAGTTTCATGAGACCATTCCTGCAATTGATCAAAGCATTACTGGTAGCAAGGAAAGGTCAACCCAAAATAATTGGGATTTGGTCCTTAAAATTGGCAGTAGGTTGGGTATCTAAGACAATAAAATCCAAAAGAAAGATAAATTTTCCAACCTTTAATAGGACATCCTCAATCATCCCCTTAAGAACTTTAACCGACCTATCTACAAGTTGAAGAGTAATTCTGATCGATTTCAGCTCTCCCAATCCCAACTGTTGATAGACATGAAAGGGTAGCAGGTTCACACTTGCACCAAGGTTCAATAAGGCATGATCAATAGTGGTGTTGCCTATAGTGCAAGAGATGGTGGGGCTCCAGGGTCCTTATGCTTGGCTACTACTGGCTGTGCGATAAGAGAACTGATGTTAGTAGCCAAGAATGCCTTGTTGGACACATTGGTGGTCCGCTTTTGAGTGCATAAGTCTTTGAGGACTTTAGCATAAGCGGGGACCTGGGCTATGACATCCAGTAAAGGAATATTCACCTGAACCTGCCTAAAAATATCCAATATTTTCTCCACAGAAGGAGACTTCTTGCTAACCAACCTATTTGGGAATGGGGCAGGTGGGGTATAAACTCTTTCAGGGGTGGTCCTTTTCACTTCCTTAACAGAATCATCTTTGATTTTCTAAACTAAATCATCTGGAATCTCTGCAGGTTCATTAGACGAACGAGGAACATAAGGTGCTACAATGGTCTCTTCAGAAGGGGGAGAGTCAATAGGAGTACGAGATGGTAAAGATTGAGGTGTACTAACCTATTGATACTCACGGTCACTCCTTAAAGCTTATATAGCATTTACCTGGCTTGAGGGCCCTTGATGCTGTTGGCCTTGTGCAACATTGAGTAGAGGAGCTTAGGTACCTTGCTGAATACAAACCTGATGCTTAGGATTTGACTCAGGTTGGCTAGGCAACTTCCCTGTTTCACTCTCATGTAGGATTATGACAAGCTGGGTGAGTTATTTCTCCATATTGTTGTGGCTTATCATAAGAAGGGCTATCTTGTTTTCCATTTCACTCATTCTTGTTGCTTCTCCTGTATTGCTAAACCCTAGGAGTGGCTAATAAGGTGTAAGGAGAGGAGGCCTAGAAGCATGTTAGCAATCAAAGATTGATTGCAGCGGAAGTAAATACAAGAATATGATATCAATGGGAGAAGTCATTCTCAATCAATGAAACAATGCAGGGATCGATTATTACGTAAGCCTCACAGATGCAAGACCTCCAATCGATGATAGCCCTTTCGCGATCATTCCACGCACCACGCAAGCTTTGCGTTCCTACCATGGTCAAGCTATCTCCTCCACAGTTCCAAGAACACAAAAGCTTGGACCACCTCTAGGATCAAACATCAAGAGAGCAAGAGAGGGAGATGACGGTTTCTAGGAGGGATAGAGAGCTTTGCATTTTTGGGTTCTCGTGTGTCATTGTTTTTATTTTTCAATTCCACAAATAATAAATATTTGTCTCACAAAATCCCCAAAAAGGCTAGCTCACATGGGTGTGATATATTGAATTACTAATTGTGACTCAATTATCTACCCATCCAATCTTTCTCTAATAAAAAAGATATGCATTGCTAAAGGAATCAAATATTGGGTTGAATATTCAATATTCACCCACTAAGTTTCCTAACAATCTCCTCCATCCTACTGTAAGATCGAATCTTACAAGAGGATCATGAAAAGGAAGCCATGATCAACCGCTACAGCGTCGATGAATGGAACAAAAAGGAAAGGGGTAGGATCGCAATGGGATTTCATTTAACTTCTAAGAAATATGACATCGAAGATGCTAAGAAGATGTAATAACTTACGCCCAAGGTAAGTAGTTAAAACACGCATCAGTGCCCCATAAAACAATGTTGCGTGGTTCAATATAAGGCATGTATGTGAGACTGTCAATCCTCAATGAACCGATACATCGATCGAGAGATTCAATTACTTTGATTGGACCAGGAGAAAACATTTCAAACAAAATGTTCAAGAAAATAGATAATGTTTCATATATATAACTAAAAGCATTTCAAAAACATTTTGAAGATGCTACCGGATCCGGATTTGGGTCCAATCCCGTATAGAATACTCTCCTCAACATATTCCCAACGTATGGGTTGTGGGTTCCATGTTGGGTATGTCTTTTGAATACAGTCAGACATTGAGAATCCAGCGCACCGATATATAGTCAGAGAAAGACATCAACCGTTGGTACACCAAAAATCTCAACATATGAATGCGTTGATAAGGACCCCTCAGGTCAAGGGACCAATCGTGAACTACTTAAGAGAATTTCATTTTCTTTATAAACTAACAGTACACCACATGTGAAATTTTCAATGACCCAACCCAATGTACACACCGAATGTACATTCACATTTGTGTCTTGGGAAAAGATCCTCCCTAAGCACACACAATGTGACCACCATGCCGGAAGGGATGTCTAGTCCCATCCCCAGTGGTGAATAGTTTTATGTATGAGTACCTAAGGACTACAACTAATCTCAACAACTAATCATGCTAATAAAAAACAAATTTATTAATTCAAATAGAAGGAGTTTTGTACATCAGTGCCAGTCACCCATGGACTTCACCCCCATATTTCTAACATGTTTTTTCAAAAACACTAGGAGGTAACACCTTAGTTATGGGGTCAGATAGGTTATTTGCATTATCAACCTTAGCTATGGCTACATCACCACGCTGAATAATCTCACGAATCAAGTGATATTTTCGCTCCACATGCTTGTTCCTCTGATGAGCTCTTGGTTCCTTCGTTTGTGCTATAGCTCCCCTATTGTCACATAACAGTTGTATGGGTTGCTCCACTAGCTCAGGGACCACCCCTAGGTCTATCAAGAATCTCTTAAGCTAGACACCTTCCTTGGCTGCTTAACTAGCGGCCAAGTACTCAGCTTCTATTGTGGAATCAGTTGTTGACTTCTGTTTGGCACTCCTCCAAATCACTGCACCCCCACCAATCACAAAAACCATCCTAGAGGTAGACTTTTTGTCATCCTTGTCAGTTTGGAAATCCGAATCTGTATATCCAACTACTAACAACTGATCACAAACATATACAAGGAAGTAATCTTTGGTCCTCCTTAAGTACTTGAAGATCCCCTTGACAGCTGTCCAATGCTCCTGTCCTGGATTGGATTGATATCGACTCACAATCCCTACGGCATGACAAATATCTGGCCTGATATACAACATGGCATACATCAAACTTCCTACTGCCAAAGCATAAGAAAATCTCTTCATAGCCTCAATTTCCTTAGGAGTTTGAGGACTTTGTGACTTGGATAAATCGATTCCATGTCTGAGAGGCACATTACCTCTCTTTGAATCCTGCATGTTGAACCTCTCAAACACTTTGTCAATGTAGGTGGATTGTGACAATCCCAACATCCTCTTCTTGTGATCTCTCACAAGCTTAATTCCTAGGATGTAGCTGGCTTCACCCAGATCTTTCATTGGGAATGTTTTGGATAACCACATCTTTACAAATAAAAGTAACTCCACATCATTCCCAATGATCAATATATCATCTACATATAGGACTAGGAAACAGACGACACTCCCACAGACTTTCTTATACACACATGGCTCATCAATGTCTTGTTCAAACTTAGAATCCTTGATAGTTTGATCAAAATGGATGTTCCATGATCTGGAAGCTTGTTTTAGTCCATAAATGGACCTCAACAACCTGCATACCTTGTTTTCCTTTCCTGGGGAGACAAAATCCTCTGGTTGATTCATGTATATGACCTCATCAAGATAATCGTTAACGAAAGCGGTATGTACATCCATCTGCCAGATCTCATAGTCAATATATGCAGCAATCGCCAATAGAATCCGAATGGATTTAATCATCGCTACAAGTGAGAAGGTTTTATCATAGTCAACACCCTCTTTCTGAGTGTATCCCTTCACTACCAGTCTTGCCTTGAAATGTTCCACCTTTCCATCCACACCTATCTTCCTCTTGTAGATCCATTTACATCCTATGGGTTTTACCCCTTCTGGCAGATCTTCAAGAGTCCAGACATGGTTAGAATCCATGGAATCTATTTCACTGCGCATAGCTTCCTGCCATTTCACCGAGTCAACTTCCTTAAGAGCCTCAACATAAGTATAAGGATCTGTGTCTGAATAATCAGACACCCTATGGACTTGTTCTACCTTTTGATCCTCCTTTGTCAGAAGATTCAATGAGTTGGTGGTCTAATAGAGCTCCCACTCCTCCTAGGCTCTTGAGGCTGTTCCTCAACTGTGGGTACATTAAACGGAACCTCTGCCGGCGCAGAGGGTACTTGGTCATTAGTTATTTCTTTAATAACCATTGGATCTAACCTTGGTGAGATCATGTCATCCTCAAGAAAGGCCGCATGCATATTAACTATGACTTTCTGATTAATAGGGTCATAGAAATAGTAGCCTATCGTAGCCTTAGGGTATCCCAAGAAATAACATCTATCTATTTGGGATTCCAACTTATCTGTCTGTTGTTTCCTTATATGTGCTATGCAACCCCACACCTTAAGATGTTAAAGACTTGGCTTACACCGATACCACAACTCAAAAGGTGTTTTGGTCACAGACTTTGTTGGTACCTTGTTCAAAATATAGATGGCAGTTTCCAGTGCAAAACTCCAAAAACTCAATGATAATTTTGAATAACTCAACATGGACCGAACCATGCCCAACAAGGTTCGGTTCCTCCTTTCTGAAACTCCGTTCCGTTGAGGTGCTCCTGGGGCAGTCAACTGGGTTATGATCCCAGCTTCTTTTAGATAGTCTCTAAACTCATTTGATAAGTACTCTCCTCCTCGATCAAATCGAAGGCACTTGATGCAATTACCCAACTGTTTTTCAACCTCCGCTCGGAATTCCTTGAATTTATCAAAGGTTTCTAACTTACAGTGCAACAAGTAAATAAAACCATAATGAGAGTAGTCATCAGTGAAGGTCACGAAGTATTCATAACCATACCTCACCTGAACGTTGATGGGTCCACATACATCTAAGTGTATCAATTCTAACACTGCTTCGGCTCTTCTTCCCTTGTTAGAGAAGGGTTTCTTGGTCCTCTTTCCTTGTAGACACGACTCATAGGTTGGGTAAGGTTTTACCTTCAATGATTCCAAAGGCCCATCCCTCACCAACCTGTTTATCCTTTCTACTTTAATATGACCTAACCTCAGGTGCCAAAGATATGTTGAATTATCTTGGGCTGATTTTCTTTTTAAAGAATTATTGGAGATCTCATTGACCTCAAGTATCAATTTTAAGAGATACAATCTGTTATCCAGTAGGCCAGAAGCAATAAATGAATTATTAAACCAAATAGTTAATTTATTACCAAAAAGGAAAGTGTAACCATCCAGAACAGGCCTACTAATAGAAATAATATTCCTCCTGAAATAAGGAACATAAAAATAATCTCTCAAAACTAAAGTACTATTATTAAAAACTAAAGTAAAATCTCCAATGGCCTCAGCAACGGCCTCAACACCCGTACCCGTTCGCAATCGAACTTCATCCTTACTCAGTCTTCTTGTCAACTTGAACCCCTACAATTAGTTGCAAATATGGGCGGTAGAGCCTGAGTCCACCAACCATGTGTTAGTACGTTCCTCTGACAAATTAGACTCATAAAGGACTAAGGTTTCAGAAATACCTTCTTCCTGTTTCTCCTGCTTCTTTTTCTGAGCAGCCAGGAAAGTATGACATTCCTTCTTCCAATGTCTGTCCTTCTTACAATAGAAACATGTCCCCTTGCTCTTGTTCTTCTGAATTCCCTTATTGCCAATTTTAGGATTTTTTCCCTTGTCAGCCTTCTTCTTCTTGCTCTTGGGTTTTGAGGAAGAAGATTTGTCCTCTGTAGTCAAGACCTCCACTTTCTGTTTCTTGGATGCAGCTTCCACTTCTTGCAACATGTTGCCCAGCTTAGGGAGTTCCACAAAAAGTTTATTCATATTATAATTGACAATAAACAATCCGTAGATCTCCTGAGAAAAAGAGTAGAAGATGACATCCATCTTATAATTCAGCTTAAAGGACGTCCCAAGGTTCTCCAACTCTAGGAACAAGTTCCTCATTTTCATGACATGATCAATAACCCGAGAACCTTGAGCCATCTTCGTGCTATGGAGGAGTGTCACCAATTGATGATGGGCATGGAGTTCTTTCCTCCCATACATCTCCTTCAACTCCTTCATCATGTCCTTGGTCAAGTACAGATCTTTGACCGAATCGACGATGGTCTTCTTCAGAAAACTCAACACAAGGAGCTTTGCTGTAGAGTTTTTCTGTCGAAACAACTCATAGGCAGGCTTAGAATCAGGGTTCTCCTCATTAGGGAATTCAGGCTCTTCTTCGTCCAGGACAGACATTAGACCTTCTGCAGACAGGAGTAACTTGATGTTCCTCCTCCAGTCAACATAGTTAGGGCTGGTCAAAACATGGTCTTTGATAAGGGTGGCATAGTTCATTTGGGTTGATATTTTTAAAATCTACATGATGTACAAAAATTATTATTAGCATGATCTACAACCATTGAAATAATTGGGGTAAGAACAATCAATGGTCAATCACACCCCAAGCTTCCCTCTAGCTTGTAGGGCATGAATTGGAAACGAGCAACCCTCATGCTCTTGACTTAACCTATTGGAGTTCATCATTAGCATCTTGGTTGGGTGGACTATTCTGTCCGTCACTTAGACTTCATATGTCTTTGGCCACCTGAGTGTCATGCCCATTCCTATCGACTGACACACACTCAAGTCAAGTGTTTATCCTTAATTTTGGAGCGAACTATGGTGTTTGTGGATTAATGCCTATATCATAGTGCTTATACCACTGACCACACTCTCTACCTATGACATGTGAGATGAGTGCAGACAATTTCATCAATTCACCAAAATATTATCCTATCGGCATCTAATAAGGGTAGATCAATGAAATTTCTACACTCACCAACTAAGGGAGGCCATGAGAATCCCACCAACCAAGGTTTCCCATATCACACTTGTATTAAAATGAGGGAAAACAGGAACGCATATAAACTATAAACATACATCCAATGTATAAAAATACATCCATCCAATGGAAATAATAAACACAAAAACACCAATGGTTATGGGATAGCATCTTTAATCAACATGAGTTCACAACTAAGACAAACTCACTTTGACTAAAAATGGATGGGAGCAATCATAGCCTCTTATGTTACTCCCACATATGGCAAAATTAGTGTGATAATGCATATGCAACTAACTATTACAGGAAAATTCCAAAACTGTAATAAATTTGGACACTTCGAGTGAGAAAGTCCTTCCTTTAATCATCTCTCCAACTAACCGCCAAGATCCTTGATCCACGATTCACCATCCATGATCCACGATCCAAGATGCATGATTAATGATCCACGATCCACGATGCATGATCTATGATCCACGATCCACGATGCATGATCTATGATCCACGATCCACAATGGTCTCCAAGTGGTTACAATGAATAAAATTTACACTAATTCCAAAAATATTACAATTGTTTCTAAATAAATAAAATTACAACACAGGAAACCAGTCCACCAAATTGGACTGCCTGGAGGATAAAGAAGGAAATTACATACAAAATCACATCCATGCCATGGGTAGCACACACATACATCTAATGCATATAAGTTTTAAATCCCATAACCATAGTCCTCATTATACATATGATGCTCAAAAATTAATATTCTAATATTTTATGTGAAAATACGAAAAACACATAAAATCATCATTGCCATGACAATCCAAGTCACTATGATCATGTGCATCCAATGCACCCATCATACAACCATTACCATTACAACTTATGTGATAATGATTATGTGCATCACATGACCATTATCATGACAACCAGTGTCACTATGGTCATATGCATCATATAGCCCTTACCATGACAACTTATGTCATAATGGTTATATCACATGCCCCCAAAAAATTATCACATACATGCTTACAATAAAATTATTAAACCTTAAAAATATTATAAGCCATTATGCATATTAGGGAAGGTGGGTGAATGAATGAATCTTTCCACCCATCTTCTCCAAGAGATCTTCCCAATAAAGCAAACCAGAATTTTTTTTTATTTGAAAAACTGCTACATAAAAAAGCCAAATTAAAAACACAAACAAGGGAAGATCACATACATAAAGTGCACAAAGGCACATATGCATCACCACACACGGCTGGGCTGCCAAACCACGCATGCGGTAGGCAGCCATGATGCGAGCAAGGGGGGCAGGCCGCGGTAAGAGAGGGGGGGTTTGGGGTGCATGCGGTGGGGGGGGCACGTTTAGGCAGCAAGCCCACGGCCCCTCTTGCCCATGCATCTTAATCCCCAAATTTTTTTTTCTAATAAAAGACTGAATAAAAATTAAGAGCACCACATGCATAATGGAAAAGAGAAAACAGCCCCATCGATACCAAGGCTCTGATGCCACTGTTAGCAATCAAAGATCGATCACAACGGAAGTAAATACAAGAATATGATATCGATGCGAGAAGTCATTCTCAATCAATGAAATAATGCAGAGATCGATTATTACCTAAGCCTCACAGATGCAAGACCTCCAATCGATGATAGCCCTTTTGTGATCGTTCCATGCATCACGCAGGCTCTGTGTTCCCACCACGGTCAAGCTATCTCTTCCACAGTTCCAAGAATACAAAAGCTTGGACCACCTCTAGGATCAAACACCAACAGAGCAAGAGAGGGAGATGGCGGTTTCTAGGAGGGAGAGAGAGCTTTGTATTTTTGGGTTCTTGTGTATCCTTGTTTATATTTTTCAATTCCATAAATAATATATATTTGTCTAACAAAATCTCCAAAAAAACTAGGTCACATGGGTATGATATATTGAGTTACTAATTGTGACTCAATTATCTACCCATCTAATCATTCTCTAATAGGAAATATATGCATTGCTAGAGGAATCAAATATTGGGTTGAATATTCAATATTCACCCACCAAGTTTCCTTTTCTAACAAAGCATTCAATGGATGTCCTAGATGAGGACAAGGGTGAAGGGGGTGAGGAGACAAACCTGTATTTTATGGTGCAAAGTTGGGTCTTTGGAGACCAAGTTGGCCTTAATGATGAAAGTTGGAAGGGCCTGCTTGATTCCCTTGATTCTAGGAGAAATTGAGGTGATTTCTCCATCCTGGATTGTAAGTGTTGCTATATAGATTATTTTGGTAGAGAGCACTCACATTCTCAGTGTTGGAATTATCCACAAAGGTATTGGGGCATTCCTCCATAAGATGTCTAGGTGTATGGCACCAACTGCATATCGACCCATGGTTGACTTGATTAACTGGCATAGAGTCTTTAGGCATTAGGGACTCCAACCTTTTGATGAGGCTGTCAAGTTTGGCCTCTTTGGCTGGAACACCCTCAATGAGATACCCCTTAGTAGTCCTTTCAGCCTCTTGGGAAGATTCCCACTCCCTAGTCTTTTCAGCCAAGTTGGTCAAGAATGTCCATGCCTCATTCTCATCAAAAAAAGAGGCAAAGCCTGCAAGACACATAGATTCTAAAAGTTGCTTGGTCTGAAAGTGTGTGCCCTCATAAATAATTTGGTAAAGCTGCGATAAATCAATACCATGGTGAGGGTATTCTAAAAGGAGGTCCTTGAATCTCTCCATAAACTTAGAGAATGACTCATGTGGTTTCTGCCTGAATTGGAGGATGTCACTCTAGAGCTTATTGGTCTTGTGAAGAGGGAAAAATTTTCTCAAGAAGACAATGGTGAACTCATCCCATGTAGAAATGGAATTTATTGGCAATCCATAGAGCCACTTCTTGGCCTGGTCCTTCAGGTCAAAGTTTATAAACCTCAGCTTAACTGCATCATTAGTTAAATTTTGAACCATAATTAGAACACAAACCTCCTCAAATTCTCTAAGAAAAAGATAGGCATCCTCATTAGCCATCCCATGGAACTGGGGTAGCGTACTGATGAAGTAGGTCTTGAGTTCATAGTTGTTCCCTGTAGTAGCTGGTAGATTGATGCAAGAGGGTTGTGCAGCCCTAGCAGGGTAAAACCTATCCTTAAGAGTCATGAGTTGTTGGTCACCCATGGTCAAAGATGGGGTCAAAGAAGGTGGAGAAGGTGGTGGAGAAGATGGTCTTCTAATAAGATGATTGCTTGAATCACAGGTTCACACTGTAGCCACCTAAACAGATATGAAATCTCCTTTTAAAAAAATTAAAGAAAAATAATAGACTAGAAAAAACCACCAAAAATAAGAGGGAGTCCAAGGTAGATAGTGCATCTGTCCCTCAAGAATCGAAAAGGTGGTTCCAAAGCTGTAAGGTTGCCATATAGGTTGACAGCAAGGGAACCCATATAATCTTCACGAGCCACCTACGGGCGGCTACTAGTGGATTCTGATGTAGAGTGGAGGACTACTATACGTTTCTGTTTTCAATAGCACTCACTATGCTTTCCTATTATCAAAGTTGGTCAGCTCCAAAGATAAGTCACATCCCAATCCATCCAACCAAGTCAAGATGTAGCATCATAGGTAACTTAATCTTATGAGTGACACCAAAAGAGGTAAGGTTTGGGCATATGAAAGACTTTAGATTGGGCGCACAATCTTTGAAACAGAAGAGAAACAAGATGAGGTTTTCAAAAAACTTTTTTTTTTCAAGAAAAAGAAGAGAAGAGAAGAAACTAAAACACTTCGAACTACTTAAAAATTAAAAAAATAAAGTGGACAATAATCACCCCGGCAACGGCGCCAAAAATTTGTTTGCACAAAATAATAACAGCAAGCATACGGACCAATCGTAGCTACGGGTCGAACTCAAGGAGATGTAAGCCACCCTATTTTACTCACTTTAAAGAAATGCAAAGTGAATCAAATGAAAGTATTAAATTAAACTAATTAAACTAACAAAAATTAACACATCTTAACTGATAAGCATCTAGCAATTGAATTGGCGTCCTAACACACATAAGCATCTAACCTATCAATACTAATGCGGATTTGAAGGAATAAATTGCAGCCACACATCACAATCGCAAAAAAAAAAAAAAAAACAAAGAAGAGATTAAAGAGGGGGAGTGAGACTAAGAGATTAGAGATGTAAAACCCGAAGTGGTTTGAACCGGATTGAAGTTGCTTCCTTCTCACACTTGAAATGGAGCTTCCAAATCTGAAATTAAAACAAGAATAATTAAATTAAAATCCTACCATAATGCATAATGATAATAGTAACTAAAAAATAAAACCCTAACAACATGATTGAATTAGAGAGATAGAAAATGAGAATAAAAATAAAAATAATGGAGAATGAAAATTCCTAATAGAATTGAGGGATTAATAGAGATGAGAATACTAATAAAATAAAACTAATAGAAGAAAAAAGAGGTAGAGAATTAGAAGAAGAAATTAGAAAGTAGAAGAATTAAGAGGTTAAGAAGAAGAAGAACATAAAAATAAAAATAAGAAATTGATACTCCCTTGTACCAAAGTTGAAAGTGCATGAACTAATTAGGCTGTGCATAAATGTAATTTGATGAAGCTTGAACACTTGATTAATCTTTGGATAGCTTTCTCTTCCAAATTTCTAGCTCTTCTCACTAGAATTAGAAGCCTAGATTAGAAAGCTTAAAAACTAAACTAGAATTAAATTATTACAACCATATTGAAGACATAAAATTAAAGCATGAAAATCAAAAGCATTACAACCATGGAATTGAAATCATAAAATCAAACTATAACTTAAAAAATCAAAAACTAAAAGAAGAGAAGAAGAAATTTCACTAATGAATTGAACTGCTTTACAAGAGAATGCTAAGGGGCATTTATAGGGGGAAGGAGAGGAAAAGAGATAAGAGAAGAGAGGGAGGGAGGCTTCCAACAATTTTGGGGCTTCTCTCTCTCTAAAAAATCGTGGAGAATGGAGTAGGGTGGAGAGAATCTTCCCCAAAAATTTGATTCTCTTATCTCTTTCCATTTATAACAAGGCTTGATCCCCAAGAAAAAAAATAAAAAATAAAAACTAAGAGAGATAAGAATCCTTGTTACATAAACCTTCTATTTTTCAAAAAGCAACCTTCTAATTTTAGGCTTGTGTTTCCTTATCTTTGTAGGTGTCTTCTCCAAGCAATGAGATCAAGACATCTTTGACTTTTCAACTTTCCAAGGATAAGAGCATCTTTTTTAAAACAAATCTATCCATAGTAAAATCCCAAAAGTGCCCTTAAAAAGTTGAAGGAGAGAGAGTGATGATGATGACTAGGATTCCACTCAAGGAATTAATAAAATGCTCAATCTGTCCTTTAAAAAATGTGGAGCATGGGATGCTTATATAGGCCTCACTGTTGTATTCCTTGCGAAAAATCACCCAATAAACCCAAATCTCGTCCAATTTGGAGTTCGGGAGCCCAAGATATCTCAAGTTGAAGTTGGACTGCTCCAGAGCCTTCCAAATGGAATCTTTCGGCTAATAGAAAAGTCAATTCCAGATTTATCATGATATAAGCACGTAGGCGGCACTTCTGAGCCACAACATCATTTTGGGCCGTCAGATCTGCCTCTAAAAATCGGACTTGATATCAGCCTTCGGATCGATGTCTACTTGAATTTTGAGATAACTTCTGATAATTGCACTACGACCCTTCAAATCTGAACTTCTGCTTTACTTTGTCCCCAGAAAATTTTTGATAATTACGAACAAACCCCTATCCTAAAAAAATGAAAATAGTGGCATGCCATTTTCGCGCGTTGTTACGAAAATGGCTGTAACTTCTTCGTTTCAACTCAGAATCAAGTTCCGTTTGAACCGTTGCGAAGTTAACTCGACAGGATACACATCCATACTATTAATACCTCAAAATTATGCTATGGGGCCCTTTGTATTCACATTCAAATTTGACTAATTGTTGTGATTCTTTCAGTGCTCAATCCAAACTTGATTTTCTCGACTCTTGGATGCTTTCGACTTCTGCCAAACACCACTAAACAGCTTAAAAATGGCTCCTTAGTTTCATTTACCCCATTTTCAGAAGAATTCACCTAAAACCTGAAAACACAAACAAAAACCTCGACTAGCTCCGTTCCAAGTATAGAAGTGCATGCTTTATGGCCCTAAGATTTCGCACATAAATGTGCTCATCAGTTCACTGCAGACTAATTGGGAGGTTATCGATGTCAAGAGGGTGCACCATTTTTTTGAGTTGAGTGACTTCAAGAGTGACTCCCTCAAGTGGTGTCAAGGATGCGATTCGTTCAACATCCATAAGTTGGACTCCGAGGCCTTTCTATATCTTTGGAAGCTGAGTCCTGGTAAGATTTTTGTTTCACTATGTTTGATATTTGTACTTGCATTTTTTTTTAGTGTATCCATTGCTAACTTGTTTTGTTGTCTTGGTTTGGTGTTGTTGTGCAGTGGTCCTACGATCGGACATTGGTGTCTTCCGTGCCAACTTACGGAAGAGGGCTGCTCAGAGGGATGTGGCTTAGATCACTCTCCTCGTAGCTGGTCCTTCTACTGGAGTTGTAGATGCTGGCACCACTTCAGTCTCTACACCTTCTTCTATTGTGGCTGTCGGTGCCAAGCGGAAGGGGGGTCCTGATCCTCTTGGTACCATAAAGACCTCTCGGCGGGTTAGGCTTCCACGATCAAGTTCTATGGCTGCTACACCGAGGCCTTCTACTCCCCCATCCGCTGGAGATAAGGGGGTGGCTTCTTCTTCTGCTGGTGTGACCACTGACCCGTCGACTCCTTCTTCTTTGGTGCTTCCCTGGGAACTCCAGGAGGGTGCGGTCTTGACTTGCCATGGGGTATCTTGAGAGTGGTTGGACCTGGGGAGGCACCCAACTAAGCGTTCAACCTTACAAGGGATGCGTCACTCAGTTCTGGTGCAGTCCCTCTATCAGGCCATGGCTTCGATAAGTCATACCTTTCAATCCATTGCTTTTGTCATTATTGTGTATCTCGTACTCTGGTAGGATTTTTAACAATCACGTCGGTTACAGGTCCAGTATCACACTATAGAGGCAGTGCTCTATCTTGAGTGCTTTGCCTTCCAGGAGATCCAGCAGACACACAAGCTGCGAAGCATGGAGAGGGAGCTTCAAGAGCATAGGGTTCCTTGAAAGGACACCGTCTTCTGCGAGCAAAGGATGGCTGAGGAGCTAAGGGCCGTGTCTTCTCAGAGCGTGGCTATGGAGGAGCTAAGTTCGGCCAGGATCTGTGCCTTGGAGGAGGAGCTTCTTATCATGAGGCAGAGTCATAAGGTTGAGCTGGCCAAGGCCGGTAAGTGGGCTATGGCGGAGTTTCAGAACTCCTCGGTGCTCATGGATCTATTCTACGAGTATAACCAGGAGATATAGAATGCGGGGATCCAGGATCTGGCCGCTTATGTACTTGAGGAGATTTTGGGTTATGACTTCTCTCGGTTCACGAATGTCGCAGCGTTGACCTCGGTAGTGACTGTGGCTACCGATGTTCTATCTAGGGAGAGTGTTGTGGCGCTTGAGGAGGGCATTACTCTGCATGAGGTGGGTGCGACACGTCCGCCTGAGGCTGAGATGGCTTCCCCTTCAGAGGAGGATGTGACTCCCCCAGCAGATGCTTCTTGACTTTCTATATATATTTCCTTTTCATGTCGAATCTTTGGACTTAAAACTTTGGGTTATAAATATTGTGTCTTTTTACACTTGATACTTGTAGTTAAATTCTCACCTTCCTCGCGTACTGTTCCATGTGGTTTGTGCGTATGGTCAATTGACCTTGGTAGTCATTCGATCTAGGTGACCTTGACCTTTGATAGTTCTTAGTGTTTATTGGTCTAAGGACCTTGGTGGCCTTGCGCCTTGGTGGCCTTACGCCTTGGTAGTCCGTGGACCTGGGTGGCCTTGGGCCTTGGTGGCATTAGGCCTTGGTAGCATTTCACCTTGGTGGTCTGGAGACCTTGGTGGCATTGCGTCTTGGGGGCCCGGAGACCTGGATGGCCTTGGGCCTTGGTGGCATTATGCCTTAATGGTCTAGAGACCTTGGTTTCATTTTACCTTGGTGGTCCGGAGACCTTGGTGGCATTTTGCCTTGGTGGTTCGGAGACCTTGGTGGCATTGTGTCTTGGTGGTCTGGAGACCTTGGTGGCCTTAGGCCTTAGTGGCATTACGCCTCGGTGGTCCAGAGACCTTGGTGCTTTGGAGGTGGTTTGTAGACCATGGTACATTGAAGGTGTTCGACCACCGGGTAGGAGTAGGCGAATGTATCCCAAAATCAAACTTTACTTCAAATCTCAAATAAAATTTCAAATTATCCTTGAAAACTGTAATTTAACCTACTGTGTACCTGGCTGACACCCGACCATGCTACTGCTACTGCTACTACTACTGGTAGTACTTCTTCAGGTGTTCTGAGTTTCAGGTGCAGTCTATCTTCTTGCCCAGCGATGTTTTCAAGCTGTAGGTCCCTGGGCGTATCTGCTTGGAAACTATGTAAGGTCCTTCCTAGTTTGCTGACAGCTTCTCTTCCTTTCATGGCTGCGATGCACTGGCCCTTCTTAGGACTAGGTGTCCTTGGTGGAAGAGCCTTTCTCTTACCCTCGCATTATAGTACTTGGCTGTTCGCTGTAATATGCCACGTTCTTCAGTAGTGCCAAACCTCATCTAGGAAGTCCAGGTTAGCTCGGAGTTTGTTTCGTAAGTGCGCTCATTGAAGTGCAGTACTCTATGGGACATGCCGAGGACCTCTATTGGTGCCAATGCCTCTGTGCCATATGCTAGTCGGAATGGCTTTCTCCTATGGGTGTCCTTATTGTGGTTTGGTACGCCCATAGAACACTTGGTAGTTCCTCGACTCACTTCCCCTTGGCTCCTTCTAGCCTTTTCTTGACCCCTTCTAGCAATGTTCTGTTCGTCACCTCCACCTGACCATTGGCCTGTTGGTAAGCTACCAAGACAGGCCGATAGTCAATGTTGTAGATCTGGCAGAATGCTTTGAACTTGGGGTTGTTGAATTGCTTCTTGTTGTCGGAGACTAGGATCCTTGGTACCCCAAACCTATAGATGATGTTGTCACAGACGAACTTCTCCATTTCATTCTCTGTTATCTTGGACAATGGTTTACCCTTGACCCCTAGGTGAAGTAGTCTATGGCGACCACCAAGTATTTGTGATTGTCGGATGCTGCTATGAAATTGCCTAGGATGTCCACCCCCCACATGGCAAAAGGGATGGGGTTGAGGATCGATGTCAATTTAGTGGTTGGCAGATGGGATACTGGGGTGAACAATTGACATTGCTCGCAGATCTTGGCGTATTGTATGGCCTCTTCTTGCATCTGTGACCAGTAGAATCCCTGGTGGAGGACTTGGTAGGCTAGGGCTCACCCTCCCATGTGACTTTCGCATATCCCCTCATGGACCTCTACTAGGGTATACTTGGCTCCCTTAGGTCCTAGATACCGGAGTAGTGGTGCTGTGACCCCCCTCTTGTATAGTACTCTGTCCATAACAGTGTATTTTGTAGCTCTCATCCTTATCTTCCTTGCCTCGAGTTTGTCTTCCAGTAAGACATCATTTTGTAGGTAGTTGAGCATAGGGTCCATCCAGCTAGGCCCTTCCTCAATCTCATTAACCTGTTTCTCCTAGTATGTTGCTCATATAATATCTCGATGTAAATAGCACTGGCCAAATTTTGGAGCTTTTCGTTGGCTAGTCGGGATAAGGCATCAACGGTGGCATTCTCGATCCTGGGACCTCGGACCATCTCAAATTTCTCGAACTTGATTATTTCTCGAACACATGCCAGGTATGATGCCATTTGCTCAACCTTCACCTCATACTCTCTGTTCACCTGATTCTCTATAAGTTGGGAGTTACTCTGGATGGATAGGTGTGTGACTTGGATGGCTTTGGCTACCCGGAGTCCAGCTAGTAATGCCTCGTACTTTGCTTCATTGTTGGATGCCTGAAAGGTGAATCAGAGAGCATACTGGATTCAGAAACCCTCGGGGCTGGTGAGTATGAAGCCAGCCCCGCTTCCTTCTGCGTTGCTCAAACCATCCAATCTCCCACGATCCATAATCTTGTTTCTCTAGCTCTTCTGTCCCTGGCTCGATCTTAAACAGGGTGCTTTCAGCGACGAAGTCTGCCAAGGCTGAAACCTGATGTCATTCTCACTTAACTCTACTACACAGGCTATCAATTATCCAGAGACGTCTGGCTTGTGCAATACCTTCTTCAGTGGTATGTCGGTGAGTACTATGACAGTGTGGGCTTGGAAGTCTGGTCGCAGCTTCCTAGCTGCGATCACCAACGCGTAAACTACCTTCTCGATCCTTGTGTACCTGGTCTCTGTGTCAATCAGAACATGACTGACATAATAGATGGGTCTCTATATCTAACCCTCCTCCTTCAACAGTATTGCGCTCACCGTGATTGGGGTAGCGGCCAGGTAGATCTGCAGCTCTTCATTGGGCTCTGGTCACCCAACCAGTGGTTTCTTCAGGTACTCCTTCAGTTCCTCGAATGCCTTTTGACACTCCTCCGTCCATACAAAGTGTTTAGGACTTCGGAGGTTCTTCAATGTCTTGAAGAATGGTAGGCACTTGCCTCCCGACCGTAACATGAACCTTGAAAGGGCGTCGACCCTTCCATTCAATCTCTGCACTTTCCTGAACATCCGAGGTGGTGCCATCTCTTGGATGGCCATGATCTTAGATGGGTTGGCTTCTATTCCACATACTGAGACCATGAACCCTGGGAACTTCCCTTTTCAGTACCGAGAATGCTTCTTCTAGGTCGGTCAGGTGTTGATGAGCTTGGACACCTTTCACGAACATGTCATCCACATACACCTCCATGTTGCGTTTGATCTGTTCCTCGAACATCTTGTTGACCATCCTCTGGTAGGTGGCTCCTACGTTCTTTAGTCCAAACGGCATGATGCGATAGTAGTAGTTCTCCTTGTCTGTCTGGAATGCGGTGTAGGACTCATCATCCTCATGCATGAGGATCTAGTAATACCCAGAGTAAGCATCCATGAAGCTCAGCATCTCATGGCCAGTGGTTGCATCGATCAACAAGTTGATCCTGGGTAGTGGGTACTCATCCTTTGGGCATGCCTTGTTCAGGTCTCTGTAGTTGACGCACATTCTCCACTTCCTGTTTGGTTTGGGTACCATGACCGCATTTGCTAGCCAGGTTGAGGACTTCTCTTCTCTGATGAATCCTAATCGGCTCAACTTCTCGACCTCTTCCTTGATAGCTGTTTATCGGTTGAAGAAGAAGAAGAAAGAAGAAAGAAGAAGAAAGAAAGACAGAAAGAAAGAAGAAAGATAGAGTCAAGTTGGGTTGGACCGGGCTCAGTCCAAGGCTTCAACCCTAACCCAGCCCGACTCTGAGTCATGGTCGAAAATTCCCAACCCTGACCCACCCTTAGGGTCAAAGTATCTCAACCCAGGCCTATTTGGACTCAGGACAGGCTCGGCCCGTTAAAGCCAAACTTGCAGCCTTACTACCTCCCATGGGATCCTATGCATGCGGGACTTGCACTAGGTTATGCCATTACGTCCTTGTACCCACAAACTTGTATTTTCAACTGCCAAAATTGTGTTCTATCTTGGACCTAACCTTCATTATCTTAGTTGTCCAAATCCTTGCTTTTTTGGATGTAACAATGAATAATATGCTTCATCCTGCCCGAGTCTCAACCTTTGTTATCCTTCTCAGCTACGGTCTCTTGTTTTGAGTGATCATATTGGTTTGAGATAATAGACCTAAAGAGAGACTAGAAATTAATAACAAAATTTCAGGAATTCAAAAGAATGTGCTCAAAATCCGTCTTAAGTGCATTTTACGTCAATTTTTACAATATAAATAGGATGGTTTGGACCCATAAATGGTGCCCCTCCTTTGCAGAAAGAGCATTAAATTAACTATATCTAGGTTGATTGATGTACTACAGATTTCTTGGTTGAACTATATGATTTATTGGCCTAATTAATCTAATTTTTTAAGGATTTAACATTTCTTGGTTGATTGTTGTAAAGTTCTGTGACTCATCAAGGAACTTTTATGTCTCAAATATTGAACCTAATATTCAAGACCTGGTTGAACATAATTCATTGTCTTACAAATAATTATCTAACACGCATGACTACAACTGTCATTATATGATATTAGACACAAAAACACTGTAATATATTTAAATTTGCCTCGAATTTGGAGAAGCCATTCTACCAAACTATCCAACTCCTAGTGGAGTTGCCAACAATAAAAAATCATATGAGATGATTCTAAACTTCTTACAAACATTCCCAAAAATTGCCACACAAATTCTCCACATCATCTTATGTCCAACAATGTTCCACACTTCAATATTATTACAAATGTTTTACATGAAGGTCTACTCCTAGCTTGATTGCATTTCATTCAAGCTTTATTTAGTAGAACTTGATTGCCTTTATTTGATTATAGCTTCAACGACAAATTTTCTTTTTTTGGTCAAATCACAGACAAATTTATAAACATCAATGCAAAATCGCTTTTTGGAGATGTTAGATCTTGTGACACAGAAGAAGAAAAAATGTGTTGCAACCTATCAAATAAAGTGGGTGATGTACATGATACCAAGTTAATATTTGATTCTGCACCAATTGATGTTTTAATAATATTTAATAAAAATGGGCCTACTTCCCATAGTCTTTTAAACACTGACTAGCTTCAAAATCATGCATTAATTAAGAGCATTTTCTTTAAGAATAGCAGATTTCTTGGCCAAAGATGCTGCTAAAAATCCATGTCTACCAGCTCTCCGAAAAACTGATGGAAGATGAGCTCTTTGTGGATGCTCATTGTAGACTGAGATATTGGTTTCGTAATATGTAAATTTGTTTGAGGGCTTGCCCTTTTCCTTGCTGATGGCAAAGTTGTAGGTGGGCTAAGGGGGTTTTAGCATTTTGTTTTTAGTTCTCGTTGTCTTGTAATTCTTTTGTTCTTTTAAATACAAATGACCTTTTAAAGAAATGGTCTAAGGAAATACTCAATTAATTCTCATTTATTTTTTAAGAAAGATTTCTAATTTCTAAAAAGTCCAGAAGACAATAGGACTTCTTACATTATGTATCTCATCTGACCACAACAACCATGTAGAGATTGTTGAATATTCGGGAATCCCTACCCCGGTGACATTTATAGTGAACTGTTGCTTCTCATTCAACGATTTAAAAGATAGAACATTGGGATTAACAGTAACATTTGCTAGTGTTTGTGGCCCAATTGTCGCCTTGTATGTAGAATTTGGTAAGCCGACATTCGTAACCGTCCTCCGGATAAATCTTTTGAAGGGTGTTCCGGCAGTAATTGGAGTACCCATAGAAGGATAGTTTAAAGAAGAGTCGGTTCCACTAGACTTGGCACAAGTAACATTCTCTCCAGCAATGAGCTTAATATAATCCGGACCAAAACCCAACTCGCATAATGCTTGTATATAGTCAGGTTTCAAGGTATCATACACAAGACCTGGATTGACAGCATTCAGTGGATCGATTTGTCCAGCGCCATAAGCCAATTCAGCCTGATTGTCATAGGAGGAATTTATGGGAGAAGCTACAAGACAAACAGAAAAATAATTGATTGGGTTAAACCTAGAAGGAATTCAGTAATCCTTGATTATGGGACTTTAGGGCCCAGGGGAAAATGGATAAATAACCTGTTGTCATGAGAGCAGATTTAATTCCGGCTGGAGACCATGAGGGATGAAATGTTTTGACATAGGCAGCAGCACCAGTTGCATGAGGGCAAGACATAGATGTTCCAGATATAATGTTGTAATTTACGGAGCGCTTGTCACCTTCGTAATCTGAAACTGTGGCTTTAGGAGACCATGCTGCTAATATGTCTACACCCGGGACACTTAAGTCTGGCTGCTTGTAATACAAAAAGAATAAGAAGAAGAATGTAAGAGGAAATCTTTCATTAATGGGTAATTACACCAATGAACATATTGGCAAGAAGATTTGGGATAAGAACAAAGTTGGAATGCTGCTCAATCAAGGGTAAAAATAGTATTAGGATCTACTCCTTCAAATGGTCATAAAACTACTACTTAAGGATTGTAATCTCTCAAGATTATTCATTGTGATAATTATCTTACACTGTGGATGTAGGTTGAATAAAAAACCAAACCACGTTAAGATTGGTGTCTCCCCTGTCTCTCTTCTTCTTCTCATCTTCTTCATCCTTCTCTTTTAAATTTTTAAGAAAGCAAAATATGTTACTGCTTAAATAAATAAATAAATATATGTGGGAGTGTGTGTGTGTGTGTGTGCATATATCGATGACTCCCACTATTAATTAACAAAATTTATTATGTAAAAAAAGTTGGAAGTATGCAAGGTACTTGACCGATACTCCAAAAGCTCCAAAGCTAATTGAACGTGTTAAATCAAATCCTTTAACCTATCCCATACTAGGTTGGCCCAATCTAACACACATACACTAGAGTGGGCCCCACTAGGCACATAACAAATTACCTTGGGAACTTCTTGTGAAATATTATTGGGTCCTCTGGAAGAGAAGAAAGACACAAGTGGAGCTTCAGAATCATGAACTGCTTGACTTTTGTAAATCTTTGCCACAGGGATTCTGCAAGAAGGTAGATATATTGATCCCATTAAAAAAACTGCAAATTTTACTTAACCTATAATTAAGAGAGGATGCATGTCTCCCATGTAACCTGGTAGTATTCAAATAGAGCTTTAATTTTTTGCCATCTGCAATGCTGATGGCTGTTGCCGGTAAAGGATAAGAATAAGCTGTATCAGTATATCCAGTATCATCTACCATCACCATTCCCTGAGCATCAGCAAGGAAGGGTCCGCTACCATCAGAGAATGTATCACAGAAGACAATCTTCCCTTTCACAAAGTCTTTGTCCAAGGAGCCAGGGTTACATGCTCTGAATCAATGAATAAAGAAAATAATATTCATTAAAAACCACAAAGAGAAAGAAAAGGTAGAAAATGGACATCATGAGTACTAATATGGGAAGGATTTAAACCTTGCATCTTCAGTGCTAGGGTTATGTGCGGCCTGATCACCTGCATATATAATTGGGGATGCCTTTTTCTCAGTTTCGAAAGTGTTGATAGCATATCCCTGATTATCAAAGAAGGAAATTAATACTGACAACATATTTATTGTCCAATGTAAATGGTGATTGATAAACACATCTTATTATCCATTAAAAAAAACTAAACTAAAATTCACAACTGAAATTTTCATAGTAGCTAAACAGATAATTTTCTAGATTATTTAATGGTTGTTTCTTCAACATGAAGAAGCACTCTCACCACCACGGTAATCCGATTGCCTGTTGTGACATTGCTTATGAACCGACGATCTGTGTTGCTTGCTGCTACAGTTAACATCCATGGGGCAAGATTTGTGATTGTACCTATTTCTGGTCCAAAGTTTCCAGCAGATGTAGAGGTAAAGATCCCTTTCTCCATTGCATGGAATGCTCCAATTGCAATAACATCTCTATAGAAAAATAAAGCATCTGGACCCCCAAGGGAAACTGATAAGATATCAACACCATCTTCAATCGCATCATCAAATGCAGCCATTATGTCATGGTCAGCACAACCAGATTTCCAGCAAGCTTTATAGACAGCAATCCTTGCAGAGGGAACAGCTCCTCTTACAGTCCCTTCAGCAAGGCCAAAAAGGCTTTTATTTTTAACTTCAACACCTGCTACTGTAGAAGCAGTGTGGGTTCCATGTCCTTCAATATCACGGGGGGATTTCTCTTCCTCTTCCGCGTATTTATTGTCGGAATAAACAAGTATAGTATAAATAAGGCAGCAGAAGTCAATCATGAAAGGGACCCAAAATTCTTACTTGTTACAAGTAATGTTTTGGCAAATACCCTTCCATTTGATTGGTGGAGGACCGATCCCTTTATCACTGAAGCTCTCAGATTCAGGCCAAATTCCACTGTCAATCATGCCAATAATGACATCACTCTCAATGGTAGGCATTCTTTGTACAGTGCTTGGGAAACCCAAGAAATCCCATGATCTTGTTGTGTGAAGTTGAAGGGTTCTACTTGGAAATACAGAGACTACATTTTTCATCCCTGCAAGTTTGTGTATTGTAAGATAGTTATACATTTCAAATGTTGGCTATTTTTTTTTTAAAAAAAAGAAAAGGGGTGGGTACCTCGTAGCTTTCTTTGCTCTTGTTCTGTGAGCTTAGCTGCAAATCCATTAAAACTTTTTCTATAGCTGTAAACTAAGGATTCGCTAGCTGAGCTGTATCAAAAAAAAAAAAAAAAAAACTTGAAACTTTGGTATCCAAAGAAAATCCACATTTTCAATTGAACCAAACAAATATGGAAATTAAGACAGAAAATTAACAATATAAATTTATACCTTTTATCAATAAGGACTTGTTCTAAGATGCGCAAATGGACAGATTCTGTGGTGGAGTAGTCATCCTCAGCCCTTGAAAGTGCACCCATATATACAATATAAACCTAAAGAGAAGAACTCTATCACATAAAAAATTCACTAGGAGAAGGAAACCCATCTTCTTCTTTTCGTAATAAGTGTAAGGGAAAAGAATCCCTTTGTTAGTTCAAAGAGGGGAAGGGATTAGCAGACATTTTCATAAGAGAGGGAGGGATTAAAGAAAAGCAAAGATAAGTAATTTGATACAAATAGTGGTTCCAAAATGAAAAACAAAACAAAAACAAAATTTGCCGAAGTGATAAAACAAAAAGAAGGACTAAGAAACAATATGATTGTAGATGATTGCTTTCCTTCTTCTCTATATCAGCAAAGACAATAAGACCATTGAGAGAGGCCGAGACACGACAATCAAGAGAGTGATTAGCCATGACTGAGAGCTAAAACTACACGAGTTAGTCATTGAAGGTTGCGCTCCAAATCTCATTCACCTTCTATGACACTCAAATATTAAGCCTTCCAATCTCTCTCTCTCTCTCTCTCTCTCTCTCTCTCTCTCTCTCTCTCTCTATATATATATATATATATATATATATATATATATTGATTGTATAATAGATGGAAGCAGTAGCTCTTGCTTTACATAAATATATATAGATAAGGTCATATCATATCTTCAGATCATTAGGGGCAGGCGTAGCCATGTATGGTAAAACTAAAGAAATTCGTTTGGAAATTAGATCAAATATTTGACATGCAATTAGGATACTACTGTCGGCCAGCTACCATTTTGGCATGTATATGTAAATTTAAGGTTGTCATATATGATTTCACTATTGTACCAAATAAGAAAAGAAATCTGTTTCCAAATATAATTAGTCATAATTCGATCCTTATCAGATTGGTTTGTATTAACATATATTCAGCCAATGGGTTGGCATTGACCCATTTTGGCATGTTATATCTTCCATGAATCTCATCTGTACAGCTCAACGATAGCACATTAGCTACTACTTACGAAAGATAGCAATAGTTTAGCATCTGTTTTGATTCTTTTCCTTTCATCATGGAGTCAATCATTCTATTGTAATTTTTATATATATTCAGTATATTCAAACTATAGCGGACCACGACTAAATAACCAAAATAAACCAAAATTGTACTGGACCAAAATTGATTGAAGATCGAAATTCCTGAACGGTTTGGTTTTAGTCTTACTCATTCTCAGACCAAAAACGATTCGACATGACGGAAACCGGACGGACTGACCCTTTTACACCCCTACCTATCTAAATTTTTCTTAAACCATTCCTTTAACACCTAAACATGTATTTACAATTGTGAGGTAAAAACGAAAGTTATTAAATTAATTATTAGTTCCCTATAAGACGTTAAAGTTATGTTCCCTTTTTTTGCATATTGTTTCTATTTTACAACATTTCTTTCTTTAATATTTTATTAATTAGGGAAAATTATGTCCCCCTCCCCTGTACTTTGCCCTAATTACACATTCCTCCCTTTAGTTTTCCCACCTTACATTTTGACCTCTTATGGCTGACGGTGTTAAGGTGCTGTTAGTTAATGGTTTGAAAAGACAATATTACCTTTTACTAACAAATTAAAATTGCATTTTCAATTCTACCCTTTTCATCATCTTCAACCTAAAACACCTCTTTCTTTCCTCTACCGCCAACAGTAGCACCACCACCACCACCACCACCACCATCACCATCAACACCACCATTACTGCCGTTGCCTCCTCTTCCTCCTCCACCGCCAGCACCACCACCACCGTCACCATGGATGGTGATATACGAGGGTCTAACCACCTGCCAATGAAACTCAAATATGATATTAACTAATTAATGGCCAAATAGAAAGCTAATATTTAAGGATCCCAAAAGATGGTTTCATGACAGCTTGCATCAGAAACCGGAAACACCTTCTATACATCAAGCTCATTCCATGGTTTCAGATTGATTTTTGAAATTATTAATTATCTGTCCAACAGTTTTTTCTTCATATTTTGTGTGATTATTTCCCTCCAAGGACACCTACTTCGATCCAGTTTTGGGACCCATTTGGGCTGTGGTCTTTTGGCAATAAGAAATCTCCATCTCAGTATGGTGGTACCCTGTTTTTTTGGCCTATTTCTCTTAAGAACAAAAATACATTTAAAAAATTCACAGGTACACAGTTAAACCAATTGTATCAAGAGTCTTGATTCAAGGCCAGATGGGAAGAAATTCTAAGTTACCGAACTGCTACAGAAAACCATCTATAAAAACCCCTAACCTGAAACCCCTTCCTGAAACACTCATTACTAGCTTCAAACCCTACCTGAAACACCTCCTTGAAACCCCTATTATTGCACTGTCGATTTCTGAAACCCCCTAACTAGCTTCAAACCCCACCTGAAACACCTCCTTGAAACCCCTATTATTGCACTGTCGATTTCTGAAACCCCCTGACTAGCTTCAAACCCCACCTGAAACATCTCTATGAAACCCCCATTACTGAGCTGCTGATTCCTGAAACCCCAAAGGGTATCAGCAGCGCACTTTACTGAAACAACTCCTCTCCCTGAACCAATACTTGCCAATCCACCTCCCTGAAACTCCGTGCTCGCATCCCACCTGACCTTGCGGGTCCATGGTGACCTGCAAATTCAGGAACTAAAAATAAAAAATAAAAAATAAAGCTGTTTCAGATGCGTTACGGGTGTTTGACTGATCAGAGCTTGAAGAAGACGAGAACTCCTCTCTTGTCAATGATGATATTTGTTTAAAAACAAAAGAAACCCCCAGTTTTAGTCTTTCATATGCACAACAGGGGTCTTGGATGGGTTCTTTCATGGGTTATTTTTTGGCCAGCTCTGGCACTAAATGAACAACAGCAGAGTTGGGGGTGAGGCCGTGAGGGAGGGACAAGGATAAGTGGTGGGGGTGGGGAGTTGCAGAGGGCAGAGAGTGAGTACCTTCTGATCGTCGGCTATTTTAGGTTAGGAGGTTGCAAGAAAAGGGGTTGGAGGAGGAGGAAGAAGAAGGGTAAAAGGGTTACCTACGGTTAGGGTTTAGTGAAGCGGAGAGGAAGAGATGGAGGAACTCCATTTTTGTTCTCGCCGGAGTTTGCAGGAGAAGGGGTTGAAGGAGGAAGAAGAAGAAGAAGGGTAAAAAGGTCTATTCATATGAACCCTTGTTAGTTTGAGGATTAAACCAAAAGGGTAAATGGATCATCTCACAAGGATCCAGGGTTACTTAAGGGATTTTGAAAAATTTTATTATGCCACATCAGCACTTAATAGAGAGACGCTAACGACAAGATTGTAATAGTAATTTTATTCAAAGTAGAGGAGAGGGGTATGTAAGGTGAGAAAACCAAGGAGAAGAACGCATAATTAGGCCAAAGTACAGGAGAGGGGAATGTAATTTTTCCTATTAATTATTATTTCTTACTTAAAAAAATTAATATAATAATATATTTGAGAAGGTCGATCTGTACACTTAAAAAGCCTTCCCTTATTGGGACAAGATTCTCTGAGCTACTGGGCTTTGGGCAGAAAAAGTTAGCACCTTTGTGTATATATCTCTGTCCTCACATATAATGACTCTACCACACACATAAGTATAATACCGTTTTGTCACACGTCTTTAGGGTGCCACACGTCTTTGTATACGCCTTAGGCTTAGAGAGCCTTCACCTTTGTGTATATATATTTCTCTCCTCACATGAAATGACTTTGCTGCCCATATATGTATAATACCATTTTGTCACACGTCTTTAGTATGCTCGTTACAACCCTTATTAAGGGAACCCTCGCTATTATTATATACAAATTCCAGCTCTCACTCAAAACTTCAGCCAGGCCCAATCCTATTTCCACATGAAGCGCAGTGGACTAGGTTCATGACCTCATGTCTACTCATGCTCAGGCCCAGGCCAAGGCTAAGGTACCCCAGCCCCCAGCCTGGCCTGGACCTAACCTTTGACCCAGTGGCACCCTTTCTTATTAGCATTAATCCTCTCTATGATCCATGTTTTTTTAGTAGTAATATACGGCGATATGGTATGAATATGAATTTTTTTTAATAATAATTGGTGTTTTGATATGAAATCAGGCTGATACGACCAGATAATATCGGTATCAATATCTGCGAGAATTAATATGCCACGTGAACTAAATCCATGCGTACTACTATATCCTTGTATATGGTTAATTTTGAATTTAAAAGATTTACTTTGCTTATTGATTAATTTCAATTAAATTAAAACTTAACATATGACCAAAGGACTAGAACTGACTGTCGATCAAATTCGTGTATTATCTAACATACCACATGGCCATAATTTAAGTTATTAAATTAAATTTTTGGCCAAAGGTTGTGGGAATGGTCATGCACAAAATCGTTGGATGGTGACAATAGGGTGATAAATTTGGATCCTCTACAGTGCGGGCATCTGACATACATTAGGATAAGGTCATATCATATCTTCAGATCACTAGGGGCAGGCGTAGCCATGTATGGTAAAACTAAAGAATTTGTTTGGAAATTAGATCGAATATTTGACATGCAAATAGGATAATACTGTCAGCTAGCTACCATTTTGGCATGTATATGTAAATTTAAGGTTGTCATATATGATTTCACTACTGTATTCTTCTTTTGATTGTCGTTTGTCTTGTTCTCGTAAGTTATTTAATATAGAGGTATAAATAGATTTCAAAATAATTTGAAAGTAATTTAGCATTATGTCATTATTTAAAGCTGCAATTTTTTTGTATACACATGTGAAATGATAACATTTATTCCCATTGAAAAAAAAAATTGTGTTATATTAAAACATCAAAAAATAAAATAATTTTCTTTTCACTAACCATATTTCTCATTGAGTTTATTTGCTTCAATTTTTTTTTAATGATTTTGGTCAACATCTAATTCTAAAATACTGTTTTGAAAACTGATTGAAATAATTTTCTTTATTGAAAAATAATTAATAGGAAAGACCAAGGGCAATAATCTCAATACATAGTGATACGTAACCTATTCAAGAGACTCCATCTATGTAAATATCGGCATGATTGACAGTGGATTAGGGGAGTTGGATTTGACTTGGTGTTGTTGGGAGGTGATTTGGTTGGGGCGGGTTTGATGGGTTTGATGGGTTGGATGGGGCGGGTTTGATGGGTGGGGCAGATTTGGATTTGACGGTAAGAGATCGCGAGAGATGATGAAGTGGTGTTGTAGGTTGTAATCGGGAGGAGCTTGAAGATTCGGATTGGTTTGACAACTATATATCTTCAAACCTACCATGTTATATGGTCATACGGTTATACGGGTTATACGATGGGGATGGAAACGGATCGGATTCGGCTCGGATAGTGATATATCTACATCTGCATCTGATTAGCTTTCAGACAGATTCGGATAATGCTAAACGGATACGAACACGAATACGGATTGGATATTTTATCCGTTTACATGTAAATATAGCTTTTCGGATAGCAATAGTCTATTCGTAGCTGCATCCGTTTAACTTTCGGATGGATTCGAATAGTACTAAAAGAAGAATACGAACACGAATACGAAAACAAATTTCGACTATTCATTTACATCCCTAATATATAATTGCAAAGTACATCACCAAAAAATTCAAACACCGCCGTTCCGTTCCCATTGCTCAAGATATGTTTTGGTGTGCTACCTACTTACTATATCTTCAATTCCTAGAGATTTTAAGGATACATTAATTTGGGAAAGAAAAAGAAATATAGGAGCTGATCCAGATGATGCAACACAAAACATATCTTGATGGCCGAGCTAGGCTAGGCTTCCTCATCTTAATTTGTTTTCTAATTCTTCGTATTGTTTGAGTTATTGATCGAATTCAATACCAAATATTGTTCTCATGTTTTATTTTTCTTAGTTCTAATTTATATTTGTACATGCATTTTGAATGATAAGAGTAGAATCTATATGTTTATATTTTATTCAAGAATACTTTTATGTGACAACAAACAAAAGAAAAACCCCATTTAAGTTGGCAGGACAGTTGGTTTGGAAAATGTATTTCATATATATATCATGTGTAAAAGTGTTTTCTCTTTCCATATGAACTATAACGACAAGGAGCTTCAACGTAGGGATGTAAATGAAAAGTCGAAATTTGTTTTCGTATCCATTTAGCATTATCTGAATCCGTCCGAAAACTAAATGGATATCGATATGGACAGGGTATAGCTATCTGGAAAGCTATTATACATGTAAAATGATAAAATATCCGATCCATATCCATGTCTGTATCCGTTTAGCACTATCCGAATCCGTCCGAAAGCTAATCGGATGCGGATGTGGATATAACACTATCCGAGCCGAATCCAATCCGTTTACATCCCTACTTCAACGTATTGTTCGGTCTTTAGACTCTTCTCTTTAGGCTTCTCTGCTTTTTTCAGGATCTTGTCTCTGTTTAATTTGTTACAGGATGACGGGCATTCTTTGGAGCCAAATCTTAATTTGAGTTTTTCCTCATGATATTTTCAAGGGCTGGCTCTATGATGTCAAATAATTTATAACCTTAATGATACATAATGTTTTCTAATTAGTGTAATAATATATAAGGAAAAATGTTTTTGGTTCTTGGGGGCAGACCATGCCCAGACATAGTGGAGGGCAAAATGACTGCCTTGCCCCTCATGAAATGTGGAAATCCCATCCCGAGAGGCCAATGCACGTTCGTATTGACTACCGGGTACATGTGATCCATGTGTTCCTGAGAGAGAATGTTCTCCATAACATCATTTCATTTATATATTTGAAAAATGTGCCTAACGTTTTAATGGAGCCCCCATCTGACTTAGTGTCTATAAAATATATGGTGTCCGGCTTCTCTGATAATTCCAGTTCATCATTTTCATAACTGCCTGCCTATAGGACTGATTTTCCACAGCCAGAAGCATATATAAGTACTCAGTGTCTATCGATCATCTCTCGACTGTCACCAGTATTGGGTCAATGGGTCGCTTCGGCCCCTTTTCTAGGCCCCTTTGATTTAAGTTTTAGAGTCTTTATCTCATTGTCCTAATTCCTTGGAGGGACCGTATAATTGCTGAAAAAAGCCAGCGGATTTGGTGGGTTTAGTAGATTCTTTGTAGTGGTTTGTTGAGAGGCTTGAGATGGCAGGGGGCTATTACGCATGCATGGCTGAGTCATGGGGGGAGAGAGAGAGAGAGAGAGTTGTTGTTGAGTTGCGTTGAAAGAGGAAAGGGAATGCCGTTAACTAGGGTTGCAATAGGTCGGGTGGGCCGGGCTTTATAGAATCCTAGCTCAAACTTAAGTCCCCTTAGCTAGGCTCAGGCCCGACCCGACCTTGGCTCGGGTCAGAAAAATCCAACCTTGACCAGCTCTCAGGGTCGGGCCAGACTGACCCTAATTGACCTTGATCATGGACAGGGGAAGGAAATGCATGGACTGAAATGGGCCGGGGAGAAAATTATCAATTTTACATAACATAACACTGTAATAAAATGTATTATATCACTTATTGTCTTCATATATAATATATCATATAATAAAATGAGGGTGATGTTTAAAGTTTATAATATATATATTTTGTCAATATATATTTGGGTAATTTACACATACCCCCTTGAGGTTTAACAAAAGGATATTTTCAACCCCTAGGTTTGGAAAATTCTGCATACCCCCCTGACGTTTGCAAATGGTAACAGATAGGTCCATTCCGTCAGTTCATGACTAACACAGTTAAAAAATAGACTTGAACTGATGGAATTACCCTTACACAAATTTAAAAAAAAACAAAAAAAACACCTGCAACTCATCTTCCCCAAACGATTTTGGGGAAGATGAGTTGTAGGTTTCAAAACCCTTTCAACCCTTACTGAAATTAGGGAAAATTTTCAAATCCACTCCACCTGCAACTCATCTTCCTATGAGGAATCTCATCAGGAATGAAGTGAAGACATGAAAAAAGAGAGAATTTAACAACTTCAAGATTGCCATGCTTGACACAAAAATCAAAACAGATAGAAGTAGGCCAATATCAGATTAAGAAATAGAAGAACCTTTCAAGAAATTAGAGATTAAGAAATAGAAAAACCTTTCTTCTTCTTCCTCGATGAAAGACCAGGCGGTAGCTCCAAACCTCGAAGAGAAGAACTCCATGCTATGAGGTTCACTCAAGCAGAAATTCTGGACTCAAGTACTAAAACCCATCTCTATTGGAACCAGCCAACAAACTCGAGGTTCAGCAACCTAAAAAAGAAAGGGGTTAATTTGGCAGGAAGCAGCACCTAGCGGAAGATAAAGAAGAAACGGTCGCCATTAGCTATAAGGTTTTCTAAGCAGAGGATTTGGGAAGGTCAATCGAAGCGATCGCAGAGATTTCAGAATTTGGAAAATCCAAAGCAAATATTGCATTTTTTCGTCCCTTTTCCTTTCAATTTGTGGGAGAAAGAGAACAGAAGAGAGCCCAAAAAACCAAGGAAGACTTATCCCTTTTATGAAATTCGAGATTCCTGCAAATATTGGAAAACCACTTAGCTAGTAAAAATTTACAGTGTCAGATCTCCAGTGATGTTGCCCTTTTCACCGGTTAAAAGATCTGGGCTTTATAGTTCTTGGCTCAGATCTTTGCTTCCGAATGGAATGGGACTTATGGACTGTATCGAAGGATACAAACAAACCGTTAAGGACCCACTTTTTGTGAAGGGAAAATATCTTCTCCCACAGGATTTGACCCTCTGGAACGGAGAATGACATTTTTTATTTTTGGTGAAGATGGAGAAAGATATTTCAGACAATGATCTTGAATCCAGGATAGAACGACTGGTTAAATAGTAGGTGGCGATGGTGGAGCAGCAATTCGATTAGGTTTTAGAAGAAGAAGGAGAAGAGGTAATGAAGGGGTGAAGAGATTCAATTCATTTATTTAGTTTTGGAAGCTCCCAATTTTAATGGTTTTTTCCTTGAATCAGTGCATCAACACAGCAAAACCTGCAAATCATCTTCCCCAAAATCGATTGGGGAAGATGAGTTGCAGTTGTTTTTTTTTTTTTTTTTTTAATTTTTGTGTAAGGGCAATTCCGTCAGTTCAAGTCTATTTTTTAACAGTGTTAGTCATGAACTAACGGAATGGACCTATCTGTTACCATTTGCAAACCTCAGGGGGGTACGCAGAATTTTTCAAACCTGGGGGTTGAAAATATCCTTTCATTAAACCTCAGGGGGGTATGTGTAAATTACCCTATATATTTTATAGTATAACTTAAAACAGGGTCAGGCCGGGCTGGGCCAGGCTTAGCCTAAGGCCTCAACCCTAACCCGACCCGACCCTAACTCAAGGCCAGAAATTTCCAGCCCTGACCCGCCCTCAGGGCCAGATATCTCAGCCCAGGCCCTATTCGGACTCAGGGCAGGCCAAAGCAGGTTCGGCCCGACAGGGCCAAACTTAAAGCCCCTACGTTAACTATATATTAATCACCCATGCACATGCAGCTCCCTCCCTGCGATTGATTGAGTCTGCCTCTCAAGTCTCACCACCACCTTTCTTTCTAGTTTCTACCATCACCAGAGATTGATCACCAGGGCCGCTCCCACCCATCGCTCCTGCTGCTGGTGCTGCTGTTAACAAGTGCTGTGACTTCCTTATAATTTCCAGGATATGCTTCCATGTTTCATCTTCTTCACTCCTTTTATCTTTTAAACTCCCATATTTATATTATTATTATTATTATTATTATTATTATATATTTTTTGGGAATTAGAAAAGAGAATATCCAGGAGCAGAAGAAGATGAAACAAAGAACAGCTTCCTGATCCATCTTCTATTTCCTAATTCTGTGTGGTTTATTGATCCAATCCAATACCATGTATCAAATTTTTGCTCTAATGATTGGTTTTGCCCCCTTTTTGGCAGGGATGCCGCACTTAAATGGTTTTGATTAAGGTTGTAACAGGGTCGGGTTGGGCCCCAAGACCCCAGCCCAACCCTGACTCTCCTTGGCTGGGCCCAAGCCCGACCCAACCCTGACTCAGGGCCTATAAAATCTAATCCTGACCCACCCTCAGGGTCGGACCGGGATAACCCTGATTGGCCCTAATCATGGAGTGGGGGAAGGTAAAGATGCATGGACTGGACTGAGTTGGGCAGGGTCAAGGAGAAAATTATCAATTTTTTCATAAAATAACACTATAATAAAATATATTATCAGTTATTATCTTCATATATAATATATTATATAACAAATTATGTGTGACATTTTAAAGTTTATAATATATATAGTATGTCAATATAAATATATATTATAGTATAACTTAAAACAAGGTTGGGCTAAGCAGGGTCGGGCTCAGCTTGAGGCTTCAACCCTAACCCGACCCGACCTTAACTCAGGGCCAGCAATTTCAAGCCTTTACCCGCCCTCAGGGCTAGGTTTCTCAGCCCAGGCCCAGTTGGGGCTCAGGGCGGGCCAGGGCAGGTTCGGGCCGAGGGGAACGATCAAAATGGGAATGACCTAATTAAGCTTCCCTTACTATTATATGTTTTGCTATTGCATGTTAATCCTAATTAATTATTCGTTATATATTTAGATTGGATTTTTAACGGTTTGATTCTTTTGTTTGGATAAGTACACTTTTACTATCTTAATTGCTTCTCAATTTTGATTACATGATAACCATCACAATTTTAGGGATCAAGAAAAACAAAAATCTTGGATTCTTGCAGACGATTATTGAATCCTAATTAGGGTTTTCCTTTTCTCTGTGAACTAACGATATGATCATCAAAAATATGTATGAGTGTGCTATTGCAGAGTGTAGAAGACTCCCTAATCAACCAACCAAACAAGTCCACAGAGACGACAATGGCTTCAACGTACTATACAAGTTTCAAGACTCAAGAGATATATATATATATATATATATATATATATATATATTTTAATGGCTTCAACGTACTATACAAGATTCAAGACTCAAGATATATATATATATATATATATATATATATAGAGAGAGAGAGAGAGAGAGAGAGAGAGAGAGAGAGAGAGAGATCTTACCTGACTTTCATTGGTGAAAGAAGAAGGCTGGCTCCTCAACAAGATCAACGACAGGGTGATGTCGTAAAGGTTCAAAACCGAATCTATTGGTATCGGTTTCTTATCGGACTATATCGGCTTGTTCGGTTCAGTCTGGTTGTCAACTGCTTCCATAATCCTCATCTCGAAACCGATCCAATAAGGTTCAGTTTGGTACAGGTTATTTTGTCATTTTTACCCGGTCAAATTAGGATTGACACACCTATACATAATGATATGTCACTTTCACTTTATTTTGGAACATTGTATACCCCTGATTATAGAACTTTTGGAAGTAAGATATTATTTGATTTTCACTGGCAAAAGAAGACGGTTGCCTCCTAGAGTAGATTGGCGGCAGGATGATATCATGAAGGATCAAAATGGAATTTGTTGTAAGTTATCGATTTTTAATCGAGCTATATTGGTCAGATTGGTTTGATCCGATTTTCAACCGGTTCCACAACACCCTAGTTCAGAACCGATCCGATAAGTTTCAGTTCGTTTCAATTTTGGTTTTTTATTTGTTCTATTTTTTGAAATCTAAAATCTTCACATGGGATAATGCAACCTTCCTTTAACACATTTTTTTTTAAAAAAAAAATTTGGTAGGTAAACACAAGATATTAATGTTAATTTGTTCGTATCAAGGACTGTCTAATCAAAGATACTGTTAAATCAGATATCTGGAAATCAAGGGCTTCATATAAGGGTGTCAAAATCAAGTTATCTATCCTTGTATTAGGGTTCCTACCAAAAAAAAAAAAAATTCCTTGAATAAGGATGTCAAACACAAGTTATTAATTTTTTTTAAAAAAAAATTTTGATAGGTAAACACAAGTTATTTGTACTTATATGTTAATCCTTGATTATATTTGGAAGGGATTTTGCACGGATTGAGTGTTATGTTTGGATAAATTTTTTACTACATTGATTTTCAATCAAACTTGATACATGAGAGAGAATCAACACAATTTTATCAGTTCTTGGATTTTTGAACTAGTGATTTTGGACGAATTCTTACATCTTTACTAATCTCAAGAAATATGTAGGTGATGATCAAAGCCCATGCCCCAAGAAGGGTTTTCTTTGTGTGGATTCTCTTAATTAGAGACACATTTTCAGGTGTCTATGTAATAGGTTATATCAGCCACAAACAATGTGATTGATTATTTCTTCTTAATGGATAGCACATCATGTATGTTAGCTACTAAAGTTTAATAGCTCTTTTTTTTGTTTATTCCTGATGACAAAAAGTTTCATACACGGTCGTATATAAGAGGAATCTTGTACACTGGTTTTTAGTAACCGTCAGGTTAAAACACTATAAGAAATTGGTCCAATGATGGTACTTTGGGTTGAGTTATTGCGGCATATTTTATAAACGTTGTCAAATGTGAAGATATACCGATATTTTATTAAAAATACCGACATATATAAAGGTATAAACGCCGCAACAATTAGAAATTCAGTGCCTACAATGGCACTTTTAAAAACGTCATTATTGGGCATTTTCCACGACGTTTATTAGAAAACGCCGTGGTAGAGGTACCTACACAGTCGACGGCGTTTTATGGATCTATAACGGCGTTTTTAAACGCCGCCATAGACCCAATTTCTTGTAGTGAAGTGTTTTAATCAGAACCGTCCAAGAATAAAGTAATGGTAAATAACTCCTATACGATTACCTTTTAATATTTTTTCAAATACGTGTAAAAGACTTTTGTATTTATTAACAATAATTAAAAAATACAGTAATTAAAAATAAAAATAAAAACAACTTCCTTCTGCCTTTGTTTCGTTCTCTGCAACTCCAAAGTTCGTCTGCAACTTTTCAAATATTTGGAGGAATCCATGAAGATAAAGCATAGATTATTGAACTTGAGTTACTATGAAGATGCAAGCTAAGAAGGTGACGAAGGTTGAAGCAGCGGAACCTACACATGAAGAAGAACCAGCAGGGTTTGACGACGCCCACCACGGTGACGAACCCCACGTCTGTTACTGTTGTTCCTGATGTTTGGTGCTCTCCGGGGATAGCTTTCGTCGCCGATGCTGACCCTATTGACTGCGTTGTAGCAAGGAGGCCTGTGGCGGGAAGAGGGAGAATCGACGGGGAAAGGATGAATCACAGAAGCAGATTGTTTTCCCCCACGCCGGTTACATCGCAAGCGCCACATTCGTCTGTGTACTACTCTTTCTCCCGCTCGGCATTGCAATTCGAGAAGAATACGCCCTCTGGAACCTCAAGAAACAGCCCATCGATGCCCCTTCCAGCGTCACCGTCGTCAAGGAGCTGCCGACTGTGGCGGTGGCGGAATCCAAACAGATAGCAGCCGCAGAACCCTCCTCCGCGCAACAGATAGCAGAGAAGAAACCCAAGGGATCAGGCTGGAGCATCTTCAAGAAGCCAGACAGAGGAGAGGATTACGGAATCTTACAGGCGCTCTTTAGCATCGACATGATGATTCTGTTCCTGGCGACGTTTTGTGGGCTGGGCTGCTGCCTAACGGCGATCGACAATCTGGGTCAGATTGGAGAGTCTTCGGGCTACCCGACTCGTATCATCAGCTCTTTCGTATCACTGGTAAGCATATGCAACTACTGCGGGAGAGTTTTCGCCGGATTCCTGTCGGAAATCTTGCTCGCGAAGATGAGATTCCCAAGGACTCTAATGATGACGCTGATCCTTCTCTTGTCCTGCGTGAGATACCTCCTCATTGCCATACCTGTCCCAGGCTCCCTATACGTAGCATCGATCATCGTCTGCTTCACCTTCGGCGCCCAATTGACACTGCTCTTCGCCATCTATCGGAGCTTTTCAGACTCAAATACTACTCCACATTGTTCAATTGTGGCCAATTTGGCTAGCCCATTAGGGTCTTATATCCTCAACGTGAGGATCGCGGGGAAGCTTTACGACAGGGAAGCCTTGAAGCAACCGGCGCATGCAGAAGGAGCTTAATAGGTGTTCAATGATAGGGGCTCACTGTTACATGTAAGAGTTACGAGAGAGATTTGCTTTGAATTCTCGCTTACCCTTTGTAATGGGTAGCAGTTTGTATTTATAAAACTCTATTTACAAATGGATTGCCACACGTTGTGGTTTTTGAAAATTTGCTACAAAAGTTTGTTTGATAAGGTTGTTACAAACATCTTGATAAGGTATGACAGGTCATGCGGAAGCTTTCAAATTTGAATTTGAACGAGATTCCTTAACATTGCAGACTTTCCTTCATCGTATTAGCGGCAGTGTCGTGCTTTGGAGCACTGGTTTCGTTCATTCCGGTGATGAGAACCCGAGAATTCTACAAAAGCGATATTTATAATAAGTTCAGAGAGGAGGGAGAAGCGGCGGAGAAGAAGATGGCGTTGTCATCTGCCTCAGCCGGCGATGAAGGACGCAGGTAATTAAGATTGAGAAGAAGAGGATACATTCCGGCATTGTTTGTCTATATATAGGCTTGTAAAGGTTGGAGCTTTGGACTTGGAGGGGAGGGGATGGATAAGAAACCGGCCTTTGAAGAAGAGTTGCAGAGAACGAAATGTTTCGTTTGCCCTTTTTTTCTCCAATCGTCTTGTTCCCTTTTTTCATTCGTTGTTGATAAATACAAAGTCGTGTAGAGACGTATTTGAAAGAGTAATCAAAAGGTAACTGTATAGGAGAAGTATATATCATTATTTTATTCTTGAACGGTTTAGATTAAAACAATTCAATCTAAAGGTTACTAAAGTCCAGTGAACAAGATTCCTCTTATACACGACCGTGCATGAAAACCGCCCCTTAGAACTTGTTTTTAGCTCCTTTTATTTTTATTTTTCCTTAGGGAAGCGGTTTTCTGTCCCGGAGTGTGGCCTACGCCAGTACTCCCATGTGTCTATCTCTCTCCTCCTTAAAACAAGGGGGCAGAGGTGTCTTTTCACATGAGGAGGAGAGAGATAGACTCATGGGAGTGCTGGCGTAGGCCACACTCCCGGACAGAGATCTTTTTCCCTTTTTCTTATTATGAAACTCGTTTATTTTGTTATGTTAATGGTCAACACATTATACTTATTCTTCATCCAAATATCAATAAGTTAACCAATTTACTTGGTTTTATCTCTATTGTATCCTGTTTTAGATCATTTACCTTGTAGTCGTAAATGGGCTTGGTGGGAAAAAAAAAATCAGTATCGGATGGTACAATAGTTTGTTAGAGCCATTGATTTGTTTGAATAAGAGTGTAAATCAGCGGTTCGGTTCTGGTTTTTTGGATTCAGTATGAGTTTCAAGGAAATCAGAACCAAATGGATAAAAACTTTTCAATTTCAGCTTCGGTTCGGGTTGGTGTCGATTTGTGTTACCGGGTTCAACACGATTCGGTTCAGCTTGGGCAGGGCTCAATCCCTTCATTAACCTTTTCAAATGGGCAGGATGGGGTTCACATTTTCCATTTTTTCGGGTTTGGTTTGGTTCAGTTCAGGTTCATTCCCGTCAATTTAACCTGAACCGAGCCATAAGCAATATTATCAGAGCCTGTAAACCAGGGAGGCTGGTGTGCCATCTCAACCAATTGCAGGTCCAAGCTCAAGCTGAGGCTTTAACCCAGGCCAATTGTAGGGCCTGGAAATCCCAACCAAACCTGACCCATGGGCTGAAAAGCGAAAAGCCAACCCAAGCCCTGCAGAGCTTTGGGTGGGTTTGGGGAAACCCTAGTTAGGACCCTATTTAATTAAAGGGGAAATTTCTTAGATTCACTTGATAAGAAAATTAATTATAATATAAGTGGTTTTAAATTCATTTTACATTCATTAATCTTAATTTTGAAAAGATTTACTTAATCCTCCGAGTTAGTTATTGGTCATGCCACCTAAGAAAAAATAAATCTAGTGAACTTCCAAAACTACCCCAACTTCACCTTAACCGCACTATTCCGCTTCTATTCACCCCTGACTAGTGCAACTCACCTGCTCCTGTGCCATCTCTCTTTGCTTTCCTCTCCATCTTTTGCATCGTTTTCTCTACTTTTCGATAATTATCAATAAAATGGTTATTTCAGGAATCCATAAAGAGCCCCATCTCGTTTAGCCTCCATAAGATATATAAGATATAAGGTGTATGGCTCTCAGATTTGGAGAGACGAGTGAGATCAAGATCAAACTGTTAGAAATCTGGATTTGGCTTGTCTACGGCGGTCAGTGCGCCACGTGGCTTGGGATGCATCTAACGGTTGTGCTGTTAAAAAAACAATTCAAATAAATTCAAATTTGAAGAGAATATACATAAACCATCTGTGGCTAACACGTGACCAACCTAGACATCTGATGAACCGATTTGGTTCACTAACATAAACCAACCCTCATAAGGCAATCTACCCCTAATTTTCTTGTGAAGATAGATAACTGAGTTTGAATTCACCCGTATCTGATTATGATAGCTAGCGGGCTGTATATTTATATTGCATGTGAAGATTATATAAATTATTTGAAATTCAAAAAAAGGTGATATAGTTTGAGTAAACTTTAACTATTGTTACACATTATTTACAACAGAAATAATAGGAATTAGAGATAGGAACACACAGTTAGAACCACACTGTACTTTTGCATCATACACTCCTGTTGCCATATTCAAGATTTGACCTTAATTTCAAATTTGAGACCTTATCCGTAATACGCCCCCTCAAGCAAAACGGTTGTTCGACGACAATGAACTTGGTCCAAAGTGCACGGTAATGCAGTCTTGGTAGTCCCTTTGTCATTATGTCTACAATTTGATCTTGACTTGGAATGAAGCGTATATGGAGATGCGTTTATGCTACTTGTTCATGAACAAAATGGTAATTTATCTCTGTGTACTTTGTACGGGCATGAAAGAGAGGATTTGCCGCAAGATATGTAGCATTAGAGTAGTGGAACCGGTGTAGAAATTAACACCCAGATCAGCCAATAACTATCGTATCCAAAGTAGTTCAGCTGATGCATTGGGTAAGCCCTTATACTCTGATTCTGTTGAGGATCTTGCGACCGTATGCTGCTCTTTGGAGCCCCATGAGACCAAACTATCTCCAAGATACATACAATATCAACTAGTGGATCGACCATCATCTGAACATCCGGCCCAATCTGCATCTATATCCGCACTCAACTGTACAGATGATGATAACGCAACTTAATTACAAGTTCTAGTGTCGCTTTGATATAACGCAAGATCTATTTCACGGCTGCCCAATGCTCTATGGTTGTTGAATGCATAAATTGACAAACCTTGTTGACCGAATAAGTAATGTCTGGTCTAGTCAAGTTAAATATTGTAATATACCCATAGTGCGACGGTAGAGTGTTGGGTTTGAAAATAATTCTCCATTGTTCCGTGAGAGACTAGTGGTGGAGCTCGATGTGGGCATGGGTTTGGCTGCTTCCATGTTTGTCTTCTTGAGAAGATTTAGGGGATATTTTGTTTGAATTAGATAAAAATCCTTGTAAACATCGAGTTGCCACAATTCCCAAAAAATACTGCAGATTTCCTAGGTCCTTGATACAAACTCATTGGCTAGTCGACTTATAATATCATGTACTTTAATGGATTGTGTCCCTATGATGATAATATCGTCAACATAGACTAGAATGTACACATGCTTGCCATTGTTATTGTGAACATAGAGAGATGTATCTGACTGAGACATCTTGAACCCAAGTGTGATCAAGAAAGAACCAAGTCTATGAGCCCAAGCACGTAATGCTTGTTTTAGACCGTATAATCCACGTTTGAGATGACAAACATGATTTGAATGGACTGTGTCCATAATGCTCTGAGGTTGGGCTATGTATACTTGTTCTTCTAGAGCACCATTTAGAAAAACATTTTCTATAACCAGTTGTCGTAGAACCCATTCTTTGGAGACTGCAAGAGATAGAACTATTCTTATTGTAGTGGGTTTTATAATAGGCTAAAAGTGTTGAAATAATCGATGCCTTCCCATTGAGTAAAGCCATCTGCTACAAGATAGGTTTTATATCGGAAAACAGTCTCATTTGTATTTCTTTTGATTCTATATACTCACTTGTTTCCAACAACATTGAAAGAAGGACAAAGAGGTATAAGTTCCCTGGTCCAATTACGTAAAAGGGCATCAAACTCATCGCTCATAGTAGCTCTCCACTTAGGATCTCTTTTTACCAAGGTGTAAGAGGTAGGTTCCACCGTAGACTTGGTCCCTTCAGCCCCTTCTTAGGCCTCTTTGATTTAAGTATTTGAGTCTAACTCATTGTCCTAATTCATTGGAGGGAGGAACGGTATACTTGGCTGAAAAAGCCAGCAGATTTGGTGGGTTTAATTAGTAGATTCTTTGTAGTGATTGTGGTTGAGTTGCGTTAAAACAGGAAAGGCAATGTTGTTGACTTGGGTGTTACAAGCCAAGTGAGAATATGACAAAATAGAATATTAATAATATTGCTCATGATGATATGCTTCCATGTTCCATGTTCCATGTTCCATGTTCTTCCACTCCTTTTATCTTTTTAACTCTCAGATTTATTGTTATAAAACTGATATCAAAAGGAGAGGACGGAGAGATAGCCTGAGTCGAACGAGAACGCTCTGTCCTTAAGATAGTATTTGCACCCTATTACTGCATTGGGTTGCAACAAATCTGTCTCCCAAGATAAAACAGGCTGAACTGAATACTGATTTGCAGAGACAGGAGTCACTTGCACCTATGATATAGGTGTGTCTCTTGGAGATACCCCATGGTGTAGGTGTGTCCCTTGGAGATACCCCTTGGTGTAGATGTGTCTCTTGGATCAATGGATTAGATTAAAAGATTCTAATCAAAGTGCTATGAATGCACCTATACAAATGGATATGTCTCTTTGAAGATACATGTGCCTTAGCCAAAAAACCAAGCCAACATTGAATTAAAGAGTGACCCAAAACTGCCAAAAAACCTAGCCAACATTGAATCAAAGAATGACCCAAAATCATCTACACAATTATTGAAAAAATTCCAACAATTTCTCCCAATTTTTTAAAATAATTGAGTCTCAGTCAATAACCTCTCTGTACCTTTAAATCATATTTACATAAAGGTGTCTTTCGACTTGAACTTTCATATTGTCAAAATACATTAGGACTTGTCAAAATCGAAATAGCCGTAGCCTTGAACTTAGAATTTTATAGCGACAAATATAATATACTAGACATATGACTTACTTAAACATAGTTTCAATAATACCCGCATATTTATGGCATTGTGCTTTCATCTTAGGCTTTTATAAGTGCCTTAGAGACAAGTTTTGAATCTCATAGAAGCGGTCTCACTTCTTGCACTTATATAGGCGAATCTAATAAAACATAATTGTATAACTTGCATTGCCTGTAAGGCATAGACTCATTAAAAGATTGATCCTACCCTCTATCAGTTTCTCCATACAAACATGCACTACCTTGAGATGTCAAGAGATCTTATCTCTACTAGTTTAGTGCCTAACTGATTATTACTACAAGTGTTTTTCCATTAAACTAGTTGACTAGATGTTGGTCTAGTGTCTAGTCGATTTTCACTTGTAGGTTACCTCTCATTTAAAAGTTTTAAACCCATCTCGGAAAGTCCCATACCACATCTCTACCTAGGCCTTTTGTAAAGGGATCAGCCAAATTTTCCTTTGACTTCACATAACTAGTAGTTACAACTCCTTTGATGAGTTGTTCTCTTACATAGTTATGTCTTAAACTGATATGCCTTGATTTTCATTGTAAACTTTATTATAAGTCCTTGATAATGTTGTTTCATTATCACAAGATATTGATATAGCAGGCATTGGCTTAGGTCACAGGGGAATCTCTGTTAATAGATCCCTAAGCCATTCTGCTTCCTTTACTGTCATTACTAAAACAATAAATTCAGACTCCATGGTGGAGTGTGAAACCATAGTCTATTTCTTGAATCCCCAAGAAATTGATCCTCCATCCAAGGTAAATATCCAACCACTTGTGGACTTTGATTCATCGGATCCTGTAATCCAATTTGCATCTGTGTATCCTTCTAATACTGCGAAAAAATCCTTATAACTTAATGCATAATTCATTATGCCCTTTAAATACTTAAGTACTCTAGAAACTGCATTCCAATGAATTTGTCCAGGATTATGAGTAAACCTACTCAAAACACCAACTGCAAAAGTTATATCAGGACGAGTGCACTGTATGACATACATTAAACTGCCAATAATACTAGAGTATTCCAATTGAGATAGACACTTTCCTTCATTAGAAGTTAGTCTAATAGAAGGATCATATGGGGTAACAACTGGTTTACAATCCTCATGATTGAATTTCTTTAATATTTTCTTTATGTAATGTGACTGTGTTAAAGAAATACAATCAGAAGATCTAACAATTTTGATTCCCAAAATTACACTTGCTTCACCCATAGCCTTCATATCAAAACATGAAAATAGGAAAGCCTTTGTTTCTAATATAACGCTTAAATTAGTACCAAAGATTAACATATCATCAACATATAAACATATTATGACACCATGTCCATTCTTGAATTTAGAATAAACACATTTATCATATTCATTTATTCTAAATCCATTTGCTACAACCTTTTGGTCAAACTTTTCATGTCATTGCTTAGGAGCTTATTTTAGACCATATAAAGATTTGACTAGTTTACAAACCTTACTTTCCTAGCCCTTCAAAACAAACCCTTCAGGTTGTTCCATGTAAACTTCTTTTTCTAAATCTCCATTTAGAAAATCAGTTTTAACATCCATTTGGTGTATAACAAGTTTATTAATCGATGCTAAAGCAATCAATAATCTAATTGTACTAATTCTAGCAACTGAAGCATATGTATCGAAATAATCAATGCCTTCCTTTTGCTTAAAGCCCTTGGCTACAAGCCTAGCTTTAAACTTATCAATGGTTCCATCAACTCTAAGCTTTCGCTTAAAGATCCATTTACAACCAATAGGTTTAAATCCATGAGGTAAATCTGTTAAAATTCATGTTTTATTACTTATGAGAGAATCCATTTCATCATTTATAGCATCTTGCTAAAAGGCAGAATCTCGAGAATTTATGGCTTCTCAAAAAGTTATTGGATCATGTTCAATATTATACACACAAGAATATGTAACTTCATTTCTATTTCCTTCTACCAAGAATTGATAGAAATCTAGACCAAAGGATTTTTCTACTCTAACTCTTTTACTTCTTCTTAGTTCAACACTCTCATTATTTTCAGAGTTTGATTGTACTGTATCCTGATCCTCCTTGTTTGTATCTTCATTCTTCCATTTTTTAGAGAATGAATCCTCAAAGAACTCGACATCTCTAGATTTTAAAATTGTATTTTGACTAACGGACTCAGTAGATTCCATCGTTAAGAATCTATAGGGTTTGCTATGTTGGGCATAGCCAATGAAAATACATTTAATTGGTTTTTCACCTAATTTAGGTCTTTTAGGATCAAATAATCTTACTAATGCTCTACATCCCCATACTTTGAAATATCCAAGAGAAGGTTTTCTCTTCATCCAATATTCATAAGGAGTGATATTTGTCTTTTTATGGGATATACGCTTAAGTATATGACAAACAATCATTAATGTTTTCCCCCATAAATTCTTTGGTAATCCAGAAGTAAGTAAAAGTATATTCACCATTTTTGTTAGAGTCCTATTTTTTCTTTCTGCTATTCCATTCTGTTGTGGACTATAGGGTGTCGTTGTTTAATGGATAATTCCATAAACTTCACAAAAATCGTCAGTAGAGAAGTATTCCCTTCCTCTATCAGTTCGTAAGATTTTAATCTTACTATCTAATTGATTTTCAACTTCAACTTTGTAGATTTTGAATTTCTCTAAAGGCTCATCTTTAGTCCTTAACAGGTATACATATGTATATTTTGAACAATCATCTATAAAAGTGATGAAATATTTTTTACCTCCTCTAGTTAAAATACCTTCTAACTCACACAAATCAGAATGTACCAATTCTAAGAGTTGTGTATTCCCTTCTACTTTCTTAAAAGACTTCCTAACCATTTTAGACTTGATACATACAAAACATTTGTCATGACTAGAAGATGTGCATTCTGGTAATAAGCCTAACTTAATCATATTTCTCATGCACTTATAATTAACATGCCCAAGTCTAGAATGCCATGTATTAAAAGTAGAAACGATATAAGCAGAAGATAAAAATCCATTAATCATATTAAACTTATACATTCTGTTCGACGCACATCCTTTCCCAACATAAATTTCTCCCTTGGACACTATAATATTCCTTGACTCAAACAGAATTTTAAATCCATGTTTGTCAAGCAAGTTTACAGAAATTATATTCTTCCTAAGATCAGGAACATGAAGTACATCATTCAAAGTAAGCTTCTTTCCGGAGGTGAGATTCATTACCACTATGCCTTTTTCAATGACCTTAGCAGTTGAAAATTTTCCCATAAAGAGATCTTGTCCATCTACTATAGGTTCATAAACTTTGAACAGTTTTTTGTTCTTGACAACATGTTTGGTTGTACCGGAATCGATCCACCATTCCTCATCATCACCCACTATATATACCTCAGATATCATAGCAGTCCAATCATCATTGGCAACCACGTTGGCTTGGTCCTTTTGTTGCTTCTCCTTGAGAAAAATTCTACACTGTTTCTTGAAATGCCCGAATTTTCTGCATTTTCAACAAGCCGCTTTAGGGTTAGTAAAGTTACCCTTCTTCTTATCCGAAACAGTTCCTTTCCCATCAAACTTTCTGTTTTTGCCCTTAGAAGATGTATTTCCTACAACAAGAGCCTTTGGAGATGTTTCCTCCAATTCAAGTTTATCCAATTTACGAGAATTCTCTTCAACTTGGATATACTTAATCAACTTTTGCATAGTTATTGCATCCTTCTTTTATTTCAACTCTTTCCGACAGTCTTTCCAAACAAAAGGTAACTTAGAAATAATAGTAGATAGTTGGAAAGACTCGTCAAGAGTATGGCCCTCAGAGATTATTTGATTCATGAGATCTTGCAATTCATAAGTTTGTGAGATAATAGACTTATCTTCTACTATTCTGTAATCAAATAACTTACTTATAAGAAACTTCTTGTTGCCAGCATCCTCAATTTTTTACTTTTTGTCAAGATCTTCCCATAGTTCTTTCGATGTGCTGTTTGCAAACTTGGGCTCGTACACATCATAAAGTGTGTTTGACAACCCATTGAGAATGTACCCCTTGCACATGAAGTCGTGTTGCTCCCACTTCTTGCACTGTTGTTTCTATACTGGTGTTTCTGCACTTGAAGTTTCTCTAGTGGTGTTTGTCGGTGCTGTTGGCTTCTCTTCATTCAGAACATATGCAATCTTCAAAGCAGTGAGGAAGAAATACATCTTCCCTTTCCAACGCTTGAAGAAAGAACCATCAAACTTGTCCAATTTGGTGATCTCGTTCCGAGGTATCTTCATCACTGTTGTCTCCTCCATTGGGAAACACTGTCTGAAGATTGTTATAAAACTTATATCAAAAGAAGGAGAGGACGGAGAGATAGCCTGAGTCGAACGAGAACGCTCTATCCTTAAGATAGTATTTGCACCCTATTACTGCACTGGGTTGCAGCAAATCTGCCTCCGAAGATAAAACAAGCTGGACTGAATACTGATTTGCAGAGACAGTAATCACTTGAAACTATCAGAGAAATGAGAATTTGTTAATGCCTGACTGATTGAAATCGTACCACAAAATTGAATGATTTGGGCTGTCCATTTCACCTTTATTTATAGAGGTGGATGTATCTCTTCAAGATACCTCATGGAATGGATGTGTCCATTGACATGAGTGGATAGGATTATCCAAGCACTCATATGTAAATGTCTCTTGAAGATAACCCATGGTATAGGTGTGTCTCTTGGAGATACCCCATGGTGTAGGTGTGTCCCTTGGAGATACCCCTTGGTGTAGATGTGTCTCTTAGATCAATGGATTAGATTAAAAGATTCCAATCTAAGTGCTATGAATGCACCTATACAAATGGATATGTCTCTTTGAAGATACATGTCCCTTAACCAAAAAACCAAGCCAACATTGAACCAAAGAATGATCCAAAACTGCCAAAAAAACAGGCCAACATTGTACCAATGAATGACCTAAAACCATCTACACAATTATTGAAAAAATTCCAACATTTATTTTATTATATATATGTTTTTTGGGGAAAGATGAAAATAGGAGGGGAAGAAGATGAAACACAGAACATATCTTGATCGATCGATGGCCGAGGCTCCCAGATTTTTGTGAGAAAGGAATGGAAGTTTGGAGAAAAACAGTCAAAAGTGAATTTGTTGTGGGACTTGTCACACAACTAAGCAGAGTACCTTTTTATCTTAGGAAACAAAGGTAAGGGTTGTACGTTACATAATATCTAACAGTCGGCCTGTTCGGTTAAGTTTGGATGTGAACCGGTTCCATAATCCCCATCTCGGAACGTATCGATAAGGTTCTTTTGGTACCGGTTATTTTGTTGTTTTTATCAGCTCGGGTTAGGATTTTGACACACCTAGACATAATGATATGTCACGTTCAATTTATTTTGAAACTGTATAACACTGATTTAAAGAGCTTTTGGAAGTAAGAGATTACCTAATTTTGACTGGCAGAAGAAGAAAATTGGATCCTAGAGAAGATCGGCGGTAGAGTGATGTCTTGAAGGGTCAAAATGGAATCTGTTGGTATCGGTTTTTAATTGGGTTATATTGTTCAGATTGGTTTGATCTGGTTTTTTAATCGGTTCCAAAACACCCCCAGTTCAAAAATCAGATCCAATAAGATTCGATTCGTTCTGGTTTGGATTTTTTGGTTGTTCCAATCGTTCAGGTTAAGTTTTATCATTTTCAAATTATTTTTTGAGACCTTCTATACCCCTATCTTAAAGAAATTTTTAACATGAGATAATGCAACCTTTTAACACACTTTTTTTTTTTGATAGGTTAACACAAGTTATTAATGTTAACTTGTCCGTATCAAGGATGTCTAATCAAAGATATTATTAAATCAGATTTTTGAAAATCAAGAGCTTCATATAAGGGTGTCAAAATCAAACCGAAGCTATAAACACAAGTTATCTATACTTGTATGTTAATTCTTACTCGGTTATATTTGCATGGGATTTTGACGGGTTGAGTGTTATGTTTGGATAAATTTTTTACTATTTTGATTCTCAAACTTGATACATGAGAGAGAATCACTACAATTTTATCGGATCAAGAAAAACTAATTCTTGGATTCTTGAATTAGTGACTTTGGATGAGTTCTTTGATCTTTGTTGATCTCAAAAAAATATGTAGGTGATGATCAAATCCTGCTTGTGTTCCTTCAAACACGATATGAAACCCGATTAGCTATCTCTGTTTTACTTGGTTTTATTTTTATTCTATCATGTTTCAGATCATTTACCTTTTTTATGCAAATGGGCTTGGTTTCTCTGGGTGAAGTTTTTCCTTAGGAAGAATGACTCGATATATCCTCAGGGGAAAAATTAGTATCGGATGGTACTATAGTTTGTTAGAGCCATTGATTTGTTTGAATAGGAGTGTCAATCGGGCGGTTCGGTTTGGGTTTTTCAGTTTCAGTGTGAGTTTTAGGAAAATCAAAGCCGAATCGTGAAGGACTTTTCAGTTTCAGCTTCAGTTCGAATCGGTGTCGATTTGTGTTACCAGGTTCAACAAGGTTCGATTCAGTTTGGGCAAGGCTCAATTCCTTCATTAACCTTTTCAAATGTGTTGGGTAGGGTTCACTTTTTCAATTTTTTTGGGTTCAGTTTGGTTCAGTTCGGGTACGATCCTGTCGGTCGAGCTAATTGGGGGCCATCGGTTTAGCCTGAATAGAGCCGTAAGCAAATAGTATCAAAGCCCGTAAACCAGGGAGGTTGGTGTACCATCTCAACAAATTGCAGGGCCATGCTCAACCTGAGGCTTTAACCCAGGCCAATTTTAGGGCCTGGAAATCCCAACCAAACCCGACCCATGGGCTGAAAAGCGAACTCTCTAGTTTCAGAATTAACTCGGCTTTCTCTATTTCTTTTACCCTTCGACTCAACTCCACCTCTCACCTTCAACTTTCTCTCAAAATCCTGAATCAACCAGATCCGTTGCTTGGTCCACCTAAACCAGCACCTTCAACACCTGATCTTCAGCCGAATACCTGCCCTCCAGCCGAACCAGCTTTCCTACCACCTCCAAGACCTCACAAAGATCTGTGATTCTACTTTGTATCAGATCAGAGCTGCCCTGTTTCAATTGGTCCCTGAAGCAGATCTCAGCAACATTTACATGGTCCCCTCAGATATCAACTTCAGATCCACTAAGAGATAGTAAAAGACTGCTTTGAAAGAGAAAATCAAGCGAATCTTCAAAACGAGGAGCTGATCGAACTACACGAACTTCATGTTTCCATAACTCCCTCAATATCCAACGGATATTTGAAACATAAGGGATAATCGTCACCTCTGAGATCTCAGATTAATAACTATAAAATTCCAAAGATGACAAATCACCTGAGGTGGAGCAACATAAAAAACTCATCCAATAAAAATGAAACTAAGGCACTTATCTGTAGTTGCACCAACAACGTATTTCTTCTCCACCTGGACAGAAGCCCCAAGATCAGATCTGAAACGGTTGGTTTTCTCCACCTAGACAGAAGCACCAAGGCACCAAAAACGAGCTGATCTGAAACGCCAAAACCAGATCCACAGTTTCAAAAAGTGCCGATCCAAAAAAGAAGACAATTCTCTTTGCTGGAAACCAAAACCGAACAGATCTAAAACGCCAAAAGTAGATCCACAGATTCAACAAGAATCGATCCAAAAACATATCAGAGATCTCCGCTCTCTTGAAGAAATCACCGCCCTCCAACAACTACTTACAATATCTCCATCACTACGGCTTAGAAAACTAATCAACCTATACAAGAGGTAAGTTTCTGCAATTATTTATACTTTGGATTTTGATCCAAAATAGGTTTTATCAAGATCAGTTTTAATCAAAATCGGAGTTAATCAATTCCACTTTGCATAGATTGGTTTTATAAATTTTCTTTTTTTACATTTATGTCTTTAGTGTTGTGCAGCTTGCCCTTTACACTCTCAATTCATCACGGTCCGCTTATCAGGCTATATCATTTAAGCCTCATTTCTTTGATGTTTATATAGTAATTGCAGTCCAGGTGCAATGTAGCGTACTCTTGCCGGGAAGTTGGGGGTTGGGGAAGGAACAAAGGTAGAGGGGAGGGGAGGGGAGGGGAGGGGAGGGTGGGGTATGGTGGTGTTAGGTTGCAGGGGGTAGGGCGGGTGGGATTGGGTTGCAGCAGGTGGTGGAGCCAGTGGGGTTGCAGAGAACAAGAAGAAGAAGGAGGGATGGTGGGTCCCATTAAATTTGTTTCACGGGTAAAATTAGCAATATGGAAAAAAAAAAAACTGAGAATTAGGGGTATATTAATAATTTTAAGTCATGAATTATCAACACCGTACCACTTAACAAAAATGATATAACAGAGTGGGACTGTCTGTAACAACTAATCAAACCTCAGGGGGTGTGGTTGTATAATTTAGAAACACTGGGGTTGTTTTGTATTTCATACAAACCTCAGGAGGTGACAGTGTAATTTTTCCAAAAAAAAATGATCGAGTGACTGTAATTTTTGTTTTGTTGATGGTTTAAAATCATAGAATCGTTAAAAACAAATATTTTGGCACACATGGCTCAATAAAATATCCATGCTCATTTCACAAGTCTCAATTTTAATTTTAGGTAAAAAAAAACTGACATAATGTTTTAATAACAATCATATAGTCAAGGTTGAAAGGAAAAAATTCTATAGCAAAGAACAACATGTCATCCCAAAGTTTAATTTGAGATTCTTACTGGGCGATCCTATTGGTTATAACTAGGGGTGTAAGTTTGACAATGAGGGTCCGAGCCCGCCTTGGTCCACCTTGAGCCCGAACAGGGCCTGGTTTTAGATATACTGGCTTTGAGGGCGGGTCAGGGTTGGAAATTTCTGGCCCTGAGTCAGGACTGGGCTAGGTCTGGGTTAAGGTCTCGAGCTAAGCTCAGCCCCGTCCAACCCAACCCCGACCTGTCTTCTTCTTCATGTTATTTATTTATTTTTCCTTCTTCCTCTGCATTCTTCTTTTTCCTCTTCCTCTTCTTTCTTTTTCTTCTTCTCCTCCCTAGCCTAGCTAGTCCATGCATCTCCCTTCCCCCCCATGGTTAGGGCCAAACAGAGTCAACCCAGTCCGACTCTGAGGGCGGGTCAGAATTGATTTTTCTATTCCTGAGTTAGGGCCGGGCCTGGGCCCAACTAAGGGGACTCAGGGTTGGGCTAGCGTTTTAAAATGTCCGGCCCAACTTGACCCTGTTGCATGTTGCAGCCTAATTATAACCACTAAAAATACGTACATGGTGGAAATCAGGCAAAGTATAACAAGCTGAAGCCATCAAATCTCAATTGATTTCAAACATTAAACTACAAGTACTTATGTGTTTCAATTGGAGAAAAATATAAAAAAACATATATGTATATCTAGGTCATGCAAATTAGCTTAGATCATTGTGAGCATACAACTCACCAACTATAGGCATTACTAGTATTATTTTTAATTGAAACAATAATGACTTCTATTATAGTGCTCTTAGGAATTTTTTTTGTGAAAGGAAAATATTATATTACTAGAAAGATGGCAAATTATTATGATGTTCATACATACAATTTAATTTTTGTCTAGCAGCAAGTTTAGCTTTGATTTTTAACCATGTTATAGTGAGGGTGTCAATTGGGACGGTTCCTGATATTTGGGACGGGACGGTACCGGTATCGGTACCAAAAGTGTCAATCCCAGTACCGTCCTATTTAGTTAACGGGACCAAACCTAGATCCCAGTCCCGATTACTAGCGGGACGGGACGGTATCGGTTCTTAAACAGTTCTAGGCACTGTAGAAAAATGGAGAAGAAGTTTAATTGTTTCTAACAAGATAGGTTTATTAGTGTTGTGAAATTTTTTCACTATCATAAAATCTAAGTTGTCTACTGCTTTTTATAAAGCAACTTAAATTATGAAATCAGTTTTACTTCTTCAAACTCCCTAAGATCACATGTAATAAGTTTCTCATTTTTTTAAATCTAGAGAAGTCCTACAAAATGGAAGAATCCCGTTGTGTTTCTTCTTTGATTTTCCCAAACAAAACTCTATTTATCACACATGTCACATGGTAGTATGATACAAAGTACGAAGTGCAAAAAGGAAGAACCTGGTAGATGTAGTTGGTCAAGGGAGGAGAGAGTAGCACTGTAGTAGGATCTGTGAGGAGAGACTTCAAGCTACAGCTGTTGACTTGTTGTTCCTCTTCGTATTCAAAAGGCAATTAGTGAAACCCTAATGAGTCGTAATTCTTATACCCTTTTTTTTTTATATAAAAAACAAGATCTTATATACTCTTTCTTTTTAAACAGTACTAGTAGTTTCGGTACCATCTGGTACCTAATTGGTATTTCGCATCGGTACCATTGGGAATCCCGCCTGTAACCGCCCCGCCCCATTTATCATCCAAGACAAAATCGGATACGCATCGGCCCCATTTACTAATGGGACGGTCCGGTACCGGGTTTTAGCGGGATGGTATTGGGACGGTTCCCGGTTCCGGTCCCAAATTGACACCCTTATGTTATAGTCCCCCTCGTTGGTTAGATTCCAGAAAATGATATCCGTAGACATATTTGGAATCTGCAAACAATAAGTTAGCAGTTCGTAGGGCCAAGGAGATCAGGATGAAGTTGGAAGAGGTCCAAGCAAGAAGGAGTCTGAACACCAAACTTCTTTTAGCTTCACTCCTCTCTTGGCAGTAATTTAACCCAGTTAAAATCCCAACCAGCTCTGGTTCCAGAATATGATGGTTCTTAACAAAACCTGCATGGACCAAAATGAATTTACCATCTAATAAAATGCCAAAGGCCCATCCAGAAGAGTTTAGGTCTCTGGAATCAACCCCTGCGCATAATAAAACAAGAAATTCTAGAGTAGGTAAATCAGGCATACAAAACAAAAGCAAGTCCTCCTCATCATTTTCATTTACAAATAGGGATGAAAAAGGGGTGGAGGAGCTAGATATGAAGATCCTGCAACCAAATTGTTACCTTTCTCAGAAGCATGAGAGGATTAGGCTTAACAGACTTAAAACAACAATTGTTTCTAATTTCCCAAACAAAGTAACAAGTAATAATAAACACAGAAAAGAACCATTTGAGGGAGGGCTTATCAAGCCGTCGGGTGAAGAGAGTGGATATGCAGAAGTGTTCCATGGAAGGGTGGGAAATAAACTCAGTTCTCAACCCCAGAGGTCTAGCTGCCCAGATATGTTTAATCCAATCATAGGAGAGGAAGATATACCAGAAGGTCTCATTACAAGTGTCACAGAGAGTACAAGGGGAATTGACTTGAATCCATTTCGATAAAAAATCTTTAAACGGAATCTCTACATGTAATACACGTCAGAAAAATAATTTAAACTTTGGATGCAAATTAAGTTTCCCAAAGAAATTCCACCAAATGGCAGAAGAAAAATCACAATTGGTGGAAAGAGAATTGAAAAAGTTAGCCACTTGTTTTGTTTGAAACAGGCATCAGAAGAATCAGAAAGGGGAATGAGCGAAATAGTAGAAGCATGGCTAGGAATGATTTGTCTTAGTCAGCCGCAATCCCAGGCAAGATTGTTGTTAAAAAACAAACACACTTTCTCAAGAAACACCCTTTGGGAAGTATCCAAAGAGAGTGTAAAACCAGGGATAGAAGGTATCTAGCGGTCAGTCCAAAAGTAGGTTTCTTGGCCATTGTCGATTCTCCTAAAACTAAAAGATTTACGAGAACCAATAATCTTAGTAATGCTCTTAGGAATTTTGCTTCCACAGTCATTAAGGATAACTGTATCTCCTATAAACACTTTTCTGATGAACAGACGATCTCTTTAGTTTATGGGAAGTTATTAACGTAACAAGGATCGGGTATTTATCCAAACATAACAAGACACTAACTATCCTTTTAAGGTAGTATAGTTAAAGATAAAATTGGAAATAAAGTTTAGGGATAGAAAGGTCAATTCACATTATTAGCTGCAATTCAATAATAAATAGGTCAAGATAGTACACTTGTGAATTTAAGGGTATAAATGTAAAATGATTCTCGTATCGCCGGAGCCTTCGATCACTCCGAGCAAACACTGGTTTGACTCTCTCTCTCTCTTCCAGTAGTCTGAAATTGGAAGGCAAACACTGGTTTAACTCTTTCTCCCTCTCTCTCACCGAATCTACCCCTTCCCGCAAGATTTACTCCCAAGAAATCCCCCTTCTCTCCACTAAAAAATCCCTCTTTCTTAAGATTTTTCTTATGTTTAGATATATCCGTAATTGCAGTGTGGTTCTGCAGAAGTGGGAAAGACAGAGACAAAGATATAAATGGCTTCTTTCTTTGTGTGCTCTGTGTTTTAAAAGCTTGGTAATATCGATTCTGATCTTTCTATCAAAGCCGCATCTTACCCGCAGGACACAGCGGCAGTATATCATCTTCTTGCAAGATATTCAAGGATCGTATAGGTTTGGGAGGGATCTTCCATAGCGCTGTTCAGGTCAGTTCAAGTTACTATTAGTGTATTTTGGAAATTCATGCCAAAGGAAGGCTTGTGTAATTATTTATTAAAAAACAATCTATTGAGGAAGCATTAGTATGTAGTCTCGCTTTATGTAATCTAGGTTCTGAGTTTATAGACATTTTTCCTGGTGAATTACCATTTCACTTGGAAATGTAGAATTTTGAATGAAGGCACTATTTAACTAGCAAGGAACACTGGTTTGTTTTTTTATTTTGAATTTACTTGGATAAAGATGGAGTGATCTTAGACGCCTTTAAGATAGGACTTGAAGTCGCTTCGGATGTTGGATGTCTTTTCATAATGGCATTATTTTCTTTTTGTTGGAATAATGTTCTTGGATTTAGAGGAAGTTGCTTGTCATGTAACAATCATAATTTGAACATGGAAATATTTGCATTGTTCAATCTCTTAGTTGATCATCATCATAGAAAAAGTAGTTAATGTGCTGGGTGAAATTGGGCTATTTAGCAGTTTTCAGAAGGTGCTAAAATGAAAGGAAAAAGGAGGACCAAAGATGGCTAGCTGTATTTCTAGGAATCGAAGGTTTGATAGGAAGTGGACAGGTCAGGGCTAGACCATATATAGATGAGAAAAAGGAAGAAAAAGGTTTTAAAGCTTTTCTTGCAATGGACATTGGTTCATGAAGAAAGTCGCTCTAGCTAGAACATATAGACATGAGAAAAAGAAATATAAGAAGTTTGAAACGTTTCTTGTAATAGAAAGTGGCTATTGCTTCTAATCGCATGATGACCGTATAGCTTTAATCATTCTGGTTTTATATAACGAAAATTTACATTGCATTTTTAATTTACAGCCCTTATGTGATGCCACTTCTGTTCTCTAGTTAACTTTCAATTTCTCGTTGCCCCTTCCCTCCAACCATTAGCCTTGCGTGCATTATTAGGAAGAGAAGATTTCAGCTAGAAAAGAAATAAGAGGGAGAATATATGGGCTTTGGAATATGACTGAACCTACTCCTCCTACCAGCCACAATGTCCACCAACATTCTCTCTCTCTCTCTGTCTCTCTCTCTCCCCCCCCAACACACACACGCACACACACACACACACAGATCTTCCACCCTCCAAAGCAAAGCAAAAACCTTTAGGAGGGATCAGGTTTTCGTTTAAAGGGGAGGGAGTATATACCCTATTTCTTTTATAGAAAAATTATTGAACAATTCTTGGGTATCAATTTCAGCCCTTGATGATACACTTGGTAACTGGTAAGTTGATTTGGACCTCTGTCTAAACATGGTAGTATCTTCTCAGTTCAATTTCCTTACTATTTCCTTACTAGATATGCAACCTACAGTTACAGTACCTCTGACTGTGGGACTGCCTTTTGGCACTAAACACTTCCCATTATCTTATGGAGCTCTGGTTCCAAAATCAAATACAATTTAGGGTTAAGAAAAATGGCCAACAAAGGTCTCCATTGCTCATGTTTAAAAAAAAAGGGCATACCCAGTGCACGAGGCTCCCGCCACAGCGGGGACTGGGGAGGATCATAATGTATGCAGCATTACCCTTGCTTCGCGGAGAGGCTGTTTCCAGAGATTTGAACCTGTGACCACATGGTCACAATGGAGCAACCTCTCCATTGCTCATGTTTATAGGCTTAAAAAACCTCTTCATGCTTCCAAATTCAACTGCAATGCCGATTTTTTGTTTTTGGTGAATAGACTAAAATACAGTTTTAGAAACTATGTACTAACTGTAATTTTATGGAGCTCTGGATTTGTGGAAAGAATACAACTTTATGTGATTGTTTTTTGCTTATTACTGTCGCTTGTCCAGGTTATTGTTTAGGTTTTTTATTGTTTGAATACAACATTTGTTAAAGAAGCCAATTATGCAAAATTGTGCCCTAATTAGATTAACCGCATAAACTGTTCTTAGGTTCATTAAAGCTTTATTTTTCATTGAAAATAATGTGAAGAATGATATGATCATGGCATCTTTTCTGTTTCCCTATAGATTGGTTGGCTAAATGCTATCAGAGAATGGGAAGAAGTGTATGCTGGAAACATGAATTCTAGGTAGTTTTTTGATGCTATCACAAGGGACTTGCGAAGGAGTCACGTCTTTATGATTGATTACTCCAAAAGGAGAGTAGACAGGAGAGGGTTTACTCTTCGGGGTGGGAATAATAACCACCCTCCCCCCGAGGTGAAGCCAATAAAAAAAAAATTAATCATTGCTTTAGTGCTGAAGTTTTTTCAGAGTGCGAGCTTGCAAGTGAAATACAACAATTGATATACTGATTTATATATTTATATTTCAGTCCCTTTATTTGTGGTGATCAAATGTAAATTCCTTCGTTGTATTGCTGTAACCATACATATGGATGTTTCTATTTGGGCTCTGGCTCTTACACCACCATTTGTTCATGCTCTGCTTGCTCAATACTGTTTTCATGGAAAATCTGAAGATGCGCATCTACTAGTAATTGGTATGGTAAATGATTGCTCCTCAAGTCAATCATTCAAGATTCTGAAGGTGGTTGTATTTGTTTTCATGGCAAGTTTGAAAAGGCTAAATGAAGTTCTAGGTTCAAGGTTGTGTTATATGAAAATGATGTCAGTTTTAGGAATTTTATGCAATCTTCGTATTGAGTTTTAATGAGCTGTTTTACTTGTGATGGCTGCTTTTATTTGTGGTGATCAAATGTAAATTCCTTCATTGTTTTGCTGTAACCAAACATGTGGATATTTCTATTTGGACTCTGGCTCTTACACCACCATGTGTTCATGCTCTATTTGCTCAATACTGTTTTCGTAGAAAATTTGAAGGTGCATCTACAAGTAATTAGTATGGTAATGGTTGCTCCTCAAGTCAATCATTCAAGATTCTGACGGTGGTTGTATTTGTTTTCATGGAAAGTTTGAAAAAGCTTAATGAGGTTCTAGGTTCAGGGTTGTGTTATATGAAAATGATATTTGTTTTAGGAATTTTATGCAATCTTCGTATTGAGTTTGAATGAGCTGTTTTGCTTGCGATGGTTGGTTTTATTTAATCAAAATTGTTCTCATTTGTTTTCTTATATGTGAGTCTTTAGCTCAAACAGGTAGAGCACTTGGGAATTCCCCAAGAGATGGTGGTTCGAATCTATCATGACTCATTGAATTTTTTCGTCTAATTTTCTGAATTCTAATGAAATGAGCTCAAATGACTGTTGTCATATATATAACACTATAAAACTGAAAAGATTGGCAAAAGTGTAGAAAATACTTCTCTTCCTCTCCTTATGGAAAAAGTGGATAAAAGCCTTCCGTGATATTTTAGATTCACTATAATTCCAAATCTGATCTTCCAATCCAGATAATTTGATCAGAGATACTATGGTCATTAATTTGTGGCGTACTAGTGATATTTCTATTTTGAATATAGATAATTTAATCGAAACTATAATATTTGGTAATCTTCGTCAAATCTGTGTGTTCTGATTCAATCGTACGATATGTTGGTCAAATTTGATCAAATTGAATAAATTTAGGCATATTTAGATACAATTTGGACATCTTGATCAAACTTATGAAAATTATGTCTAAGATTTTGACAGAAAAAGAAATATTTCATCCAATTTGTCAAACTTCACATACCTTATTCAAATATGAGATACTATGCTTATTCATGACATCCTGCTGACATTTCTATTCCGAATAGGGATGATTTGATTGAATGAATTAAATTGACCAAAATATTGTAAGATTGACAAAAAAGAATAAAAAATTTGACTAATATTACCAAATATTCTGAATTTATTCAAATTATCCTTAAATTAGAATAGAAATATCGCTAGCATCCCCTAAATGAGGATAAATTTCACAATTTTGACAAATTAGAATAGAAATATCATGGCTAGTGAAATATTTGACTATAATGGAGTTTGCTTCAACTGGATCCATTGTAATCAAATGGACCCATTAGAATTGGATGTTCAGATCAATAACCCTAGTTGACACATCATGACTCATGACACATAGTAGTAACCATACACTAAAATCAAATGGGCCCACTCATATTAATATGCCGAGGTGACCCATGATAGAGACATACACTTTAATATAATGTACGTAGAGTTTCATTTATAGTTTCAACCATGCACTTCGCTGCATCAACCCACCTTATAGGTAAGATCTAGAGAAATTCCTACATACTTAATTACCATTAGGCTTGAACACGTACATTAGCCTCCTTATAGGTGAGATGTAGAGAAATTTCTTTGTACTTGCAACAATTTGGTTTGACCACATCAGGCCTCCATATAGGTAAGATATAGATAGATTCCTTCATACTTGTAACAATTGTGTTTGTCCACATCAGCCCTCCTTTATAGAGGATGATAAGAGAAAGTAATGTGTTCTCAATGATATAACCAAATACTGTGTTCTGGTCTGGTAAAGTTGGCTATGTTTCATCATTTGATGAGCACTGTCTAATCTTATATATGCATACCTGGCGGAACTGGATTTTATATATAATACGGACGTCAATCGGTTGGTTTGGAGTGGTTTTAGTGTGAGAATAAGTTCGTTCAAAATGTGATCCAATGAGGGTGTACCAGTTTGGGTTCGAGTTTTCTTATCATTTTGGTTTCGGTGCAATCCGATTTAATTTCAGTGTCACAAACCCCCAATCCAAAATATGATCTAATAAATTCAATATCGGTTTTAATTTGGTTCGATTTCAGTTGGTTCGGACTTCGGGCTTAGTTTTGACATCTATAATTTTATACATAACCTCCTCTTAAGCGGGAATAGAATTTGCACATTCATCCTCTTAGGAACAGTGAAATTGTTGTTGCCGTTTAAAAAAAAACTCTCGTCACTCTGATAAGAAAAAATGAGAGAGTGCTGGGAGGGAGGGAGAGTGTCACTGAGAGAACGGGGAGTGGGGAGAGAGAGAGAAGCAGAAAGTGTGGGGGGAAAGTGAGTGGGAGCAAGGAAAGAGCGGGGCTGGGAGGCAGAAAGATTTGCAGAGAGAGAGAGAGAGAGAGAGAGAGAGAGAGAGAGAGAGAGAGAGAGAGAGAGTTTCCTGATGTTGTTGCCGCTGCTGAAGAGAAGAAAGGGCCGTCGATGCGTCCTTCTTCCTACTGAATTTGTTGTACTCCAATAGGTAAACCAGCAGCGGGATGATCCCATCGGACTGACCTACTGTGATGTTCTTAACTCTTAGCACCAGAATTCGATGGTCACCACAGATGTTCCGGTAGAATTTATCGTGTAGTTCATTGGTAGAGGAACCCTAGTTTGACACCCTCTGTAATATATAGATATTGAGCAAAATAATGACATAGGTGAATGAATCATTTGTCCTTGTTACTCTATATTGGACTCTTGTCACTCAGAAATGGTTTCTTTGTCTGGCTTTTTCCACATATGATTACTTCTGAAAAACTGGATTAGAGTGGTCTGAATTTCTTTGGAAATAACTAGAGTTGTCTGACTTTTTCCACATATGGTTATTATGCTGAATATTTGAGTTCTTTTGATGTTAGACACCTCATACAGCAGTGGTGAGATTTTGTCATCTTCTTGAATCAAGCCTGATAAGATACTAAGCGTAATCCAAGGGCTTAGTATCCATAACCTAATTCTGTTCATAAATATGAGTTTCTTTGGGTGAAATATTTGAAGTAGGGTATGTGAAGTTTATGTTCTTTGTCTGTACGTATGTACTTCTTCTGTTGCTTTATATTTTTTTCAAAATCTAGGTTCTCAGTTTGTGTGTGATGCAGCTAAATTGGCATAAACAGATCCTACAATGAAAATTGCTAGTTGTATACTTTACTACTGATAAAAACTTGTATTCACTTATTTATAAACATTGAAAAATTCAGTGAGAAATTAATACAATAATTAACTGATTTCAGTACAATCAATAGCTTCATATGTCAGTATATGCAAATTTAGGATGTACAAGTTGGACATACATAGTTGGATGTTGTGCATCAGACGCGGTTCCTCTCAGCTCTCCAGCTTGTTTGCTTACTATGATAGCACATATTATTATGTTCTGTTTGCATGGGAACATTCTTCTTGTGATTTAATAACATCTTCATCCAAATTTCTGTAGAATTTGAGTTATCAATGGTCCGCATGCTATAGTACTTATTATTATTTCAATTTGATTTGCCATGTCCAGTTGCTGTGGACTCAAACGGCTTCATCTATATGTATGTACTTCTGTGGTTGTAGTTTTTTTTTTCATCTTTTTTCTATGGAAAGATTGTTCAGATTTGCACACCAGTGCCCAGTTATGGTTATTAATTTTTATAATCCTTGGTGCTACTGGAGTAACCGGTTGGTACCATTTCCATCTTATTCTTCCTCTTCTTCACCCCCCTCTGATTCTATTTGCATTCCATCTTGAGAACAGTCAGTACATGTGTTTGCTTTAGTTTTTAGAGCTTAGGCTGATTAGCAACTTATATTTGCACATTCTGGTAGTTATTTTTATCTTTTACTTATTGGGAACTTGTCATATGTTATTGATTGAATGAGAATGGATGGTGGAGGCCTTTAGCATTCTGCCATTGTTTACGTTTCCCTATTTTCTTGGTCCTCATTGAACATCTCATTCCAATGGAGGTTTGTACAACATTGTAACATACTAACATTAGACTCCCTTAATTCTATAATTGATTTTCTGTCTAATGTTTGCCACTTTTTATTCAGAAATGCTAAAAGTGATAATCATCTACTGTATTGTCCCCTTTGCTTAGGCTATTTTGAGGGATATTCTGAGAGCTGCTGAGATTTGCCACATTCCAGAAGATGATATTTTCTCTCTTTTTAGATTGTTGGGTGCTTTGGTGCTACGGAACAGGGGCAAGAAACTCTGGATTATAATTCCTATGGGCTAGGGCCATTATTTGGAGAATACAACAGGCCTACAATGGAATCATCTCAAAACCATCCGGTGCTAATGTGCTTGTAGTTCTATCCATGACAATGTGTTATTCCCCCACCCCTCCCCCCTTCCCCCCACCCCAAAAAAAAAAAAAAAAAAATAGAAAAGGGGTGGGGATAGCAGCTCAAACCTCATTGTTATTTTACATTAACTTCGCTGGCTCTTCTTGATGCTCTGGACATGGTGAGAAGCCAAATGAATTGCAAGAGCCTCTCACTGACAGACATAATTAAGATTGACATCTGGAGAATCCCTAAGAATAATAGGTGAGGGGCAACCCATTCTCAATACATAGAATAATAGGGTTATTTGCTTCCTAGTCTATCACACAACTCTTAAGTGATAGTGTTACTGTGCTGGCAGATGTCAATAAAAAGTGTGAGAACAACTCATGGGGCAGGAAGCTGATTGTCCCACGGAGAAGGGTCTCTCTCAATGAATTTGACAAGTTCAAAATCATGCTAGCAAAGATCAAGGTTGGTTAATTAACCTTTTCTGCTTTTCTTAGATTGGTGTTTCCGATTCCTTTTGTTTGGGAAACTGAACTAGTTTGAAACCTCTCTAGACCATAGATTACACTGGGAGAGTAGCATTTCATGGCATTTGTAGATCATAATAATTCCTTTAATTGTCTCAAATTTCATCTTAGAATCCCATCCACCCCACCCAAAAAAAAATATTGGGAGTTAACTTTTCAATATTCTTAAATCATTGTAGCATGGACTCTTGTTTGCTTGATCTCTTGTGAGGCTAATTTTGTGTGTGTGTGCGTGTGTGTGTATGGAGGGGTGGAGCTATTGGGCAAGAGGTAGCAAATCTGAAAAAAAGAGCGCTTGAGTAGATTTTATGTGGGGAAATCAATTTTGTTATGGTGTTTTCTGAAGTTATCATCTGTACATTGTTTTTTGTTTTCTTTCCCTCATTTAGTGTTGCTTCTTTTTAGAGAGTAAGGGCATTCAATCTGGTAGTAACATGAGTCATTCCACCAGATATGATCAGTTTTAGTGAGACTTAAGTACTCTTCAGGACACTCAATTCTCTAAGCCTAACTTTCACACATGACTACACACTACTCAAAATGCTGCCAGCTTATATAGATCCCTATAATGACTCAAATACTACAATTAGCTATCTCACTCAGTTAAACTACCTCAATCCTGTCATCAACTACTAAACTCCTCCCTTTAAAAATAGAAAGACCATACACTCATCCCTTTGTAAGTAGAAATACCTAGAAGGGCATCTCCCCTGGTCCCCATTCTGTTCACTCTATTAAAATCATGGATAAAATTTAATTGGGAGTTTTACTTCGTGTTCTGGAGGACTGCAATGTGTTTGAACAAATGCCAACTCCAGTTATTTTGCAATTCTAGAAAGAACTAATCATGCTGCTAAGTTGAAAAAAAAAAAAGAGATCAATCAAACCATTTATTTCTCTTTAACATGACATGCTTTCAAGAATTTATGTCATAGTACTTTTTTTTTGGGGGGGGGGGGTAAAGAAATGGTGCATTTCAAAAACATGCTATGGTTGTTGATAAGTCTCATTGGAGCTCAGTATTAAGACAATTGCCATGCTATGGTTACCCTTCCTCATCTCACTCCCACCTGTATGAAATTGGTAAACCTTGCTCATCTTTCAATTCTGAGTTTGCTTCATGGGTATGTGATTCTTTTAAGAACTATTATGTTGTGATATGTGGATTAAATGATGGCAAATTACTGCACACCATGGGCTGAGATGTGGACTAAATAATGGCAAATTACCTATCCTCATCTCTCTCCCACCCCTTATTAAATAATACCATTCTTGTGATTTGATAGTTTGAAACCTCTCCATCTTTTTATTCATGTGAAGGTTCTTAAAGATAAGGAGATGGCGGAGGCAGAAAGAATGCAAGGTCATTATTTAGTTACTTACCCAGTCGTTTTTTAATAATTGTCCATAAGATGCATTACTTCTTTGGGTGCTTATGAATTGCAAGTTCCCTGAACCTCATTCTTAATTCTCATTTGCTAGAATAATTCTTTGTACTTCTTGTTTATAAATCTAGGATTTTAAGACTGATACATTAATCCTCCTCACAAGAGAAAACTCCCTTTTTTTTCTTTTGAATGTTCTCCTGTTCCCATTTTATTTGATTTCCTAGAATTATACTCTCTTTTTTTGTCTAGATGCTTTGTTTCTTTGTCAGTTAAATAGTCCTTGTTATTTTGCTTTTGGCATTACAGTTGATGCAGAATCGATCACTTTCATTTGGCTGGACTTACATGAATTTAGAAGTCCAATTGAGTAGCTTTCTTTTTAGGCATTTTGAATATGGGTTGAACTGTTTTGACAGTGTAGACAAATTCCTGCTGCTTTTTGGCCTTCAAGTTTGCGGGCTTGCCGTCTTCAAATCCAGTCCTCATGAGTTTGAAATGCTATATGGATGTTAACTGTAATAAGTCTCTTTTGAATGTAATATGAGATGGAGCTTTGATTAGTATTGTACCCTTGTTAAATGTTCACTTGCTACTAACCCTGCAGCTGCCAAATTGTGCTTTTAGTTCATATTACCCTATAATCTAGCTCTTGGATTTGGTAACCCAAAATATTAATGCAATGTGGATTATTCTAGAAATCCTAGGAGCTGCTTGAGGTTGAATGGTTGTAAAAACATGGATAACTGTACAAGAAAGCTCAGCTTGAAGGACAATTAATGTGAAAATGGTTATGGGTTATGCCCCATCCAAGAGGTGTTCTGTTGAATTAATGATTGGTTTGATGCATGTATTTTCTCATTTCAATAACTAGTGGTTGACTACAGACTGCCTTCTAGATCATGTATTATTCCTCCTTAATCAGTTAGAATAATGAATGATTCTCATTGTTAATTGTTTCCCAAACATACTTCTTGTTGATGGCTAACTCTACAATTAAGCATTGCTGTATTTTTTGGAGGAAATAAAAAGAAGGTAAACTATTATTCCTCTCTTCTGATCCCCTGTCCCCAATGTGATCCATGTTAAACTTTTTGACATCATTGCTTAAAATCCTGATCGGCTGCAGGTGTTCAATTGTTTTGATCGACAGTTCTGCTTGCACATTGAGGATTTCCTATTGGGAATGACACCTGCATATATAGCCTTCCTTAGGTTCTTGGATGATGAAGATAACACAAAGAAATATAGTTACAGTCTGGAAGTTGTTGGCATAGGAATGGTCGTAAGTTAACGTGACAAGGAACTCCAAGAAGCATTCTTGACAGTGGTTGGAAAGTTCGAGACAGTAATGGTGGACAGATTTCTGTGGTGATAGGCAAGAGTTCAAGTTAAAAAGTGACATATAGCTACCACCTATTTAAAAGTTCATATAGTGGTCAATTTATGCTAGTTCAATAATTTAAACATTTTTGGGATCTCTTATATGATGGATTATACATTTGTTTATTTATCCAGTAATTCTTTCCTGAAAAATTTGTGTATCAGAACTTCCCCGTGTGGGAAAAAGCTTGTCTTCTTTTAAGGTTGGGAAATGGGGACTTATAAATGTCGAAAAGTTTGTCATAGGACTTGTATAAACATATGGACTAAGCTTTCCCACACCCAGTGTCATGGACTGATGGACTCATGGGAGAACCCCTTGATCAAGGGGTTCCATGGTGTCCAAAGGGGTATTGCGCAACATAAGGGCGGTAGTTTTGACCATTTGTAAACAGAGTAGACATTGTCAGCCATTGATGGCTGTCCTTTTCCTTACCTTCCAATGAAGGAAAACTTTCTCCTGAATATATTTTATGGCTTACAACCAATCTTAATAGAAAACAAGAAGCAATTGTTGGATGCAGGCCTAACACATGTTGATCATGAATTATTTCAGTATAGACTAGCAAAAATTTTCTAACACAAGTTGATCATGAAACATCTTTGTCTCAAAACAAACAAAAAGATTAGATAGCTTTAGAATTGTGGAAGCTCCTTCTAAGCCCTATAAAATTATAAAAATTAAAATATTTAATTGCACCTATAAAGAATAGAACCTTAGACTTCAAACAAATTGAATTAAATGCCTAAGCACTAGGCTAAGTTACTAATAATGAATTATTTTTCAAATCAAATTATATATGTTATAACTAAAACCCTCATTCTACATTTAGGCAAAGAATAAACTCAAAATGAGAGTGTTACACAAGGGTACACTACTTACCATGCATGCATGTATGCACTTCCAATTAATCCAAGATTCCTACACTTCGCCTTGTCTTAATCCTACGTCAGATAAAAAGACCAAATTACCCCTAGTCCAAAATTAGGGTATTACAATTCTCCATCCCTTAACAAAATTTTGTCCTCGAAATTTACATATTTGGATCTCCCCATTATGTCAGGATATTACAATCCGCCCTCCTTAAAGAATTTTTGTTTTCGAAATTTACATATCAAGATCTCTAAACAGCTGCGGATACTTGCATCGCATTTCATCTTCTTTCTCCTACAATCAATATCATGATTCCTCTAGAGAATCGTCACAATTGAAATAGTATGGTTATATAGGACTTGCCCTTTGCGATCCAAAACAAATAGGTGTTTCCTCAAAATCTGAGTCACTCTCTCTGACTGTCCATCAATTTTTGGTGAAGACATTATGTTTAGAAATTTAACTAATTTACTAAATCAGACTCCAAAAATTCTACTTTGATCAGACTTAATCCATTGACCAATATAAATAATATCCAACATGGTAACTTTGTTCTTGGTTAAAATGTTGTATCACTAAACTGAACCAATATCAATCTTATTATTCTTGAACCACTGATGTAATATGCAAATTCGGCCAAATAAAACTTTAAGCTTCTTGGACGTTATCTCTATATCTTTATTTATTCAATCATAGCCTATAACAGAAGTCCAAAGTAAACTTTGCCATAACTAAACCACTCACACTTGAGTTGGACTAACCAATAAATTGATCCATAATTGACTTGGTCCTCAACCATTCGACATTTATCTATATGGAATCATTCAAGCTCAAACCATTCAAGTTCTTTTGTGTGAACCAACCATGAATCACCTAATCTCGCATACATGCACGTCACAATATAAGTCGCTCACATTATAAGTCAAATTAATTTTTACCACAGCGTGTTCCACTAATAAGTTTTCAAAAATTTTACAGGGTATCACATCCTCCTCTCCTTTAAATATTTCATCCTCGAAATTATGTGTTTCTCAATCTTGGAGGGTCCCAAAAGTCTAGGTCTTAACCTGTCCTTCGTGCCAAACAAAATTGTTCCCTAAAAAATAAAAAACACAGCATAGTAAGAGGATAATCAATTCATGTAAAGTAAGACATCAAAACCCGTCACTTAAAAAAAGATCAAATCTGTCAGCATAACTTCACCTTCTATCTATACATAACAAGACAAATATACAATGTTTTCGACAAAAGTCTCCTCAAATGGTAAAGAAAATATATCACTCCCACACAGTTCAAGTCCACTGTAAAATACCAAAGAGTTTCAGTCTATGTTTAATGTTTCTTTGCCCAAAATCCTATGCTATTAGTTTCTAAGTTCATGATTCACCAAAAGTCATCTCCAATAATTTTCATGTGGTTTCATAATTAATCTTCATCCTCAGTTTGTCGTGATGGAGGATTTTCATCACTCTGTCTTGCTCTTTATGGAAGCATTATGATCAAATACAAAAGATCAACTCACACCCAAATTCCAACTCATTAAAATTTTTGTCTTCTCAAATTCTGTCCGTTCATATGAGAAAATAGAAAAATAATATTTTAAAATTTTAGACCTGGTGTCACCAAATTTTTAAGAAACATAACTTAGAGTTTTAAAACATATCTAAAAATCTCCTTAAGAATGTTTTCCTAACCTAGGTTTCTAGTCTCTCCAAAATCAGGCTTTCAAATTTGGCAAATTCTGACCAAACCCTGATGCATAATATGAAATATGAAAATTGATCTTCCTGAATCAGATAGATTCCAGTATTTTTATGATAGAAATTAGACTCAATAAAGCTAAAACTGTAGAAAAATCAAGTCAAAATTCCACTTCTAAGTCTCCCTGCTAACACCATCTTTCTCAGTTTCCAGGTTTTGACAGCAACTGTACAGTCTAAAATACAAAATTTATTTGATCTAGAAAAACAACCACAATTTATCTAAGATTTTGTGAAGTTTTCTTAGGCATATCTAGGTACATATAGTAAAAATTTCAGGTGTAATTTCAATTTCTTAGTGTGTTTAAAATGTTATCAAAATTTTGGATTCCTACATAGTGAATTCTGGAATTTTCGTACTAGTGTTCGAATCCAAAGTTTTAGTGTTTCTAATTTTTTATGTGTTTGAGTTTAGTATCATAGGTTCATGTTTCTAGTTCATATCCTATCCTAAATCAAACCTAGTATGCTCTGATACCACTCTGTAACGCCCCCAAAAGCACCCTAGCGGTTTAGGGATATTGACGGTCCACAAGATCATTTATGTCAAGGCGATACGAATCGGAGTAGAACCAAAACACAAACACAAATCTAAAATATATAGATTAAGACTTCAACTAAAGTAGGGTAATTAAACTAAACTATTATAATTTTCAAATTAAACATAAATTTCTGAAATAAAGGCTATAATCTTCAAAATTAATAAAACTCAAACAAATTATAAGTTCTTCTAAAAATTGAAAGAAAGTGCAAAGTTTCTAATAGTAGTTATCCTCTTCTAATCCAAACGCTTCGTCCTTTTGGACCTCCTTCTCTAGTACATCCCCACATCCAGGTTCGCAAGTAAATCCACAACAACTATACAGGTGTGAAAACAGTAATACAAAATATAATAATATGTATATATAGATCCGAGAAAACAAAACAAAGTGATCACAATCATATTTTCTTATCACCACTACTATAATGAAAAGTATATATGACAACAATCAATGAAAGATATATCGAAAGAACATAAAATAACAAACACATCATTCCCTAATGGACTAGTATGAAATAGTTGCCATGCATTGGTTAAGGCCCTCATGGTAGCGGCGTATGAACTCCAGTTATGATCAACTACAACACCACTGTCCCTCTCAACATCAAGAAACTAATGGAGAAACTAGTGACCAAACTTGCCCCAACCCTCTTGGAGAGTTTTTTATCATCTCACTCTTTCTAGTAGCCCATATAGCTCCAATAAGGATAAGTTCGTAGTTCAAAAACTCGCCAAGTTATCCTTACCCCAACATATTCACCAATGTCGGTAAGGTAAATATTAAAATAACAATCAAGGGTTTGTTTATAATTTAAAGCTATATATCCAAATTCGGAACTTAGGGTCATGACTCCTCAATTCCACCCTAACACATTCTATTGAAAAGAATGGAAATAAAGTTTGAAAATAGTAACTTTCATCAATATATCAATGCATATAATAAAGAACAATAATAGGAAAAATTGAACAAAATCTTTGCAATCACTTATCCAACAATAACATCAATGAAAATTAAAAGTAAACCCTAAACAAATCAGATTTTTATGCATCATCCAAAAACATTATGCATTAGGTTATAATCATGAAGAACCATTCATAGACCTTCATCATACTATCAACAATCAAGCATTGGGTTCATTAGTCTATAAACATGACATTATTAAAATTCTACTAACACATATGTGAATTAAATCATAAGGAATTCATCATTCCTTGCAAGCGATCATGTGTAAACAATTTAATTGAGTAAAAACATGAATGAAATATATTTTTGACATGATAAATTTCAATCTAAAATTAATTTTCAGATTTAAAACAATGTTTTAAAGCAAATTTTATATGAAAAGAAAATATGAAGATCCACTCACTTTGTGTGAAGCAATTAGGGTTTCTATAAGTGACCTCAAATGAATGCTTCAATAATGTTGATATATGTCTTCTTAATTCAAAACCATTTTAATGGAGTTCTATGATTAAAGTAATGATGAAATCAACATCAATATATTGCATAAACTCGGATTTGGAAAACACAGATCTTTGACAGAATGACCTATCTTTAGTAAATCAGTGATATCTCTCTATTCTGATCTCCGTTTAGGCTGATTCAAGTTGGATTGCAAAGATAAGAGATGGGGCTATGTTTTATGATGAAATAAAAAATTTCCAATTCAGCCCCAAAACAGGTTAAAATTGGACACCAAGTTGTAGGTCCTGCACAGTCCAAACCTCCTTCTTCTTTCTTCTTCTTCTTCTCTTCCTTTTTATAGTGCACGAATTTTCCTCTCTCCCTCTGCCTCTCTCATTCAAATTTATGATAAAGGAAATAAGGATTGTGATTTAGTTATGAGGATTTAATCCTAACAAGAAAGAAGGTGGGAATAATTCAATTTTGTCTCTAACTACATCTATTTACTTGCCCTCTAATGAAAAAATTTCAAAAGGAATCTTGGCTTAAGATTTTTAAATTAAAATTTTTAGATTAAGTATTTTAATATTAGTTAGAATTCATTTTTTATTGAGAATTTATTTTATGAAGACTTTCTTTTTTTAAGTTTGAGTTTTCAACCAATTGGAGATTGCCACCTCGCCTTTCCTTATCAATCCATAATACTTCCCTAACTAAAATATAAGATCTCCCAATTTAGAATTGTGGAAGCTCCTTCTAAGCCCTATAAAATTATAAAAATTAAAATATTTAATTGCACCTATAAAGAATAGAACCTTAGACTTCTAACAAATTGAATTAAATGCCTAAGCAATAGGCTAAGTTACTAATTGTGAATTATTTTTCAAATCAAATTATATATGTTATAACTAAAACCCTAATTCTACATTTAGGCAAGGAATAAACTCAAAATGAGAGTGTTACATAAGGTTACACTACTTACCATGCATGCATGTATGCACCTCCAATTAGTCCAAGATTCCTACACTTCGGCTTGTCTTAATCATGCGTCAGGTAAAAAGATCAAATTATCCTTAGTCCAAAATCAGGGTATTGCAATTCTTCATCCCTTAACAAAATTTCATCATCGAAATTTACATATTTGGATCTCCCCATTATGTCAGGATATTACAATCCGCCCTCCTTAAAGAAATTTCATCCTCGAAATTTACATATCAAGATCTCTAAACAGTTTCGGATACTTTCATCGCATTTCATTTTCTTTCTCCTACAACAAATTGTTAGAATAAATCGATCCGAATAGAGACAAAATCCCAAAAGCCATGATCTCCATAGGGCGTTCAAGAACACAACCAAATCAATAATAGAAAACAGGGATAGAACCACTAACCTTGTTTCGCATCCATAATGTCGAAGATCGCAACGAAAAAAAAAAAGAACAAGATCTAGGTGTTTTCCCTCTATTCCCAAAATCACTGGCTTGATGAGAAAATCGTATGTACAGGGACGATGAACATTGAATATCTCCCTCTCTATCCAGAATGCACTCCTCAATAGAGATTGAGAACTAATAGTTGTTATGGATAGAGGGGGGACTTAGCTCTCTTTATATAGTAATTCCAATAGGATTTGACTAATCACAGTTCCAATAGGAATCTATTTGGCCCACACTTAGCCAGTCCACATAGAATTCCTAATATATAACTTAATGACCCCCTTAATTAGACTAATACCATAATTAGCCTGAGTTTTATTTTATTTAATATTAGTCCATAATAGGTAATATGGAATTATATTCCAAATATAATTCTAACATTCTCCCACTTGGACTTATATTAAATCACTCATTTTAAAGAGATTTAAAAATAGTTTTGACCAAAACAAATCACAGGCTAACAACTCTTAAAAAAACTTTATGTGCACATTTTTAAAAAGAATTGGTCTAGAGGTCGTATTAGAAAATCAACCATGTCCCATAGAGCTTCAGACACCGAATCATGGTGGTAACTGCATCTATGATCAAGCGACACAGAGCCTTCCATGGTCACGAGAGCCCTCAACTCTACTAACATGGATGCAATATGGTAGTGTGACAACGAGATAATACTCATATAGTGATTCCTTATGTATTATCCATTTGTCAGTCCAAAATTTCTCTTCTTTAAGTGGCATAAGCTCAGTAGAAAAATAATCTGTATGATTCCAACGAATCTGTATGTCTCATATTGAATAACTCGAGTTTTACTTTACGTGTTACAATACATACCTTTAGGCTAATAACTTAATGCCCCAGCCTTGCTTAAGGTTAACACATTCCTTAAGTCTTTAAAACCAGATATATATACATACACATCATGTCAATAAATGAAACACCCATGTGTTCAAAAGAAATTTGCATGCAATAGTAACTGATATATATAAGCCAAAGTTTACCACACAGTAAAAATTATAGATGAAAAGAAACTTCATTTCACAATGGAGCCAAAAACAACTCCCACTAACAAACCGCATCCCATGATGCACCTAAGCCCATGCTTATGACATGTCTTTCAAAACACAAGGGCTAAGACCTTAGGTTAGGGGATCTATAAACATATCATCTGTACCAATATGCTCCACTACAATGTCACATTTCCTTTCTGTCTCCTTTACAGTCAAATACTTGACCTTCATGTGCTTAGACCCCCTAAGTCCTTTATTATTATTTATAACCAACACAGTAGAGCTGTTATCACTATATATCTGGATGAGTCTATCCACAAAATCTAAAATGGTGAACTACTTTATGAGATTCGTGAGTCAAATAACCTGAGTAGCAGCCCCATGGCATGCTACAAACTTTACCTGTATAGTCAAAATAGTTACCAATGTCTATTTTGTTCTGTTCTATGATACTGCCCTTTCTGCCATCAGAAAAACATAACCAGATGTGGATCTCCTATCATCCTCACAGCCAGCTAGATCGGAATCTGTATGACCCACAAGCTTGAGTTCAGGAATGTGTCTTTATGTTGTAAATAATCTTTTGTCCCCTTTAAGTACCTTAATACTTTCTTGGCAGCAACCCACTGCCTAAGACCAGGACCATACTGATATCTGCCAAGAAGACCAGTTACAGAGGTAATATCCGGTCTGGTACAGACCTGAGCATCCATGAAACTACCTAGTATGCTAGCATAAGGCACCTCATTATTTCATCCTTCTCATCTTCATTTTTTGGGCATTGTGTCGAGCTCAATTTGTCACCCCTAAGAACAGGAACATTCTCAGATTTACAATCCAACATACTAAATCTCTCCTGAATACGATCAACATAAGCCCTCTAAGAAAAACTTAGTAAACGATGAGAACGATCTTTATGGATCTCAATACCAAGGACAAAAGAAACCTCACCAAGGTCCTTCATGTCAAATTCCCTAGATAATAGTTGCTTTCAGTTATGCAACATCCCTAAGTCACTGCTAGCAAGCAGGATATCATCCACATAAAATATGAGGATGCAGAATTTGCTCGCACTGACTTTGTGATATATACACTGATTCACTTTATTTTTCACAAAACCGAATGAAGTCACGACACTGTCGAACTTCAAATACCACTGCCTGGAAGCTTGTTTAAGATCGTAAATAGACTTCTTGAGTCTATACAAGATGGTCTGAACCATCCACCGTAAAACCCTCAAGTTTAAATCAACAAGCTCCCAAACAACATTATGTTTCATTGATTGCTCCTCATCTCTCATCACATCTAACCACAAATCTAACTGAGAACTAGAAACAACGTCCGAATAAGTAACTGGATCAACCACATAACCAATATTGTGGTCATGTTCTCCCAGATAGACCTCCTAGATAAATGGTATTTCTGAATTTCTCTCCCTGATGGATTTTCGTAATGGTGCTACCACAGCCTCACCTTGAATCTGAGAAATCTCAGCCGGAACTGCATATATGATAGGATCCTCAACCGTATCCTGATTAAGAGAAATCTCATCAGGTGTTACATGAATGTCAAGGACCGTATCAATATCAGGCTCCTGAACTCCAGCAGGTGTAACTAATGGCGTAGTATGCATCACATCCATGTGAATAGGTAGAGGAACAGGTACTAATGTACCAACCATGTCACTATCTTGAACTGTCTGAGAACAATAATTCTTTTCGGCCACATCAAATTCCAGAAACTTTGCTGTCTATAAGTCCATAATCCTAGTGTCTCCACAGGGATTATAAAATTTATATCCCTTCGAATGATCTGGGTAGCTAACAAAATAGTAACGAGTAGTCCTGGGATCCAACTTGTTCGAAGTCGGACAATATAGTTTTACTTCTGCAGTGCACCCCCAAACTGTAAGATGGTTTAAACTGGGTCTAGATCTACATGGTTAAGGATATAAGGAGTAGTTTTCAAAACCTCTCCCATAAGAACTTAGGTGAACTTGTCTTACTAATCATACTCCTCACCAGTGCAGTTATGCCTTTTGGCAACACCATTTTGCTCAGGACTTCCTGGCATAGTCAACTGACCAACTATCCCAGAGTCCTCTAGGTATTTGGAAAATAGGCCCTTAAGCTATCCAGCATTGCCATGTCTGCTATAATACTCACCCCCATGATCGGATTTAACAATTTTAATAACTTTCCCCAACTGTTTCTCAACTTCAGTCCTAAAAATCTTGAACTTGTCAAGAGATTTAGACTTTTCTTTAATTAAGAACAGATAGCCATATCGGGAATAGTCGTCTATAAAAGTGATGAAATAAAAATTTCTACACAATGTTGTTGAATAGGGACCACTAATGTCAGTATGAATGACATCCAATAGGTTAGAACTACGGATTGCATTTATATTATTTGTCTTGGTCATCTTTTCCTTACAACAGTCTGCACAAGTTTCTAGATCACTTTCGAGAGTAGGTAGGATGTCAGATTTTATCAGCCTTTCCACTCTTGCCTTAGAAATATGATCTAGCTTCTTGTGCCACAATGTGAAAGACCATTCTTTAGGTAAGGGTCTTTTGTAAACAACATTTTCAATTTTATAGGAGGCATAGATATCATTAGGAGATAAGCATAGTCTATACAATCCATTAGACATAATGCAGAAACCAACTTTACTTGAATTAAAAACAAATTTGCCTATCAACTTTATTTCAAAATGGTAACTACCAATGTCCAACATTGAAATCGAAATTAAATTTCGTCTGAAGGACAGTACATAGAAAATATTCTTTAAAGTCAAATTAAAACTAGAAACTAGTAATAAAATGATATCTCCCACGAACTCTATGTCAACATATCCATTGTTCCCTACGACAAGCGTTGATTCATCTTGATTTGGCCTCCTCCGATTTATGAATCCTTGTATGGTAAAAGCAACATAGTTAGTTGCCCCGCCATCTAGCCTCCAAGAATTGGATGAGGCTTCTAGTAGATTGGATTTACAAACAAAAACCAAAGAATCAATACCTGATGGCTTAGGTTTTGATAATCAAGTCTTGTATAAATTGCAGTCGTTCTTTACGTGACCCTTCTTCTTGCAAAAGAAGCAGCGATCACTCTCTTTCTTGAAAGAGTCTTTCTTGGGTCTCAAATTGTTAATCTAATCGTACTCTTTATTGGCAGACTTATGAGTATAGTATTTAGACTCTTCACTCTTATAAGATGTGAAAGTAAAAGGATCTGTGTGAGCTTTATCTCTCTTTAGTTTCTCTTCCTCAGATACAACCCTAGAAATAAGGTCATTAATACTCCAGACACCATCCTGGGAAAAATAGTTGGTTTTGATGATATCAAACTCAGAAGGTAGGGTATTAAGAACTTGATGAACAATCAAGGCATCGGGAAGAGCAATATTCAAGGCTTTGATTTTGGTCTGATAGCCGACCATCCATAAAATATAATCCCTAATACCCCCAGAACCATGATATTCCATATTAAATAATCCTTGCAGAAGTCTCCCAATCTCAGCATTTGATGAAACTTGGTATCTCTTAGAAATTGCATCCAGCAACTCCCTAGTAGTACATTTATCAGGCAGACCACTTTTTAGGTGTTCAAGTATTGACCTCTTTATAGACAGTACAGCTAAGCGATTACTCTTTTCCCATACACAATGCATAGATTTTTCGTCCTCAGTACTATCAACTGTTAGGTCCATTGGTTTATCTATAACAAAGGACGTATGCACATTTGCCATCTCCATGGCAAACATAATGTCCTCTTTCCATTTCTTAAAATTTGACTCAGTAAGAATCTAAATCATGACCATAGTATTGTTGACAGAAAAAGTGACTGAAAATTTAAACAATAAACAGTACAATAATCAGCATGATGCAAGTAAAGCTTGAAATCTTATAAGTATATGAGAATTTTACACACATCGTTGTGAAAATATCTTTGGGCTGAATTCCCAACATACAATTGTAAAGATCCCTACACACTAGTGGCCATGAGAATACAACTCAACTTTCAAAATCCACCACCTTTGGGTGTGTAGAATTCTAGGGTCAACCTATTCACATGCATACTGTATATGCACCCCTTCAAGTACCAATACATGATCACCACCTTTGGGTATATGACCACCATCAGAGTTGAAGGACATCCCACAACTGTATGAGACCGGTGTTTCACAAATCCAATAAGGAAGGTCATTTTGGCGGCTGCATCCTATCGAACCCATGGAACCCTCTCTTGGGATTTTTCAAAATTACTTACATCCTTAAACAATTTGTGTTATTTTACAACTTATGACAAGGGGCTTAATGTCTCAAAATTAATACAAATATGCTAACAGTACTGTTCATCAAGGTAGGTATTCAAGCAAGTCAGAAATTGATTCGGTTTTCAATGAAACAAACCGATAAATTCTAGAAAAGGACATGCATCAAAAGAAGATCAAAATTATTTAAAATATGCATATCTATTTTTATTATCTTAAAACTAACACAAAATCCAATGATTCTATTCATCTATGTAGGTATTCTAGCAAGTCAGAAAATTGGTTCGGTCCTCAATGAAATGAATCGATAAATGTCCAAAAAGGGCATGCATCAAAAGAATATCAAAAATATGTAAAATATACATATCTGATCAAAACAGAGGGCACCTCTGTGTAGAGCACAGAAAAACAGAGCCAACGTAAAAAATGGAATCCCAAACGGAGTCTCGTAGCTCCCAAAAAAGTCGGTCAAAGATGCAGTAAAAAAGGCAATGCAGGATTGACTAGTTCTGCATGGTTCAACCAAAAGATTCTGGTTCAATTTTATTGGTTCGGTCTAGCACTGGTTCAATTAAATACTAACATTGGGCCAGGTCTAGTAGGGCTAGGGATAGACCTAGTTTGCTGGGCCAGGGCTAGGTCTGGTTTTGGGCCAATTCTTTACGGGTCAATAAACTCGGTCCGGTCTGTATGGGTTACCCAAAATTGGTTGGTCCGGTCTACTTATGGGTCAACCCAATGATCCACCCATCGATCCAATCGGGTTCGGGTCAACCCAAAATGGGTCAAAATTTGGGTCAACGGGTCTTGTTTGCGAGTCCGAAAATGGGTTGGCCCGACCCGGAGGTGCATGTTAGCAGAACCCTAGCACTGTTAGGGCGCACGATAGCAAACCTCAAGAATCCCTTTTTTTTTTTTTAAAAACTTGAATGGCGAGTGATATCACCCGCCGCTGTCGTCAATTGGTGAGAGCGCGTCTGGCGGCAGTGATCCACCCATCGAAAAAATCTGAAATTTCATGCTTTACCTTCCTGTATGGTCAGATTCGACTTTCGCCTGATAAAAAAATCGACAGTAACCCTATGTCCATACGAATTTTCCAAAAAATTGAAAAAATCCTAAAAAACTTGATTCGAACCGAAAAAATTTCAATTCCCTTAGCATGATCTATTATTTTGAATCCATATAGGTTCAAGAACGGATCCATAGAGGCTCTAATACCACATGTTCAAATAAATCGATCCGAATAGAGACAAAATCCCAAAAACCAAGATCTCCATAGGGTATTCAAGAACACAACCAAATCAATAATAGAAAACAGGGATAGAATCACCAACCTTGTTTTGCATCCATAATGTCGAAGATCGCAGCAGAAAATAAAGAATAAGATCTAGGTGCTTTCCCTCTATTCCCAAAGTCACTGGCTTGATGAGAAAACCGTATGTGCAGGGACAATGAACACTGAATATCTCCCTCTCTATCCAGAATGCACTCCTCAATAGAGATTGAGAACTAATAGTGGTTATGGGTAGAGGGGGGACCTAGCTCTCCTTATATAGTAATTCCAATAGGGTCTGACTCATCACAGCCCCAATAGGAATCTATCTAGCCCACACTAAGCCAGTCCACATAGGATTCCTAATATGACTTAATGACCCCCTTAATTAGACCAATACCATAATTAGCCTGAGTTTTATTTTATTTAATATTAGTCCATAATAGGCAATATGGAATTATATTCCAAATATAATTCTAACACCAATATCATGATTCCTCCAGAGAATCGTCACAATTGAAATAGTATGGTTATATAGGACATACCCTGTGCGATAAAAATAAAAAAAAGGTGTTTCCTTGAAATCTGAGTCACTCTCTCTGACTGTCCATCAATTTTTTGTCAAGACATTATGTTTAGAAATTTAACCAATTTACTAAATCAGACTCCAAAAATTCTAATTTGATCAGACTTAATCCATTGACAAATATAAATAATATCAAACATGGTAACTTTGTTCTTGGTTAAAACGTTGTATCACTAAACTGAACCAAAATCAATCTTATTATTCTTGAACCACTGATGTAATACAGGCTTGTGAAACGGTAAAGTTTCGGTAATACGGTATGGTTTCGGTACGGTACAAAAAATAGGTATCCAATACCGATATCATACCGCACCATTTAAGAACCCTATTTTCAATACCGCTACAGTACGATTTTGGTACGGTACGAAAATGGTATATAAATGGTACAAAAATGGTATAAATTTGATTTTTATAAATGGTATGTATATGGAAACAGTAAATATACGGTTCAAAAATGGTATGCATACGGTACAAAAATGGTACGGTTTCATTTTTACATGTTTACACCCCAAAACGGTACGGTTACGGTACATACTGATGGTATGACCATAAAAACCATTACCGTACCGTACCGTGGTCAATACCGTTTGACCATACCGTACCGTACCATTTTTGCAACGGTGCGGTTTGGTACGGTTTTACACGGGCGATTTCGATTTTGGTATACGGTTACGGTTCCAGATTGACACCCTTATTGTAATACGCAAATCTGGCCAATAAAACTTTAAGCTTCTTGGACGTTATCTTTATATCTTTATTTATTCAATCATAGCCTATAACAGAAGTCCAAAGTAAACTTTGCTATAACTAAACCACTCACACTTGAGTTGGACTAACCAATAAATTGATCCATAATTGACTTGGTCCTCAACCATTCGACATTTATCCATATAGAATCATTCAAGCTCAAACCATTTAAGTTCTTTTGTGTGAACCAACCATAAATCACCTAATCTCACATACATGCACCTCACAATATAAGTCAAATTAATTTTTGCCTTAGCATGTTCCACTAATAAGTTTTCAAAAATTTTCAGAGTATCACTCCTCCCCTCCTTTAAATATTTCGCCCTCAAAATTATGTGTTTCTCAATCTTGGAGGGTCCCAAAAGTCTAGGTCTTAACTTGTCCTTCGTGCCAAACAAAATTGTTCCCTCAAAAATAATAAACACAGCATAGTAGGAGGATAATCAATTCGTGTCAAGTAAGACATCAAAATCCGTCACTTAAAAAGAGATCAAATCTGCCGGCATAACTTCACCTTCTATCTATACATAATAAGACAAATATACAGTGTGTTCGACAAAAGTCTCCTCAAATGGTAAAGAAAATATATCACTCCCACACAGTTCAAGTCCACTGTAAAATACCAGAGAGTTTCAACCTATGTTTAATGTTTCTATGCTCAAAATCCTATGCCATTAGTTTCTAAGTTCAGGATTCACCAAAAGTCATCTCCAGTAATTCTCATGTGGTTTCATAATTAATCTTCATCCTCAGTTGGCTGTGATGGAGGATTTTCATCACTCTGTCTTGCTCTTTACGGAAGCATTATGACCAAATACAAAAGATCAACAACTCACACTCAAATTTCAACTCATTAAATTTTTTGTCTTCTCCAATTCTGTCTGTTCATATGAGAAATTAGAAAAATAATACTTCTAAAATTACAGACTTGATGTCACCAAATTTCTAAGAAACCTAACTTAGAGTTTTAAAACATATCTAAAAATCCCCTTAAGAATGTTTTCCTAACCTAGGTTTCTAGTTTCTCCGTTTGGGCTGATTCAAGTTGGGTTGCAAAGATAAGAGATGGGGCTATGTTTTATTGTGAAATAAGATTTTTCCAATTCAACTCTGAAACTGATCAAAATTGGACGCCAAGTTGCAGGTTCTGCATAGTCCGAACCTCCTTCTTCTTCTCTTCCTCTCTATAGTGCACAAATTTTTCTCTCTCCCTCTGTCTCTCTCATTCAAATTTATGATAAAGAGAATAAGGATTGGGATTTAGTTATGAGGATTTAATCCTAACAAGAACGAAGGTGGGAAGAATCCAATTTTGTCTCTAACTACATCTTGACTTAAGATTTTTAAATTAAGACTTTTAGATTAGGTAGTTTAATTTTTGTTAGAATTCCTTTTTTGTTGAGATTTTATTTTATGAAGACTTTCTTTTTTTAAGTTTGAGTTTCCAACCAATTGGAGATTGCCACCTCACCTTTCCTTATCAATCCATAATACTTCCCTAGCTAAAATATAAGACCTCTCAATTTAAAATCGTGGATGCTCCTTCTAACTTCTAAGCCCTATAAAATTATAAAAATTAAAATATTTAATTGCACCTATAAAGAATAGAACCTTAGACTTCTAACAAATTGAATTAAATGCCAAAGCACTAAGCTAAGTTACAAACAATGAATTATTTTTCAAATCAAATTATATATGTTATAACTAAAACCCTAATTCTACACTTAGGCAAAGAATAAATTCAAAATGAGAGTGTTACACAAGGGTACACTACTTACCATGCATGCATATATGCACCTCCAACTAGTCCAAGATTCCTACACTTCGGCTTGTCTTAATCTTGCATCAAGTAAAAAGACCAAATTACCCCTATTCCAAAGTCAGGGTATTACAGTATCGAAGAAGACAATCTTCCCTTTCACAAAGTCTTTGTCCAAGGAGCCAGGGTTACATGCCCTGAATTAATGAAGAAAGAAAATTATATTCATTAAAAACAACAAAGAGAATGAACAAGTAGAAAATGGATATCATGAGTACTGATATGCAGCATGATCACCTGCATATATAATTGGGGATGCCTTTTTCTAAGTTTGGAAAGTGTTAATTGCGGGTCCTTGATTATCCATTGTAAATGTTGAGTAATAAGCACATCTTATTATCCCAATGAAGGAAATGGAACATGAAAAAAAAAAAAAAACCAATTAAAAAATGTAACATGAAGAAGCACTCTCACCACCATGGTAATCTGATTGCCTGTTGTGACATTGCTTATGATCAAACGATCTGTGTTGCTTGCTGCTACAGCTAACATCTATGGGGAAAGATTTGTTATAGTGGTTATTACTGGTCCAAGATTTCTAGCAGATGTAGAGGTAAGTATCCCTTTCTCCATTGCATGGAATGCTCCAAATGCAATAACATCTTCCATGAAAGCTAAAGCATCAGGACCCCCAAGGGAAACTGACAAGATATCAACACCATCCTTAATTGCATCATCAAATGCAGCCAGGATATCATGGTCTGCGGAACCATCCTTCCAACAAACTTTATAGACAACGATCCTTGCAGAGGGAATAACTCATCTTACAGTCCCTTCAGCAATGCTAAAAAGGCTTGTATTTTTAACTTCAACACTTGCTACTATAGAAGTAGTGTGGGTTCCATGTCCTTCAATATCACGGGGGACTTCTCTTCCTCTTCCACGTATTTATTGTCGGCTTTGTAAAATCGTGCCCCAATAATCTTACTGTATTTTCCATTCAAAAAATGTTGAAGTAAACATTAATTAAGTAGTCCATGGGGAGAAGAACATTCCAAGAATATTGCAACAAAATCATAATAAGCTTAAAAGATCTAAAACAAATTGAACAAGCATTGTATAAAAAAGTGATTCATGCAAGGGACCCAAAATTCTTGTTGTAGGTGATGTTTTGGCAAATACCTTTCCATTTGCTCGGGGGAGGACCGATCCCATTATCACTGAAACTCTTAGATTCAGGCCAGATTCTACTGTCAATCATGCCAATAATGATCCTAGTTGGACAGTCTTGGTTGGGTCTTCTTCACTGAGTGGGAACGGAATGAGGTCTTCTACCAGTTTCCCTCGGTGCTCTGTCAGCTCATTTCTCTGGTCGTCGAGGAGACTCCCCACGCATAGGGCCATTCCTCGGGCTTTGCCTTGTTTTGCTTGATCAATGTTGCTTAACATTCTCTAGCTTTTTTTGGTCACCTTGGATTTCTCTGTCCCTATTCTTTGTGGAAACTTCATCTTCAGGTGGATAGGTCAGATGATGGCTTGGAGGACTGTAAGTGTCTATCGCCCTATAACTCCATTGAAGGCCACTGCCAACCTTACTACATAAACTTGACTTTTACCGTCGTCTGGCATGGCTCTTCTCTTATTGTAACCAACATCTCAATTACCCCTTAATTGTTGTCATGGCTCCTGAGAATACGTGAATGGAGGTTTCCTCAGGTTTGAGCATGTCGTCCCCGAATTCGAACTCTCGGTATGCCTCAAGTGGCATTAGATCCACTGACGCTCTCGTTTCTATCAGTACACGATGGATGGGTCATTTGGCTATCTCTACCTGTACTACCAGTGCATCTTTGTGAGGCAAACTCACACCTTCCAGATCAACATTAGTGAATGAGATCACTATCTTGGTCCTTGCTATCTTGCTTGGCATCTCAACAACCACCACAAACCGAGCGCTAGCCTTGGCCTTTCTCGTAGATTCCTATCCTGTTCCCCCCACTATAGTAAGGATAGGTGGCCCTTTGGTGCCACTTGGTCCTGAGCCATCATCTCTTGTTTCTGTCTGAGCCTTATTACTGTCACAATCAGTCTTCCTTTCTTCATGCCTCGGTTCCTCTTTCCTCCAACCCTGTTCTTTGCTCCTCCGACCTCCTTGACCTCTTTTATCGTACTTATTTAAGTGTCCTGCCTTTATCATCTCTTCGATCTCTCTCTTCAACTAAAAATAATCTTCGGTATCATGACTCTTGTCTTTATGGAACTGGCAATACTTGTTTGGGTTATGTGATGACCCGACTTGCATTGGTTGGGGTCAGCGGAGGTATCCCCGATCTTGGATTTGCATTAGAATCTCCTTCCTTAAAGTGTTCAAGGGCGTATAGTTGGGGCTACGAACTCGATCAGACTTTTCTGGTTGGTGGTCAATCTTTTTCTGCTTGTCTTCCTTGCTGTCGTCTTCTGTTGACCTCTTCCTTTCTCCTTTTCCTTCACTTTCCTTCTGAGCCTGTAGTACTTCGGCCATGTTAGTAAATTTGTTACACCTTTCTAGCAGCTCAGCAATGCTAGTGGTCGATTGGCTTCCGAGCTAGATCTTTGATAAGCTCCATGTCTGAGGGGCCATTGCTCATGGCCATATGAGTTGTCACCTCATTTAGGTCCTTTATGTTAAAGGATTCCTTATTGAAGCGGCTGACGAATGCTCGGATGGACTCATTTGGTCTCTGCTTTACGCTTAAGAGGTTGACCGTGGTCTTCTTGTGTTTCATAATGCTCAAAAGGAGTAACGAAGGTTTTGTAAAGCTCTATCAAAGGGAGGAGGCTTGAACCCTAATAGGAGAGGCGTGTTCATAATCTTGGTCGGATATGGGTGTTGTCCAAGAAACTAGTATGTATCACTCGTCATTTGCCTTTGCAGGCCTTCGAGCTTCTCGTCAAGCTCCCACAGTCGTCGTTCTAGCTTGGTCTCTTAGGGTTGGCTATTACACTTGGCAACTTGGTCAGCTTGGCTGGTTCATTCTCGTCCATTCCCCTAGACTTCTGCTCCTCGTGGGCTTCATCGATGGTCATCCTGATGTGTGGAGGTTCGGTACAGAGGACTGCGGTGAGAGTCATCTTAGTGAGTACAACTCCTGCGGGGGTTGTCATGGTGGGCTTGAAAGCCCCTTGGCAAACCGTTTCCTCCTAGTTGCCTTGAAAAATCCACCTAATTGCCCTAAGAAAACCAACCTTCTGGCGATCAAGTTTACCAAGTCAGGATCCACCCTTATCTTGGATGCGGCTCAACCCTCTTGTTCCCTTGGATTATCGACCACATTTGGCCGAGGTGAGGGAGACTAGCGAGGTGGTCTGAATGACCCTGCTCGACTCGCTTCTCTTCTAGTTATCTGCCCCAAGTTGATTCGGCACAGGGGTTATCGGGGGAGCTATTAGTGGTTAACCTAAATTTTCCCCCTGAGCCATCTGAACCATGAGGTTCAGAGTAGCTCATTGGTCTGGAGTACTTGCAGCTGTAGATACTAGACCTGCCAGTTATTTGTCAGAGACTTTGGGTCTAGGCCCTTAGGTGGTGGTGTCGATGGCGGTAGGACCACACTGCCAATGGTCAGCACGTTCAGCAGCTGACCCTCCCGCGTCTTGTTCCTGATGTTGTTTCCATCTGTTGGCAAAGTAGCATTTGGTGTGCTTCCGCCGAACTCCACGATGAAGTCGCCTTGCTTCTTCGTGAGAAGTTTCAGGTGGGGGCGAGTTTCTCACGCCTCTATTAGGTTGCACTTCCCCCCTTGCGAGGTTGCACTGTGGTGAGCCAAGCTTGGCTTTGTATTCATCATTACTCTTTCTCTTGTTGCTAGCAGAAATGATGATGTTTGGTTGTAGTCATTCCCACAGATGGCGCCAATTCTATTGCATCAAGAAACCTTCACCCAGTTTGCTCGTGGGTGAGCTTGTAAAAAATAGGTCAGCAATAGAGAGTCGGTGTGACTCTAGCTGAAGACTCCTCGATGCTTAAGTTAGATTTCCAATTTAGCAGCAGTTTGACTTAGCAAAAATCCATGTCCCTTGTTCAGGATACATACCTGAGTATTTATAGGATACTTTGGACAATGGGGGTGAATCCTCGTATGGTAAAAGTCCTGTTTCAAATTTGGAAAATCTCTCAGTGGAGTTATCTTTGGAGTGTAACTCTATGTTAGGCAAGTATCCTTGTTTAAATGTGAGAATGTTAAGCTGATTGTTAACTACCTGATCTACTAACTAAGCTTATCCCTAGAATATAGGGATTCGCTGATGTGGCTCCGCTCCTTATGGGAACTGTGGTCGTCACATTAACTTATGGCTTGGCAAACGTCATCCAACCCTTATGCTTTAGACATCTCGGTGTCCCAGCCATGCTGATAATAGCTGTTTTTTTTGCTAAAGGTTAGCAAAAATTGAATTAAAATGAAAAGAAGGCTACAGAAATAAGAGACCAGGCATACCCAGTTGGATACAAGCACATCGAGAGGACAGAGGCCTCACTCAAGACACTCAACCCAAGCCAAACCAGCTAGCGAAATCTGAATTTCTGCCAGCCTAGCACATCATCTAATAACTGGCCATATAAAGAAGAGGGGAGGACTGAGTCCCAAAAAGCTGTACAAGCACCTTTTGCCTAGTATTTGGCAAAGAAATCTGCCACATGGTTTGCTTCACGGAAGCAGTGATTTATCTTCTAATCAATAGAATTCAAGAAAGGCCAAATAGAGAGCCATAACTGACGCACCTACCAAGGAATGATTCTCCCTTGAAAAGCTATCTAGACTACCGCCGAATCACATTCAATCCACAAATGATTGACGCCCTTCTCCTTGGCAACGTGGATCTCATGAAGAATAGCTGATAACTCTGCCAAATAATTAGTAGAAATCCCCAAATAAATACCAAAAGCCCCAATAGGAACAGCATGGTCATCATGCAGAATACCACCAGCCCTAGCCCTACCTGGGTTTCCAAGAGAACACCCATTAGAATTCAGCTTAACCCAGCCTACTGGAGGTCTACTCCACCACACTTCTTGAACAACTTGAAGCTATCGGGGAATAATGGGGATGTGGGGAGGACCGGCACACAGCAGATCCTATTGATTAAGCACCGGCCTTTTAAAGGAGAAAGCAATGTCCTTAATGGAGATGATCAAAGCAAGGAAGGAAGCTGCCGGCTGCCTCTCCCTAGCCTCAAACAATCTGCTATTACACTCCCCCCAGATTAAAAATGGGATAAGAACAGCCCCAACTGTCCAAGCATTAGGCATAGGCACCACTTTGATTTTAGAAATCTACCATGCTAACAACTCCTCATAAGACAAAACATCTGGCCAGTGAACACCAAAAATATTCAAGAAATTCTTCCACAGGCCTAGAGAGTAGTCGCAGCTTAAGAACAGGTGAGGAAGGGACTATGAAGCACAATGACAAAGGACACACCTGAAGGCGAGATGGAAGCCTTTTGAGCACAACACCTCCTAAGTAGGGATTTTTTGAAGAACCAATCTCCAAGAAAAGAGAGAGTGGCAAGGGAGCAAGGCTTTGTTCCAAATCATTTTACCCCATGGGACACAGGGGTGTTTACAGCAAATATAAGCCCAAGCAGACCGAGACCCCAACAACACACATCGGCAACATTGGAGGGGGGGGGGAGGGGCACTTTATGGATTTCTTCAAAAGTCCTCTTGAGGACCTCAGTATGAATCGGTGGGAGAGATCAAGAGGAGTCCTTAATGAAGTCTGAGACTTTCACCTTCTTGTCGAGGAACCAGCCCTCTGGCAAACCTAAGGCCTCGGCAATCGAGGAACACCCAAACCAGTGATCTTTCCAAAAGTTAATTGAGGTTCCATCACCTACAACCCATCTTTCGCTGCACCATTGTCCAAACTCTTCTAATCCTCAGCCAAATGGAAGAGGGAGAGGAGGGGGTTTTAAGGACCCCACTGCCATCCATAAACCTGCCACGCAAGAACTTACTGACCAAGGTGTTCTCATGCTTAATGGACCACACCAATTTACAAAGCAAGGCTGTATTCACATCTTGTAATTTTCTGATACCCAGGCCACCTTCAAATTTCGATCTGCACACCAAATCGCACTTTAACTGCCACTAGCTTCCTCGATTCAATGTTACCCAACCAAATGAGGTTTCTAATCCATTTCTCCATAAGCCATACCAGGGAGGAAGGCCACCAATAAACTAAAAAATTGTGGACCAGGATGCTAAGCATAACCGATTTCACAAGCTCCACTCTACCTGCAAAAGAAAGGAGTTTCCCCTTCCACCCTAACAACCTGCATTTGAATTTATCCATTAAAGGGAGGACCATGGCCGAAGTAACCCTCCCTTTGAAGATATCCATGCCCAAGTATTTTGTGGGGAGATAACATAATGGAATATTCAGCACGTCCGAGATTCTACGCCTTCTCAAGGGGATGATAGCTCCACAAAAAAGTTTGCTTTTTTCAAGATTAATCTTCTGGCCTGAGAAGCTTTGGTATTCCTCTAGAAACTCCTTCAACACCCGGATATAACTGAGAGAGCCATTACAGAAAATAAAGACATCGTCAGCAAATAATAAATGTCTTGGGGTATCACCTCCCTAGGACCTCTCAAGGGAAGGACCTACTGCATCTCCACCAATCTTTTCAAACCCGTGCATAACACCTCCTCGGCTAGGATGAAGAGGGAGGGGGAGAGGGGGTCACCTTGTCGCAGAACCCCTTTCCATACCAAAAAAGCCAACTGGATCACCATTTACCAAAACTGAGATGTGGGTAGAGGAGAGCAACAGATGCAGACAAGACACCCACCAGTCACTAAACCCAAACTTTCTCAAAACTTTGAAAAAAAAAATCCCAAGAGAGGGAGTCATAAGCTTTGGAGATGTCCAACTTCAAACCGATGCCACCACCCTTAAGAGATTTGTGCATCAAATTAGCTAACTCTGAGGCCAGACAGATATTGGAAAAAATGATTTTCCCTTTTTGAAAGGCACCCTGCTCCTATGAGATCAGGCGAGGAAAAAAAACTCCAAGTCTAGAGGCTAGGTCTTCGAAATGATTTTACAGACAAAGTTCCCCATGCAGATTGGGCGAAACTTCTCCAGAGACACAGCCCCCTCCACCTTAGGAATCAAGGAGATAAAGCAATTGTTCACCCCTTTAGGAACAATACCTTCTTTGAAAAAGCTAGTAACAGCTCGGCAGACATCCACCTCAATAATCTCCCAATAATGACTTAAGAAGACCACTTGAAAGCCATTAGGACCAAGCGAGCTATCAGGATCTAAGTCCCACACAGGCGATTTGATCTCTCTAGAGTCCGACATGGCGTCGAAAACTAAAACTTCCCTATCTCCAATCAGGGGGGAATGACATCAAGCAAGTCCAAGTGCTCGTCAAGGGGAACAGCTTTATGGAAGTTCTCAAAGAAGCCCGAGATCAGATTAGCTACCTCCCCTAGATCCGACACCCAAGCACCCTCATTATTATTAAGAGCATGGATCTGAGTCTTAGATCTCTTAATCAAGGTAGAGACATGGAAGAATTTTAAGTTACGATCACCTTCTCTCAACCTTTTTCATGCCACAATTTTTCACAATTCTTCAAGGCATTGAGATAGGCCATCTTAGCATCTGCTTCAAACCTAAACAACACATCATTCTCCCCAATGACCTCCAACGTCTCCTGGACATCCTCTAGAACCACTTTGGCCTCTTTAAGTGCAACCTCCATATTAGGGAACTCTCCACGAGCCCAAGATCGAAGCACAGGCTTGAAGCATTTGAGCTTCTGGCAAGGATATACAAGGGAGTACCACTAATCGAGAGAGCCCAAGAAAGCTGAACCACCTCCAAGAACTTAGGACAGTCTACCCAAAATTTATGAAATCTGAAAGGGGCATTTTTAGGTCTTCCAAACTAACCAGAAGAGATGAGCAATGGAGATTGATCAGATGCCACCCTCTGAAGAACATTTTGACTGCACGCTTGGAAAACTTCCAACCACTTGGCATTGCACATGCTCCGATCTAAGACCACATCCACCCTGCCCCTCCTCCTATTATTAGACCAAGTAAACTTATTGCCTGAAGAGTCAATAGGCACAAGAGTGCAAGAGTCAACCATTGCGCCAAACTCCAACGCCGAACCCATTGAGAAAGCACCCGGGCCCCACTTCTCACTAGACAACAAAGTGGCGTTGAAATCACCTACCACTAGCCATAGCTCCGCTACCACATTCAAGCCTGTCAGCTCCACCCAAAGGTTTCTGCGAATTGCTCAAAAATAACTCGCACATGCACTACTGAGATAACTACCAATTGACCATTCCAACTCATAGAGAGAGAAATCTACTGATCTGACGAAGAAATCATGCCAGGCTTCTGAAGACCAAGTTTCCAAACCACCCACAAGTTAGGGACAGCCCCAACACGATCATTGGAAATCAAGTCAGCTGCGTAGCCTAATTTATTGAAAAAGAGAGAAGGAAAGCTGCTCAACTCCACTTTCGGCTCAGCGATACACACCACAGCCGGGCTGTGACTCCTAATCAAAGATGCCAATGCCAAACGGCCAGCCTTCTTCCTAATTCCTCTAATATTTCAATAGAGGACCTTCATTGATAACTCATATTTTTTTAGAAGTTAAGCGGTCAGACCGCTTCCGCATGCTAGGCTCCCCCTCCAGGGTTCTTATTTTTACGCTGCTTATGACGCACCTGGGCGTCCTCTTTCTCTGCTGCCATAGCACTATAATGAATCTCCGCTACTTCCACCTCATGGTGAGGCACTGATGCATGACTCACCAGCCTGCCATTGTTGAAAGTCGAATCCGTAATTGTGTCAACAACATGGGTATCGCCCACTAGAAGCACCACCTCCAGGTTCCCTTTAGGAAGGGGAAAAGTTGCTGCATCACGTCCAAAGGAGGGAGAGAAGTGGGCTCGAGAGAGTCCACTTGGGCCACCCGTATTGTCAATAACACCCCCACCATTCAGCCTATTAGAACGACCAAGATCCGAGGCACTAGGAAGAGCATAAATTATGGGATTGCTGAGTTGGCGTGAGTGTCTCAGAATATTAACGTGATCTTCCTCCTCAATAAACTCCTGAAATCTCTCCCCATGCAATGCCAAGGCCAAACCACTTTCCAAACCAGTAAACTCATCACCTGATCTGACGAAGAGGAAGATCCTTCCATATTTGATACACCACCACCCCCAACTGGAGAACCGCCCACTATTGCCAAAGAACCCCCACCCGCAGGGAGAGGACCACCACCCTCGTTCTCCACTCCGAACTGCCTCTCCACAGGAATGACTTGAAGGTCATGCGGAGCCGTTCTCAGACCAACCTCTCTTTTAGAGTGAGTAGAGAGGGGTCTAGACGTACCACCTCCCAAACCATCTACGTCACCATTCCCTGCTAGAGCTTCACCACCTTTCCTAGTAAGCTTGGACTCATGCGCTATCCAAGCCTTGCACACACTTATTGCATGATCGATCCTCTTACAGAATCCACAGTGCCACTGATTATCCTCATAAACTACCAGTTGTTTGAACCAAAAACACACGGACGAACCCAGATGTTACCTCTCCACCATAATCTCGTCAAGTCGGGGTGCCGAGAGTTCAAGATCAGCCAAAACCTTCACGAATTGTCCTATAGATCCTTCCCTGGTTCTCTTATCGAGGGAAACAGGGGAGCCCAGGGCTTTGGCAAACGACAGGAGGATCTCAAGATGCTAATACTTTATGGGGAGGTTAGGGAAACAAACCCAGACCAACTTGCAAGTAAGTTGATTGTTATTAACATTGAAGTCAGGACACCACCATTGGAAACGGATGAACTAGTTTTCAACCCTGACAGGACTTCTCCTCCAGATCATGGTCATATCCGATTCTAGAGAGAACAGAAAAATCATAAAATCCCTTCCAATCGGGGTTAAATCAACCATACCTTTGAGATACCACGTATCCTTAATGGCTTTTCTTAGTTGAGGAAGGAGAACCTATTGCATGTTTAGTCTACCAATCAAGGTGTTCTTGAACTTCTTGATCTATGCTTCATAAGTTCCTTGCGGGATCTTCACCCTCGTCATCCCTCCCTCATGAATCGGGGAGGGCAAACCTTCCACGTCAGGGATCGAAGAGGTCCCCACTGCCTCAGTGAAAGACTTACCACTTCCCTTATGCGGCTGCAAAAGGGTGGCCTCAACCATGGCCTCTCTACTAGGGTCACCTGCCGAGGCACCCCTGGCCTCATCCCTGACTCCATTGTGACCAGAATCATCATCTTCCTCTGCGTCATCAAACAACTCCTTTTCCGACTGGAACACAGCCGCCAGCATTCCACTCGCCATCGACCAGAATCTCCACAAAAGATAGCAATTTCACTCACTCTCACTTGTCGACCAGTGGTCTTTCTAGGGTAGTGATATCAAGGATCTGAAGTCATTCTATTAGTCGCTTATTGAGAATTTGAAGTAACACAAGGACCAGCTGGTAATTTGTTATCAAGCATATACGACTCAGCAATGTGCTCGACCCAGTTGGACTCGATGGGGCTACTGAGGGTACAGTGCTTGGCCTAATGCTCGGATTGGGAAGGGAAACCATGGCTCCCTAGGGAAACCAATTAACTGAAAATTAGGGTATTGCACGCCCTGGGCATCCCATAGTGTCCCATGGGTGCCCCATGTAATTTTTAAGGCTTCCCAAGTCGCCCATGGGAACCCTCGTGCATCCCTGTTAGTGTTTCTCCTTCCCTCATGTGTCCCATAAAATTAATCATCACAGTAGGGACGGAGAAACTCATCTCTAGTCCATCACATGGCAAGAGGGATCCATCCCATACTCGAATGCGCGGCAAAAATTAATCGATTCGAGTTTCTTTCGCATCTCATAAATATTAATAATTAAATAACTGAAGGAATTATTAAAGAACTGCTAACCTGGTGAGCCTCAAGTGTTGCTCCTCCAATAGATAGTGGTTCTTCCTCCAGTGAGCGCTCCAAGCAAACAAATCTGAGCCTCCAATGGTGCTGCCAAGGTTCTACACGCAAATCCCAAATGCTCTCAAGTTCCTCAGCATAGATCTAGGGTTTCACAAACCCTAACTCTCAAACACAGATGAGAGAAGCAAGAAGAAGAAGAAGAGAGATCACAAGAGGGAGAGAGAGAGAGAGACCAAAATGTAGGAGAGAGAGTGTTGGCCCAAAACATGGAGAGCTTCTTCTCTCTTCTACGTTTTTGGTCCCCTTTTTTATAATATTTGAATTTGAATTAATTAAATCCCAGTAGGATTTAATAAATTCCAAGTGAGAGTCTGATTCTCTCTCTCTTTGTTTGGCAGTTCTGTTTAAACTCAAAGTGCTACACAGGTGAAGAAGCAGAATCTAATAGGGAAAGTTTTAATTAGATTATTTATTCAATTATTAATGGATAATTATAATTAGCACCATATCCATTAATTAAACAAAGAGCCAATTAAATTAGCAAATTCCAAATAACTCCCTATATGATAACTATTTATCATATACAACCCCCCACTAATCAACACCATCATTATGGAATCTAAGGCATGTACACATGTACTGCCAAACCCCAATCCATAGTACATGTCCATATAAGAGAGTCTGTGCATCTGATCGGGTCCTGCAAAATTCGATTAAACACTTTGTTCACATATATATAAATAATGTATCATTTTATGTAAAATAGATTTTTGCAAAACCATTTCCAAAACGGCATTGGATCCAGATTTCGATCCGACCATACACAGACAGTCTCAATCTTGGTGTTCCCCAATCGGGCAGTAGTGACCATGTTGGATAACTCCTTCACTCACAAAGTGTTTAGGCACTCCTAGAACACCGGCTTTGACTCACTTGAGTCTCAGTCATTGATGAACCAAAGAATACGATCACACTTTGCAGTGATAGGGTTCCCTCAAGCATAGGGTGTCGGTGACACATGTCTATCCCTTCTTACATCTGGCAGTAATACATGAGGGAATCGACACAGTAGATTCTTCGCCAATGCACACATCAAACATGTGAGCACTCGCATTTGTACCCTGACATCGCATGCCTAGGCATACCCAATGTGATGACCATATGATAAGGGTGCCCAGCCCAAACCCTAGTCGTGACTACCATTTTAAGTAAAACTTAGGGACACATAATGCTCAAAAAGTTTATATCGCATGTGATAATATTAAACTAAAATGTATAAATGTTTAATACAAAGGTGAACCGGGTTGAACCGGATCGAATCGGGTTTGATGGACACACACTTGTCCAACAATCTCCCACTTGTACATCAAAGCCAATTCCCTATACATTTTAAACCTATGCCCTCCATGTGTTTCTCAAACACTCCTGGTGACAAACCCTTTGTTATGGCATTAGACACATTTTCAGTTGTGTCCACTTTGGAGATGCTCGCGTCGCCCTGCTAGATAATCTCTCTGATGAGGTGATACTTCTGCTGCACGTGCTTGTTCCTCTGATGAGCCCTATGCTCCTTAGCTTGTGCAATGGCCCCTTTATTGTCACATAATAGGGGAATGGGGCCCTTGACAAGGTCAGGAACTACCTCCAAATCTTATAGGAATTTCCTCAGCCAAACACCTTCCTTTGCTGCATCACAACCTGCAAGGTATTTTGCTTCGGTAGTAGAAATGTAGACTTTTGTTTCACACTCCTCCACACAATGGCACCTCCACCCATTAGATATACCATCCCAGATGTGGATTTTCTGTCATCCTTGTCAGTTTGGAAGTGTGAATCTGTGTATCCCACTACTGACAACTGATCAGATCCAAAAACCAAGAAATATTCCTTAGTCCTTCTCAGGTACTTAAGGATATTCTTAACAGCACTCCAATACTCGCGTCCAGGGTTAGATTGGTAACGACTTACCATACCTACTACATAGCAAATGTCTGGCCTCATACACAATATACCGTACATAAGACTCCTTACTACTGAGGCATAGGGAATCCTCTTCATGTCTTCAATGTCTATCTGAGACTAAGGACATTGATATCTGGAAAGACTGACTCCATGATTGAAGGGAACACTTCCCCTCTTGGAGTTCTCTATGCTAAATCTAGCCAGGACTTTGTCTATATAGGTAGCCTGTGACAAGCCTAGTATCTTTCTCTGGCGATCTCTTACGAGTTTAATCCCAAGGATATAGCTAGCTTCACTAAGGTCTTTCATCAAAAATATTGTGGATAACCACTGTTTTACTGATGAAAGAAAACCTACATCGTTACCAATCAGTAATATGTCATCTACGTATAAAACAAGAAAACATACTACACTCCCACTGATCTTCTTGTAAACGCATGGTTCATCCATGTTTTTATCAAAACCAAAAGATTTGATTGCTTGGTTAAATCTGATGTTCCAGCTGCTGGAAGCCTGCTTCAGTCCATAAATGGACCTTTGCAACTTGTATACTTTCCTTTCTTACTCCAAGGAAGAGAACCCCTCTGGCTGTTCCATGTAGATTTCCTCTTGCAGGAACCCATTTAGAAATGCAGTCTGCACATCCATCTGCCAGATTTCATAATCAAAGTGTGCAGCGATAGCTAATAAAATCTTGATGGATTTCATCATCGCCACCGGTAAAAGGTTTCATCATAGTCTATACTCTCTTTCTGGGTATAGCCCTTTGCCACCAGTCTCGCTTTGAATCTTTCAACCTTTTCATCTACGCCCTTCTTCCTCTTGAAGATCCATTTACATCCAATTGGCTTGACGCTAAGTGGTGGATCGACTAGAGTCCAAACCTTATTGGAATGCATCAAATAGATCTCAGAGCGCATTGCCTCCAGCCACCTAGTGGCATCAACATCCTTTAGACCCTTAGAGTATGTTATTGGATCATCATCCAATTCAACCGATACCATGTGGAACTCTTCCACTGTTTCCTCTTCGATTAGAAGAGTGAGTCTAGTGGGTGGTCTAATAGTCCTCCCACTGTGTCGAGGTTCTCCAGGTGTTGGTATTTCAGCGGGTATGTCAATTGGTCTCACTTCTGGAAGTGACTTTTCTGAGCTATCTGATAGCTCCTTAATGACGACTGGTTCAGACCTCTGGGTCATCATTTCTTCCTCCAGAAATGTGATATGTTTACTAACAATGACCTTTTGGTCAACCGGGTCATAGAAATAATAGCCTATCATGCCTTTGGGGTAACCCAAGAAATAGCATCTCAAAGTCCCAGATTCCAACTTGTCTATCTGTTGCTTTCGCACATGTGCTATGCAACTCCATAGCCTAAGGTGTTGAATACTTAGATTGCGCCCTTTTCACAACTCAAAGTGTATCTTGGCTACAGACTTGGATGGAACCCTATTCAAGATATATATCGCTGTCTCTAAAGCGTACCCCCAAAAAGAGAGAGGCAGCTCACTATAAGTGAGCATCGTCTAGACCATATCCAATAGGGTTCGATTGCGTCGTTCAGATACACCATTTTGTTGTGGTGTGCCTAGATTAGTTAGTTGACTAACTATCCCTTGTGATATGAGATATTCTTTAAATTCATCCGATAGATACTCCCCTCCATGATCTGATTGTAGGGACTTGACGCGCTTATCGAGCTGTCTTTCGACCTTGGCTTGAAATTCTTTGAATTTATCAAAGGCTTCCGATTTCCTACGCATCAAGTATATGTAACCATATCTAGAGTAATCATCGGTGAACGTGATAAAGTACTCATACCCATACCTTGCTTGTATATTTATGGGTCCACACATGTTAGTGTGTATCAACTCTAATAGATCTGTGGCTCTAGCAACTTTATTGCTAAAGGGTTTCTTGATCATTTTACCTTGAAGGCATGACCCATAGGTGGGGAATGGTTCCACCCTCAGACTCTAAGGGTCCATCCCTCACCAATCTACTGATTCGGTCCAAATTAATGTGACCTAATCTTAGATGCCACAGGTATGTTGAGTTCACTGGAGCTGTTTTCCATTTCAAATCAACATTTGAAACAACATTCGTTCTAATAAGGCAGTCTAGAAAGTACAAACCACTTTGCATATATCCGGATGCCACAAAATTATTAAAATGAATAATCAATTTAGAATTAAAGGAGAAACTATATCCGTCCAAAACAAGTTTTGAAACTGAAATAATCTTCTTCTTAAACGAGGGTACATAATAACAATCCTTTAAAACTAAACTAGCAGAATTAAAATTCAAAATAAAATTTCCCACAGCCATCACCATGGTCTCAGCTCCAGTGCCTATCCGAAGACGCACCTCATTTCTTTTCAGTTTTATTGTCTCCTTGAATCCCTACAAATCATTACAAATGTGAATAGTGGATCCACTATCCACCACCAACAATTGGTCGGTTCAAAAGACAAATTAGACTTATAAAGAATGTAAATATCACATGTGCCTTCTTTAGCAGCCTCTATTTCATCCGGCTTCTTGTCTTTGAAAGTCGCCAGGTAAGCACAACAGTTTCTTTTCTAGTGACCCTCCTTCTTGCAATAGAAGCACTTGCCTCTTCCTTTGTTGCCAGACTTCCCACCCTTGGTTTTTAGGGTCTTACCCTTACTTCCCTTTTTCTTCTTCTTCCCACCTGAAGAAGGCTTTGCTTCAGTCACATTGACCTCAGCCTTATCCTTTTTCAAGGACGCTTCAGTCTCTACCAGTGCATTAGCAAGCTCGGTGAGCTCCATCTCCTTCTCAGATATCTTGTAGGACATCTTAAAAGATGCATAGGCAAAAGTGAGTGACGCTAAGATCACATCGATCTTGTATCGCAAGCTGAAATCCGTCCCCATGGATTCTAATTTTTCAAACAGATTGATCATTTTCATGACATGATCCATCACTGGAGTCCCCTTGGACATCTTGGAGTTATGGATTTGACTCACCACATCAGAATGTGTGTGTGTCAACTGCCTGTTGAACAATTCAGCAAGCTTATCCATTTTACCCCCAACAGTGCGTATATCCTTAACCAAGTCAACAACTAACTTTTTCAACGATCCTAGGATATAGAGTGATGCCTTGGAATCCCTCATGAGAAACTCCTGCATCTCTTCATTTGCCTCAAAATCTTTCGGGTCGAGTTGAGGAGGAACTTGTTCATCTAGAACTATGTACAGTCCTTCAGCAGTTAGGAGCAACTTAATGCTCCGGTACCAATCAACATAGTTCGTGCCATTAAGTTTGTATTCACTAATGAGTGCTAACAGGTTGGAATTAATGGCAGCCATTCTATAATTATCTACACATACACAAGTAAATAACCACATGCTAATTAATAACCATTGAAATTGATAAATTAAGCACACACACATCAATGGCCTTTCATGATTTGGGTTTCCCTCATAACCCAAAAGATGAATTGGAAATCTACAACCCTTGCATGCATAACTTACCCTGTCGGAAGTCATTATATACACCATGGTAGTGTGGACTAAGTTGTCTGTCTCATGGGCTTCCAATATTTTTGGCCACCTGGGTGTCATGTCCAGATCCTGTCGGCTGACATACACCCAAGTCATATACTTACCTATTGCATTAGTTAGGATCATGGAATCATGAGAGATGGCCCACTATCGCGGTGCACTCCCACTATCTATACCCTAACGTATCTAGATAGAGGTAAATAGAGATAAATGTATGACAGAGGTCCTGATAATGTCCTGTCGGCTTATGTGGGGTCATGTCACACACTTTCTATATTTATCTTCAATAGGAGGCCATGGACATGTCTACCGATTAAGACTAGTCCATATCATACATGTATTATGAATAAAGAGGGATTAATCAACTCTCACATATCATGGACAGATTTAAACAATCATAATTAATCAACATTAATTAATAGTGATTATGAGATGGTGGCATTTTTATTTAGAAGCAATTTATAAAACCCTCCCAAATAAAAATAAACTAATAACTTGGATGCATCAACCATGCCATGGATGCCACGCCTCGATCATCTCCTCCGCCTGATCACGTCTTCAAAATAGGTGACTTGCATCTCCATAAGCTTTGAGCGTCACATGTGGATCACCATCAACATGCCCTAGGAGTCCTAACTCCTCTAAAATTATAATGGAAACCTAGGAAAAAATCTATACATTTTTCTTTCCAAAATAATAAAGAAACCCCACATGGAGAAACCAACCCACCATTTGGGTTGTCCATGGGGTGGAGTACATTTGTTTATAAACAAGATTGGGGGAGAGAGAGAAAGAGAGAGAAGCATCACATCCACCCATAACCCCATGTATCACATACATAAACAATCCATCCATTTATTAGAATGTCATTCCCATAATCACATCATAATATAATTTCATGCATGGGCATTAAAGCAAGTAAACCAATAAAAAAATACATGGATTCCTTCAATCATTGAACCACCACATCACATGTGATAACATGTATCCAAGCCCATGAAATTAAAATTGCATTTTAATTACAAGTGGGTAAAGGGGGGGAATCCCTTCACCCATCATCATCCTCCCAAAAACAAAACAAAATAAAAAAAAATAAACTTCTGTTTTGAAAAACCAATTCTATTTTTTTTTTTTTTTAAATGTTAAACTGGAGCATGCAGCCCATATGCGCAAGCTGCAGACACTCCCTGCGCAGCCCATAGGCACAAGGCCCACGGACAGCAGCCCAAGGCCCGCAGGTAGCAGCCCACAAGGAGATGTGCACAAGGGCAGGTTCAAGGGGGAGGGCGTGGACTCCCCCCCCCCACATATAAAATATGATTAAAAAATTTTAAATTAAAATTTAGTAATCACAACCTAATTGGATACATGCTTCAATAATTGGAATAAATAAAACAAACCAAATCCATCATCACATGGGTAGGTTGTTACACTAACAACCTTGTAACTACCCATGTGCACATGGGAAGGTTGTTACAACAACCATACTTTAACCTCCTATGTGCAACTTGCATCCCACTCATGAAATCATATTAAACTATTAATTATTCAATATTCGTGGGTGGGAAAGGTGGCTCTGATACCACACTGTTAGTCAAACAACGGTCCAGGGATCAAACCATGGCTCCCTAGGGAAACCAATTAACTAAAAATTAGGGTATTGCTCGCCCTGGGCATCCCATGGTGTCCCATGGGTGCCCCATGTAATTTTTAGGGCTTCCCATGGTCGCCCATGGAAACCTTGGTGCATCCCTGTTAGTGTTTCTCCTTCCCTCATGTGTTCCATAAAATTAATCATCACAGTAGGGACGGAGAAACTCATCTCTAGTCCATCACATGGCAAGAGGGATCCATCCCATACTCGAATGCACAACGAAAATTAATCGATTCGAGTTTCTTTTGCATCCCATAAATATTAATAATTAAATAACTGAAGGAATTATTAAAGAACTGCTAACCTGGTGAGCCTCAAGTGTTGCTTCTCCAATAGACAGTGGTTCTTCCTCCAGTGAGCGTTCCAAGCAAACAGATCTGAACCTCCAATGGTGCTACCAAAGTTCTACACGTCAATCCCAGATGCTCTCAAATTTCTCAGCACAGATCTAGGGTTTCACAAACCCTAACTCTCAAACACAGATGAGAGAAGCAAGAAGAAGAAGAAGAGAGATCACAAGAGGGAGAGAGAGAGACCAAAACGTAGGAGAGAGAGTGTCTGCCCAAAATGTGGAGAGCTTCTTCTCTCTTCTACGTTTTTGGTCCCCTTTTTTATAATATTTGAATTTGAATTAATTAAATCCCAATAGGATTTAATAAATTCCCAGTGAGACTCTGACTCTCTCTCTCTTTGTTTGGCAATTCTGTTTAAACTCAAAGTGCTACATAGGTGAAGAAGCAGAATCTAATAGGGAAAGTTTTAATTAGATTCTTTATTTAATTATTAATGGATAATTACAATTAGCACCATATCCCTTAATTAAATAAAGAGCCAATTAAATTAATAAATTCCAAATAACTCCCTATATGATAACTATTTATCATAAACAACCCCCCACTAATCAACACCATCATTATGGAATCTAGGGCATGTACACATGTACTGCCAAACCCCAATCCATAGTACATGTCCATATATGAGAGTCTATGCATCTGATCGGGTCCCGCAAAATTCGATTAAACACTTTGTTCAAATATATATAAATAATGTATCATTTTATGTAAAATAGATTTTTGCAAAACCATGTCTAAAACGGCACTGGATCCAAATTCCAATCCGACCATACACAGACAGTCTCAATATTGGTGTTCCCCAATCGGGCAGTGGTGACCATGTTGGATAACTCCTTCACTCACAACGTGTTCACGCACTTCTAGAACACCGGCTTTGACTCGCTTGAGTCTCAATCATTGATGAACCAAAGAATGCGGTCACACTTTGCAGTGACAGGGTTCCCTCAGGCATAGGGTGTCGGTGACACATGTCTATCCCTTCCTACATCTGGCAGTAATACATGAGGGAATTGACACAGTAGATTCTTCGCCAATGCACACATCAAACATGTGAGTACTTGCATTCGTACCCTGACATCGCATGTCTAGGCATACCCAATGCGACGACCATATGATAGGGGTGCCCAGCCCAAACCCTAGTCGTGACTACCATTTTAAGTAAAACTTAGGGACATGTAATGCTCAAAAAGTTTATATCGCATGTGATAATATTAAACTAAATTGTATAAATGTTCAATACAAAGGTGAACCGAGTTGAACCAGATCGAACCGGATTTGATGGACACACACTTGTCCATGCTATCCGAGCCTATGGGACTTGGCTCCATGGTCCCTTGGTTTGTCTGACCTTTATGGGCCATCCCCATCCTGCCGATGGTGGTGTTCTTCCAGTGAATCTGCTGACCCTATATGGTCGATGCCTGGTTCATCATGGGTTAGGTTCTTTCATCTGGATCTGGGTCTACCACTTGTCATCCTCCAATTTGTTGTCATTTTTTTGGCTCATCACTACATATGGATGAGATGCAATGAACTCCTTATCAAGCAATTTAAAGTTTTGTACCGGCTTATTAAAATTCTTCCACTGTATATTCTTACTCTAATATGATTGGTTTAAAATTGCTTAACTGTGAATCGAAATGGTTTCACTATCCACCAAGAGATCCTTGGCCTCAATGCATTTTCTACATGAATTGACTCAGTCCCAATTCATCAAAACCCAAAAGTAAAATCCCAGCTAAGAAAAACAAGAGAGACAAAACAATAACTAAAATTTTTAAAACCTCCTTCCCAACCCTCCTAAAAAAACCAGAAAATTAAGGAAAGTAAAGATAAACTAAATGAATAACCTATTGCATCCAAATAGAATTAAAGACATGAAAGTCAACAAAATTTGGAGTTGGTGGACTAATATCAGTACCTAAACGGTCCATTAACTAATAGATTCATTTTTTTAAGCTTTGTCAAAAATGTTTCTTATCATTTTCAGTGGTGGCTGTTAATACATTGAATCAAAATTCCAGAAATCCTCTTAGAGGTTATATATCCATCGATTTGCTCCCTTCCCCCCTAGTTAGAAGTAACATGGATGATTGAATTTCTTCCCAATGAAATTCTTTCCTTAGTTTTGGTGCAAACTTTGGCACAAACGGAGAATGGTTATTGCAGCAACTCAAGCACACAAGAAAAGAAATGTACCTGAAAACCAAACAAACATGACCTATGCTGTAGAAGATTGGGGATTTTTAAAATATATTTTCTGCTGAAACTATTAATGAACTCTATCACTTGCAGAGACCCAGTTCATGAAAAACTTAAAAGAACTACAAGTTTGTTCAATGATTTCCATTACATTTCACATCCATCCAGTACCTAGACAAAACAATAATACTATGACCACCCTTTACATCACAGCTATATATCCAACCAAAAAAGGAAAACAATTCAAAGGTCCTTTCTAAAAACATTCCAAAAAGTAAAAAATGAGCTATGGTAGAGTAAGTTGCTGACTCGATTGCCCTTCTTCATATTGTGGCCTCAATGGACATTTTACTATATTATGGTTAGGCTGCTGACATAAGGAGAAAAATTGAATGCTCCTTGCTGATCTCCTTGCTTGGGGCCACTTCTTATTTGTAGCATGTTCATCCGAGTCCTTCTTGCGTGCTTTTTTGGGTCAACCAATATTTTTGTGCCTTGGAGGGGGCTCAACCTGTCTATTAGATGGTGGCCAATATCTCTCATCAGGCATGGGATGAATCATGTGTCCATATCATCTCAAAGAGGCCTCCTTAGTATAAAAGTCATCACAATAATCTTCAGGATTGACCCGTTGGTGGATAATGGCTTTCATGGAATGGTTACATGATAGACCAGTCAAGTCCCATTCACCACAAGTGCAGCTTCTTCTGTTGAGGCTTACAACATATTTGTAACTATGATATGTTACATCAAACTCCTCATTTCCTGTAGGTGTCAAGTTGCCATGTCTATCAACAAACTTAGTATTCTCTAGTTTCTTTTAAATATTGATACAAATCTTTCCCTTATGTGCAACATTCTACCATACCTAATGTGAATCTTCTTCATCCATTTGTTTGTAATGGATTCCATTAAAGTGATGATGTATGTATCCCTTTCTATTCGAATCTAGTTGTTGAATGATTCACATAAGTTGTTCACATTCTCCTGTGCTTTTGTATGCTTTGCAAAGGCATATCGACTCCAAGTAGAATTCGGAATGATTGAAAGCCAATTAAATGCTTCAGAATTTGATTTCCTCAATTCCTCTGTTGAACAATGATGGCCACTGAGAGGGGGGTGAATCAGTGGACTATAAAAACCTTTTCCCTGAACAGTTTCACTCCCTGTTCACATGTTGAGATCTTTAACACTTACCACAACCACCCACAGATTCTTCTCAAAAGACACACAGGCACACAATCACACTCTAATAGCAATCCTGACTCAGTGCTCATAAAACCACAGTCACTGATACTACTGCTAAGAGCTGCTAAACCAAGTGTTGCCAAGAGCAGATGCTATCACACAATATGGCACTCAACCACACATACTACTGACACATATAATCACATACACACCCCAGCCTAACCATCAAAGGCTCTACCAGGTGTGTACTCCCATCCTGTAGACAAGCACTTCAAAATTCCAAGCATGCATCCACAACACAGAAAATTATGTGCTTCGGCAATTTGCTTATGTGCACGAAGTAATGATCGCTCGGAACTCAGCAGCTACTCATCACCAATTTTCCTAGCATAAAACTGAGAGGTTGCACCCATGGCAGATGATGTTTTAGTCACACCTATGACTCAGGACATCTGACCTACTTCTATCCGTAAGTATAGAGACAAGCGTGTTACCCCCAATGGTTTCCCAACATCCACTGGTAACCAACACTGTGTCCAGATGCAACTGGACAACTCAATAAAAATATTTGGGCTTATATGAATGCCCTATAATGTCAAGCACATCTAACATAGGTCTCAACAGGCAACCCCACTATTAGCATATACAATGAATACCGAAACACAAAAATTGTAAATTCAAGAGATAAAAATTCTCACAACCATGCAATGTCTCTGATTCTTAGTATCCGTAGATCGAGTCTGGCAACTCTGGTGGCTCACTGGAATCTTCAACTTCTCCCAATTTGATGGAGAACTGGAATCTTCAAGTGTGCTCTATCATTGGAATCCTAAAGTAGTTCCTAACAATGTGGGAAACCACTGTCTTCTTCCCTTCTCTCTTCTTTTCCTTTCTTTCTTTTCCTTTTGTTTCCTTTCTCTCTCTCTTTCTTTTCTTTTTTTCTTCCCTTTTCTTCTTTCTTTTTTCCAACAAATCTGAGATAAGCCCCTGCTTTCTTTTTCTCCTTCTTTTTTCCCTTCTTTTTCCTTTCTCCTTCCCCTTTCCTTCTTCCTCTTTTGCCCTTCTTCTTTCTTCTTCCTTCCTCTTTTCCCTTTTCTTTCTTGGCTGCCACCACGAATAGAGGTGCTGGTTCTATGATTTCAGAGCATCAAATGGCCTCTAGGAAAGTTGGACACATGAGATAGAGAGGGAGACTCAAACCACAGATGTATACCAACACCTATTTAGGGATGCAACCCATATTCTGGCAATCTCTGCTACTATTCTCGCTTCTCTGAGTACACAAAAGGATTCCTCTCAAAAAATCACCCAAAAAAAAAAGAAAAAGAGATTACCTTATTTCGAGCCTTGTAGCCTTAGATATCATCGATTGAAGTTGGACGAATTGTGGAGCTTGAAATGGAATCTAGGGGGGAGAGCAGGGTGTGCACGACATTAAAAAGGTTCTTGATCCACCCTCTGCTCTCTCGATCGTGATTTTGAAATCTTCATGATTTTCGTACATCATCACGTGATGGAGTCAACGCCAAAGGTAATCGTATTCCTATTGGCTGGCTGTCTCGTATGGTGGCCTCGCGTTAGTCGATCTCGCTGCTGAAGGCGGGAAAGATATTTGACCATTGGATCATCATCAATTATATCTTGAATGGGTAGGGATCATGAGATCATGAACCTCTACTGAAATCAAAACCCCTTTCCATTGTTCAGTTGAATTGAGTGAGCACAAGTGAGAATTTCATCAATTGCCTTAAATTGCAAGGTAAACCCTAAACCTAATCAATGTCCTTTCACCCAAATCTTCTCCTAGACTTAGGATCATGAATAATTCCGATATAAGCTAGGATTTTGGTAAATCTATGTCATCCATGTTAAATTCATCCAATCACATGTAGTTAAGAACCTATTCCTTCACGCATGCTTAATCCTAACCCATTAACCTAAACCAAATTATGTTTCTAACTTAACTCTAGCCATTCCTCATCCAGCAATGCTAAATGGAAGCATTTGGAAACCATTTCCAGCCATGCATGGCTGAATTGATAAATTAGGAACCCAATCCCTTCATGCATGTTTAAATTCAAACTTTTTCCTTGCATGCATGTGCAGTGCTAACCGAAGAACCTTGCCCTAGTTCTGATTCAAACTAATTGCTAACCATTCCTCATCTGGTATGGTTATTAGAAGCAATTAAAAACCAAGCTCCAGCTTTGCATGTTTGATTTGGCGAAATCGAAACCCAAAACCCAATGCATGATCAATCCCATCTTCAATTAATCAAATCCCCATCCCATGGACCAAATTAGGTTACCAATTGTGTAGTTTGGGTTGATTAATCATTATCCCTGAAGTTATTTGGAAGAATCCAAGCAAAATTCTCAATATTTCTTTGAAAAACACAGCCACTACTAAGTCTGGTTAATTCACTCTAGTTGATGTCTTATCAACCACTCCCATCAGCCAGAGATGCAATCTCAGGAAAAATAACACAATACCTACTAACTCTCTCTGGTCGATAGCCTCTGGTCGATGTAGATCAACCATTCCTATCAACCAGCTAGAGCTGTTGTCAGTCCTATTTTTGGTTTGATCTCTGTTTGAACCTAAACCTAAGTGTACCATAGTACCCCACCTACACTCAAACCCTATTTAACACACATAATTGATGTAATCATCATAGAGCGTAACTCTTGTGCGACGATGCTTATCAAAGTATGATTTGAAACCCGGCAACCAATTGAATAACCAAATTTTAAACAAGGTGAGTGGAATATACATTAGTGTTTACTTCATTGTTTGTATGCCACTCATGCATGACTTGCTTAATTCATCTTCATGTTACACTTGCTCAACGAAGTTCTTTATGAATAACTGTATTTTGTTTTGGATATGGATTTACTTTACATTGCTGATTGAGTTATCAGTAAGATTGGGAACGTATGATTATGTTTGATAGATTAAATGCCGTAGTCCTCATACTATTCCGTGTAGATGCACATGGCTAGGGGATAATACAACCCATATTACAAACCCTTACCAACATGGGTTAAGGTGTTGGATACCAAAATTGCGTGAGATCAATGCCTTAAAAGGGCATTGGTCAGTCCGTAGACCCATCATGGTCGTTAGGACGTAGTGGTAGGATAGAAATATGTGAGGTCAGTGTCTTGGAACTGCCACTGGTCGGTCGGTAGACCCATCATTTAATAGGGTTGGTGGTAGCACAGTGGTAACCTAGAGGGCTGGACGGGTTGACCATGGGAAGGGATGCCGAAGCCGACTAATTTTCTCCAACAACTCAATATAGTAGTACATTCTTACCTAGGGACTTAGACATTGTTGTTAGGTGGATTAAATAACTTAGGTTGCGCAAAAATGGAGCTAATTGAGAAAGGGTTGAATGGCTTTGAACGAATTTTGGGAGTATTCTGTTGTTTATTTATGTGACAAGTCTGTAATCACGTTCTTGTGGTTATAGAGGTCATTCAAAAATTTGTTTGGGTCGATTTGGGAATAAAATAAGTGTTCTATGAGAAAGATTCCATTTCCTGAGTTCTGATAGGCCAGATGGATGGTGTTTAATGTGTTATGATGTGCACCATATCACTAACCAATGGCTGAGATTAAAAGATTCCAAGTAAACAAATTCTGTGAAGCCACACAGAGGCATCCGTGTTAGATTCTTACGCGAGATTTTTAATAGGTGTAGTGCACCGTGCATCACATGGATGCGCTACGTGGAAGTTAATTTCTGTTTTGGTGTATGGAACATATACGGTGCCATAGAGTAAGATTTTGTTTTGTTGGTTGCTAACAAACCCTCTTTGCTTGAGGAGGAATCAACAAGATCTAACGGCTGTTAATCAGCCCGAAAATAGAAGCCTAATCGGACAGTCTAGAACAGTCCCGCTCTATGTTGTAATGCGCGGAATGCCACGCCGCCACCCTGTGAGTGACGAACTGTCACGATCATTTCTAAAATGATCAAAATGCCCCTAGATAGCAGGGTTTTAGTAAAACAGGGATATCTCCCTCGTTTTAGATCAAAATTGAGATCCACGAAGTGCTGCGAGTTCATAGAGATGAGACCCATCTTTTTGAAGAATAAAAAAAGGTGAAAAATCTTCTGTAGAACACGGTTTTGCACAGAAGACTCTTTTTGGTGAGTTTCTCGATTCTCATGCACATGAGGATGCGTGCAACATACTGACCGCACGTTAGAGATACAGTGGAATGTGGAAATACCTAGGGAGAGGTATTTCGGAATTGAAAAACCCTTGTCTCATGGTGTTGAAGGTTTTTCATTCTTGAGGAGATTGGATACATTGTTTGAGCACGTTCAAGGTTGTAAGTGCATGTCAAGTAATTGGTCAACAACGGGAATACACGGGCAGAGGTATTCCGCAACTAAAAAAATCCTTTTATTAATTTTTTTGAGTTTGTTGAATGTTGTGAAACCCTAGGTTGTTGATGTAATGGAAGGGATTTAATTTTTGAAATTATATTGTATTTCCTGCCAAGTTGGGGTTTGCCTAGGGTTTGGAGTTGTTGCCCTTGTCTGAGTTGCACCTCAGATTGAAGCAGGGATTGAAGTTCTTGGGCTGTCGATGCAGTCAAAAATTTGAGTGGCGTGTTGAGCAATATACAAAACCCTGGATAGGATATTGCTCCGTGGACGTAGGTAGTTTGGTCGAACCATATAAATTTGGTGTCTTATCTACTTTACTTTCCATTGCATATATTGGAGTGTGTTTGATCTGCAGAGTGGGTGCACTGTCTGGTAGACCTGGCCACGCAGTAGTTGCGAGGTGGACGTGCATGTGTGTTGTGGAATTAATAATTATGGGATTGCCCCTGGCAATCAGGTTTGCTTGAAGTTTTCTCTATCGATGTCAACACAGCGTTAAAATTTAGGAATTATTTTTTAAAAACACTGATTCACCCCCCTCTCATTCTCAACTTGGGATCAACAGATTGTTTTGGTTTCAATTTCGGTCCAGGTTTTGAATTGCTCTTTCGATTTTAGGTGTGGTTCGGTTCGATTTGGTGTCATAATACCTCAATCGAAACCTGTCCAATAAACCATCGATGTGGTTCGATCCAAGCCATTTTGGTTCAGTTCAGGCCGATTTACCCTGGTTTGGTCTCAATTTTGATATCCTACCTAGAAGGCCTCTTTTTTTTTTTTTCTTCCTTTCATGTGTAATTATTTACCCAAGTTCTTATAGAAAAAAAAAAAATGTAATTATTTACCCAAGTCAAAGGCAGCTCAGTATGTCTCGGCAAATGGGGAACCTGAGTCTCCTGACTTGGGTCTCTTCTCTACCTCTTAAGAATATCAGTATGAGGTAGGTTCCATGGTTGTCATCATTAGCTTCAGACTCTCTGCTAGAGTCTTATCTAAGCCTAGGATTTACCCTGGTCTGGCCAGGGATTCTTTGTTACCAAAGAAGAAACAAAATAGAAACAAGTGGCCTTCCCTTCTCTTGTGAATAAACCACGATCAGATCATTTTGTTATTTAATTGGATGCAGCCCATAGTTTTACTAAAAATCTATGTGTGGACATCCTACATGGTAGGGGTGCCAAAAAAATGGGACCGCTCGGACCAGATCAGACCTTCTATTGTCAGTATTGATATTTAGAAACCGAAAAAAAAAACTAAAACCAAGCAGACTGAGCCAGTTGAATTGATTGAAACTGACCGGATCAGATCGTAACTTCTATGATCGGTATTGATTTATAGAAAAACAAAAAAAAAACACCGAGACCGATTGGACCGATTGGACCGATCAAAATCAATCATTTTGGACCAAATTGGCAAAAAATTCCAATAAAAATGTCAAAAGTCAATATTTTTATGTGAAAAGTTGAGACCGGGCCCACAATAGACCGATAAGAGATCAATAAAAAAAATTGATAGCTGTCATTTTCTGACTGGGATTTTGTAAATCAAACTCTTATCATCCGGTGATCGAACCACGGATCCACATCCTCTACTTCCTCAGCTCTACTTTCATTCTACTTCCGTGCGTTCCTAGCGTGCCATGTGTCCTGACAACCATCCAACGGTGGTTATTTGAAAAATTCAAATTTTTTTGAAATCCTAATTACATCTATTTGAACCACTTTAAACCTCAAACCAACCCCATATGATCGGTTCAAAACAAACCAAACCAAACCAAACTTATCTCCCATCAAACTAAACACATTTCACTCAGGTTTCAGACCGAACGAACATTTCCCAGAACCTCTCTTGAATCCCTATCTCTCTCACTCATCCCTCTCACAACTCCTCAGTGGCGACGGCGACATCCTCTCTCTCACCCTGCTACTGTTGCTCTTGCTGCTTTCCGGCTGCTACTGCGACGGTGACGGCGGCGGCGATACCCTCTCTCTCACCCTGCTACTGCTGCTCTTGCTGCTTTCCAGCTGCTACTGCGACGGCGACATTCTCTCTCTCATCCTTTCTGATTTTGGTGAGCCATTGCTCTGAGTTTTTTTTGCTGCATTCGTCTTCTAAATCCTTTGATCTTGGTGACCTATTGGCCCCGGTACTAGGGTTTGCAGACGAACACAACGGAGAAAGAGAGAGTACAGGAGCTAACGCTTACCTGAGTCGAAGGAGGAACAGTCGAGGCTCGCAGGTATTTTGAGTTTTTTCTCTGTTACTCTTGATTTCACCAAATATTTGCTCGTTTTGCTCATTTTGGCCAGAAATTAGCTCATTTTGGTTTAAGAAAATGCCCTTTCTGTATCATTTTTAAAATTAAGGCAATTAGTATAATCAAAACTGAATATTGTGGTGTTCTAATGACATTGGCTATCAGCGTAGCCATGGTTTTTCTTTTGCGTTACTCTGTTGTTTTGTTCACATGTATGCAACTGCTGAGTATTCCATTGCTGAGGACGAACCGCATGATTGCTTTAGTACACAAAATCCTTCCCCTTCTTGTTATTATGATTATCATTTCTTCTTTGTTATAGTTGTGGTAAATAGAGAGGAAGGCCTTGCCTGGTTGTTGGCCTATCCTTTTGTTAAAAAAATTGCAGATATTTATTCCCTCCCTTTCCCCTTCCCCCACCTCCGAAGGAAACAAGATCAGCAAGTGACCATGACAATAGTGTTACAAATATGTGAATATTGGATGGCATCTAGTCTCTCTGAATATTCTGTTATCCTCCTCTCAAATACTCCATTTACAAACTGAAATGCTTAGAGGGCGGATCTCGGCACAATGGTAAAATGATGCAAATCTGAAGACATATTCACGAAGGAAAAAGTCCAAGAGAGGGGGCCAATCCATGGCCTAATAGCATGCTGTTTTATGTGCTTTCATACTTGGTTTATTTATTATGTTTTTGTCTTGGTTTAGTTTAATTGAACCAGGTTCAATTTAAGTTGGTCTAATTCTAAGTTTTAAGTTGGCAATTATTCTAATTCTAAGTTTTAAGTTAGCAATAGTTAATTGCTTGGGTCTACACTTCTTACATGCATGTGAGGAGGTTGTGTCTTGTAAGTGAAGTCAGCTAGGGGGTTTTGTACCTCTAATCAGACTTTGATTTGTTGGCCTATTGGCCTATTTAATAAAGCTATGTATGGGGGTCTCTTTCTTACCTCACGATTCTGAAAATTAAAGCTGTTGTTGTTGTTTGTCTTCTGCAACTAGAAGAGTGCCTTGTGTTTGATCAAGGTTGAAGGGGTTGGTGTGTGATCCAATTAACAGTTTAATGGTTTTAGTTCAGAATTCTTGGTTTAAGGCTTAAGATTTCATGGTCTCAAGGCTTCCTAGTGAAAATTTCAGCCATTTTATGAGAAAAAAAAAGAGAACATGATTTTCAAAGCTTAGCAAAAAAACAGTCCAAATAAAACAACTTGAATTGATGAGTAACTTTACTGAAGTTTAGGACTGTTAAAAGATTCAGTTTATGAATTCTATATATATAGATGTAGTGGCCTATGACCTCAGACATGAATTTATGAGTAATATTATTGAAGTTTTCTTCAAGTACTGTGTATTTAGTTCTGGTTCTGTGCTTGCAGGCCACACTTGTGGATTCTAAGCCTACAAATTGATTGGATTCCTAATCTAGTTTGCTGTTCTGTCTTTAACCCATCTCTCTTTTTATAATATCTCAACTTCTTCTCTTGTGGTTTTATTCTTCTATCTTGTTTCAAATTGATAATTGGTTAATGTCTTAAAGTCTGATTATTGGTTAAAATTCTACAATATTCTGATTTCGATTTGCCTTTCTAGTTTTCTAGTTTCTGTTTCTGTTCTGAACTCCAAGTTATAGAAAACGATATGATTTTCCTAGTTCAACTCAACCTTCTAACTTAACTTTCAAAATCTATTTCATTTGATGTTTTGAATACCCTTTTACTGCTAAATGTTCAACTCAAATCCCTAATCGATTTCCTATTTGAATTCTCACAACTTGCTATCAGTTCTGCACTTTTTGGGTGTCCTAGTTGAACTGTCAAGTGATTCATTGGTATGATATCTAATCAAACATTTTTAATTTTGCAAGGACAATGAACTCTACAAAACCAATGCATTAATTCTTTTAATAGAAGAGAGATTTTTTATTAATGATTGAATTGGACCATTCAATCTAACAGTGCAATAGGTTGAAATCTCCATTCAGGTTCTCAAATATTGTTGCTATCCAATTTTTTAAAAGTATAGCTAATGCCATGATGTCTTGCAGTGAGGAGTGGCTTGAGAATGGACCAGAACATGACTTCTATCAGTCCAATAATGGAGTCAACTTATGGCAAAGATTCAGCTGTTAAGTGGACCGCATACTGGCGGACATTCTTCATCTCAGTGGCAGAGCTTTTCGGTTATAACAAGGGAGAAGAATGGATGGTTGCACATTTCCTATTCAAGAAGAAATGAATGGCGTCTCATACACTCACACTGCCCTCTTCTATCTCTGTTTTAGTTGGGCGACTGAGATACAAAATACCAGAGCTTTGAAAAATTCATTGTTTTGTTGAAACCATGTCAAAAGATATTTCATGCTACCTACCCCAGAGTGATTTGTGATGCAGGAATAACCAGAATAGCTAGTAACTGCCATTATGAAATTGTGAAATCTTTGTTTTACTTGGGTGGTTCAAACAATGAAATAATGAAAGTCCCATTTCTTATCCTAGCTTACACACTCATCTCATGTCCCTGGAAGGAAATTCAGACACCTTCCATGGCTCTCTTTCATTTCATTAGATTCAATTCTGCCATCAGCGACTCATGTTTCGCTTCATCGGAATTGGGGAGAAATGGCCATATTCTGCCAAAAAATCATAAGTAATCTTGGAAATAATTGGTGAAAAAGGCCTAAACTCACTGGATTGGATCAGCCAGAATAGGGATCGCCTGCAGTCGATTTGGGTTACATGATATAATTCTGATATTTTGAACCATGGCGTGAGATTGGGATATATTTCATTTCAATAGTTGAGCAGGATAAGAGAATTACAGTATAAAATTTAAATCTTTTGTTCTACAGATCCACAAAAGAAATTCCACAAGAATTTTTCTAATCCTCCTCTAGTTTCATGTATCAATTTATCCTTTTATATAATAACATTTGTTGGAGTATCAAAATATGCTGCTTCACAAGCTTAATTCGATACACTTTGATCAGTTTCAACAGGACTAACAATGGCAGGAAGGGCATTAAAGGAACTTCATTCCTGATTCTTTACTCCTTCCTTGATTCCTCCAAAGGTAAGAAAACTCCGAGAAAAAAACTAAAAAGTTAAGAACAAGAAGTAGGGCAAAACAGATTAAATCGAAGGAACGCATGCGATATTTTCTACGAAGAAGCCGCATATCATTCATCAGCAGTGCTGCCTGGGTAGAAATAGAATCATCTCATCTGGGGTCAGTCAGTCAGGAGGATTCAGGAGTATAGACATTAGCTTCGGCTTCAAGGAAACGACTGCGATGTTTATCTTCCAAATGTTGCTGTGAAACTAACGAAAGATAAGAAGAGATATAATTAACAAAAAATCACAATACCAATTCTCAATTACAGAGAAGAACAAACACATTCTAATATAAATTTTTTTCTTGAAAAAAAAAAAACACATACAGAAAGGCAAGCTCTGTATTTCTGCCACTCGGATACGCATTCCTCTTTGTCCCACTGACCCTTCAAGAATTTCTCAGAGTACCACCTGCTTTATCATATCAGAAACATTCATCAAAGAACTGCAAAGAGAGAGAGAGAGAGAGATTGAGTGTTATACCCGCACCTGCTACCCTAATATTTTTCTTTCTTTTGTCCTTGTGACGTGTAGAGGGTGCTGCCATGTATTCCGGTGAGCTGTTCACAATGGTGGTCAGACCAAGCTACAGATTGTTGACTTCGACACGGGTTTGCCAATCGAGGAAAGATTCCTCAATCGGGAGTGGGGGAAATTCATCGACGGCGACTTCATCGACTACCCTCCAAGTACCAGTCCCAAGAGTAAGGAGTATTGGGCAGCACACCCCGTATCGCCCTACTTAGACACTTCACTTGGTGACGAACTTAGCGTCGCGATGGGAAAACTCTTCGGGATCACAGAGGTTGCACCGTGACGTGTCAGGGGTAAGTAGTTGACCAAATTTTTGTTGTGTGTTTCCTGCCCTCTCAAAGCCCTCGAAGTGTGGTCCAAAGGCCTTGACCTCTTATGGTGGGAACCACCTTCCTACTCGTATCGGATGCAAGGTTACTGGCTGCCTCCGACCTTGCATCCGATGCTGCTGACAAGGACCCTTGTGAGTGAGACCCTGTGGCTAAGGTGCTATTGGCGCCCTGCCATGTTTGACCCTACCCAAATAGACCCTAGGTTACACTTATGAGGCCTTATCCAAACAGGCCATTAATAATGGTTTCCTATAAGAGAGAGGTGGGTAGGACTATTCATTAGTCTTGGCTCATTTCTACCTAACCTAACCTAACCGTGCTTGAGAAGGGAGTTATGAGGAGAGAGGGTTAGCAAGGAGAAGGAAGGGAAGACGAAGAAGGAAACGGCTGTTGGGTTTGGAGCTTTAAAGAGGGCACATCGTGTTTACCTCAAACCAGGTAAGCCAAGTGCCCTTTTCCCCCCTTTTTCTCTCTTCCCCCTTGCTTGTTTGAGCTTGGGTGGTTCGTTGGTTGCAGCCCCAAGATGGGGTTTTCCTTTTTGAAACCCAAAGGGTTAGCTTGAACCATGTTTGGTTTCCCCTTGTAGGATGTTGTCCTATTTTCCCTACATTCCATGAGATCTCCAACTGGGTCTCTTGACCTAAGGTTCCAACCACCAAGGAACCCCAAATCTGGACTAGGAGTTGTTGGTTCCTTTAAACCCCCCTTAAATCTTTGGATGTTGGGTGTTTCTAAGACCCAAATAGACTCCAAGACACCCCATCCCTAGTCCCTTGAGGCTTAGAGAACCAAATGGGACAACCCTGGGCTTTTAAGACCTTGAAATCGCACTTGGGTTGCATCGGAGGCAAGTCTGTGTGCCTCCGATGTTGCCTCCGATGTGGTCTGAGCCTGCAAGAAGGTCGGACTTAAGGGTCGGAGGCAAGTCTGTGTGCCTTCGATGTTGCCTCCGATGTGGTCTGAGCCTGCAGAAAAGGTCGGACTCAAGGTCGGAGGCAAGCCTGCTGAGTCCGACGTTGCCTCCGACATGGTTTTCAAGGCCTATAACTTATGCAAACTGCGGGGCTTTTCATTGAGGCCTCTCCTACACTCTCTCATACTCTTATTCACTTCTGTAGGCGCCAACACTTGTGCTTGTTGGGTAACCTAGAGGGGGGTGAATAGGTTACCACTAGTGGATTTTGCCTCTTTTTCGATTGGTTGCACACTTATATTAAATATAAAAAGCAGAAGTAAATGAGGCACAAGATTTATAGTGGTTCGGCTAACTTAGCCTACATCCACTCCTCTCAACCTTGAGAGAATTCCACTAGTATTTTCCTTTCAATACAATAGGTGGGGAAATGACACCTTTACAACTCTTTTTAACAGGATAAGAGGATCCTTACAATCTTAGTTCCAGGACAAGAGTATCCTTTCAATCTCTTAAGGATGAGAGGGTCCTTGTACTAATCTAAGTACGATCTAGATTAATACAACAATGCTTTATCAAATCAAAAGCATAAACAAGTAAATACAATAGAAGTTTGGTATAAATACCTATCAAAGAGTAGTGACACTTTTACCCTTTGAGTGATGGTGCTCAATGATATGAATGAGAGTGATGCACCTTGAGTCTCCTAGATGACTCTCCTTGATGGCATGAGTTGGAGAGAGTGGAGAGTTAAGAGCTTGGTAATATCTCTTTGAAGAGCTTGAATTGAATAATTTAGCTCAATGACAAATTCTCACTTTTGTACTTTCTCAAATGTACTATGCACTTTTTTTTATCAAAAGATGTATTTTGTTCATTGTTTGGATGTGTTTTATAAAGCCAAAAGTTGGAGTTTGTTTGTTCTCCAACGGATATAAAACTGTCATATTTTTAGGCGTCGGTCGACCTATAAAAGTTGTCGGTCGACCATCAAAAAACTAGCCGTTGAAAACTAGCCGTTAAGCCCAAGTTTGGGGCTGTAGGTCGATTGTCGATCGACCTATGGATCGACCTACAAGTGTCGGTCGACCGATAGATCTGTCGGTTGCAACCGAGGCTACTGAAACAGTCTGTATTTTTATATTACGTAGGTCGACCGAAGAGTCAGTAGGTCACCGACGACGATTATCCTATTTTTGATTGTCTGTCAAGGGGATTTTTGGTCCAGCTTGCTTGGGGACTTCATAGGTTTTTGTCTAACACTTTAATGGCCATGTTTCTTGAGTCTAGGGCATGGGAATGAGTTCCTCCTAGGGTCTCTTACATGTGAATGCAATGTGTGTGTAATGTGATATGCACATGTAATGAAATGTGTTCTAATGCACTTGAATCTTCTTGGAGAGTCTTTGTCTTGTTAATTCTTGGCTTCCTTTAGAAGATGTTCCTCAATCTTCAAATTTCTTCTTTTCCTTAACTCTTCTGTTGTGAGCTCCGTTGATCAAGTCTTTCCTGGATGCTTGATGCTTCCAACGTCTGACTATGAAGCTTGCTTAAAGATTGGAATATTAGTATTAATCTTAATGTTTGTTATCATCAAAATTAGTTTATGGAGGAATGTGTTTTCCAACAGTGCTAGGGGGTGATCTCGTGCAAAAATCATTACACTTAATCAAATTCCTAATTCAAGTAAACGGTGAGTGGGTTTGGATGACTGTTTGGACTTGTTTACCATTGCTTATTCATGCATTTATGGATTTTATTGTTACATTATCATTCAAGCATGATTGCATATTTGCATTTATTTTTATTCGATGATGATGAAGATGATTAGGATGTAATGGATTTTGTGTTGGGTTACGGTGCCGGGAAGTACTGGCACTGGAACCCCCGGATTACATAGAATTGTATATTGCATCTCATTCTTGCCTATATGTGCCGTGTTGTGCTGGTACCCGGGTGTTAGATGGAATGGGACGTTGACACACCCGGATGTACCTCTCAACACGATAAGATTCATGTAGTATATCTGTGGTTAGGCTCAGTTCCCCATGCTACGACCCTTACCAACAGGGGTTTAGGTGTTGGATAGCCAGAGCACCTGCTGCCTGTGGAGAGTTAGAGAGGCCAGGCCAGGGGTAGTAATGGTTATCGGGGTCTGCCTCTGGGTGGCGATGACTACGACCGGCGTAGGCTCCACAGTAATAATTGAGGTTGCACTGTGGTGAGAATGGAAGGATCCACAGTGTCTCCTGAGTTATTACAGTAGCATATACCCTTGACTTAGAATTGTGTGCTAGGTGGAAATATGTTAATAATCACATGCACCATAGACTGTTGCTTTGTATTGTGTGTTTATGCATTTTCCCTCCCCCTCACTGGCTCGGTGGAGCTCACCCCTCTTGTGCACACCTTTTAGGTGAGGCTGCAGGAGATGCTTATTTTGCAGGACTCGAGGTTCAGGCCTCGGAGTACGATGATATCGATACAGAGGACCCTGAGGCCGTGACCGAGGAGCACGATGATGGTTGTCCTTGTGACGACTGCGCCTACGGGCCGTATTGATACTTGGGACTTATTCCCTTCTTTTGTTTTTTTTGGGGCCGCGTGCCTTGTATAAACATTTATTGTTATACTTGTTTTGGGGTAGTTATGCTATGGTCATTCGGGATATCCATCCAAACTATTTATGTATCACTTAACTGTATGAACATGAGGTAACTACTGTAAACGCTTTCACTTATTTTATGATCATTGAAAATGGAATATTCCTTACCTTTTATACTCTGAATCTTATGGTATATTCATTTAGACTAAGACTGTACGTTGGGACACTGCAAATCGTGATTCTGGTAGTCTTATGGGATGACACGTGTCGTCCTAGTCACCCCTTTATTATTAGTTTATTTCTTAACGAGATGGGGGCGTGACAGCATGATATCAGAGCATGATGCTCTGCACCAACACAGTCCATGAAAAACCTCCAAGAGAAACATAATATCAAATGATAAGGATAACTGTGGGAATTTTAAAAAAAAAAAAAAAAAAAATTTAGATATATATACATGCATGTTCCCTAAAACCATTTGTTCCAGACATCAACTGCAGTAGTACTTACATCACCAAAGAGAATTACTACAACCTATAACTGCATACTTAAATGTCTACTTCTGTCTAAAGAAAGTAAAGGCTGAAACTATTAACTTAGTCAATGATGGGATTGATGTGATGAGGCCTAGTCCTCCATCGCATCACTGCCACCCCCATGCTCGTCCTCATCATCACCCTCGTAATATAGATAGGCGTTAATGTCGTGAACCTCCTTCTCCAACCTATCATAGCGTTGGTCCGCCCTGGCAAGTTGTTCATGAATGTCTGCGAAACCCTGGGTCATGTCTACTCGTAACTGTCCCATCGCAGCAAGGATCCTGTCAGTGTCGCTCATGGAAGGAGTAGGTGCTGAAGAAGAGGATGCCACATTGATGCCATGGGGGCGAAGGGTGCTGATACCACCAATCAACATAGGAGGAAGAGGTTCCCCATCGCTGTAAGTGTTAGTCTTGACACCCATACTGCCAAGAGATCGATGGTCAAGCGGGAGCTCATCAGACATCAGCTTCGGCTCATTCTCTAGTTTCACCCCAAACTGCTCAAAGATCTTCGTAAGGAGTCGTCCATAGGGCAATTGAGCCTTCTTCTTTAGGTAGGCCAACGGGTAAGCCATGGTCCGCAAGATGGCAAAGGGAAGACACACGGGCTTGGATTTGTAGAGGCAGTTGGCGAAGTAACTCACAAGGATAGGAGGCTCTGTGCAATGCCCTCCTTTCGGCAGTACGTTGGTTGACACGAGATGGCTGAGAATCCGTTGGGACTTGCCGTAGAGAGTCTCCGGTACCCTCTTATGGTGGGCCCCGCTCGTGAGGTCAAGAAAGAGCTCCTCCTGCCCCTTTGCACTAAGAAAATCGTTCGCATCATCATGGGACTGGTGGTAAGTCAAGACCCCACCAATGGACACTCCGATGATCTCACTCAGCTGCCGAGAATCAAAGGATATCTCCACCCCTTTCACATAACTGTAGATCCGACAGTGTGGAGTGTCTTCGCGCTCAATCCTCAAGTTGGCGTAGAAATGCCGCACCAACCTGGGATAATAGAACTGAGGAAGATCGAGCATGGCACTCCACCCCAATGCCTCGAACCTGGCCCTCACCTTATATGCCTCGAGCTCACTGACCGCAATGTCTCTGCCCTCTAGGATCTCCCTCATCCGGAGGTGCTGCCGGTATAGGGTTTGAGCTTCTAGGGACTGAAACCACACAGGGTCAAAAGCTGCGTGCGCAATTGCTGGAGCAGGGGCATTTCTAGCCTTCCTCAATCTTGGAGGCATGATGTGCAAGGACCTACACACAAGGGCCATTACATGAGACCACTACATTGAAAAAAAAAAAAAAAAAAAAAAAAAAGGTGGATAAACAACAATCTAGACAGAAACATTTGGATTGTCTCACATTTGGGTTACTTTCCCCAAACCCAATGAGTTGCAACTTCATTAAAATACAACAACAGTGCTTGCTGTAGATATGGGATTATTCCCCTATATCACACTCTCATGCTCAATCAAATGCCCAAATACATAATACAGCAAATGGGGCAAATTTAAACACTGTGAAACTTCAAGCAACCAACCAAAGACAAAAAAAGAAAAAAAAGAAAAGAGAAGAATACAAGACATATATACGTTTAGGCTGAGAAAGCCCTTTCAAAATTTTGCTAAAAACAGTGAAGCAATCTCATTACCAAGCTCATGTAAGGAGGGGTTATGGGCATTTCAAATAGAGAACATTAATAGCCTTTAGGGCCTATGCATATACAGAAACCATTCCATGGTTCCTCTTTATAAAAAAAAAAAAAAATCTGCAGGGTCTTGGCCGAGTGTGAGTGAACGACCAATTTCCTAAGTGGATGCTTCAATACCTTGGCCCATAAACAAACAAGAGAGAGAGCAGCAGTAGTTTTTACTAAAGCCCTCTCACGTTTTTGCCCAAACCAGTAAAAAAAAATAAAATAAAATAAAATAAAAAATCTGCAATTTCTGGGCGTGGCTTCCAAGCCCTGTCTGAAATCGTGGATGGGGCAAGTAAGAGGTTGTGGGGTTGTGCAATCGACCCCATACCATGTGAGACCCAAGTAAACAGCAGCCTTGTTTGGTTGTTATCAAAAAAAAAAAAAAAAAAACAGCCAGGTAGAAGAAGACGAGATTTAGGGTTTTGGAAGGAGGAGAAAAATCTGGAAATTTCAGGTTTTGAGGAAAAAGGAAGCATACCTACAGGTGTCTTGTTGGTGGAAACCGAGATTTGGAGCTCAAATCCTCAAGCCAGGAAGGAGGACCAAGATCGGACGCAGCCCTAAGTCGCCTCCAAGCCAAGGAAGAAGGAGATAGAATGAAGAGGAAGAGGCGCGGGCTAGTTTAAACCAAGCCCAAAGGAAAAGAAAAGAAAAGAAAAGAATAAAATAAAATAAAATAAAATAAAATTTTGATGACTAAACCTCGCGGGTCATTGGACTCAAGGTTGGAGGCATCGATGTTGCCTCCGACGTTGCCTCCTACATGGCGAATTTGGTGGGCTTCAGTGGGTCGGACTCAAGGTCGGACTCGGGGTGTTGCCTCCGATGTTGCCTCCGACCCGCCGAGAATCTATTTTTGGGTTGATTATCTTGTGTTTTTCTCTTCAAATCTTCCTTATACTTTAATGTTGACTTCTCCAACATACTTTAGGGTTGACTTCTCCAACATACATTTCCTAAGTGGATGCTTCAATACCTTGGCCCATAAACAAACAAGAGAGAGAGCAGCAGTAGTTTTTACTAAAGCCCTCTCACGTTTTTGCCCAAACCAGTAAAAAAAAAAAAAATAAAAAAAAAATAAAAAATCTGCAATTTCTGGGCGTGGCTTCCAAGCCCTGGTCTCGAAATCGTGGATGGGGCAAGTAAGAGGTTGTGGGGTTGTGCAATCGACCCCATACCATGTGAGACCCAAGTAAACAGCAGCCTTGTTTGGTTGTTATCAAAAAAAAAAAAAAAAAAACAGCCAGGTAGAAGAAGACGAGATTTAGGGTTTTGGAAGGAGGAGAAAAATCTGGAAATTTCAGGTTTTGAGGAAAAAGGAAGCATACCTACAGGTGTCTTGTTGGTGGAAACCGAGATTTGGAGCTCAAATCCTCAAGCCAGGAAGGAGGACCAAGATCGGACGCAGCCCTAAGTCGCCTCCAAGCCAAGGAAGAAGGAGATAGAATGAAGAGGAAGAGGCGCGGGCTAGTTTAAACCAAGCCCAAAGGAAAAGAAAAGAAAAGAAAAGAAAAAAATAAAATAAAATAAAATAAAATTTTGATGACTAAACCTCGCGGGTCATTGGACTCAAGGTTGGAGGCATCTGATGTTGCCTCCGACGTTGCCTCCTACATGGCCAGAATTTCAGGCTGGGGCTTCAGGCTGGGTCGGACTCAAGGTCGGACTCAGGGTGACTGCCTCCGATGTTGCCTCCGACCCGCCCAGAATCTATTTTTTGGGTTGATTATCTTGTGTTTTTCTCTTCAAATCTTCCTTATACTTTAATGTTGACTTCTCCAACATACTTTAGGGTTGACTTGTGGACGCATCGTTGATGAGATGTCTTGTTTTCTTTTCTTTTGTTTAGTTTGTGCTAACGGTGCGTGGAAATCCCAAACTTGAGCAGGTGCTCGTCATGGTTAACACTCGCTCGAATGGGAACCCTTCCCCTCCGAGAGACAATAGTGGGGACGCATCGAGTGCGGCTTTATCGGTGCCCCCTCCGGTCACCAATAGTGCGGATGCCGCCGCACTGTTGAGTAATATGCTTCGAGCCATGCAAGAAGAGCATAGGGAAGCGCAGAGGGAACAACGCCTCTTCATGCAGAACATGGCAGATCAGCTCAGGGACATTAGTAGGGAAAGGCAACAAGTGCCCCCTCCGGTACGTGTGGTTCCCCCTCCGCCGGCTCCTGCTGCTGATGTTCCCCTAGCCCAAAATGCGGCCCCAGCTTGGGCCGATGCCTCCAAGTTGTTCGAGAAATTTCAGAAGCACCGCCCCTCGACCTTCTATAAGATGCCTCATGACTCCTTATTTTCGGCGACTTGGATCAGGGACCTTGAGAGGATCTTTGAGGTTCTACAATGCAATGACCTAGACAAGATAAGGTGTACCGTGTTCCAACTCCGAGGCGATGCCGATGCTTGGTGGCGTTCATCCAAGGAGAACTTTTGGGCCAAATACCCTAATGCTACTTGGGCACAATTTACTGAGGCCTTCTTTGAGAACTACTTCCCTCAGAACTTTCGTGACAAGAAGGAGATGGAGTTCTCGACCTTAAGTCAAGGACCCAAGTCTATCCTTGATTACCAACAAGCGTTCGAGGATCTCTTCTATTTTGCCCCGGAGCACATGAAGGCCGAGGATGTCAAAGCAAGAAAGTTCGAGAGAGGTTTGAGGCATAGTATTAGCACTTCGGTGGTGCTACACAAGTACCCCACTTATGCTGAAGTGGTGCAAGCCGCCAAGGTCATCGAAGACCAGCAGAGGGAGAATTACAGGGCTGTACAAGCTGGCAAAAGGCCCATGAGTCCTTCCGGTTTTAAGGGTCTCGGTAAGTTTCAGAGGGGATCCTACTCTACCACCTCTCTGACTCAGTACCGCAAACTTGATGCAGCCCAGGCACCCAAGACAGCTGCAACCCCTCATTTTGGCACTCAGACTCTTACGTGCTATAACTGCAACGAGGTCGGGCATATGATTAGAGACTGCCCCCGTGCTCGTCAGGGCAACTCTTGGCCAACTGTGTCTTCTAAGGCACCTCAAGCAAAGATAACCGTTCGCCCTCCCCTTCCTTCTACAGCCAACAAGACTCAAGGGCGTATGTACTCAGTCACCAATGAGGAAGCCTATGCGGATCCAGGTGTCATCACAGGTATGATTTCTGTTTGTTCCCAACCAACGTATGTGTTGTTTGATTCGGGGGCGACACATTCGTTTGTCTCCCCCTCTTTTGCTAAGAAGTTACCTATCAAACCAAAGCCAAAGGCCCAGAATCTGATGGTTAGTACACCAACGGGTAGTAAGATTGAACTCAACACGGTTTATGCTCCTTGTCCAGTACGTGTATGTGACCGCGGGTTAACGGCAAGTTTGATAGTGTTGGATATGAAGGATTTTGACGTGATCTTGGGTATGGATTGGCTGTCCGCTCAGGGTGCCAATCTAATATGTGTAGAAAGGAAGATCCTGTTCAAACCAGAAGAGGGTATAGAATTTACTTTCAAGGGTATTAAACGGGAGAAACCCAAGAAGGCTATCATTTCTGCTCTTCAAGTCCAGAAGTTATTAGATGAAGGATGCCAAGGTTACCTAGCCTCTGTGGTGGATACTCAAGCTAAGATTAAGCCCATGAATGAGATAAGTGTGGTAAGGGACTTTCCGGATGTCTTCCCAGAAGATCTGACACAGTTGCCACCGGACCGTGAGATAGAGTTTATGATAGACCTAGCACCGGGTGCAGCCCCAGTATCTAAGGCTCCCTACAGGATGCCACCAATGGAATTGAAGGAGCTACAAGAACAGCTTCGAGATCTGTTGAAGAAGGGTTTTATTAGACCTAGTGTATCTCCTTGGGGAGCACCAGTCTTGTTTGTGAAGAAGAAGGATGGTAGTATGAGGTTGTGCATCGACTACCGTGAGCTCAACAAGCTTACGATCAAGAACAGATACCCTCTACCTAGGATTGATGACTTGTTCGATCAGTTACAAGGTGCCAAGGTGTTTTCAAAGGTTGACCTTCGATCGGGGTACCATCAATTGAAAATCAGGGACAACGACATCAGCAAGACAGCATTTAGATCCCGCTATGGTCACTATGAATTCTTAGTGATGTCATTCGGGTTGACTAATGCCCCGGCCGCCTTCATGGAGTTAATGAACCGGGTTTTTCATGATGTCCTGGATAAATATGTCATTATCTTCATTGATGACATCCTGATATACTCCAAGAGTGAAGAAGAGCATGCAGACCACCTCCGCCTAGTACTATAGCGCCTGAGGGAGAAGCAACTATATACCAAGTTCAATAAGTGTGAATTTTGGCTAGAGCAGGTGGCATTCCTTGGGCACCTCGTCTTTGCCAAGGGAATTGAAGTGGACCCAGGCAAGGTCAAGTCGGTAGTTGACTGGGAGACTCCCAAGAGTGTGGCAAATATCCGTAGTTTCTTGGGCCTAGCTGGCTATTATAGGAGGTTTATAGAGAACTTCTCAAAAATTTTAGCTCCTATGACTCGACTGACCCGGGAGGGAGTGAAGTTCGAGTGGTCAGATGAGTGTGAGGAGAGTTTTCAAGGACTGAAGCAGAGGTTGATTTCCGCTCCAGTACTCACCATTCCTAATGGTACTGGGGGAATGGTAGTTTACAGTGATGCATCGAAGATGGGCCTTGGATGCGTTCTGATGCAAGATGGGAAGGTGGTTGCTTATGCTTCTCGACAACTGAAGGATTATGAGAAGAACTACCCAACCCATGACTTGGAGCTTGCAGCTGTGGTCTTTGCTCTGAAGATCTGGAGACACTATCTGTATGGTGAGAAGATCGAGATCTACAGTGATCACAAGAGTCTCAAGTACTTCTTCACACAAAAGGAGCTTAATATGAGACAGAGGCGATGGTTGGAGCTAATGAAGGATTATGACTGCACAATTCATGATCACCCGGGTAAGGTAAACGTGGTGGCAGATGCGCTGAGCCGAAAATCCCAAGCCCTATCTTTGGCATCCTTGGCTGTCAGCGGGGAACTGATTGAGGAAGCAAGAAAGATGGATTTGGAGTTACTAGTGGAGGGTGTTACTCTATCTTTGGCAGCCATATCAGTCCAATCAACATTGGTGGAGAGGATACAGTCAGCTCAGACTTCTGATTTAAAATTTCAAGAAATTATTGAGGCGATTCGAGGAGACACACAGCGAGATCTGGACTTTACATTGACAGAGGGTGGTGTCCTCATGTTTAGAGACCGGCTATGTGTTCCTAGTGATGCTCGGTTGAGAAAGGCAGTTCTGGCAGAAGCCCACGACTCCCCTTATTCAATCCACCCAGGTAGCACAAAAATGTATAGGGATTTGAAGGGAAACTATTGGTGGAGCGGAATGAAGAGGGACGTGGCTGAGTTTGTAGCAAGATGTCTCACTTGTCAGCAAGTAAAGGCGGACAGGCAGCGACCCCATGGCCTCTTACAGCTATTGCCCGTCCCTGAATGGAAATGGGAGAATATTACTATGGATTTCGTAACTGGGTTACCTCGTACCCCTAAGGGTGTTGATGCCATATGGGTTATTATTGATCGATTGACAAAAATAGCTCACTTCATCCCTATGAAAGTCTCCTACAAGATGGATAAGCTGGCCCGTTTGTACATTGATAATGTGGTTCGCCTACATGGAGTCCCAGTTAGTATCATCTCCGACCGTGACCCTAGGTTTACATCCAAGTTCTAGGGTGGGTTCCAAAAGGCCATGGGCACATTGCTGAATTTTAGTACGGCCTTCCACCCCCAAACAGACGGGCAATCGGAGAGGACCATACAGACTCTAGAAGATATGCTCAGGGCCTGTGCCATTGACATGCAAGGCAGCTGGGATGAGCATATCTCACTCATCGAGTTTGCTTATAATAATAGTTACCAGGCTACCATTGGTATGGCACCGTTTGAAGCACAATATGGAAAGAAGTGTCGAACACCCTTGTATTGGGATGAGGTAGGTGAACGGCAAATCCTTGGCCCCGAGCTGATCCAGGCGACATGTGAGAAGGTGAACTTAATTCGTGAACGAATCAGGGCAGCCCAATCTAGACAGAAGGGTTATGCTGATTTGAGGCGAAAGGATTTGGAATTTACAGTCGGCGACAAGGTGTTTCTCAAGGTATCACCTACTAAAGGGGTGATGCATTTCAGTAAGAAGGGTAAACTGAGTCCGAGGTTTATCGGACCATATGAAATCCTGGCACGAATTGGACCAGTGGCTTATCGGTTAGCGCTCCCTCCATCCTTGGAAGGGGTACATGACGTATTCCATGTGTCAATGTTACGGAAGTACGTTCATGAACCAAGTCATGTTCTATCACAAGAACCACTGGAGCTTGCAGCCGACATGTCTTACAAGGAGCAGCCTGAAAGGATTCTGGATAGCAAGATTATTCACCTTCGCAACCGACCTATCCACTATGTGAAGGTGAAATGGTGCAATCACCCGAAAGAAGAAGCATCTTGGGAAGCTGAAGTCGAGATGCGGGCAAAGTACCCTTCTCTGGGTTACCTACAAGGTATGCAAATTTCAAGGACGAAATTTCTTGTAAGGTGGGGAGAATGTTATACCCGCACCCGGTACCCTAATATTTTTCTTTCTTTTATCCTTGTGACGTGTAGAGGGTGCTGCCATGTATGCCAGCGAGCTGTTCACAATGGTGGTCAGACCAAGCTACAAGATTGTTGACTTCGACACGGGTTTACCAGTCGAGGAAAGATTCCTCAATCGGGAGTGGGGGAAATTCATCGACGGCGACTTCATCGACTACCCTCCAAGTACCAGTCCCAAGAGTAAGGAGTATCGGGCAGCACACCCCGTATCGCCCTACTTAGATACTTCACTTGGTGACGAACTTAGCGTCGCGATGGGAAAATTCTTCGGGATCATAGAGGTTGCACCGTGACTTGTCAGGGGTAAGTAGTTGACCAAATTTTTGTTGTGTGCTTACTACCCTCTCAAAGCTCTCGAAGTGTGGTCCAAAGGCCCTGACCTCTTATGGTGGGAACCACCTTCCTACTCGCATCGGATGCAAGGTTACTGGCTGCCTCCGACCTTGCATCCGATGCTGCTGACAAGGACCCTTGTGAGTGAGACCCTGTGTCTAAGGTGCTATTGGCGCCCTGCCATGTTTGACCCTACCCAAATAGACCCTAGGTTACACTTATGAGGCCTTATCCAAACAGGCCATTAATAATGGTTTCCTATAAGAGAGAGGTGGGTAGGACTATTCATTAGTCTTGGCTCATTTCTACCTAACCTAACCTAACCGTGCTTGAGAAGGGAGTTATGAGGAGAGAGGGTTAGCAAGGAGAAGGAAGGGAAGAAGAAGAAGGAAACGGCTGCTGGGTTTGGAGCTTTAAAGAGGGCACATCGTGTGTACCTCAAACCAGGTAAGCCAAGTGCCCTTTTCCCCCCCTTTTTCTCTCTTCCCCCTTGCTCGTTTGAGCTTGGGTGGTTCGTTGGTTGCAGCCCCAAGATGGGGTTTTCCTTTTTGAAACCCAAAGGGTTAGCTTGAACCATGTTTGGTTTCCCCTTGTAGGATGCTGTCCTATTTTCCCTACATTCCATGAGATCTCCAACTGGGTCTCTTGACCTAAGGTTCCAACCACCAAGGAACCCCAAATCTGGACTAGGAGTTGTTGGCTCCTTTAAACCCCCCTTAAATCTTTGGATGTTGGGTGTTTCTAAGACCCAAATAGACTCCAAGACACCCCCTCCCTAGTCCCTTGAGGCTTAGAGAACCAAATGGGACAACCCTGGGCTTTTAAGACCTTGAAATCGCATTTGGGTTGCATCGGAGGCAAGTCTGTGTGCCTCCGATGTTGCCTCCGATGTGGTCTGAGCCTGCAGGAAGGTCGGACTTAAGGGTTGGAGGCAAGTCTGTGTGCCTCCGATGTTGCCTCCGATGTGGTCTGAGCCTGCAGAAAAGGTTAGACTCAAGGTCGGAGGCAAGCCTGCTGAGTCCGACATTGCCTCCGACATGGTTTTCAAGGCCTATAACTTATGCAAACTGCGGGGCTTTTCATTGAGGCCTCTCCTACACTCTCTCATACTCTTATTCACTTCCGTAGGCGCCAACACTTATGCTAGGAGGTGATCTCGTGCGGGAATCGTTACACTTAATCAAATTCCTAATTCAAGTAAACGGTGAGTGGGTTTGGATGACTGTTTGGACTTGTTTACCATTGCTTATTCATGCATTTATGGATTTTATTGTTACATTATCATTCAAGCATGATTGCATATTTGCATTTATTTTTATTCGATGATGATGAAGATGATTAGGATGTAATGGATTTTGTGTTGGGTTACGGTGCCGGGAAGTACTGGCATCGGAACCCCCGGATTACATAGAATTGTATATTGCATCTCATTCTTGCCTGTATGCCCCGTGTTGTGCTGGTACCCGGGTGTTAGATGGAATGGGACGTTGACACACCCGGATGTACCTCTCAACACGATAAGATTCATGTAGTATACCTGTGGTTAGGCTCAATTCCCCATGCTACGACCCTTACCAACAGGGGTTTAGGTGTTGGATAGCCAGAGCACCTGCTGCCTGTGGAGAGTTAGAGAGGCCAGGCCAGGGGTAGTAATGGTTATCAGGGTCTGCCTCTGGGTGGCGATGACTACGACCGGCGAAGGCTCCACAGTAATAATTGAGGTTGCACTGTGGTGAGAATGGAAGGATCCACAGTGTCTCCCAAGTTATTACAGTAGCATATACCCTTGACTTAGAATTGTGTGCTAGGTGGAAATATGTTAATAATCACATGCACTATAGACTGTTGCTTTGTATTGTGTGTTTATGCATTTTCCCTCCCCCTCACTGGCTCGGTGGAGCTAACCCCTCTTGTGCACACCTTTTTAGGTGAGGCTGCAGGAGAGGCTTATTTTGCAGGACTCGAGGTTCAGGCCTCGGAGTATGATGATATCGGTACAGAGGACCCTGAGGCCGTGACCGAGGAACACGGTGATGGGTGTCCTTGTGACGACTGCGCCTACGGGCCATATTGATACTTGGGACTTGTTCCCTTCTTTTGTTTTTTTTGGGGCCGCGTGCCTTGTATAAACATTTATTGTTATACTTGTTTTGGGGTAGTTATGCTATGGTCATTCGGGATATCCATCCAAACTATTTATGTATCACTTAACTGTATGAACATGAGGTAACTACTGTAAACGCTTCCGCTTATTTTATGATCGTTGGAAATGGAATATTCCTTACCTTTTGTACTCTGAATCTTATGGTATGTTCATTTAGACTAAGACTGTACGTTGGGACACTGCAAATCGTGATTCTGGTAGTCTTTTAGGATGACACGTGTCATCCTAGTCATCCCTTTATTATTAGTTTATTTCTTAACGGGATGGGGGCGTGACATTGAGATTGAGATTTGACCTGTTGAAGCCTTGGTGATATGCAACTCTGAGATGAGCACAAGGAGATGTTGAAGAAGAAGAATCACTCCTCTTATCTTTCTTAATAATCCCCATACTTATTCATCCAAAAAAAAAAAATAATCCGCAAACCATACAGAGAGATACCGAGAAATCGTGAATCGCCTTCCTTGATCTGCTGCCGATCTCCTCCTATTCAAACTCTATACTCTCAGACCCAGTTCTTGTTTCTCTGCCCCGATCGGTGTTTACAGTATTCAAATCATAATCTCAGAACTTTTGTGCATTGGGGGTGGGGTTTCAGGGGAGATCGAGAGTTAGGTTAGGGCGAGTACACCAAAAAGCAGCAGGAGCAGCAGTAGCAGGGTGAGCGAGAGGATGTCGCCATCGCCGTCGCCGTCGCCGTCGCAGTAGCAACCAGATTTGCTCACGACTTGGCCTTCCTTCGCTGGTTTTCTTTCCAAATAGCTCTTGTGTTTTGTTGATTTTTACTGTTCAGAACTCAGATTACACGAAACTTATCTACCTCTTAAAATTTTCAGAGTCCTTGGAGTTGTGAGAGAGAGAGAATGTCGCCATCGCCATTGAGGAGTTGTGAGAGGGATGAGTGAGAGAGGGAGGGATTCAAGAGAGGTTCTGCTGGGAATTTTCATTCGATTTGAAACCCTAGGCAAATGAGTGAAATGTGTTCAGTTTGAGGGAGATAAGTTCGGTTTGGTTTGTTTTGAACCAGTTAGATGGGGTTGGTTTGAGGTTTAAAGTGGTTCAAATAGATGTAATCTGGATTTCAAAAAAATTTGAATTTTTTAAATAACTACCGTTGGATGGTTGTCAAGACACGTGGCACGCTAGGAACGCACGAAAGTAGGATGGAAGTAGAGCTGAGGAAGTAGAGGATGTGGATCCATCGAACCACACTGATACATGAAAAAAATCAATCAAAACTGGACTGAATTAGTCGTTTGACACCCTTACCACCTGGCGTGAGGTGTTCAGATTGGACCACAAAATAAAATGAAAAACAAGATAATAAAAGGGTAAAATACACGTGCCCCCTATAATGCACCCAATATTCTTCATATCTTCTTAAGCGGCTCAATATTTTATGTACCACCCCAGCTTTACACCCCAAATGTCAGATACTCAGATAGGTCCAATCCATTAAATACCACTCTTAGATGTCAAAATTTTGACCATTTTATCCTTTGCTCCATTTTCTTAAATTTGAAAAGACTTAATTACCCTCACTTATTTGTTGCCCTAAACTAATTGAAAATGACCATTTTTTGTTTTATTTTTATAAATGAAAAGACCTAATTGCCCTCACTTATTTATTACCTTAACCTAATTTAAAAAGACTATTTTACCCCTAAATATTTGTTCCTAAAAACCAACTCAACCTAACCGTTGCATACCCAGAAAGAATTCAAGAAACGAAAAGCTTGGGAGGACCTGCTGCTCTGGCCAGGCGTCCAGCTCCCTGCTCCGGCGACTTCCTTCCTTCTCCGGCTACGATCTAACCCTGCAGCATAATACAGAACTATTTTGTATACAAAACGTGATTCTTGCCTTGTGGAAAAGAAAAGTTGAGATTTGCTGTTATGTGATCAAGGACTCCCTCAAGGCAAGGTTGGAGATGAGAAACAAACTAAAGCCCAAAACAAAGAAATAAGAAACACGTTTCTCTCTGCTTGGTGCAAAGGAAGCGCCTCTCAAGATTGGATGATGATATCAGTAGTGATGACTATGAGAGTGGGTCTAACGAAGTTCGCAGGAAGAAGCGATTTCACAAGAGGAGGCACAGGCACCCTAGTTCAATGTCTGATTCAGAGTTGAATGATGAGAGCGAAGGAGAGCATGCTGGGAAAAGATCGGAAACACCTTCACAAAGAATTAGAAAATAATTATGCATTGGTTTTGTTGTTGTTTTTTTTTTTCTTAATTATTTATTTATTTTTTCTCTTCTTGGTGGGATAATCCCATTTTGGGTATTTTTCTTGATGTGGATAACAGTTGCAGTTAGACATAGACCTCAATTGAATTTGGGTTTTCTTCTTCCTCCACCTTAGTTATTCCTTTATCGTTGAAATGTGATTCGTTATTATACACCAAAGTAACCTTTGTTATTAATTCTTTAGTTCATCCATTGCACAATTGATCAGAGTATGCATGAGAAGCAAGGATTTTCAACTTGGATACGAGGATCAAATAGGTCTGCGATGGAATTGCTCTCAAGAACCCTAAATTGGCCCTTTAGATCTGAATACCTAACAATCCAATCCCAAACCTGTCGATTCAGAAAAGGGGTTTTTCATTTGGTAAAAGTTTCTCACTAATGCCATTGCCGGAGAGGAGGAAGGTGAAGCATCGAAGTTGAAGCATGAGAAACAGAGGTTGAAGCACAACTTCGGCGTGCACTCTGTTTTGAGATCTGGGCTGTGGTGAACTCGGATTTTAATGGCAGCTTCCCCCGGTTGTTTACAAGAGAGAATGATGGACGAAGCGAGGGGTGAAGAGAGAGAGAGGTGGTGGTGGGTATCTACATGGTAAAAGAATATGATGATTTGGGGAAGATGAGGTTATTTTGGTCTTTTCAAATTTTAGCACATAGGTCAAGGCAATTAGGTTTTTTAAAACTTTACCCCTGGGTATGCAACAGTTAGGTTGGGTTGGTTTTTAGGAACAAATATTTAGGGGTAAAATAGTCTTTTCTAATTAGGTTAGGATAATACATAAACGAGGGCAATTAGGTCTTTTCATTTATAAAAATAACACAAATGATAAAATGGTCATTTTTAATTAGTTTAGGGCAACAAATAAGTGAGGGTAATTAAGTCTTTTTAGATTTAAGAAAATGGAGCAAAGGGTAAAATGATCAAAATTTTGACATCTAACGGTGGTATTTAACGGATTGGACCTATTTGGCATTTGAGGTGTAAAGCAGATATGGTACGTTGAATATTGAGCTACTTAGGGAGGTACGAGGAATATTGGGTGCATTATAAGGAGGTATGTGTACTTTACCCAAAATAAAATAGGGGCACCTCCAATGCCATGGCCAATTGAATCATGGTGGTCCAACCCACAAAGTGATTTTTTACATAATGAATCAATGTGAAATTACAGCTGAAACAAGATTATGATAAATGTTTTACCTTCTTCACTGTAGCTGCAGCAGCAAAGAAATCATTGAGAGTACTTGAGAAGATAAACATAAAATTGATTAGGAAAAATGAATAAGTTCTCAAGTTAGCCATTGAAAGGGTACACTCCAATTAATCTCCTACAATTCACTGTTTATCACTTATCTTTTATACATAGAAGGAAATCTGTTGAAAAAGACTATAATTAATGCTATGACCTTCTTGTGAACACGGATAAAAAGTCTTAAGAAATTGAATGACTCTAATTGTCATATCTTCAGAGTATATTTCCCTAACCTCCCATGCTACCCAAGTAACTTCCCTACCACTTGTGCAGAGTCAACAACTTTCTTTGATAGAAAATTCCAAGAGTGAAACCATATTTAAATTCAAAAAATGTCTAAACATTAATATCCATTTACCAAATATAGTTAATAATTACTTTATGATACTAAATATCCACCAATGCATGACACTTTATCTAAATGCATCGAATGTATTTTTACTAGGAGCACGTTACATGCGTCCACCAGTGGGGTTGGGTGGGGTCCACCCCTTATTAGAGGTATTGGGCAGAGAATCGCACGTGATAAAAATTCAGGGTGGGAGCGGGGTCGGGGTGGGGGGAAGAGCAGTTCCTCCACTCACATAGTTTGTAGTTTGTTATATCACATGTTATCTAAGCCTCTGTCCCACATTTTCCCCACTAGTTGTGCATCTCTCTTCACCTAAGATTTTCTAGTTCGTTGGAGTGGATATGGGCATTTGTGACAAATTACACTAAATTTTTCGTGGTTGTATATATGATTTTTGGGAAAATTATCTGCTCAGGTTTTCTGTCCGGTACAGTTCCCTAGTGCCTCTAATAAGAGGGGAGTAGATCCCATTCGGGCAATGTGTTCGGGCAGGGGGTAAGGTGGTCATTCTCCCCCCCCCCCCCCCAATGAGAGGAACCGGACAAGCTATACTGGGCAGGGAATTGATCTTGAGAGGATAAAGATCCAAGATTTTACGGAAAAGGAACGCTAATCGGTGGCGCTCTAGGCATGGCACCAACGCCTTTAACACATAACCGCCTAATTGCCTAGGAAATGACCGCCTTGCCCCCATGTGATTTCCGCCTTTTCATGCGAAAAGATGGCCATTTCCAATGCGGTTAGGTGGTTACTGTGTCTAGACGTTAGAGCCACGTCTAGAGCGCAATCGGCTGGCATTTGGATCTTTATCACCCCCAGTACTATTGGGGGTGCTGTGCACATCGTGCGGCGCAACACCTCCCAATTGTGCACGGTGGGGCCCACTATGCACACATAGGCGGTGCTGCACCGCACGATGCGCACAGTACCCCCAGTAGTACTAGGGGCGATAATTTTTTCTGGCATTCTTAAACCTATGATTTTGTGTGTTTTTTCGATAAACTACATAGACCTCCTTTGATGAATGCCTAAATTACACTTTCCGCTTTGTGTTTCTAAAAATTACAGACTTGGTCTCTGGTACCCTAAGGACCCAAAAGGCCAAAACGTAGGATAAATGTCAATATGATTAATTTGCCCTTTCTTCTAAATGATTTCAACCCCATTTCAGACGGATCATTATCACCTCCAATTCTGACACCCTCCAATTCCCTACAATCCCTCACATAGGAGCTGAAATGACCACCTACCCACTGCCTGAACACATTGCCCAAGGTGGGGTAGGGTGGTCATTTCAGCTCCTATGTGAGGGATTGGAGGGAATTGAAGGGGTGTCAGAATTGGAGGAGATAAAAATTCATTTTAGACGACCACCAGTCTCTTCGATGACTTGCAACTAACCACTAGCTCGGGTTTAAGTGTTCCGGAGATCTGCAAATTAAGAGCTACTACTCCTCCCAGCTCTATTCTACTTGCAAATCGAGAGGTTTCATCTTGGAGAGTGAAAAAATTTCAAGGTTTGGTAACAGCAAAATTGATTGAACCAGTTTCTCTACAAATCTGATCGCCACCATGTCTGAAGATTAATTGCTTAAAGAAATTTTTAAGGTTTCTCACTAGGATCTGCAAACTTGTTGAGGAAGTTGCCCTGCTATTGTTGATTTTTGGTTTTTTCTTTTCCTTACATTGAGAAACTGGTTCACTGTTAGTTATCATTGTGGTTAGGGATGCACGTCTGCAGTAGGGTCGGGTTGGGCCGGGTTTTATAGAACCCTAACCAAGCCCTAAGTCTCCTTAGCTGGGCCCAGACTCGACCCAACCCTGATTCAGGGTCAAAAAAATTCAACCCTCACCCGCCCTCAGGGTCGGGCCGGGCTGACCTTGATTGGCCCTCATCATGGGGAGGGGGAAGAAAATGCATGAGCTAGAATAGGTCGAGGAGAAAATCATCAATTTTACATAAAATAATACTGTAATATTATATCACTTATTGTCTTCACATATAATATATTACATAATAAAATGTGTGTGACGATTAACGTTTATAATATATATTATATTAATGGAAAAATGTTTTTTATCCGGGAGTGTGGCCTACGCCAGCACTCCTATGAGTCTATCTCTCTCCTCCCCATGTGAAAAGATGCCTCTACCCCCTTGTTTTAAGGAGGAGAGAGATAGACACATGAGAGTGCTGGCATAGGCCACACTCTCGGACAGAGAACTACTTTCTTATATTAATATATATTTTATAATATAACTTAAAACAAGATCGAGGTGGATCAGGCTTAAAGCTTTCTTTTGGTTTCTTCTTCGAAGTTTCCGAGTTTTGTCTTAAAGCTGCCGCCCTTGTGCAGATTCTAATATATCTTGGCCTCTCACATAATTAACACTGGGGTTCACACTGATACTCTTTCTCCTACTCTGATCATGTAGATTCTATATGAATGATACCATTCTCTAAACCCTCATTCGTGTGGTAGGCAATTCCTAGAATCACGAAAAATCCCACAATTTCTGGAGAAATGTCATGGAATGCGCATATACGCATTAGTCTTCCTTACTTGAAATGACGTGCTTTAAAGCCTCCCTTACTTTGCATGACGCATTTTAAAAAGTTGGAATCGAAACAAACATACCAGATGAAATATCATAAATTTCATCACAGTTCATTTACTTTAGAATTGTTGGTGACATCCCACGATACTCCAGATGCATTCTCTTTGTCATTCAAACCATTCCACATAAAATCTTCTCAGTCCTTCTTCCCACCGAAACAGGGATCTGAAATAAGGATACTTAATAAACTGGCAAACTTGATAAGAAAGCAGTACTAACCTACACCCTTTACAGACTTAACCTGTTTTCCAAGAAAAGTTTCTCAGACCGAGTTTCCTACCACCCACGGTGGATGGGAACAATGGAGTGAGAGAGGTCGGGATCGAATGGATATCGGGAGGGTAATTTCTAACATACCAAAACCTAGGAGGGGTTTGTGAACCGTAGGATGGTGGGTGAACCGTCTACGATGAGTGGAGAAAAACTTTGTCCATACATTTAGAGGGTCCCAAATCACTTTGGACTTGCACCAAGTAGTTAATCCAACCATTGTTCTACAGTTAATAGACCGAATTCACATAGAAAGTAAGAGAAAACTTGCCATTGCCATTGTACTTACAGACCATAAAAAGAGACAAAAATAAACAAGTACTCCCATCAACATGGTCACCATTAATTACCTTGCGAGATTTCCTCTTTATTTGAAACAAAAAATAAATCTCCACCGGATAAACTTCAAAAGCGATATTGATCGACCCTATTAGTACTAGTATTATTAAAATTCTGATCAGACACACAAAGACGTTCAAAATCGTAACTCACAAAACGATTATTCTCACCGCCAATATTCTCAGAAATTTGAAGGCGTTCAGACTCATAAATCACCGAACGGTGGTGGTACTCTCCGTCTTCAATATACCCCTTATCCACCTTCTCGTCACGACTATCATCATCATCATCATTATCTTCCTTATGATCTTCATATTCATCAGTAGAATGATCATCTTCTTGAGGATCACTTTCACCTTCATAGTAGCTGTCTTCATCTTCTTCAAGGAAGTCATCGTCTTCGTAATCGCAGTCGTAGGTGTCAGAATAGTCATCCTTTGATTCTGCCATGGCAAGCAAGTCAAGCTAAACGATCCTACAATTGTTTAAAGGGCGATCGAGTTGCATAATGGAGAGAAGGGAAAGGTTAAACTATACTTTATAGAGACAAAAAAGAACCCTATTCCATATCAACTGGGATAATGTACTCCAGTGCACCATACTTGAGATGTTAGAATTCTATTTAGAATAGAATTAATATTCCTATTATGGACTAATATTAAATAACCTAAAATTCAGGCTAATTATAATATTGATCTAATTAAGGGGGTCATTGGGTTATATTAGGAATCCTATGTGGACTGGCTTTAGTGTGGGCAGATAGATTCCTACTGGGACTGTGATGAATCAAGCCCTATAGGAATTACTATATAAAGAGAGCTAGGTCTCCCCTCATTCCATCACAACTATTAGTTCTCAATTTCAGTTGAGGAGTGCATTATAGAAAGAGAGGGAGATATTTAGTGTTCATTGTCCCTATGCATTCGGTATTCTCATCAAGCTAGTTACTTTGGGAATAGAGGGGAAACACCTAAATCTTGGTCTTTATTTTTCGCTACGATCATCGTCACTATGGATGCGAAACAAGGTTAGTGGTTATATCCCTGTTTTCTATTATTTATTTGATTGTGTTCTTGAATGCCCTATGGAGATCCTGGCTTTTAGGGTTTTGTCCCTATTTGGATTAAATTAATCTAACATGTGGTATCAAAGCCTCCATAGATCCGTTCTTGAACTTATATAGATTCAAAATAATAGCTCATGGTATGGGAATCGAAGTTTTTTAGGGTTTTTTCCAGTTTTGGGAAAACCCGTACGAACTTTTTGGAACACTGTTGGATTTTTTTCTCCAGCGAAAGTGAAATCTGATTACACAAGATCGTAGAGCTTGGAAAGACGAAGAGAACGGTGAGTGGATCACCATCGGCAGCTGCCGGACACGCCCCCACGCGCCGCCTGCAATGGCGGGTGATCTCACTCGTCGATCAAGTTTTTAAAAAAAAAAAAAAATAGTGCGTTCTTGGGTTTTGCTAACGTGCACTTGAGCTTGGCTAAGGCTTTGCTAACATGCACCGACGTTTCCTGACCCGGTAACCCAAACTGTCGACCCAATTGGGGTTGGGTTGGACCGGGGTTAAACCGAACCGTATCTAAACGGTTTGACCGTGTAGACCAGTTTGAACTAGAACAGTTAACCGTTTTTTGCCTAAACTTTGACCGGCTCGTGTGGGCCCTAGGAGACTCCGTTTGGGGTCCCGTTTTTTGGGTTGACTCTGTTTTTCCATTCTCTACACAGTGGTACCCTCTGTTGTGATCAAATATACATAATTTTTATGTTTTTGGTATTCTATTGATGCACACCCTTTCTAGAATTTATCTGTTCGATCCATTGGGAACCGAACTGCTTTTTGATTTACTAGAATGCCTACCTTGATGAACAGTATTGCTGGCATATTTGTGTTAATTTTGAGACATTAAGCCCCTTGTCATAAGTTATAAAATAACACATTAATAAGGATGTAAGTAATTTTGAAAAATTGCAGAGAGGGTTTCATGGGTTCAGCAGGATGCAACTGCTAAAGCGACATTCCTTATTGGATTTGTGAAACATCGATCTCATACAGTTGTGGGATGTCTTTCAATTCTGATGTGTGGTCATACACCCAAAGGTGGTGATCATGTATTGATACTTGAAAGGGTACATATACAGTATGCATGTGAATAGGCCGACCATAGAATTCTACACCCCCAAAGCCAAAGGTAGTGGATTTTGAAAGTTGAGTTGTATTCCCATGACCACTGGTATGTAGGGATTTTTACAATTGCATGTTGGGAATTTAGCTCAAAAGTGTTTTCACAATAAAGTGTGTAAAATTCTCATTTGATTATAAGGTTCTAAGCTATACTTGCATCATGCTAATTATTGTACTATTCATTGTTTAAATTTCAGTTACCTTTTCTGTCAATAATAACATGGTCACTTTTGAGATTATTATTGGGTCAAATTTTATGAAGTGGAAAGAGGACATTATGTTTTCCACGGAGATGGTAGATGTGCACACATCCCTTGTTATAGATAAACCAATGGACCTAACAACTGATAGTACTGAGGATGAAAAATCTGTGCATGTTGCATGGGAGCTTAGCTGTACTATCTATAAAGAGGTCAATACCGGAACACCTAAGAGTGGTCTGCCTGATAATTGTACTGCCAGGGAATTGCTGGATGCAATTTCCAAGATATACAAAGTTTCATCAAATGCTGAGATTAGGAGACTTCTGCAAGGGCTATTTAATATGGAATATCATGGTTCTGGAGATGTTAGGGATTATATTATTAGGATGGTTGACTATCAAACCAAAATCAAAGCCTTGACCCTCCTCTATTTGGCGACTTCATGAGATACATCACATTCTCTCATTTCCTCCTTCACAAACAAAAGGAGAGGGTGATAAGGTGGAGCCCGCATGGCAGACCCCCGACCCTGAGGCCCATTGTCCTCACAACTATAGCCAATGAAAATGCACTTGGTGGATTTGTATTGCAGTTTTTCCTATTGTATGGGCGTAGCCAAGGATAGGAAGTACTGCCATATGTTTTTAGCAGTGTATAATCAGGATCTTTCTTGAATAGCACTTACTAGGAAGATTGATTATTTAAAACTGGAGTTGGAAGCCAATTTATTAGGTAGACGACTGTGTCAAAGGCTGAAGCCCAAAATTTCATAGGAACTGAAGACCGTGCCATAAGAGTCAAGACCATCTCTACTATATGGTGATGCTTGCGCTCTACCCTTCCATTCTGCTCAGATGTATGGGGGCAAGAGTATTGGTGAACAATTTCACTTGCTCTGAAATATTTGTCAAAGGATTGGTATTCTTTTGCTCCATCTGACTAAAAAAATTTCAGTTTGCATTTAAAAATGTTCTAAACATGAGCATTAAATTGCATAAATACAGATAAAGCTTCAATGAGATACACGAGGAAAAATCCATGTAAATCTACTGAAGTCACCTATAAAGAAATGTAATAATTAAATCCTTGAGCTGATGTAGTTGGTGTAAGCCCCCAAATGTCGGAGTGCACTAATTCAAATGGTGAAGAGGTTATTGATTTATTAATGCCAAAGGGAAGTTTGTGAGCTTTTCCCATTTGGCATGAGACACACACTAAGGTAGTAGACGATGCTTGTAGAGGTAAGGATGTTTGATGACAACTTTAGTTATAATTTAAAGTTGTACTCTTCAGAGTTCAGTCTAGATTAATTTTTAAAATACATAATGAGTCTGTGAGCACCGACTACTCGAAGTTTAGACTCCATCTTGGTTTTCCCCCTAGATTCTACCCCCACTTGCTTTTGGATTCTATGTCATAAAGTATCCTTGCATGGAATTGGAAATAGTACCCGAGTGAATCCACCAATCATTATATGGAACATCAATTAAATTAGTTTGAAAACATACAATATAAAATCATTACCCTACTTTTCAAATCAATTCATTCTTTAGTGACAACCTTCCTGGAAGCATTGTTGCTTCTTATAAAAAAAAGCAGTTCCTTTGTCATATGTGTTGTTCTTTGTTGGGAATTCACTATCTTCCCAGGTGTTCCTTTTCTTGTCCATCCAAACTTTTCTCTTTTCTTTATTCTAGTGTGACACATAGTGTATCATTTGTCATTCTTTTTGCTTCAGTCTTAATTCCTCTTAGACACACATTCCAAGAAATTGATTCAGGTTCCAATTTAATTTGTTTATATTATAGTGGATCTCAAATGGTCCAAACTTATGAGAAAATGAGTTAACAATAATCTGAGCAAGAAATGACTCATTTACTTTCATGTCAAGCTTTATGTTGCCAAAGGTGAGCCTACTAAATAATTCATGCTCATTAAATATAGTGCTTTGATTTTCAACAAAATAGAATATTAATTCCATAAAGTAACGTATTGCATCGTTACAATCTATCACGTGGGATCAAAATAGTAACATGCTAGTGGTTCACATTAGTGGGTGTTGGAAGTCACCCTTAGGGTAAGACATTCAAGTCACCATAATGGTCAAGTAAGACGTATACCTACAGATATTCTCATCCTACTTGATCGTTAGACTATCACGTATAGATCAACACAGTCAATCAAGAATGTATACCTGCGGGTATTCTCATTCTATCATAACTATTACATAATGATCATTATGTTTAGGACCAAAATACAATCCACACAACCAAGAAGAATGTGTGCCTACGGATACTCCCATCAAACCTAACCATGTGATCATTAATGCCTTAAACTCGTATAAAGTTTAAAATTTAAGTGTGTCATACAGTTATGACTAGGGCCAACAAATACAATCAGAGTAACTAAGAAGAATGTGTACCTATGGATACTTCCAGTCTATCCAATTTAATTAATCACAATTTAATTTAACCTAGACTTTCAATTAAATTGAATGTATGATACAGTAATATCTAGGGCCAACAATACAATCCACACAACCAAGAAGAATGTGTACCTACGGATACTCCCATTCTACCCAACTGCATGATCATTAATACCCTAAAACCATTAAAGGACTTCATTTAATGTGTAACACATTTATGTCTGGAGCTAAAAAATACAATCCACACAACCAAGAAGAATCAATACTCGCATGATCGTTAATGCCCTAAACTTCTTTAAAATTTAAATGTATATTTCAATCATGTCTAAGACCAACATAAATGATTAACATAACCAAGAAGAATGTGTACCTGCAAGTACTCCCATTCAATTCAATTGCATGATCATTAATGTCCTAAACCCATTTAAAATTAAAAGATGGCACTATCAATTTAAATTTAACATAAATTGTTGTCCATGCATCAGTGTTCCAAAACAATGCACACATACATAAATATATGCCTATTTCTATCTATTTCTATCATATCTAGCATCTTAAATTCATAAAAACTAAACCAGAAATAAAAAAACAGAATTAGAAATAGGCATAGTTAGGGTTCAAGATTGCATAAACATAAATAGGAACACGTAAAAGATTATTTCTATCATAAACAGAAATAGAAACAGGGCATAAATAAACCAGAAACAGAAATTGGATTACAAATTCATTTGTAACCTACTAGGTTACATATAGACACACCCAATTAATTAATAAAGTATAATATGTCCATAAACTTTGCCTTCTTTGTGCATGTGGTGTTGAGGGTAGAAGAGAAAAAGCAGTAGTTTATTGACGAGGGTATATTGTATAGTAGGTCTGAATGCAGGTGAGAATGACAACAAGTGCTGCAGCTAAGAAGGCAATCACGGTCCAGGGACTACTGAAATGATTGTGCCTAAACTCAGCTATCCAAACACTCCCTGTGTCGTTGAAATGCTTCTGAATGCGGTCCCTAACATGTCGATACAGATCAGGGTTTGGAGCCAAGTCAGTGGCCAATTCATTGAAAAGATCAGCTACCTGTTGGTCACTGCCAAGGAAATTTTGGAGTACACCTTGTACTCTGAGCTCTTTCACATCTTCTGGTCCATCGATGAGTGAATCCATGAAACATATGAAGGAAGTGATTTCACCATCGTTTATGAAATCAGGACATGCTTCATAGGCTGCCAAGTTTAACCATTTAGTCTTGAAGGAGTCATCAATGACAACAGCAGGAAGCAATAGGCGTGCATACATTCTATATGATTGGAATTCGATTTTCTTTACGCAAGAAGAGCCGCTGGTCACGCAATTGATCCCCGAAACTTTGAGCTCATCGATTGAACGGAACGATTGCCACTCAATGATGGAGCCTCCATCATCTTGTTGTTGAGAATGCTTAGTATTGTTGGATTGAGGAGATGATTCATTACCAAGGAATTCGTTCCGAAGAAAGTCCAGCAGATGAAGGGGATGATTATCCTTTTTCACAAGGGATTCCTTATTTTTCGTAGTAGAAGAAGGAGTTGATGGTTCCCTTCTCTTAAGCAGAGGATCTAGAACAGATTGATAGAAGGGTATCCCCCTTCCTAGACTGCCTTGGGCTTGAGTTTGCATTGTAATGAACTTTTGGATATTATCTGCTTCGGAGGGCATAAACTCAGTTGTCAATGCTTGGAGAACTGTATATGGGAGTTGATTCTCAAGCAAGAACAAGTCCATTATTATGATTGCTTTGTGGTCATTCTTTATATCCACATCTTTGTGGTCATTCTTCATCTGTACATCCTTGGGATTGTTCAGAATGCAGTGAATGAAATACACCACAAAGCAACCATCTAAGAACATCAAGCACTTGAATTCTTCTTCATTGAACTCATCTAATTTCGAATCTTTGGCATAAAAAGCTCTTGCCTCATGGGCCACCTTACTGAACTCATCATTTTGGAAGTAAGCATTGAGGCTTTTGCTTTGCCCTGTGCTGTGCCCTGTGGTATCCTTATCCTTATTCTTTACATAAGAGGCGAACTTTTGCACAAGTTTAGTCTTGAGGGTCTGCCCCAGCAAAAGATTAGGGTCGCCGGAGTGGTATGGACCAATGGAGACGAGTCTTGGATCATAGTTAACCTTGTTCTTTTCAACCTCTCTCAGAATTCGTGGAACTCTCTGTATCATTGGCCTTGTTTCTGCTGCTCCTGATGAAGTACCTAAATTGTGAATTAATTGAAAATTAGGGTATAGTTTATCAGTTAGAACAACCGCAAAAGGAAAAATTTATGGTCGTTCAAAGATTTTTGCTGCTACCCAGGTTGCAAGAATTACTCGAGCTCGCAGCCAAAGAAATGCTATAATTCACTTCTCCTTTGGGTTCACAAGTACCCTCTTAGGTTTTTATATTGTCCAAAATACCTTTCAAGATTCTATTTCTTTGGCTGCGAGCCAATTTAAGTAGCAGCAAAATTTTGTCCTCAAGGAAACCTTCACCGACTAAAACCTCTAGTGTATCACATCGAATCCACCCTTTGAATGGAGAGAAAGCCAAAGATTAGTGCTAGCTACATATCAATTTTCATTGTAGGACTTTATCTTCTAGAGCATCATATCCCAATGCACGAGGCTCCCACTACCGTAGGGTCTGGGAAAGGTAAATATAGCAGTTTTATCCTGCTTCGCAGAGAGGCTGTTTCCATGTTTCAAATCTACAACCATCAGGTTGCAATAGCACAAATTTATCGTTGCCAAGGTTGTAAAACTTAATTCATTACCCCCCCCCCCAATATATTGGCTTTCTCGTGTCGTAAATTATTTTTTACAAGATGATGATTAGGTCATACCACCTAACACATAGATCAGGTCCCCTAATTGGGCGAATATAAAAAAAAAAAGTTAAAAGCACTTTGACCCTAAGATGTACATTACGCCTCCTCACATGAATTATTATATTTATTTTTTATGAAAAAAGAATAAAGATTAAAAATAATCAATGTGAGGAAGTAGAATACCCTACTTGCTTAAAGAACCCCCTCTCTCATATAAAAATATAATGAGCAGCTAGAGATGCTTGATTTCGCCGTAAGATCATATTTTTCTTGCCATGGCATGGTTGGATGGATGTGGTTGAATCACTGAAATAGAAGACCCTAGATATTCAATCCTCTAATTTTCAAATTAGAGCAATTGAAACAAGTACATGAGGTCCTTAACTGAAGCTATAAATCTAAGAAATAACCGTGGCTTTGATCTAATTGTTTAGATTTTTCATTAATGTACCAGATAAGAGGGGTAAAGTTGTGATTTCATTAAGGGTGGGGGATGGGGTGAGAGAAGAGAAAATTAAACTATTTTTTTCTTTTAAGTGTTTTGGGAATAAAATAATAGGCCTCATGTAAAACTTTATGTCTGTCCTTTTACCGAAGAAAATATCCACCATTTTACACTAAACACCTGTAGAAAAAAAAATTTCAGGTGGAAACGAGGGGAGGAACTCCAACATTGAAGCTGCATCCATCAATTAAGAATTGAACTGATCAAACCAAGAAAAACAGTTTTCATATTAATATTATTTTGGGTGGTTTTCATACACTTCTGTATAAGGGGAAGGTTTATGATGCGCTAAATAGGGAGGTCTGGTATGTCATTTCGACAGTCCATGCTCACCATGAGTGCACTGCCATGCACGACAAAATGATATTTTGTTTTTTATTTTTTATTGTAAAAAGTCAACAAAGTATTGTATTAATCTTTAAAAAAAATAAATAGATACAGAGAATGTTCGAAACAAATCAAAGAAGATCCTTCCCCACTTTCGGCATGGCCATCAATAAGGAAAAACCTCCAGCTAACAAACCAATTAACAACACAAATTCACCTAAAAAATCCATATCTAGTTCTTAGTTGGGCATTCCATCTAATATCATTGAGGTCACATTGAGGAGCCGCACCCAAGATATCTGAGGTCCTTGTTGTTGCTCCAACATGATATTTTGTACAATTACGAAAAAAATCCATAGATAAAAAATCACAATCTAAGCATATATTATATAATCGAACATAATCAAGATTATCTAAGGTACTCTTTAATCTATGAGATTGTTATGAAATATATATAAGAAGACATGTAATACCTGATGATAGACCTGCCTCATACTCTAAGATAAGTTTCAACTCCTTGCATTGGTGAGGCTTAGATTTATCTATTATAAAGAAGGAAAATTAGGGTAAGGCATTCTTGTATGACTTAAATTAAAGAAATGAACTAATGGAAAGTGCAGCTAGTTTATGGAAATTACCTTCTTCGTCCTTCAGGATATCTAATGCAACATCTTTAGAACTAACTGATTGAATGTTGGACGAGGCCATTGAAGAAATTAACACAAGGTTGTAGTGTGTAGTTCTTATTTTATTTGCATCCACAACTATATATAGACATGAAAAGTTGGCAGGGAACATATAAGACTTTAATGGTACTCAAGCTAAGTACTAAATAGGAATTCCAAAGTAAGTTTGTCTTTACCTTTTTGTGTTTTTTGCCCTGACATGGAATTTATTTGAAAGTTAAAGGCTGGGCAAGGATGCGATTGTTTCAACTTTAAAGGTTTTATAAAGATGCAGGAGATGCACATTGAAATGGAACCCTATGTATTGAAAAGACTTCAACCATAGCTTAAGTGGTTCAAACGATTAATTAAGTACTTAACAAGAGTTTTATAGGCTTTATAAAGTAGACCATCCGCCGAGGCATAACCTTTATTAGAGTTAGTGTGATAGGATAAGACTGCAGGGTTTGGAAAGGTAAGACAGATGCTAACTTCGAGGGTAGCTCCTCCGAGCATTAGAGAGAGAGAGAGAGAGAGAGAGAGAGAGAGAATGAAAATTGTATATCTTCATTGCTCTTTTCCTCGCCCTTAACATTATTTATATATATCTTTTAGAATCTCTATCACATCATTACTAACGAACTATGGACCACCATATTCTAACCGAATTGTTCTTTTTGTAGGTTACACCTTTACATGTAATCTTTGACAGCTATAGAGGTTCTCCTTGGAAAAGTATCTCCTCAAGTTCGCTGCCTGGACCAGTTCCCAGTTCCTCTAATTTGGGGGGGGGGGGGACCCCACCCGGACAGAGTGTTCGGGCAGGGGTAGGATGGTCATTCCAACCCCCCTTGTTAGAGGAACTGGGGAACTGGAGGAGATAAAGATCCAGTTCTCCTCAGCCTCGATGATCGTCTCATGGGGACAGTTGTTGGGGAATCACTCGTCATATCCTTTGGTTGACGTATCCTGCTCAAGTCCATCGTGAGTGATCGCATCATTGCTATCCCCATCAAGAGGAACCTTGTCCTCAAGGTTCAGCTGAGGGTATAAACGACGTAACACTGAAAGATCCTCTCAAGAGGCATCCTCCATAGGTAACTAAAGCTTGTGAAACTGGGCATCCATGTCGAAGGAGAGTCTTGAGACTCAAGACTGTAGTAGGTATTGGGGCCATGTCCAAGGCTGCTACGATGGCTGGTCACGGTTCTGGCTGAACAGGTGGATCACCAATGTTCATACACACACACATTGAAAGAGAGAAGAAGAAAGGAGAGAACACTAAGAGTTTACGCGGTTCGACCTTGGATGCCTACTCCACGGGAGAAACCCCAAAATCAACTTACTTCTTCAGGGGATCATTATCTTTAAATAATGAAGGGTACAGTTGTTCACATGCACCCACTAGTTTGGTAATTACAGTCACCATACAAGTATACCAGATTTCCTACTATATTTGGCATGGGGTGGTGATCTGGTGATCGTATCTTACCAACACTCCCCCTCCAAGTTGGAGCGAAGAGAACATCAGAAGTCAACTTGGACAACATACTCCAAAAAACATTTTTAGGCAAAACTTTCGTGAAGACATCAATGAGTTGATCTTCACTTCGAACATATGGTGTCTAGTTGTTTTGTCTTAGACCTTTTCTCGAACAAAGTGACAATCTACCTCTATGTGTTTGGTCCTTTCATGAAAAACCAGGTTTGAGGCAATATGATCTGCTGCTTGGTTGTCATAGAATCATTTTGTTGGGGTACCCGCAGTCTCAAAACCCAATTCTCGTAGCAGTAGATGGAGCCAAACTAACTCACTAATCGCTGAAGCCATTGCTTTGTATTCTGCTTCAGCACTTGATCGAGTAACAACACTCAGCTTCTTACTCTTCCAAGTGACAAGGTTTCCTCCTAGAGAAGTGCAAAAACTAGTAGTAGACTTCCTATCTGTAGGGCTCCCACCCCGATCAGCATCGGTGTAACCCACAATTTTAGTATGACCATTTTTCTTCATCCAAATACCTCGTCCAGGACACGATTTCAAATATTGGAGGATGCGATCTACGAGCTCCATATGCCCTTCAGTAGCAGCATACATAAACTGGGTCACATAGCTAACTGCATATGTGATGTCAGGTCTGGTGATAGTTAGATAAATTAGCCAACCAACAAGCCTCCAAAACCGACCGCTATCACATAGCGGTGTAACATTGTTAATGAACTTGCTACTATAGTCCATGGGTGACTCGACAGGCTTGGGTCCTAGCTTCCCAGTTTCCTTGAGCAATTCCAGGAGATATTTTCTTTGAGAACTAAACAAGCCTTTGTTGGAGGTAGCTACCTCAATCCCAAGAAAGTATCACAGTTGCCCCCCAAATCTTTAATGTCAAATTTCTCATTCACGCATTGTTTAAGAACTCCTATTTCTTAAAAATTGTTGTTGGTGATGAGAATGTCATTGACATAAACTAAGACAACCACAATACCTTTGCTACTTCTTTTAACAAATAACAAGGGTTAGCCGCACCTTTTTTGAATCCAAAAGATATAAGAGCCAAACTTAGCTTTCCGTACCACGCACATGGTGATTGCTTGAGCCCATATATGGCTTTATTGAGTTTGCACGTCATTGCTTGGTTCTTTAAGGCATGACCAGAAGGGATATCCATATACACTTCTTCCTCGAGATCACCATGCAAGAAAGCATTCTTGACGTCCATTTGAAACATGGACCAACCATGATTTACTGCTATTGACGTTAGAACCCGAACAGTATTCATTTTTACAACTAGAGCAAATGTCTCCTTGTAATCCACTCCATACGTTTGAGTGTAACCCTTGGCGACTAGCCTCGCCTTGTAACACTCAATCGATCCATCATCTTTATACTTGATCTTATATACCCATCGGCAGCCAACAATTTGCTTTCCATAAGGTATAAGAACTATATTCCAGGTATGATTTTTGTCAAGTTCGTCAAGTTCTTCCTTCATGGCTCTCTCCCATGCCGGAGATTTACAAGCCTCAAGGAAATTAGAAGGCTCTCTGTGATTATCAACAACAAATAAAAACGCTGAAAAATCTACCGAAAGTTTATCGTAGCATATGTGTGCTTGAATGGGAAATGCAGTATTGTGATAAGTAGCAAAGTCACAAAGTCTAGTTGATGGCTGGGAGACTCGTGTTGACCTACGAACAGGTGCAGAAGGTGCATGAGCTGTGGCTAACTCCTTCTTTGTACCATCGGTATTGGTGCCTTGATCCTGACCTATTGCTTGATCTAGAACACCGACATCAGGCCGATCATTCACCATCGGCTCAGTCACCACAAGTAAAGGAGTAGGGACAAATCCCAAATCAAGATCGCTGTAATCATAACCAGTAGTCTCCCCGTGAATTTGATCCCTATCAGAAAAGAACATGCGAGACTCATCAAAGGTGACATCGAGAGAAATATAGATCTTCTTGGTAGAGGGATTATAACACTTATAACCCTTTTTAACCAAAGAGTAACCGATGAAGACACACTTTTGAGAATGGGGATCAAGTTTACCCCCGGAGGTATGAACAAAGTACACGTTGCCAAAGATACAAAGATGAGAAATATTAACTTGGCGACCAAGCAACACCTCCGTAGAAGACATAAAGTGCAAAACCTTGCTAAGTGTACGGTTGATCAAATAACAATTGATGATCGAGAATTGCATCAGACTAAAAATTCTTGGGAAGATGACCATGAAACAAAAGAGAACGAGTCGCTTCAAGAATGTAACGGTTCTTTCGTTTGGCAACTCCGTTTTGTTGAGGAGTGCCAACGCAAGAGGTTTGATGCAGAATACCGAGATCCTTAAATGATTTAAAAGGGCGGTTAATATATTCAGTCCCATTATCGGTACAAAACTTTAATCCGGCTATTAAACTAAGTGTGAATCATATGACAGAAAATTTTAAACACTGTTAAGACCTTAATTTAGAAGTTAACAAATACAACCAAGTAGCATGGGATTTATCATCAATGAAAGTGACAAAAATTTTAAAACCATCCCGAGAGTCAACAGGAGCATTTCCCTAAACGTCAAAATGAACTAATTCAAACAATTCAGTTGAAACATGCTTGCTATTAGAGAAAGGCAAACGATGTTGTTTGGAATAACGACAAGTATCACAGTGACCAGAATCAAGAATAAGATTTGAATTCAAAAAATGTAACACCCTATCTGATGGATGTCCCATACGCTTGTGCCATAGCTGCGATTATGCAATCCGATTGTCTTTTGTAACTAAAGTTGTGCTTGGAGAATCAACCACATATAACCCTTGCTGATAACGACCTTCACCAATCATCCTCCCTGAGATTTGATCCTGAAACTGCACCTTAGTTTTGGAAAAAACAATATCACAGTTCAACTCTTTAGTAAGCTTACTAACGAAGCCAAATCAGGAACAAATAAAACTTCAGTAGGAGAAGAAAAAAGATCAAACAATCCATGTCCTCTGACTGGAACTTGGGTTCCATTAGCAACCGTGATATGAGAGCAAGAATCATTAGAATCTTCACGGAAATTAAATAAACCCAAGGTAGAACAGCATATGTGATCCGTAGCTCTGGAATCAACAATAAATTTTTTTGAAGTGAAGCTGTAAGGGCAAAAACATTACTAGATTGAGCCAATTTTCCAGAATCTAAAACTTGAGTAGACTTGCTGCTGGTGTTCATCAATTGTTGAAGTTGCATGGCAATTTTATCAAGAGAGACTTGAAAATCTGGTGTTGTAGTTACTTGAGCAGCCACCTTAGTATCGCCCCCCTTGTCTTTACTAGGACACAAGTGAGGATAGAGCATCCAAGAACGGTCTTTGGAATGACCGTCCCTATCACAATGGTCACAGTGGAATTTGGTATTATGACCCTTTCCTATGCCTCGTGCAGAAGAGGAGCAACCAGTGCTAGAGCTCTGATTTGTAGTAACAGTGTTGGCCATTGTCTCAGCCGATTCTCCCCTGGTTGAGTGTCTGGGTTCATAACTCGTTGACGAGTTTCCTCCCGTTATATGGTGGCACAAATAGGGCCAAACATTGGAAGAGAAGCAATCATAAGGATCTGTCTCCTGAGATCTTCATAATTAGATCGAAGACTGCCTAGAAGTTGGAAGATACGGTCCCGCTCTTCACGCTGGACATAAGTACTAATAGCCTGGGCCGGAGGACGATATTGGCGCAACTCGTCCTATTTTTTCTTAAGGTTTCCAAGGTGTTCAGTAAAAGACTGCCCAGGGGCTTGAATCTTATGAGCCAGGTCTTGTTGTAACTCAAAGATGCGTGAGGAATTACCCTCATGCCCATAGCTTTCACAGAGTCCCAAAGAGCCTTAGCAGTGTCTAAATAGGTAAATATTTCATAGATTTGAGAGTCCATTGAGTTAAATAACCAGGACATTACGAGATTATCACTTGCTTGCCATTCAGCAAATCCAACATCAGTGGCTTCAGGAGCAACAGATTGGCCATTAATATGGCCAAGTTTAGAACGTCCTCTAAGCGCTACGTCCTCTAAGCGCTACTGAAACAGCATGAGCCCAAGGTAGGTAGTTTTCGGCCATTGAAAAAAAATAGAAATGAGACGATTATCTGCCTCATGAGAATTTAATTTGCTAACCTCCGAAGAAGGAGGTACAGCCATGGATGAAAAATAACCAAAAAACACAGGTTCAAGAGAACTTATCTGAGTTCATAAAAAAACACCACCACTGAAGCATCTGCAGACCAACGAATTAGTCTTGAACATTCCCAGATTGCATTTGCTTTGATACCATGTTCACACACACACACACACACACACACACACACACACACATTGAAAGAGAGAAGAAGAAAGGAGAGAATACTCAGAGTTTTACGTGGTTCGGCCTTGGATGCCTACTCCACGGGAGAAACCCCAAAATCAACTTAATCCTTTGGAGGGATCATTATCTTTAGCTAATGAAGGGTATAGTTGTTCACACTCACTAGTTTGGTAATTACAGTCACCATACAAGTATACCAGATTTCCTACTATATTTGGACTGGGGTGGTGATCTGGTGATCGTATCATACCAACAACCAGGAACCTTTTGAGAAGGGACACATGAAACACGGGATGGATTTGTGCGCATAGTGGCAAGAAGATCAAGCTTGTACGCAACCTTCCCACAAGAGTAAGTACTTGAAAGGGACTAAGGAATCGTTTCCACATTTTCTGATGTGCACTGAGGGCCACTGATTTCTGTCTGTAGGGCCATATTTCACAAGCACCCAATCACCCTTATCAAACTACTTGTCAGTGCGACCCTTGTCAACTTGAGACTTTCACTCTTGCCTAGGCACGAACAAGATTGCTTTTGAGAGTGCGAAGTACCTCATCTCTAGAACGTAAGTCTTGATCCGTTGCAACATTAAGGGAGGTATCTGGAATGTAACGTATCAAGGATGGAGGGAGGCAGTCATAAACTACTTGAAAGAGAGTCATTTTGGCTACCGAAGGAAATGAAGTATTGTACTAATACTCTACCCCATGTAAGTACCTCACCCAAAGTGTGGAAGTATAAAAAATAATGCTCGGTAGATACATTTCAAGGCACCTGTTCAGAAAGAACCTCGGTTTACCCATCCGATTACGGGTGATATGCAGTGCATGTTGCTAGTGTTGTTCCCTGTAAATGAAATAGCTCACGCCAAAAACTGGTGAAGAAGGGTAGATCACGGTTGCTAACAATCAAACGGGAAAGCCTGTGCAACTTCGTGATGTGCATCGCAAAGACCTCTGCAACTCGAGTACTGATGAAATGTCTAGGCAGAGCGCAGAAATGCACATACTTTGACAAACGATGGACAATTACCAAAATAGCAGTTTTTCTGGCTGAGGAGGGCAGCCTAGTGATGAAGTCCATTGAGAGGTCCTCCCAGACCTGATCTCGAATGGGTAGAGGTTGGAGTAGATCCGCTAGAGGACGTAGAAGCTGAATATTGTCACCTCCCAGCGATGACGACAACAGGACATGGACAGATATTGACATCTCTATTGAAGGATGCTTACACCTGCACCCAAGCCATATCATCCTTACATCCCTAAAAATTATTCCAAAGATCCTTTTACCAAATGCTGAAGGAGGTGCTATTCACCTTCCCCAACCATGGCGGTCCCACTAGCCGGGTAACAGGTCATGGGGGTTGTAGAGGGCAGGCTGCCGGGGGTGTAGGGGGCACAGAAAATTTTATAAAAAGTCAAAAGGGACAAAAAAAACCCAAAAACCTGAGCCATTGGGAGGTCAGCATTCGCGGCATCGCAGTATCTTCACCGCGGCATCGTAGAACCACATCTGCAGTGCCACAGTAAATCCCTCTCAGCGTCGCCAAAAAGGGGACCACACCACAGCGTCAACGCGTGCATCAAAATCGTGACGGAACCGAGGCGCCGCTTAATTTTTTACCGCTGTTGACTACGCGGCGCCGTGATCGACCAGATTACCTCGATAAATTAGGGTGACCCCCACCCTCATTTTTAGGCTAGAAAGCTCCAAGGGATGAGTTCTACCCCCATTTTGCTCCTTATGAGCCTTCCCGCATCCCTTTTAGCCCCTTTTGCTAGCTTTGATCATCCTTCCCCATGGGTAGATCCTTCTGTGAATACCATATCGAACTGAGAAGGGGGTGAATCAGTTCCCTTAAATTTTGACGTTTTCTGTAAACAACATAGTCGCTTACAGTCTTACCTCGCACCACCAGAATGTGGCCAGGTCTACCAAGACTGTAAACCCACTCTGCAAAACAGGGATTAGTCTACAACAAATAATAGTAGACAATGAGACAAGATATATGTGGTTCACCTCACAGTTTGTGAAGGCTACATCCATGGAGCAATACCCCTCGGAGTTTCGTATATGCCCAATACTCAACTCCAATACAATTAGCCGCCCCTACGGCCAGGATACCCCTCATCCTGCTTCAACCTCTCACCTCAATGAGGGCAAGGACCTCAATCCCAATACAAGAATGGCGTCAGCCTTACAATCAATCAATCCAATAAATAGATTCAATCACAAACCCAGCCCATAATAGATTGCACTCTAGGTTCTACCCAATACATTCAAAAATAAAGAAATAAACCTAGAATAGAGAAGCAATGGTTTGTGATCACGCTTACCTTCTCAAAGGCAAACTCCCAACTTCAAACGAATGCTATGAGATCTTCAATAGAATGAATCAAGCACTCGAATCCATCGCCAACAACCAAACCAAAGTTTTCAGTCGATTTCCTTCGTGCCTCTGCTTTCGAACCATGCCGAAATGGTAGAAAACAACTTCTCCTCGATTTCCTTCTTCTCTAAGTCTCCAGAGATGCGTTTTTGGTCCTCCCAAGTGAATATATATATATATATATATTATTCAAATAGATACCCTTCAGACCAATAAGAAAAAAGTGAGAAAACACAAGCCCAAAAATCCTTGTTAACCAACTTAATATTGTCTTCAAAACCACACCACTGCCAAATCCTTGTTGCCAACAATGACAACACTGCCAAGAGCACCAACACCTTCGATTACCCTACCTAAAGGTTGTTTTGGTTCGAAGTCTAGCTTTTCCTCAATCCTTAACCCATATTTAGCACATGCTCCTACATTCTTCAAGATTGTCTTTGACAGCCCTCCTTAACCCATATTTAGCACATGCTCCCACATTCTTCAAGATTGTCTCTGACCGCCACATACTAGCTAGGGGTGCAAGTTTGGCCCTGCCAGCCCGAACCCGCCCTGGCCCGCCTTGAACCTGAACAGAGCCTGGGCTAAGATTTCTGGCCCTGAGGGCGGGTTAGGGTAAAAAATTCCTGACCCTGAGTCAGGGTCAGGTCGGGTCAGGGTTGAGGCCTAGGGTCGACCTGACCCTGATTTTGGCCCTGATTATGGCCCTGATTATGGCCCTGATTTTGACCCTGATTTTTGGCCTTGATTTTGAGCCTAATTTTGACCCTGGTCTTGGCCTTGATTATATATAATGAATTAATGATAATATGATATTATATTATATGGGATATTATATTACAAAATATGATAATATGACACCAAGTCACCAACTACTGTTCTGAATCTTTTTCTATCATTTTGATTTTTTTAAAATAAAAAATAGGGTTCATAAATTTGACCTCTAAGTATATTATATATATATATATATATTTATTTATTTATTTATTTATTTATTTATTTATTTATTATAACCAGGTTGCGAAGGATTAATGTACAAATTCAGTAAACAAATAAAACTATAAAATGCCAAATTTAGGTATTGGGGGCCAGAGGGGGACATAAATGAAAAAAATATAACCTCTAAGTACATATGCAAAGCAACATAAAATGCACGTATAAATAATAGATCCATATCTGACGTTTTATATGGGAAAAACCGTCATTTTCAATTACAAGTTTGATTTACTAACTATATTTTATTCCAACTTTTGTATTTTGCATACATTTTCCCTTTTTGTTTCAAGATTTTTTTTTTAATCAATTAAATAATTGAAGATCCCAAGAATCTCACACACTTGAAACCTACACGACGGCACTTCATCAAATAGGCATAAACCTTAAAAAAACATAGTAGTTATTTAAAGCATAGTTGGAAAACCGGGTTTTGACTTGGGGCGGCAAGTCACCCGAGTCGAGTCAAATTTTGGAAAACTTGGTCAAGAGTCGGGTAGACTGTAGAAGTGCAGAGTTTGTAGACTTTGTACTCTGTAGACTAGGTCAGGGTAAAAATGACGAGACTGGGTCATCAGTTGTCCGAGTCAAATAAGACTCGATATTTTACCTAAGTCATGATAAACTCGGCAAAAGACCAATGACGAGGAAGGTCATAAATTGTCCAAATCATATAATGATATAAATATACTCATATTTATAGCATAATGAAAAAATGTGACTCATCTTGACCGAGTTTGACAAGGCTGAGTCAGGGTCAGGGCGGGTTTGGGCCTAGATAAGGGGACTCAGGGTTGGGCTAGGGTTTTAAAAAACCCAGCCCAACCCGACCCTGTTGCAGCCCTAATTACACCTATTTTCAATGAAATACAATTTCAATTTCTTGACCAAAAATCTATTTGTTGAATATTTCATGAAATCAATGCAAAATTGAAATAAAAATAGTACCAAATATGGCCTAAGCGATGATTTGGTATGATTTCTATTTCAATTTTATAGGGTGATTTATATTTATGAATTGGGATGTTGTTTGGTTTGATTTCTTTTTTCAATTTTTTCATAATGAATGTATAATACGCTTCCTACCAGGAAAAAGAACATATAATACGCTTGCTTTTAAGTTTTTAATATTATTAAAAAAAAAAAAACGAAATAAAACTCACAACTCACAAACCCTCGGATTTGGCTCCTGTCCTGCAGTGGCGGGCACTGGAGCGTCCAGCACCTCCCTTGAGATTCCTCCACGTGGACAACAACAAATCCAACGACATGAAATGAATACAGATTATTTTAATCCAATTACTCCCATTTGTTTCTCTCACCCGACCAAATCCCTGATTAACCCGACCCGTGGAGTTCAAATTTTGAAAACCAAACCTCAAAACCGAGTTTCATCGTTCCTCTTTCTCCTTCCTCCCTTTCTGGTTTTTCCTTTTCCTGTGCTTGAAGAACTTGCCCAAAAGATGGATGTACTGAACCCAAACCTTCGCCTTTATTTCAGCAAACAGGTGGACCTACTAAATCCTAGAACCCAAAAAATGAAACTCTATCTAGTGATCAAAGAACTATCAAAGAACAAGCCAAAAGATACTCAATACCCATAATTTCATGAGTCAAAAAAGTTCCACTGGAAAAAAAAAAAAGGGGCAAACCAAAGAAAAATCTCATAAAACGATCAACCCAAACTTACAGTGAAATCTCAGCCCTACGATTCAAGAAAAAATATTAGCTGAAAATCTGGGATACAACTAACCAAAAGAAAAGGAAAATGAACCAATGCCTCTCTTCACACCAAACAGATGGGAATCAAAGAGGAGAGAGAGCACAAACACCCAATGAGACCAAAATTAGAAGACCAAGAAAGGTTCAGAACCAGAGGCTTTCACACTTTCTCCCCTAAATAATTGAACAGCAAGCAAAAGATAGAATTTTTCTCTCCCACGCCCCCCCCCCTAATCCTTCTCTTTAAGTTCTCCTCTTTTGCTTGCTTGCTCTCGTGCTATAGGAGCATTGATTTAGCCTCGTCGTCACCGATCGCCGGTCGCTGTTTAAAGGGACGATGGAAGCTTGCCTAAGGTTTTAATCGATTTTTTTGGAAAGAAAAGGGGAAGAGACGATGGAAAAACGAGGGAGATTTTAATCGATTTTTTGGGTTTTAAATTTTGTTTGGTTGGATTATGGTAAAATGAGAGAGGGATGAAAAATGGATCTGCATTTTGCCCATTCCCAGGTTGACTGTTGGATTAACAAAATGACACTTGTCATTATCTTAGGTGGTGCTGAATGCTCCAGCTCCCGCCATTGCAAGACTGGAGCCGAATCCCAAACCCTCGCCCTACCCGATTCCCACTTTCCCAAACTCCCAGTCAACTGTTTCTTATCTCCTCTTTCGAACAAAACCCAAATGCTTGGAACCCTAGTTGCTGCCTCCTTCTGCTCTATTGCCGTTCTCGTTTCAGGTTGACGGTAGCCGGCGAGTCATCTTCAAAACCTCAATATCCTGCTCCCTTCCTCTTCTCCGTCTCCGATTAGTTGCAGCGGCTGAAATATAGTATCTATTTCCAAGGTGACTGTAGCGGTGGAGTGTGGACACACTTTGTTCCTCTTCTTCTTCTCTGTCTTCGTTCAGCCAGCGATTTCAGTGGCGAATCTCTCATTTCTTCCTCTCTGTCTGTAAGTTTTTTTCTCGAAGAATGCCAAGCCCCTACCCCTTTGCTTGTAACTTAAAGCTGACAAACTCGTCTCTCTCATGGAATAATTCTCTTCATCACCTCTCTCTCTAACTCGCTGGAGAAACGAAGGTTCTCACTTGCTGAACGATCGAAGGTTCTGTTTCTAAAACAAGGTAAAGAGTTGTTTAAAATTCTCTTTTATTTGGTTGTGGTGGTGGTGATGATGAAGAAAGAGATGGAATCTAACCCTTATAAGATCTATGCATTTCTCATTCTCTTTATGTCTCTATATGTATGTGGGTTTATTGCCCATTGCGCATTGTTCGTTGCTATTTAATGGCAGAATATATATGGTCAAGATTCCATCTTATTAGTATTTCATAGGGCTAAATATTTCAACAATCTTGCATAGCTGCAATCTATTATGCCTTGTATATTATTTTTAGGTTCAAGATTCCATCTGATTAGTATTTCATAGGGCTAAATATTTCTTCCAGATTTCCTTTCCTTCACTCTTTCACCTTACCACTATCATGGTAAGAGGAAGAGTGTCCCATCTCTACTGTTAAACACCACAGCTCATATTTATCTACAAATTGGTGCCTTTCCAATGTTGGTTTAGAGTATTTAGCACTCATGTCCTTGGCTTTTTGATATTCTGTAGGAAACCCGTCTGTTAGCTTCAGCAACCGATGATGGAACGGTGAAGATATGGGAATTTGCCTCTGTACCTTTCCAAGAATGGTTTTGACTTAGAGTTTGCTTTATTGATTAGAGTAGGGTGATTTTAAAGCCTCGATGATAAATTTGTTTTTTCCAATTGTTCACCAAGATTTAACTAGAAGCTCGTAGTTTGTGATTCAATAAGGTTCTGTTATAGGCTTGTACTGCTTGTGATTTATGTAATTTTGTAAGTGCTCTTCTTTCTCCCTTCCCTCCGAATTGAATTCCCCTTAAAATGATCACTATGCTCTATTTTTTTTTTTTTTTCATTTAGTAAAGTGATTTTATTAGAAGGAAAGATGAGGTCAGGGTCAGGGTCAGGGCTAGGGCCAGCCCACCCAGCCCGGCCCAATCAGGGTCAATCGGGGCGGGCTTGGGCTGAGCTTGGCCCATCAGGGTCAGGGTTAGGGTCAAGGTTTTTAGGCCCTGAGGTAGGGTCAGGGTGGGTCTGGGCCTAGCTAAGGGGATTCAGGGTTGGGCTAGGATTTTAAAAAGCCCGGCCCAATCTGACCCTGTTGCAGCCCTAATATTATTACTAGCAATCTTCGCCACCAATTCTTTGTCCAATTGTTTAAAGGAAAGAAGTTCACTAATTCTCCAGGCACATCCTGACTCAGTCCATGCTGTTGATGCAGTTGATTAGGTACATAGAAAGAAGTGTGATTCAATCCCATCATACGGATATAGTTACACCTAGAAGGATTCAACACTGGGGCAACTACAAGCCACCAAGAACACTGCCAGCAGATATCACTAGAAGAGATACAGGAAAGAGCACGCTCCCAAGTATCCTAACGATAATACTCCATCACTACTGAACGAAGATAATAGTATTTGATCTTAAAGTCTCCTGTCATAGGCTTTACGAATTGAAGCCTCTCACAAAGCCAAATTTGCCATAAAATAGAACAAGGGTAGTTCTAGCCACATGGAAAAAAAAGAAAAATCAAAAGGGGAGAGAATAAGAGAAGTGCCTGCAACAGATAAGGGCTACTAGAAAAGTCTTCACTGAATGGGGTACGGCTCCCACTCAAGCTATCCAATCCTCTCATCCTTTCAGCAAGACAGTGGGAACAATGTCACCACCCCGTTGGATTTGTTTAACTACCTCCATCAACACCGGGGAAGCCCTACGAGCACCAAAACGAAGGAAGAATTGGGCAATTACACAAAATAGAAAAGCTCTCTTCCTACACTCCATGAAACCATGGATACCTCTACGTTGACCTGCAAAAAGGTGAATAATCGCCAATATAGCAATACGGAGACCATGCATAAAATGGGGAAGACAGTTGTAGGCGCAGCGGACAGAGGGTCGCTGGCGTGCACCCAGGGGGAAAGAAAGAAAATGGGAAAATGGGAGTCGCCACCTAGATTTAGGGTCTAGGACCCATGAATGGTGCCCCTCCTTCGTAGAAGGGGCGCTAAATTAACTCCAATGACTCAAGGGATGGTCTGCCCCAGATCTCTGGGTAAGTATCAAGTTACAGGCTGGGAAGGTGTTAGGCACCCAGCAACCGCCCGACCGACGGCCGGTCTTCCTAGACCAAACTTTGTTGTGTACTGTTGTGTTATACATATTATGCACCTAATTAAACTAATTTTTTTTATGTTTTGATTATGTTTGTTGAAATTTATGGATCTAATTAGGCTAATTAAGATTAATGTTTTAATCCTAATTACTATTCCTAAGTTAGGTGATTATGTACATTATGCTCCCTAATTAATCTAGTTGATGAATTTTATCTAAGTTGGAAAACCAAACTTTATGGTGAAAACAAGGTCAACTATACAGAAGTGATAAAGACCCTACGCCTACAATTATATCATGAATAAAGACAATTATTTAGAAGAAAAACTCACTTAAGAGCCAAAATTATGAAAATGCCCCTAGAGGGCCAAAATACGTACAAAAAGCATGAAATCACATTTAAATGCTATGAAGGATTAAAACATGATCAACAACATGCATATGACTCAACAGAAACACATCAACAACATGCATATGACTCAACAGTAACACATAAAACGCTATGAAGATGCAAGGTGATAAAAATTACCAAAATGCCCCTGTTAGGGCAAAAATACAAATATGCATGAAAATGCAAGCTTATACTTAAAAAGTGCTTATGAAAGTTAAAACATGCAAATAAAGTGACAGCAACCTTTCCAGGGCCCTAAACGTGATTCCGTCACAAAATGACCAAAATGCCCTTAAAGGGCAAAATGGTAAAAATGCAAGAACATGCACGTTCAAGTAATCTCAGGCATTTGATATGTCATTAAACATCCTAAAATTACTAAAATGCCAAAAAGGCTACTGGATGGTACATTGGGCCCACATTTGATAAAATTACCAAAATGCCCCTAAGGGCAAGAATGAGCTTTATGCATGGTTATGATACATGATATGCATGTATGCATATGAAAACTTTCTAAAACAACTTACAACAGCATGTAATGCATAAACACATTTTTTTTTTTGATTTTTTGAGTTTTATTCATTTTTTGGGTTTTCACATATGAAATTACCGTTGTACCCCTACTGACAAAGACATACATGGTAAACACATACAAAATTCATTTAAGCATGAAATACAGTAGTTACTCACTATAAAAGTTTAAACATAATATAAAGAACACTCTGTAATTTTTTTTATGAATTTCTTGCATTTTTGTTTATTTTTCATGCTTCCTAGAATGTAAAAAACAATGATTAAAACGAAGAAAAATAAAAAGTAAATGTCATAAATCCGAATCAGACCAAACCAAGATAGAGACACACTAATGTAAACATGCTCTTCACACCCATACCAGTGTCTAACCCCAAATACAATTATGTGGGCCCCACTCTTGTAAAATCCTAAAATGTTCAAAGGGGTAAAAGTGTCCCAAAAACTATGATTTGGACCTCAGGAAAATTAATGGACATAAAAAACAGAGAGAACATCATTCCTGAGATTTTCAGAATTTTATCACTCTTGTGATATTTTTAACATTTTTATAACTGATAAAAGACCTTTTCTTGTAAAGAAAATCAATAAAATATATAAAAATATGTAAAAAATACCCTTGAATCGTGGAAGGACCTAGGCTCAGCTTGGGTAACCTTATTTGACAGTAAATAGTCTCCAGAAACCTCTGAAAACCGTTCCAAATGTGGTTGCTCCGAATGACAAGAGTGGTGAGCAAGGGGTATTTGGGGAATTTTATATATCTACGGGAGCATGGTCTCGGGATATATTTAGCATGGATTTAAAGAGGGGAGCATGGAATTCACGAAGGTGATTTTATCATGATTTTTCTCTGTTTTTAAACTCTCCAAAACACCTCTTTTTTATTGGATAAAAACTGTTTGAAGAAAAGTCTCAAAGACCCTTGGGGCCTTAATGGCTGGGGATAAGGTGGGCGGGCAGCTGGGGCTTGCATCTGCCTAGGCCTGCTGGGCAGCCTAGGCTGGTGCAGCCTTCCTTGACTTGGCTGGCACACATGCATGTGGGCATGGGTGATGGGTTTGTGGCTCAGCCTAAATGGTGGGGGTTTGTACCCTATCGACAGTCCAGCTGGGCCCGGTCAGACTGGGTTGATCCGGTTCGGGTCAACTCAGTTTGCCCCACTTTTTTTTTAATTTATTTTTTATATAAATCTTTTAAAGATTCTATTTTAAAGGTCCATGTTCAAATGCTAATATCTTTACAACCGAATGGCCGATTTTGACGTGCCACATATCGCCGCGAAGGTCTCAACACGTACTTTCCATCTGTGTGGTAGATATGGCTGGATTTTTCCTTAAAATGACATGGATATCGAGGAAATCACATAAATGGTGTTTCACACTGATCAAGGTCTAAATGATACCATTCATAAAAAAAAAAAAGAGGTCCAAATGATACCGGAATTAAATGAAATTTTACATGTAAGCACAATATAACCAAATAAAGTTATCCAAATGGTTTCAGGTCACATCGGGTGGCTTGGGTACCAAGAACCATGCCAGGGCAAAACGGGTATTTTTATAAAAGTTATCCGATTTGGCCAAAACTTTACGTGAAATCTTAATATGACCAAATGAGGTCATCCAAAGTGTTTCGGACTAAATCAAGTGGTCCCGATATCGAGAACAGTGTCAGGGGTAAAACGGTCATTTTCACAAAAGATGCCGAATTTGGGTAAAACTTCAAATGGGATTTAAAATGGTTAAATAAGGCCACACTAGGGGTTTAGGCTCTATTTGGAATAGTTTGGTTACAAAAAAGTGGGGTAAGGGTAAATTGATAATTCTTGCCATTCAGTTACCACACTAGTTCCGTCCTTGACCATCATTGCCAAGACACACTTCCAAGGTGTCAAAATGTGGTGTCTACAACGGTCCCATTCCAGCCCAAAGAAGGACATGATATCCTTAGAGTAGTCATCCTTCAAACTTGGATGTATCATAGCACCATGACGAGAAGAAAGAAAACATGCACGAAATTCCTCGTATGTGGGACATACCTCTGCAGTGTTGAAATGAAACACATGAACTTCAGGAATCCAATAGCAAGAAACACCTCCAATCAAGTCTCAAGATAGCACCATACTCTTCATGCCTGCCTTAGGCTAGAGATGCACTCTCCCCAAGGCTTGACGATCATCTCTCAGCATAGAGTCCATCCAAGAACTCAAGGCTTTGTCCATGACTTGAAAAAAGAAAGACAAAAACAAAGCAAGAGAGAAAAAACCCAAGAAAACACCGAAGGACACTCCAAGAGCAAGAGAGAAAAGAGAATGAAGAGTACAGATTCTCCTTCTTCTTACTTCGCAATCCCTCCTGGGTTAAGCGCTACTGACCTTTCGGATTCACTTGTCCTTCTCTCTACTTCCACTGTAAGTTTTCAGTTTTTCTTTTGAATATGTACAGATTCTTTAATTTTAATTGCTTATAATCATTTTATTGATACTGGGTTTGATGGGTTTTCTTTTGTTTTTTTTGTCTTGGTTGCAGATTCTTCCATCTCCAACTACTGGGACTCTGCCTACGCACCTACCCAAGGATTCAATTAGAAATTTAGAATAGTAGATTTTAGAAAAGTGTAAAAAATGAAGAGGGAAATAACTCCAATTTCTCTTTCCAGTCCCAAATAAGGTCTGCTATGTCCATTGGTTCGATGTTTCAGACTTCTGCAACATCATCATCTTCTATGGTATGCTGATTCTCTTTGTTTTCTTCTTTCCATTTATGGGTTTCTTTTAATTTTGGTCTCAGAGCTTCATAATTGATTTTGGTTTCGATGAAAACAGGCATAAACCTTGAAAGGACTGCAACAAGCATGGAATCTGTAGGAATCCAACAAGCAAACCGATTCAAAGGCCACAGTGAAATTCGAATTCGCCCCAAACCAGAGCTTCTCTCCTGAGATTGCCATGATTCAAACTAATACCCAAGTAAGTGGTGCATTTCAATCTCAGTACAATCAATACCCTCAGAACACTGTCCATTAGAGAGCAGAGATGGTCCGAAGATGGGTATAATTAGAGAAAGTATGGATAGAAACAAGTGAAAGGGAATGAAAACCCACGTGGTTATTACAAGTGCACCTACCCAAATTGCCCAACCAAGAAGAAAGTGGAGAGATCCTTGGATGGACAGATTACTGAGATAGTCTATAAGGGAAGCCATAACCATCCCAAGCCTCTGTCCACAAGAAGGAATTCAGGTTCTTAGTCTATCAGTTGAGATCAAAACACCAACTCATCTTCCTTTTTTTTCAAACCTTAAACGATTTGGGGAAGATGAGTTGCATGTTTTTTTTTTAATTTTTTTTTATTGCGAAGACATTTTGTCATTTACCCCTTGACTTTAAAACTTTAGTTCTAAATTAAGAAATTGGGGGTATGTGTTAACTTTCATAAACCTCAAGGGGCACACAAAATTTCCAAAATTGAGGGTGTTTTTATAATTAGGTGATACCTCAGGAGAGATACGTGAAATGTTTTTTTCTAAATTTGATAATCCATGAACGATCCATCTCATAATTCTATACTAGTTTGATTCACCTTCAAACCTTCAATAGAAAATCTTATCTGCCCAGGCTGAGATAGAACTAATGTTTTGTTGTACTTATGTCTTTTAAAAATTCGATAATATTGGCAAAAAATTCAGTGCACCACTGTGCAAGCTTGCATGGTCTTGCACGACTAGGGATGTAAACGGATCGAATTCGGTCGGATAGTGGCATTATCATATTCGTATCCGATTATATTCGGACGGATTCGGATAATTTCCGGATAGTGATTTTTTGAATATAGGTTCTCATATATGGATATGAATACGGATTGAATACGATTTTTCGACTATCTATTGACATATTTACCGTTTTTATGATGAGAGTTAGGGTTGAGACTTAAGAGTTCAGTAATTACCTTTTCTTCTACTCTTCTTAGTCTTTTATTCTCTTACATTTTTTGCTTTTGATTTTTTAATAGATATGTAATTCCATGTATCACATTGCATAAAACAATATATATAAACCAATAGCAAATCTAAAAAAAGAATCACATTATCTTAACTTATAAATTTATAAAAATAAGATAACAAAATCTAATGAGGTAACTTAAAAGGATAGACAAACACAGAGTTATATTTCAGATATTTTATTACCGTCGGACTGCTAAACGAATTGGATAATAATCGGTCGGATAGGGGGATTATCATATTCGTATCCGATTAGTTTCGGACGGATACGAACGCGGATCGAATACGGATTTACGAATTTCCATTTACATCCCTATGCATGACCCTTGGATATGGACAAGAGGGGGTGGAAGTGGGATTAAAATCCTCTACAGAGCGGCCATCCTGCAGTGCACTACAGTGTGGGCGTGAGAGCTAAACTCGTGGAAAAAGCTTCATCCAACAATGTGAGCTTAATGCAAGGCAGTTTTTTTTTCTGCTTTCTTCTCGATCTCGACACCGTTAGATGTCGCATCTTCCATGTCTTGATCTCTCAGCCCCCCACTGCAGTGCACCGCAAGATATGGGCACTATAGAGGATTTTTTCCGTCCAGATGTTCAAAACCCCTTATTTGATGCATGGTAACCCGCCTATGTTTTATCCGACCGCATGAAAACCCTCCACATATTATAAATTTGAGTGTACATCTTATACACCCCTTGAGGTTTGTTGACCTTTCATGTAGACTCCACGATTTTTAAAACCTTACTTACAGATCCATAAACCTAACAGTGTTAGTTTAATAATGTAAAAGACCAAAATAGCCTTTGGACATCTTTTATAAAATAGCCAAATGAAAATTACATATGTACCCATTGCATCTCCAACCTTGAAATAAGAAAGTTCTAAGGTGAACTTTCCTGCCATTGAAACTACTCCTACAACTCTAAGGTGAGTAAACTCCAGCAGCCCTTCTCATGCTTTTGGTTTTTTTTTTTTCTGGTCATCAACCCTAAGGGAAGAGAATGAACTCTATAGATTATTCTTTCGAAATTTTTCCAAGAGAGAAAAATATTTTCTAGGTTAATCTGTAGATTTTTTTTTTCAGGTCATCAACCTTTCTCACTCCAGACCCTCTTTGGTTCCATCCCAATGTAAGAATCTAGGTGTAAAAGAAGATGAGGGAATTTTGGTCTTGTTAAATTTTAGGAAATAGGTCAGGACAATTAGGTCTTTTCAAATTTTAGAAAAGACAGGAGAAAGGGTAGTTTGGTCATTGTTTAGCATTTAACACCTAGTGTGGAGTTAAATGGCTTTAGGGGGGTAAAGTAGAGGTGGTACGTGGAATTTTCAAGGGTGGTACATGGACTTGTCAGAACCTTAGGGGGGTACGAGGAATATTGGGTGCATTTCACGGGTACGCGTATTTAACCCTTTCTTTTATGGTTATATTTAACAGTAGATTACCCCATATCATCGAGAAGAGTTAGAAAATTTGCACTCTAACCAAACAAAATTTCTACTAATTAATCCAATGATAATTGAGTTACACCCTATTTCATGGACTATCCTAATGATCAGTTACAAGCCTTGAAAATCAACCATCTCACTTCTTACCTAACTGACATTGATTATAGCCATAGGAAGTAGGGTTTTAGTAATCCCTATCGTGATCGGTCGATATTGATACGATATCGATTCGAATCGAATGATTTTACCCTTAAATTTTAATAAAATTTGATTTTATTTACATTTTGGCCCTTGCTCAATACTCTTGGATCAGTATCGTACAATCAGGAATCGATATCAGTGGACAAATTTGCCGATACAACTAATCCGATACCGATTCCTTGAACCATGATAGGAAGAGAAACAAAGAGTGTAATTGAAAGTAACAATTTTAAAAATGGGAAAAGATTGGGTATTACCAACGGGTATACCATAAGCTAGCACCGTATATGTGTAATGTGTCTCTCTCTCTTCCTCCCTTTGAGGGGTAAGAGAATCATTTCAATGTAGGTAAAGAGAGAGATAACATATAAGGGATAGCATACCCATCCCTCTCCCTTTATAAATGTAAAGATTTTTGATATTTTAAATATACCTCAATAACCATGATTTTAGTGCACCATATCGGAACGATCAACCTGAAATGATATGGTATCGGTATGGATAGGCTGTATCCGATAATTTACTTTTGTTTGTGCTTTAAAAGTGAATTTTTTGACTATTTTACCTTTCGTCCGTATCATGTGACCAATACAGTATCAGCATCATAACAGAATCAGTCACTTGCGAAACCGGTACATATAGCCCCGTATTGAGCGATACCATACAGATACCTCAAACCATGCCAATAACGGATTTAGAAAATCTTTAATTAGTTACTTATAATATTCGTACACGTGAAACTGTGAAAGGATCGATAACATCATTACCAAAAAAAAGGAACGTTAACATCATTTCCGAGAAAATAAAAAAGGACCGTTAACATCGTTACCCAAAAAAGGAACGTTAACATCATTTCCGAGAAAAAAAAATGGACCGTTAACATCATTACCGGAAGAAAAAAAGAACCAAAAAAAAGGACGTTAACATTTCAGGTCTTTCACGGCATTAAATAGGGATAAACGCTGAGAGTTGAGTTGTATCCTTATCCCTACCCCTGTCCTATGTAGCTGCCAACAGGTGAAGCTTCACTGGGCGATCTCCACCACTCCGTGCTTATCTGTTTGTTTTTTTCAGTTTCCGGGGAGTCTTTTGAATAGTTTTGTTTTTTTTAAAAAAATAGGAACTCCGGTTGGTGAGGGATTAGATTAAGATAAACGAGGGAGAGAAAGAGGGAAAGCATAGAGAAAGCCAAGGGATCCACCAATCTTTCATTTTCGTTTCTCTCTAAAGAAAAACCCAATACTGGTCCCTAACCATTAGCCAGAGGACAATAATGGATCCTGCTTTCGTCAAATTTCACCTTAGCCGATTCCTTGCAATTAATAGCAACCTCAGTCTCATTTGCAATCTCTACTCTGTTGATTTTAGCTGTTTGTGAACAAGAAGCAACGGTAGAAATTGATCATGAATTGGTGCTAAGTGAGTAGACCTTCACCTCCGACGTCTCATTGTTTATGAAATCGGCTACGATCTCACTACCGATCATTACAAGGTGGTAAGGGTCGTGCGGTTCCATGATAAGGATGACTCCTCTGGCGATTCGGAGGTGATGGTTTACTCACTTAACAGCGATTCATGGAAAAAGATCCAGGAACGACATGCCATTCCATCTCAAGGACATTCACGGATTGGGGCTTCTTGCAAATTCTGCTCGTCATTGGCAAAGTTGAGTTGAGGCTTGCTTGCATGAGGATTCTTGGGTGAGTTCTCCCTCGATCATCCATGGCTTACAAGGTCTTATGATTACCTCTTAAATATATGTTATTTTTCTTTGGTGAAGTTATACTCTCCAAGGAGCAGAGATAATAATATAATTTTATTTATTGATATTTTAATATGGCAAGTGGTAGAACTGATTTTACACTTCAAGATTTAGGAAATTTAAGTTATTATTCCTATGATTACAATTGTTTCATCCATCTTTGTGTATGTACGCTACCCTTACCCTGAAAATTATAGTTTCATCTAAAAAAACTCCAATTGATGTGGTTTTTATTCTTACAACTATGATGTAGTAATGCAGTAGTAATACAGCTCCTTTCCTCGGAGGGGAGAGCATGGCCCAATGAGGCATCCCGATGGCTGGACTGTGCCGTAGACATCTTTGCTGCGTGTGCCCAGTCAGCCATCAGGATACTTGTGCCACATAGCCCAGCCATTGAATGCTTCATTAGGCGATGCCCCCTCTCCAAGAAGAGGAGGCCAATCCCGCAATTACTCAAGTTTGACCCTTGCATGTTTATTGCAAATTCCTTTGTTGGCACTTACACATTTGGTTGGTGTGAAAGCCGTACATAATTTACTTGTCAACACTCATCTATAATAATAATAAAAAAATCTGAAAATAGGAAGAATACGAATCAAATTTAAGTTACTTGGATAAGAGTGAAAATTTAAGTTACTTGGATAAGAATGAAGCACTGAGCCATTCTTTCTGCATACACTTTTTCCATTTAATTAGGCCCTTGTAAAGGCTTGTGAAAATGATACTTATTTCCCTTGTTAGACGGCATATTAGAGGGGAGAGACGCTGCAGCAGTTATAAGAACAGCTTGGTGCAAATAGTGAATTTTGCATATCTATTCGTATGTTGAATTGGTGTTATGAGGTGGAAAGAGACAAAAAGGCTAATTACCATAGATTTCACCCTAACTTGAGTGGACTGGAGAAAGATAAGACCTAAAGAATTTGGAGTAGGCTTATTATTTTGAGTTTTGTGTGCCATACTTGTTTTTGAGATGTTTTTTTGGGTAACTTACACATCACCCACTGGTTTTCAAACGAAACTCAAATCATCCCCCGGTTTTTAAAAATACTCAAATTTACCCCTGTATTAGACCTCAATTTGACAAATTAGTCTCTATCTTTAGTTTTATGCTGTTAAGTGATGATGTCAGCCACTTAAATAAATTTAAATCTCTAAACTACCCTTGACCAGTGTTGATTTAAGATTTTACCCTTGTAACTAAAAACCCCAAATTCATCCTCTTCCTCACAGCTTCAACTCAATCTCAAGAAGTTCACCAGAGAGAAGAAAAAGGAGAAGAGCTTTAACTTCACAGCAACCCTCAATAGAATTGTTTTGAACCCTTTGAGAGAGAGAGTCGATTGGGCTTGAGTTTTGGAGCATTGAATCACCTCCCTAGGGTGATCCTTACCTGAGAGATTCATACCCAAAAGCTTTCCTTGCCCTGAGATTTGAACCTTTAAAGAAAACCTGCAACTAAGAATTCACCAGATCTGATTGCAGGGATTAAATACTCCTTGTTTAGTTTATTTCTGCTATTAGTTCTTGCTAGAATCAATAGATAATGGTGTGGCGATGCTTCGCCTGAAGATTTAGACTGGACCAAGAAGACTTGAAGGAGTTGTCTCCTTCGTATTGTGCTGTTTTTTGTCCCAGGCTGAAGTCATAAGGTTGAAGACAATCATAATCTGATCATTGGTTATTACAAACCCATATTTTTCTTTTTCCAAAGGTACTTGGGGTTGTTTGTGGAAATCACAAAGGGTTTGTTTGTGGATCTACGGTTCATGTCTGCAATGTGTTGCAGGAGTTCAAGGAGACAAAAATACTGGACAAGAATGAATTGTGTCTCAAGATGGGCATTGGAGCAAAGGCCAAGGCGTTGGCAGTTAGAACCTATAGTATAGAATTTGATTCTGCATCTTTAGTTTTGAAGAATTGCTACTATGTTCCTTCTTTTCAAAGAAATATTACTTCTATTTCAAAGTTAGTTTCAGACAGTTATGTATTTACATTTGGTACTAGACTTTTAATTTATTATAATAATAGTTTTATTGCTTCTGGATTTGTACAAAATGGTTTGTACTTTTTAGAACAACCCTTGATAACGAATGAGATTTCAAATATTGATTTGAAACGAAAGAGAACTCCAGTGAGTCCTACTTACGTATAGCATCTTAGATTAGGTCACATCAATGTAGTAAGGACGGACCATTAGAAAGTCTAAAGGTCAAACCATTCCCAACCTGTGAGTCATGCCTACAAGGTAAGATGACTAAGAAGCCCTTTTCCAATAAAGGTAAAAGAGCCGATGGTTTGTTGGAATTAATTCACACTAATGTGTGTGGGCCCATTAGTATCCAAGCTAAGTATGGTTATGAATACTTTGTGACATTCACCGATGACTATTCTAGATATGGTAGTATCTATACTTAATGTGTAATCAGTCAGAAACTTGAAAAATAGTTGGATAACGCATCAAGTCTATTCGATCAAATCAGGGAGGGGAATACTCATTAGACGAATTCAAAACATATCTCCCGATCGAGGGGATTCTGTCACAACTATCAAATCTTGGTACACCTCAACAGAATGGTGTATCTAAGAGATGCAACCGGACTTTGTTAGTCATGGTTTGAACCATGTCACCTTTAGTGAGTTACGCTTATCCTTTTGGAGGTATGCTCTAGAGACTGTGATCTATATATTGAATAGAATTCCTACTAAAACTGTACCCAAAGCCCTATTTGAATTATGTATGGTATGGGCGCAAGCCCAACGTAAAACACTTCAAGATTTGGAGTTGTCCTGCGTATGTACCCAAGCAACAAACAAATAGTAAGTTGGAGCCCCGTTCTTTTAGATGCTTATTCTTGGGATACCCAAAAGGTACAATAGGTTACAATTTCTATGACCCCGTAAATTAGAAAGTCATTGTTAGTAAGCATGTTACTTTCATTGAAGAAGATTTGATTGCCAAGAGAAGCGACCCTATTGTTATAGAAGAGATGTCTTCTATACCTAAAATGCCTATTCCATCAATTAAACCAACTGTCGACCCGATCAAGCCTGATATAGTTCAGGAGCCACGACATAGTGGGAGGACCATAAGACCACCTACACGTTATACACTTCTTACTGAAGAAGCTAAGACCGTAGAAGAAATCTACACAGTTACCACTGAATTAGATGATGGTCCGTATACATATAAACAAGCTCTTTAAGATGTAGATGCACCCAAATGGGTGGAGGCCTTGCACACTGAAATTGACTCAATGTATTCCAATAACGTCTGGACTCTGGAGGATCCACCAAAAGGCGTAAAGCCCATTGGATGTAAGTGGATCTTCAAGAGGAAGAGAGGCGTAGATGGAAAGGTTGAGAGATTCAAGGCAAGACTGGTAGCAAAAAGTTATACTCAACAAGAAGGAATAGACTATGAGAAAACCTTTTCAATAGTGGCTATGATGAAATCCATTAGGATTTTGTTGGCAATAGCCACACACTACAATTATGAAATCTGGCAGGTGGATGTGCAGACTGTATTTTTTAATGGATTTCTTGGTGAAGAAATCTACATGCAACAGCCAGAGGGGTTCACTTCAAAAGGTGAAGAGAACAAAGTGTGCAAGTTGTTGAGATCCATTTATGGACTCAAGCAAGTCTTTAGGAGTTGGAACATCTGTTTCATCTGTTTTGATTAAGCGGTCAAATCGTTTGGCTTTGAACAGAAGATGGATGAACCCTATGTTTATAAGAAGTTTAATGAGAGTGCGGTTTATTTTTTCGTATTGTACGTACATGACATTTTACTGATAGAGAACGATGCGGGGTTTCTTTCATTCGTAAAGGAGTGGTTGTCCACTACTTTTTCCATGAAGAACTTGGGTGAAGCTAGCTATATCCTTGGGATAAAGCTAGCTTATTAGAGATCACCATAAAAGGATGATAGGCTTATCACAATCCATATACATAGAGAAGATACTGGCAAGGTTTAACATGAAAAATTCCAAGAAAGAAAATGTTCCTTTTCACCATGGAATTTCACTTTTCAAATCTCAATGCCCCAAGACTCCAGAGGACATTGAAGAGATGAAGAGAGTTCCTTATGCTTCTGCAGTGGGAAGTCTGATGTACACTATGTTGTGTACAAGGCCAGATATTTGCTATGTTATAGGGATAGTGAGCCATTTTCAATCCAATCTGGGAAAAGAGCATTAGACTATGATCAAGAATATTCTCAAGTATTTGAGAAAGACCAAAGATTATTTTCTGGTGTATGGACGTGATGAGTTGTCAGTAGTTGGATATATGGATTCAGATTTCCAAATTGACAAGGATGATAGAAAGTCTACATCCGGTATGGTTTACCTTATGGGTGGTGGAGCAATTCTGTGGAGAGCGCCAAACAAAAATCTACAGCCAATTCTACTACCGAGGCAGAGTACCTTGTAGCTGGTGATGCAGCCAAAGAAGGTGTCTAGCTCAATAAATTCTTACCGACTAGGAGGTTGTTCCAGAGCTAGTCGAGAACCCCATACCATTATTATGTGATAATATGGGGGCGATTGCACAATCCAAGGAGCCCAGGGCTCATCAGAGGAACAAACATGTGTAGTGGAAGTATCACCTGATTAGAGAGATAATCCAGCAAGGTGATGTAGCCATTTCCAGAGTTGGCACTACTGACAATGTGTTAGATGCGATGACAAAAGGATTAGCTCCTATAGTGTTTGAAAAACATATTGAGAGAATGGGTGTAACTTTTGTTGGTAATTGGCTTTGATGTACAAGTGGAAAATTGTTGGAATTGTGTGTCCATCAAACTCGAATTATTAAATTATTAAATTATTAAATTTAATTTTTTATTTTATTATTTTATTTGAGCTTATAAGAATGTGCCATAGGTCTTTACCTAAAACTGGTCGGAACTGGGAACGGGACTGGACATCCCATTTATATGGTTTCCATATCGCATGTCACGAGAAATGGTGATTTAGGTGCATGGATGTGGGTACACGTCGAGAAAGTGTATAAATGAGAATCTAGTACGTATATCTTATGTATTGTTACTGGTTGTGTGTGTGTGATATACTTTTTTTTTTGGTAAAGGGGAAGTTTATTGATGGAAAAGGGGAGTACAACCAGTGACTTCATTCCCCGAGAGAGGTCTGAAGCCACCGAATAGAATTTGGCCAATCTGTCATGCACCCAAGTGAGGGCCTTCACAGCTAGGGCATCCGAAACAATATTCATAGCCCTAGGAACAAAAGAGAAAGAAATAGATGAGAAAGAGGATTTCAAGTTAACAACATCATCTACTAAACCCTCCATCTCCCAACTAGGAAATATCTGCCTTCGATAAATAGGATGGCATCCCTACTATCCGAAACTACCACCAAGTTGTTGTAGCCCGGATCTAGAGCCGCAATAGGGCACTACGAATAGCCATGATCTCTCCATGAATCACCGAACTAAGCATAATGGGGATGGAGCGCGCCCTTAAGACAACGCCCGTGTGGTCTCTAAAGATCACTCCTAGACCTCCCTTAGTATCCTTAATGAAAGCCGCATCACAATCCACCTTCACAACACCCCCGGAGGGGGACCATTGAGAACCAGAAACTCGAACCAGGCATAGAGCCAATAACTCCGTTTACGAAAGAGCATTCGGCTTTAAGGCAGCATTGAAAAACTCCTGGTAAGCCATTTCGAAGATGAAGAACATCCAAAGGAGTCCAAACCTTGCCATTGAACACTGATCATTACGGCGCGCCAAAGATACCAACAGATAAAAGACGCTCTTGATAGGGACTCTGTAGCAAACTTTTTGTCTTGCTTAAACCGAGATATTCCAGCTTTGAATCCAATCCTTCAAGCACGGACCATCAACGGAGGGTGAAATTGTAGTGGGCTCCCAAACCAAACACTACGAGCAAAGGGGCAATCAAACAAAATATGGTCACCCGATTCAGAATGAGCTCCACACCTAGAACAGCTCGGATCAATATTTATCTGCCTGGCTTTAAGGCCATCACCCAAAGCAATAGCTTCATTACAAATCCTCCAAAGAAAAGTTTTTATTTTTGGGAGAGTCTGCAAAGACCAAATCAGATTCCATACCTCCTCAGGAGTGTGCTCCCAAAGCCGATATCTGGAACTAGATGCTCTAGCCGAGGCCTCTTCCTCCTCCTTCTTAATAAGAAGGTTATAAGCTGACTTGACTGAGAAACGGCCATCTCTAGAAGCACTCCAAAGACGCTTATCTTCTGCGGGATTAAGACTTAGAGGAATTTTAAGAATAGCGCCACATCGGAATCAAAAGAGAATGCGCAGATTGACATTCCAACTTCTATTATCCCGATCAATTAGATCTCCCACCACCATGAGGCTGCACCCTCCGGCTCCGAGAGATTGAGGCCTTCCATTGGGTAAACTTGGAACCCACCTATCCTTCCAAATCGAATCTTCTCACCATTCCCAACTCTCCAAATCAACCCTTCCAAAAGGACTTCACGACCAACAAGTAAACTCCTCCAACCCCAAGAGGGGCGATTTCCCACCCTAGCATCCAAAAAATCACACTGTGGAAAGTAAATGGATTTCAGGAATTTAGCCCAATGAGAGTCCGGAGAAGACCATAAACGCCAAGCAACCTTCGCTAGGAGAGCCCGATTTTGAAATTTGGAGTCTTTGAAACCCAAACCCCCTCTAGATTTAGGTTTGCACAAACGCTGCCAAGACATCCAATGAACTCTCTTCTTCTCTTCCGAATCACCCCAATAGAAATTTGCAGAAGCTTTTCTAATTGAATCATGAAAGAAAGCAGGGAGCTTGAAATGAGAACTAGCATAATTAGCCATAGGAGCAACAGCAGATTTGATCAACACCTCCTTCCCTGCATGAGATAACAACTTACCTTTCCACCCTTGGAGCTTACTAAGAGTTCTCTCCTTAATGTCATTAAAAACATCTTTCTTAGCTACACCAAAATGAGTAGGTAACCCCAAATACTTTGCTGGCCCATCTCCATTCTTCACTTTGAGAATTCTGGAGAACCATCTTTTGATTCTATCATGGGTGTTCGGGCTAAAGGTGAGAGTGGATTTTTTAAGATTTATAGCTTGCCCCGTAGCATTACAATATAAATCCAAACAATCCTTCAACGAGTTAACTTCTTGCAAATTAACTCTTGAAAATAGCAGACAATCATCAGCGAACAGGAGATGAGTAATGGGTTCACTTCTATGTCGAACCCTCACCCCTTTGATATTACCTTCCACCTCCGCTTTCTTAATGACAGCAGACAAAGCCTGAGAGCACAGGATAAAGATAGCAGGCGAGATAGGATCCCCCTGACGGATTCCCCTAGAAGGGGAAATAGCTCCTTTGATGCAACCATTAACAAGAAGATTATAGGAAACTGAAGTAATACAAGTCATAACTAACTGCACCCACTCATTTCTAAACCCCAGTTTGAGGAGCATACCTTCAATGAATCTCCACTCTAGTCTGTTATAGGCCTTGCGCATATCTAACTTGAGAGCTAGGAATTTCTCCTTACCCTTTTTCTGCTTCTTAATATAATGGAACAACTCATGCGCCACCAGGACATTATCAGAAATGAGCCTATTAGGAATAAAGGCAGATTGCGAAGGTGAAATAATCTGATCTAAGGCCCCACTCAGACGATCAGCAATGAGCTTAGTGATGATTTTAAAAGCAATATTGCACAAGCTTATAGGCCGGAATTGTTCAGCACTATCAGGAGCATTAACCTTAGGGATAAGACAGATAAAGGTCTTATTGAGATCCCTAGGAATCTGACCCGTACTAAAAAACTCCTCCACTAGAGCAACCAAGTCAACCTTCACCATCTCCCAATATTTTTGAAAGAAAATGGGGGGTAAGCCATCCGGACTCGGAGATTTTAAGGGGACCATCCTAAACAAAGCAGCACGGATTTCCTCTTCTCTAGGAGCAGAACATAAAGTAAAGTTTAACTCATCTGTCACCACTGGTTGCACCGCATCCAAAACCGAAGTCAAGGCATTATTATTTATAGGCTCAGAAGAGTACAAATCTTGGAAATGGTTACAAAGGATGTTAGAAACTTCAGTAGGGGAGGAAGACCACTCACCCGAGGGTGCTTTCAACTTCAAAATCCTAATACTGTGTCTTCTCCTTAGGGTAGTAACATGAAAAAAAGAAGTATTCTTGTCTCCTCCTTTAAGCCAATCCAACCTGGATTTTTGACGCCACATTTCCTCTTCCCTCAGAATCGAACATCAAGAAGTTTTTGTAACTCGATTCTCTCTCTTGGGAATAAAGAGAACTCGGCAGGCCTTGAATGTGAGAAAGTTCATCTTTTATGGATTTAATACTTTCATAAATATTCAAAACTTCAACATTCCACTTCTTATAAACTTCTTTGCAATGAGCTATCTTCAACGAGTCGTTTGACAGGACCGAGACCGGAATCGACCAAGCTCTAGAGGCGCATTCTTACGGTCCTCGTGAAGAGTCCACATCGATTCAAACCTAAAAGGTCTCTTCCCACGAACTATACCTCCTTCGGTGTCCACCAAAATGGGGCGTGATCGAGCACACGCTTCACAAAAATTGAGGCATTATCAAACACTTGCCTCCAAGCCGCATTACAGAGAGCACGGTCAAGCCTAATCCTTATGTTTGCAGCACCCTTTCTCCTGTTATTCCAAGTAAAAACCGAGCCATTGAAGCCCAAGTCTAAAAATCACAACTTGAAAGAAAATCCTGAAAATCTCTCCATCGTGGGAAGTACTTCTAGCTCCTCCCTCTTTTTCATGCCAAGAAAGATAAGAGTTGAAGTCTCCATAGCAAAGCCACCTACTCCTTGATGATTTAGAGCGAAATCCTATCCCACACAACTCTCCTTCTATGTCGAACTCGGATCCCCATAAACACGGGTAAGATAGAAAGCGGAGAGTCCACACAAGTCACCCGCATCAATAAAATTTGTTTTGCGAGTAAGCACGACAAGGTAACCGTATCCTTCCACAAGAGAGCAGTCCACCCAAGTCCCAATAGGGTCCACTAGTAGAAAAATTCTGAAAATTCCTTTTTCTAGCAATTTTTTCAATAGTCGCCTTCTTGCTTTTTGTCTCCATGATAAAAAGAATATCGGGGTTCTCTCGCTTTGAGGAGATTATAAAGAGAGCGAATTGTCGAGGGTCTCCCCAGCCCTTGACAATTCCACCCAATAAGCTTCATTGTCTCCCGTGGAGCTGGACCTCTCCAGCCTCCACGGGGGTACTCATTAAAAAAGAAACATCACTTGTAGTCTCAGAAGTCCTCAAATCACCTTCACTACTTCTCAGCCTTTTAGAGGGGAGCACACGATCATCCACAGCCATGAGAGAAGGGTTGTTTTGGTTCAGGATTTGGGTCGGGTTGTGGTTTGAAATGGCTTTATCTAAGGGGGGGCCACCCATATGGAGCAAAGGAGGTTGAGAAGTAGAGGCTTGATTTGAGAGAAAAGCCGATAGATGGGGAAGGAGCATAGACAACGCTACGAGATAATTCCGGGGTTTGAGGGAGGTGGGATAGCATAGAGATAAGGTGAATATTTTGCACCTCATTTACATGCATGGTTGTAGGGGTTCTTGAGTTTAGAGGAGCAATATTTAGAATTGGGTTGGTAGATGGGTCCACTAAATTGGAAGGGTGATGGAAGGAAGGAGATTGGATGTTATCTGTCAAGGGAACATTTCCTCTATTATTGGAAAGTGACGTGGGTATGGTATGGTGTGGAAGGATGGAAGGGTGGGAATGGCTAGAGACTTTGCGTGGATTGGGGGATTGAGAATGGAAACGTACTCTGATTTTGAGGAGAATCTGTCGCTTCCCTTGATCGGACTTCGCAGCTCGAGAGCTCGGTTCATCGGCGATGATGGCTATGCATGGGTATAGTCTCAGCCACCTTTGGCAAAATGACAATAGCATCTTCGACAAGACGCGCATCTGGACTCGGGCAACGCAGGTGCGGAGGAAAATGTCTCTTTGTAAATTCCGGACAAAAAGATAGAACTCCACAATGATGCAACAACCTGTGGTTTGCCTCGTCTTCGAAAGCCTCCCTGCATCTCAACTCATCATGGCCTGTTCTACCACAATAGTAACAAAATAATGGCAGCCTCTCATATCTTAGCTCAACAAGTTGCTCCAAACCACTCCTCCTCTTTATATACAAAGATTTCTTTAGAGGCTTACTTATGTCTATTTTGAGACGAGCACGAAAGAAACTGATCTTCTGACCTCCTCTAACACCATTAATAGAAAATAACTTAGACACTTCGCCCACCTTGCAAACCAACTTCTCGACTAAGCCATGATCATGGAGTTCAATCGGGAGATCATGAAATTGAACCCACATATCCGTGAAGGAGAAAGACCAATCCTTAGAGGCTTTCCAGCGTTCAAGCACAATCAAGTTACCCGCCACCGACCATGGGGACTCATTGAGCACATTTATCGGATCCATGACGTGTTCAAACTTAAATAGATAGGTATCTAATCGAAGAGGAGAAACGATAACTGGTGCCGAAGTGTTCCAGGCATTAACAAGAGCTTGATGAATCGATTGTTTCCGATAACGTCTCCCTGCTAAAATATATCCTGCTAGAGTCAGAGATTCATTGTGTTCAATAATACCTTCTAGCTCATCATCCACTGTAAACGTGTCGTCGTCTTCAGATCCCTCGTCATCCTCTTGGAGAGGAGGGTTCCCATTAGGAGGAAGAGGTAGGGGAGATCGATTCATGATAACAGCCAAAAGGGAGAAGCTCGGAGAAGAAGGATAACAAAACACTCCACAGGGAGGAGAAATGTGATATACTTACCCGCCACTTGATGGCCCTTTGACCTAAAAGATTTCATTTGTTGTAGTGTGGCATTACGAATTTTGGTAAGCCAATGGTTGATGTCCAATCGGACTATAAACCGGTACACTGGATTCGTGATCCTGAATTGTATGCAAAGAGGTTTCTAAACATGAAATCCACCTCCCGTTTACGAGGAATACCCAGGAGAGAGAGAAAGTCAGTGATTGGTTGAACAGAAATCTGGATCTAGTGTTGTTGGTGGGAAACTCTAACACCTACACATAGGGGCACAATGCATGTGGTGGAAATAATGCGGGCGTGCCAGAGCCTTTGATGCAGGCCCAAACGAAACTGGAACAGCCTGTCTTGGCTTCGAACTAGGAAGAAACGACCTTCTCTAATTGACGAATCAGCCTGTTCTAACTTTCAACCAGGATGCAATGGCCTGTTCTAAATGACTAAATGGCTTGTTCTAAAACGAAACAACCTATTCTAACTTTCAGCTAGGACGAAACGGCCTGTTTAAACTTCCAGCCAAGCTAAAATGGCCTTCTAATTGGTGAAACGGCCTGTTCTAAGAGACTCAAAACAACCTATTCTGACTTCTACTTAGGATGAAAAGGGGATCTTTCCGTGCCTGAGTAGCTCTAAGGTCTTTTGGGTAAAAGAAAATTACAATGGACGAAGCAAAGGAGGAAGATTGAAATCCTAATTGCTTACTTGCAGTCTGTATCCGATTGGACTCAGTATAACTTGTGAAATCCGACATTGATGAGGTTTACAACTTGGTATTTACACTACAACTATTCTGTGACCAAATCTCATAATCTCCCAGAAATGGATTTGATAAGGCTTACAACTTGATGTTAATGGTCATCTTCTGAAACACGGGCCAAAAGACAAGATTGCTAGAGTTATCCTCCAAACATCTCCCAAAAACGTTTTTGATGAAGCTTCAACAACTCTGCCAGCCATGGACTGATGAAGCTTGCAACTTGATTTTGATGATCATGATTGTCTTTTGCAACATGGGCCAAAAAAGTAATACTTGATCGGTAGGACACATTTTCTGAAACACGGGCTAAAAGACAAGATTGCTGGAGTTATTCTCCAAGCAAGACCTACATGAATGCCCCTTGAAACATGAGCTAATGTGACATCGGTGGCTGGAACCCAACTCCAGTGAATATTACAGGACAAGATGTGAGATCTACATCTTGAAAGATAAAAAAGGAAAAGATAAAAGGATAAAACTCTGTTGTAAAGTGTTGTGTTGTTTTGCTAGCGGGTTCTTCTTCGTACTCTGTTCTTTTATAAATGTTCCCTTGGCGGCTGTGGTAGTTTCAGCCACTTTCATACACATCTGTAAGTACCGTGGTCCTCGGGACGAGGGTTCTTCAGCCTTATGGCGACAAGGATTGGATTCGATGAATAACGGCGTATCATTCCGACATATCATCATGGGGATTAGGATCATACTTCATAAAGAAATGGAGTCGCCACCTAGGATTAGGGCCTAGGACCCAATGGGTGTAGCCCCATCCGGGGTTAGCGGAAAGGGCTACGTGATTCCATATAGTCTGGTCAGAGATTCAGGGTAAATAGTCAGGTTACGAGAGTGGGAAGGTGTTAGGCACCCACCTCGCCCGGATAAACCGATCTTTCTACTAGATGCTTGTTTTCGAATATTCTCCCTTAATAATATATCCTATACTAACATGCAAGGCTAGGTTATGATGCACCAATCATAACAAAGAATAAATCATTTACCATGTACACTAAAGCGAATTATTTTAATTGTCTACATTACTCCAAAAATAATAAGAAGGAAAAAGACAGATACCTGTCAAGAAATACAAGAAATAAATGGAAATGCACCAAATACGAAATATGCGATGTCTCACGGCTCAGGTGGAGATGGACAATCGGCTTGCCTCTCTCTTGTTGGATAGAATAAGGACTATATGAGATGGGTTTCGTCACTCACTTCAGGAAGAGCAATGACTATATAAGGGATTTTCAATATCTGTATGCAGACAGAATAACGGCTGCGATAGAGATTTTTCGTTATCCGAACACTGACGGGATAAAGAAGTTGCGGGATAAGAACCGTTCTTTACTCGAGTGGGTAATCGAAGGATCTACCCATGTCATTGGAGTCTCGCTCCAACAGATGCTCAAGAGGGAGAGAATTGGGGGAAAATGGGTTAAAAAATGAGTTGGGATCTACCCATGCCTTTGGAGTCTCGCTCCAACATTCTTAGGTGGTTAAGTAACTACCCACAATCTCTTGCACCACATTCCCATTGTCATTAAAAAAAATAACCTCTTTGATGGCAACGTGCAATGCATAACCTTAAAGCATGTATAATCGAAACAATTATTTTGTGAAAAATAAGGTGTAACAATGCCCCTCAAAATCCCATTTGAACGAGGCCACACAAGGTCGAATGGGATTGTGAATATACTTTTGTAGTCTTAAGTTCGGTTTATTGACCCTATCCCTACTCGCTTGGTCCCCTTTTGTCGATTTTCGATTTAAGATCGATTCAAACAACAGCACCATTTACTCACATACTATCACCATAATCACGACCATTAATCTAAGTATAAACCGAGAAGTCGATCATATCTTGAAAACGTTCACATCTGACCGGCCGTGATCATTAGCTTAGGAAGTCAAGGCCGTATGTGGGCGTGCCAATTCTATTGACCGAAATAAAATTCATTCGGTCAATATTCTCCCTTTTTTTATTATTCAATTTAAGTCCGTTGGTCGGTCTTTTATAAGATGAGTACCATTACACTCATGATCGGTCACATATTTCTTGACCGAACAAATAATGCACGCATGTGCCTCTTTTCATCTTTTCATCTTTTCATCTTTTCATCATCAAACTTGTAAATTGGCACTATGGGCCATGTCGATTGCACTTCATGGTCTAAAGTGCTTTTCACTTAATGTTGGCCTTCCACCACATGTTGCTTGATAAAATGTGTCATAGTTCTCTAACACCTCATGACTTCAATAGTAACTTGATTAGCTTTTGTAAGCTTGGGCATGAATGCATGACTTCTATACCGAACTATAGCTTCTGCCTCTGTACTGTACACTCTTCAATCCATTGAAGAAAAACTTCAAGAATGCACCTTCTTTCTTTCTCTCTGCAATTTAAAAAAGAAAAAGAAGAAGAAGAAGAAGGCTGGAAAGAAACGGTTCCCTTGGTAATCTGCTATGATTACAGCATGACCATTTCTTGAAATTTGGCATAGAAGGATAATAGAGAGGTAGTCCCAGCCATTATCAAATGGTTTGATTGAGCTCGAAGATGTCACCGTGGTACAGTGAGCCTTCCAAAGTTCCAAATCAAAGCAACATAAGATCCCGCTTCACCTTAAAACTCCATAGGCCTCTCTGGCATAATAGGTTTAAACAAATCCTCACTAATAGTCGCAACAGGGGCCTGTGCAGTCCAGCCGTACGGTGCCGTGCTTGCGCATACTGCGGCCCTGCCGTGCGGCCCCACAGGCACCCAAATCTGGATTTTTTTCAGTTTTTTTATTTGCCGTGGCCCCGCACATTTTTCGTGGCACTGCCAAACCCAAAATTTGCCTATAAAAGGGGGTCACCCCCCTCATTTGAAAAATCAAAATTTGTGGGAGAGGGGTACCCCTAGTGATGAGCACATTTATGTGTGAAATCTTAGGGCATAAAGCATACATTTTACCACATTGGACATAGTTACTCGGTGCTTTCTTGTGCTTTTCAAGGTTTAGGTGAATTATTGTGAAAATGGAGGAGATGATGCTAAGGAGATGTTTTTAAGTTTTTTACAGGTGTTAATAGTATGGATGCATAGCCCATCGAGTCAGCTTCAGAACGGCTCAAACGGCACTTCATTCCGAATTGAAACGAAGAAGTTATGGCCGTTTTCGTAACGACGCGAGAAAATGGTCTGCAAGGGTTTATTTATAATTATTGACAGTCGAACGGAGACAAAGTGAAGCGGAAGTTCGAATTTTAGGAGCCTTAATGCAATTATCAAAAGTTACTTTACTGTACCAAAAGATTCCATTTAGAAGGCTCTAGACAGTCCAACTTCAACTTGAGATATCTTGGGCTCCCCAACTCCGAATTGGACAAAATTTGGGTCTATTTTGGGTGATTTTTCGCAAGGAACACAATGGTGAGGCCTATATAAGCACCCTATGCTCCACGTTTTCTGAAGAACAGAATGGGTATTTTATTTATTCTTGAAGGAATCCTAGTCATCACCCTTACTCTCTCTCTCCTCCAACTTCTCAAGGGCACTTTTGGAATTATACTTGGGATAGATTTATATTTTCTCATCTATGGAAGCTTGAAAAATCAAAGATGCTTTGATTTTATTGTTTGGAGAAGATATCTACAAAGAAAAGGAAGCACTTGTTAGAATTGAAAGTTTACTTTTCTAGAAATAGAAGGTCTATGTAAACAATCTTCTCTTCTTCTTCTTTCTATTTTTTTTTCTTTTTTCTTAGGATTCAAGGCATTGTAAAAGATGAAAGGGAAGAGAATATTATCTTTTCTTAGGGAATATTTCTCCTATACTTCCATCTTCTCTCTTCTCCTTTCTTCCACCTATAAATACCCCCTACCGCTCTTGTAAAAATGGCTCATTCACTTAGTGAAATTTCTTCTCTTTTTCTCCTTCTAATTTGTGATTTTTGGCTTTTCTAAGTTCTAGTTTGCCTTTTTGATTTTCATTTAATGGTTATAATAGGTTTAGTTTATACTTTAATTTCAATTTAAGTCTTCAATTGGGTTGTAATTTCTTAATTCTAGTTTAGGCTTTAAGCTTTCTAGTCTAAGTTCTTAAGTTGATGACAAGACTTGAAGATTTAGAACAGGAGGCCATGGTAAGTTTATGCAAGTATTCAAGCTTTTCAATTACATTCATATAAGCACATCCATGTTTTATTATCTAAACTCTCAATCTCATTCTCCATCTCCTCTATCTCTCTCTGTCTTCTTCTTCTTCCCTCTCTATTTCTTTTATTTTAATTTTATATGGTTGTGATTTATGGATGCATTTTTATTCCCTAATTTTTTTTTTATGTGGTTAGTATGTGTGGCTGCATTTTTATTCCTTTCAATTCGCTTTAGTTTGATAGGTTAGATGCTCATGTGTTAGGACGCCGATTTAATCCCTTAATTTTGTTAGATACTTATGAGTTAGGATGCATTGATTTTCCTTAGTTTAATTAGTTGAATTTAACACTTTAATTTGGTTCACTTTGCATTACTTTTAAATTAGTTAAATAGAGTGGCGTATATCTCCTCGTGTTCGACCCGTAGCTACGATTGACCCGTACGCTTGCGATTTTATTTTAACTCAAACAAGTTTTTGACGCCGTTGCCGGGGAGATTATTATCTATTTTATTTATCTGATTTTTAATTAGTTCGAAGTATTTTAATTTATTATTTTCCCATTTTTTTTTTGAAAAAAAAAAAAATCAATTTTTGAAAACCTCTTCTTGTTTCTCTCCTTTTTCAAATAGTGTGCGCCCAATCTAAAGTCCTTCATATGCTTCAACCCTCCATCTTTTGGTGTCCCTCATAGCATTAAGTTACCTATGACGCTACATCTTGACTTGGTTGGATGGATTGGCATGTGACTTATCTTTGGAGGTGACCACTCTTGATAACAGGAAAGCGACATAGTGAGAGCGTTGGAAACATAAACGTATAGTAGTCTTCCACGCTATATCAAAATCCATTTAGAGTCGCCCATAGGTGGCTATAGAAGACTATACGAGTTCTCTTGCTGTCAACCTATATGGCATTCTTACAGCTTTGGAACCATTGTTTCAATTTTTAAGGGATAGATGCACTATCTACCTTAGGCTCCCTCTTATTTTTAGTTTTTTTTTTTTTTCCTTAAGTCTTTTATTTTTTTTCTTCTTTAATTTTTCAAAGGAGACCTTATATCTGTTTAGGTGGCTACGGTGTGGACTCGTGATTCATCTAATCGTCTTATTAGAATACCACCTCCTCCACTACCCTTAACCCCACCTTTGACCATGGTTGACCAACAACACAAGACTCTTAAAGATAGGTTCTACCCATGGTATAAAATCTCACGAAATTTCAACGATATATCGTCACATTTCGTATATCTCGACATGTCCGAGATACGAAACACATCCGAAACCAAAAAATACAATATCTCGTCAATATATCGTGAGATATCGACGAAATATCGTGGATCTCACGATATATCGCGAGATATTGAAAAAGTGACAAATAGTGTGACACTAGGGGCCATTTTATACCATATTTCGCAGCTCTTGGTCGATATTTCGACCGAGATCTGCTGAAACTCTATTTTTCTCTCTTCTTCCTCATTTTTTGCTCTTCTTCCTCCCTTCCAAGCCTCATCCAAGCATTGTTGAAGCTCCTTGTCGCCGGGAAGACGTCGGAGGGTCATCTAAGCTCATCATCCAAGCCTATTTTCATTATTTAAGGTAAATTTTATTTCTCTAAAACCATTTTTTTAAAAAATACTTTGTACAATGTTGTTGGATGTTGATGATATTAATATATGTTAGATACCGGAGGCCGATCTACAGCCTCACGGTGTCGAAATTTTTTTCCCATATGTATTTTTTTAATTTTTTTCTGGTTTTAAAAATTCATTTTCCTACAACTAAAATAGGAAATAATTAGGGATAATATGACTTAGATGGTAATGAATTAAATATATGTTAGACACCAATGGCCGATCTATGGCTTCACAGTGTCGGATTTATTTTTCTGCTCTTAAATAATTATTTTAATTTTTGAAAATTAAGAAAAATATATAAAAAATAAAAAAAATAGAAATAAATAAGGAAAAATATGAGTTTTAAGTTTAAAAAATAATGAAAAAATATAAAAGTTATTTCTATATGTTTTGAGATGCATTACATGTATATTATGTTTACTAATTTTTGATTTTGTTGTGTTAGGTTAATACTTATATTAACATTATATATAAAAAATTGATTTTAATTATGTGAAAAATATAAGGGTTAGGGAAAAAATATTAAATAACTATACAAGTGTATTAGTAATCTAAAAGTGTCAATTGAAGTGCATCTACATTAAGTTTTTTAGTTATTTGTGTTACTTACATTGCAGTAAACAAGTATCATTATGGGGTGATAGACAACGTGCGAAGGACAAGCAAAAGGTGGGGGAAAGTAGTCAACAAAGGGCGGAGGAACAAAGAGAACAGAGGGAACAAAAGATACCACCCCAAGATAGGGGTGACATTGCATGGTTAGATGGTACTCCCATTGATGGGGACAAGAGAAAATCTATATGTAACTATTGTCACATGCAATTTATGGGAGGTGGGTCTGTAGACTTAAATAACATCTCATTGGAGGATCTAAAGATGTTGTAGGTTGTCATATGGTCCCTCTTGAAGTAGCCAGGGAGATTGGTGATAGTTTGAGGGGAAGAAAGAAAGAGGAAGGCCGACAAACAAAGGATAAGAGAACAACTTGAGGATACAAGTGAGGAGTTCGATGGGAGGAGGAAGACGATATAATGATGATGATGATGATGATGACATTGCTGCGATGACATACAAGCGAGAGGAGGCTAGGGATTTTAGGCGGACTTTTTCAAGGAGTAGAGTAAGTTTTCAAGATGATCGCAGAGGCAAAGAGTAGGGGGTAGTGGAGGAGTGGCGATTCGGAGGTCCTAGAACTTTGAATCCTTTTAAAAGATCACAAAGTGTGAGGGCAGCCCCAACACCTCTACCAGTACTAGTACCACCATCAACATCGATCCTAAATTGCATAAGAAGAAAGGAAGCGATCAACCTAGAATCAAAGGAGCATGGAAGGGGATGAAGGGATTGGTTAAAGAATCAATAGCTAAGTGGATGCTATACCATACCATCCGGCAAACACTCGCACAAGGCCGCCATTATGATACCATGATAGATACCATTGTAGAGGCTGGCCTAGGATTCAAGGGCCCCACCCCATATGAGGTAATAATGTTTATCTACCTCAACAAAAGAGTGAGATTGATGAGTACATTAGTGAGATGAGGAATATGTGGAAGACATATGGGGTAACTATAATGGCAGATGGATGGACTGGGCCTACAAGAAAGTCCATCATCAATTTCATGGTTTATTGTGATGGGAGGACAGTGTTCCTCAAATCTGTGGACGCATCCAAAGTGATAAAGGATGCAAAATATATTTACAGATTGTTAAAGGAAGTAGTGAAAAGATGTGGGTATTGAGAATGTTGTCCAGATTGTAACGGACAATGGAAGTAACTTCAAGCTGGCCGGTGAGAAGATGATGAACAATAGTAAGTATCGGCTCTTCTGGACTCCTTATGCAGCCCATTGCATTGACTTAATGCTAAAAGATATGGGAAAGTTAAAGTTGGTGAAGACGTGGTTGAAAGTGCAAGACAAGTCACCAACTTTATATACAACCACTCCTATGCACTCAATCTATTGAGGAAAAATGTGGGGTGACTTGGTTAGGCCTGGCATCACAAGATTTGCCACCAACTACATTGCCCTCAAAAACATTGAGACAAAGATGGCCGGGCTGAGAAGCATGTTTGCTTCTGAGGAGTGGTTTGAATGGAAGGGTTCCGAGACTACAAATGGGAGGGAAGCACAAGCAACGATGTCATCTGAGGACTTCTGGACCAAACTAAGCAAAGTGGTGAAAGTTTTGGAGCTAGTAGTTAAAGTTCTATATGTTGCTGACTCCGCTCTGAAGGGCCCAACCATGCCAGTCCTATATCTTGCAATAGACTTGATGAAAGATAGTGTCTATAGTGTGGCTCCTCGTAGTAGCAAACACTTCTTAGATATCATAAATGCTCATTTGGAGAATCAACTTATGCATCCACTGCATAAGACTGGTGAGTAAATTTATTTTATGTTTACTAATTCATAGTATTATTATTTACTAATTACCTATGCATTTGACAATACCTCTATTCTATATGTCATATTTCAGCATACTACTTGAACCCTAAGTATCAATATAACAATAGGCTTGGGTTGGAAACTCAACTTATTGATGCTGTGAAACAAGTAGTGAAGAAGTTGGAGCCAGATGGTGTACTACAAGTAATTTGCAACAATGATGTGAGTTCATTTGGAAACTTAACTTATTGATGCTTTTAAATAAGTAGTGAAGAAGTACTTACTAATTTTCCACATGGGTGTAGATCAAGGTATTTAGGGATGCATTGGAAAATTTTGAAACTGAGGTTGCGATACAAGGCAGAGCATGTGGTGATGCTGGTAATTCTTTTAAGTTTTAAATTACATATGTATTAAAATTTGAAAGTTAAAAGTTGAAACAACATTTGACACATGTCTTTTTTATTGTAAACTTGTAATGCGTGAATGGTGGGTGTTGTATGGGGAATCGTTGAAAACTTAAGAAGAATAGCAATTAAAGTCCTTGCCCAAACATGTTCGCATCCGGTTGTGAGAGGAACTGGAGTACCTTTGCACTCATCCACTCCAAGAGGCGCAAGATTAGGGTCTCAACGTTTATCCGACATGGTGTATGTGCACTACAACTTGAGGCTGAAGCGCAACACATACGCATGGGACATGAGGGACAGAGGGGCACCATTGATCTAGCGACATCTTTCAAGTTGACTCGGACAATGAGGACCCTATTGTGGATTGGGTGAGGGATAGAGGTGAGCCGGTGTTGGATGAGGAGGGAGGTAGGCCCGACCCCATGATTATACGAGATTGGTGCTTGATATGGATGAGTATATGGTGACGAGGTCGGATACATGCAAGGAAGCCTCACCCATACCATTCCAGTCCACGGTGGCAATGTTGCTAATGATGAAGACTGGTCTAAGTCCTCAAATGATGATGATGGTGATGATGGTGATGCTGGTGGTGGTGATGGTGATGCTGGTGGTGGTGGTGATGTTGGTGGTGGTGATGCTGGTGAAGAAATTGACGGCATGTGAGAGCGTTATGTGGTAGGCTAGGAGGCCCAGGATACGGCACCTGTAGAGCCACTCCGATTCACTAGAGAGACACAAGATACGGACCACGGAGCACGTGCCCCCGCACCCCCACCCTCAAGAGGCCCCCTACATGCATACAACAGGAAGCGGAGGGGTCGACAAACACAGTTGCAACCTGATCACATGGACATTGATAACCTATCTAGCTCTGTTGGTGGTTTGAGTATGGGTGATAGGGAGGGAGGACCGACTGGACATTGGCGTGCCCCATCTTTTGACGCACATACCACTCCATTGGCATCGGATTATGGTGCATCACAACCTTACGGTGGATATGGATATGGATCATCATCAAATGGGCAGTTTAGCGGGGTAGGGGACTATGACTATCAGTCTCAGTCCCAGTCCCAAGGATATACTGGATCATCTTTTGTAGATAACATCTTTGCATACCCTAGCGGACCTAGCTACCAACCTCACCAGCCATACATGCAGCCAATGCCATCGCCTCTTGCGTCGGCGCCAACATCATATCACAGTGGATCATCTTCTTAATGGACTAGATCGATTGGTAACCCTAGTTTATATCCTAGGATAGGTTACCTACAGTATGTTGATGATTCCAATTACATGACACTTGTGGATGACTACACTCTTTTCTTCTCTGATTCTATACCGTGGTCCACATATGTCCTTCAAACAGAGAGCAATAGACGTTGACTCTAGCGAGGCATGAGTAGGATTGATCCAGGGAGGCACAACAACTACTATTAACAGTTTAGCACTTGTAATTTATAACTTAAGTTGTGATTTCATTGATCTATGAACTTGTGAGTTGTGACTTACGAGTTGCGAGTCTTGTGACTTACTAACTTTGACACTTAGTGTATTGCCTTTAAGGCTTTAAGCGAGTTATTGAATATTATGGAGTTTATGAGAATCATGGTACTCATCAATGTGTATTGGCTTTAACTTGATATGTGATGAAGTTAAATACTATTATTAAATATTAACTGCCTAATTTATGTGTATTTAACTATTTATACATTAGGGTCGGTGACAGTATGTCAATCAAGGGTGCAAGCCCAAAACACCAATTTGAATTCATATTTTTACAATTTTATGGTTTAAATGTGTTTATTAAACTTAAATGAGGCTGTCCATGAAGTTTCAGGCCTAGATATGGCCAAATACCCCCCGAGATGGACCCCCAAAATATTACAGAAAAAATGTAATATTTCGATCATATTTTGCGATATTTCGGGTATCTCGGATATCTCGGATATCTCGGTAGGCCCGAGATACCGAGATATCGCGAAATATTAAACCTTGGTTCTACCCCACCAGGGCTGCACAACCCTCATGCATTAGTCTGCCTGTTGTTACAGGGAATAATTATGAACTCAAGACCAACTTTATCAGCATGCTACCCCATTTCCATGGGATGGCTAATGAGGATGCATATCTTTTTCTTAGGGAATTTGAGGAGGTTTGTGTTCTAATTAAGGTCCAGAATTTGACTGATGATGCAGTTAGGGTTAGGTTTATACCCTTTACCCTGAAAGACCAGGCCAAGAAGTGGCTTTATGGACTGCCTACAAACTCCATTAATACATGGGATGAGTTCATCATTGTCTTTTTGAAAAAATTCTTCCCTCTTCATAAGACCAATAAGCTTAAGAGTGACATCCTCCAGTTCAGGCAGACACCACATGAGTCCTTTTCTAAATTCATGGAAAGATTCAAAGACCTCCTCTTAGAATGCCCTCACCATGGTTTTGACTTGTGGTAACTGTGCCAAATTATTTATGAGGGTATTGATTATCAGACCAAGTAACTTGTAGAGTCCATGTGTCCAACAGGCTTTACTTCTTTTCGAGGAGAATGATGCATGGACATTCTTAACCAACTTGGCGATAAGACTAGAGAATGGGAATCTTCCCAAGAGGCTGAAAGGACCACTAAGGGGTATCTCATTGAGGGTATGCCATCCAAGGAGGCCAAACTTGATAGCCTCATAAAACAGTTGGAGTCCATAGTTCTTAAAGAGTCTATACCGAGTTAATCGAGTCAACCATGTGTCGGTATGCGATTGGTGCCAAACCCCTGGACACCTTTCGAGGAATGCCCCAACACCTTGGTGGGTAATTCGGTATTGAGAATGTAAGTGCTCTCTACCAAAATAACCCATATAGCAATACTTACAATCCAGGATGGAGAAATCACCCCAATTTCTCCTGGAATCAAGGGAACCAAGCAGGCCCATCCAACTTTAACCATCAAGGCCAGCCTGGAGTCCAAAGGCCCAACTTTGCATCACAAAACCAAGGGCTGTCTCCTAACCCTTTTCCCCCTCGTCTTCATCCAGGACCTTCTATTAATTCTGCTAGGCCTCCTCTCCTTGCACCTTATTAGCAACCCCCAGGGTTTACCAATACAGGAGAGGCAACAAGACTAAATGAGATGGATAACAAGATAGCTCTTCTCATGACAAGCCACAATAACATGAAGAAACAACTCACCCAGCTTGTCACAATCCTGCATGAGAGGGAAATAGGGAAGTTACCTAGCTAACCTGAGCCAAATCCTAGGCATCAGGTTCATATTCAGCAAGGTACCCAAGTTTCTCCAACCAATGTTGCATAAGGCCAACAGCACCAAGGGCCCTTCAGACAGGTAAATGTTATTTATGCTTTCAGGAGTGGCCGTGAGTATCAACAGGCTAGTGCACCTCAGTCTTTACCATCTCATACTCCTGTTGACTCTCCCCCTTCTGAAGAGGCCATTGAAGTGCCTACTGTTCTAGGTTTGTCTGATGAACTTGAAGATATTCCAGATGATTTGGTTGAGGAAACTAAAGAGGATTCTGTTGAGGAAGTTAAAAAGCCCAACCTTGAAAGAATTTATACCTCACCTGCCCCTTTTTTAAATAGATTGGTTAGCAAGAAATCTCCTTCTGTGGAGAAGATATTGGATGTGTTAAAACCGGTTCAGGTGAATATCCCCTTGTTGGATGCCATTGCCCAAATCCCCGCTTATGCTAAAGTCTTCAAAGACTTATGCACCCAAAAGCGGACCACCAATGTGCCCAAAAAGGCATTCTTGGCTGCTAACATCAGTTCTCTCATCTCGCAGCCAGTAGCAGCCAAGCATAAGGATCTTGGCAGCCCCACCATCTCTTGCACTATAGGCAATACTACTATTGATCATGCCTTATTGGACCTTGGTGCAAGTGTGAACCTCTTACCCTTTCATGTCTATCAACAACTGGGATTGGGAGAACTGAAACCTACCAAAATCACTCTTTAGCTTACAAATCGGTCGGTTAAAGTTCCTAAGGGAATGATTGAGGATGTCCTGTTGAAGGTTGGAGAATTTATTTTTCCTGTGGACTTTATTGTTTTAGATACTCAACCTACTGCCAACTTCAAGGATCAAATCCCTATCATCTTGGGTAGGCCATTCCTAGCTACCAGTAATGCTTTAATCAATTGCAGGAATGGTCTCATGAAATTATCTTTTGACAATACTTCAGTTGACTTCAATGTGTTTAGGTTGGGCAAGCAGCCTGATATGGATGACGAGGCGCATATGCTTCAAGGATTTCCCGATGATATTGATATATTCTTTGAGATTGATTTTGATTCAGGATTTCAAGAATGTATATAGGAATTAGAGGGTGTTGATGATACCCCCTTATCTGAGGTCTGGAGCATCCAACCACCTTTGGAGCCCCTTGGACCCCTATCCACTTCCATTCCCAAACCCTCTATTATTGAACCCCCCACATTAGAGTTGAAGGCATTGCCCTCTAACCTCAAGTATGCCTTCTTAAGACATGATCATACTCTTCCTGTTATTATTACTTCTGATTTGACTTCTATTTAGGAACAAAAGTTGATTAAGCTTCTAAAGGACCATAAGAAAGCCATAGGTTGGACCATATCTCACATCAAAGGTATTAGTCCCTCCATTGGTCAACATCATATACATCTCATGGAGAGTCCCAAACCTTCTAGGGAACCCCAAAGGAGGGCTAATCCTGTGATGAAAGAGGCAATCAAGAAAGAGACTCTAAAATGCTTGGATCATGGCATCATTTATCCTATTTCTGATAGCCAATGGGTGAGTCCTGTGCAGGTTGTGCCTAAGAAAGGAGGAGTCACTGTAGTTGAGAATGCCAATAATGAGTTGATTCCAACCCGTATCCAAACGGGATGGAGAGTGTGCATTGACTATAGGGAATTGAATGCGATAACTTAAAAGGACCACTTCCCCTTGCCTTTTATTGATTAAATGTTAGAGAGACTAGCTGGCCGTGAATATTATTGTTTTCTTGATGGTTATGCAGGCTATAACCAAATTCCTATTGCTCTAGAGGACCAACACAATACCACTTTCACATGCCCTTATGGAACCTTTGCTTACCGGCGTATGCCTTTTAGGCTTTGTAATGCCCCTACTACATTCCAAAGGTGCATGATGAGTATCTTTTCTGATATGGTAGAGTACTTCTTAGAGGTGTTTATGGATGATTTTTCTATTCACGGCTCTACTTTTTCTAATTGCTTGCATCATCTCTCTTTGGTTCTTAAAAGATGCATATAAAAGAACTTGGTCATGAATTGGGAGAAGTGCCACTTCATGGTAAAGCAAGGCATAGTTCTTGGTCACATTGTGTCCAAAGAAGGGATCAAGGTTGATAGATCTAAGGTGGACCTTATTGTCAATTTACAATCACCCAAGAGTGTGAAGGACATTAGATCTTTTCTTGGCCATGCAGGTTTTTACAGGAGATTCATCAAGGATTTTAGCCAGATAGCTAGACCTCTCACTTCTCTTTTGGCAAAGGACTGCCCATTTGATTTCTCTTCTGAGTGTCATGATAGTTTTGAGCAATTGAAAAGAGCTTTGACCTCAGCTCCCATTATTCAAGCTCCAAATTGGACAGTTTCATTTGAGCTTATATGTGATGCCTCTGATTTTGCTATAGGGGTTGTTCTTGGGCAAAGAATCAACAAATTGCCCCATGTGATTTATTATGCAAGCCGGACTCTTAATAATGCATAACTTAATTATACTACCACTGAGAAAGAAGTTTTAGCTGTTGTGTTTGCTTTACAGAAATTTAGGCCCTACTTGGTTGGATCACATATGATTGTTTATACTGACCATGTAACTATCAAATATCTTGTGCAGAAGAAAGATGCCAAGGCTCGCCTCATTAGGTGGGTCCTTTTGTTAGAAGAATTTGATCTTGAAATTAGGGATAAGAAAGGATGTGAAAATTTGGTTGCAGACCATCTATCCCTGCTGCCTAATTCCTTAACTGTTGATTCTCCAGTCAACGAGAATTTTCCTGATGAGTATCTGATGGCAGTGTCTAGTGAACCTTGGTTTGCTGACATTGTTAATTATCTGGTTACGGATGTGATACCTGCACATTGGTCCACCTAAGATAAGAATCATTTCTTTTCATAAGTTAAGTATTTCTTTTGGGATGATCCTTATCTTTTTAAGACCTGCCCGGATCAAGTAATCCGGAGATGTGTCCCTGATCATGAGCAACAATCTGTCTTATCTTTTTACCATGCTCAGGCTTATGGAGGCCATTTTGGGCCTAATAAGACTGTGGCCAAGGTTTTACAGTGTGGATTTTATTGGTCTAGTCTGTTTATAGACGCTTTTACTTATTACAAGGCATAGTTTTCATGCCAATCCTTAGGGCGTCTTACTAAGAGAAATATGATGCCCCTCAACCCAATTCTGGTGGCTGAGGTGTTTGATGTATGGGGTATTGATTTCATGGGGACTTTCCCTAACTCTTTTGGTAACCTGTACATATTACTTACTGTGGACTATGTGTCCAAATGGATTGAGGCAGTTGCTTGTAAGACCAATGACCACAAGTGGTTGTGAAATTTCTGAAGGAGAACATCTTCTCCCGTTTTGGTACTCCTCGGGCTATCATTAGTGATCGGGGCAAGCATTTTTGTAATCGGCCTTTTGAGGCCCTAATGAGAAAGTATGTTGTCGTCCATAAGTTGGCCACACCCTACCATCCCCAGACCAGTGGCCAGGTTGAGGTTTCAAATAGGCAGATCAAGCAAATTCTTGAGAAAATCATCAACCTGAACCGCAAGGATTGGTCTAATCGGTTGGTAGATGCATTGTGGGCCCATAGGACAGCCTTCAAGACCGATCTTGGTCAATCTCTGTACCGTCTGATATATGGAAAGGCATGTCACTTACCTGTAGAGATTGAGCACAAGGCCTTTTGGGCTATCAAGAAGCTTAACTTTGACCTACCCACTGCAGGTGCCCATAGGAAACTCCAACTATCTGAGTTGGAAGAGCTTAGGAATGAGGCATATGAGAATGCCCTGATTTACAAGAAAAAAACCAAGGCTTTCCATGATAGGCACATTTTGAGAAAATATTTTGAGGTAGGCCAGAAAGTTTTGTTATACAATTCTCGTTTGCATATCTTTCCAGGTAAGCTGCGATCTAGATGGGATGACTCTTATATTGTTCAAAAAGCTTATCCTCATGGGACTGTTGAAGTCCTCAATCCAAGTACAAGAGCTCCTTTCAAGGTCAATGGCCAAAGATTGAAGTCGTACATAGAGATGCCTACTCCAGTTGAAGAAGAGGTCATGGATCTCCATGAGCCTCTTTACCTTGACCCCTGTTATCCTGGTATGTATCCCCTCCCTTGTCCTTATTCTTTCTTTTCTGCATGCATTGAGGACACTACATGAATTAAGTGTGGGGGGGTATGTTGGACTTTAATTGTGAATTTTGATTGTGACGATAGTTTTTGGTTACGTGCATAAGTCTCTTCGATTTGCAAAGTGAGAGTGAGAGGGAATTAGCTGCCCTAGCATGCGAAATAATAAAAAAATCCCTTTTCAAGGATGGTAGTTGGTTTGTATCCAGTGATGGGGATTGAGTTTGAAAATATGAGTGCTACTTCATGTGATGGTTAGATTCCTCTATGTGTTTATGGACCCCTTTGATCTTTTGGCTAGTAGTTGAGACCAATTTGTTTGTGGCAAGGCATAAAAGTGAAAGTGAATGAAAAAAAAAAAAAGAAAAAAAGAAGAGAGAGAGAAACAGAAAGAAAAGTGGAATTCCTTGGGACTAGACAGGGCACTGTGCCTTATGAAGCAGGGTGACTTGATCGAAATTCCTTGGAAGGAAACTCAAAAAAAAAAAAAAAAAACTCTTGCATCAATGTCTCAATGTCTTATGGATACATGCAAAAAGCAAAGCTACCAAGTATTTGGGTGTCTGGTGTATGCTCCACCATGTCATTCAGAGAACAGTAGTAGAGTAGAAATGAGAAAGAAAAAGAAAAAAAAAAAAAAAAAAAAAAAAAAAAAAAAAAGCTTTTGCCTTAATGCCTGGAAAAGAAAGTATGGTAAAAAATACTCAATGCCTAAGTCTTTAGTTCCATCAGTGCTATGAGTGGTTTACTTGAAGGTGAGTAGTGTTCGGAAAATATGAGGAGATCCCTTGACCTTGATGCATGCTTGTTACTTGAATTGATGTGGGGTGATAAAATTCAAGTGTGGGGAACCTTTGCTCCTTAATCTTTAGTTGAGTATTTCTTTGAGATTGTGTGCCCTATCTTACTTATGCCATGAGAAAAATTTACATCATTCTTTTTGATTTATTGAATTTTGGGTGTATATTCACTGCAAACACCCACGAGACACAACTCGTTCATTAGGGGTAACCTAGGGGTTGAAAGGCTTGTTGTACATGCTAAGTGCAACCGTGATTCCTATGAAAGTGAGTTAGGATTTTTTTTGCATTCTAGATTAGTTTATCTTTTGCTTTACTTGAGGACAAGTAACGTTCAAGTGTGGGGGAATCTGATGAGCAGATTTATGTGTGAAATCTTAGGGCATAAAGCATACATTTTACCACATTGGACAGAGTTACTCGGTGCTTTCTTGTGCTTTTCAGGGTTTAGGTGAAGTTTTGTGAAAATGGAGGAGATGATGCTAAGGAGATCCTTTTAAGCTTTTTAGAGGTGTTAATAGTATGGATGCATAGCCCATCAAGTCAGCTTTGCAACGGTTCAAACGACACTTGATTCCGAGTTGAAACGAAGAAGTTATGACCGTTTTCGTAACGACGCGCGAAAATGGTCTGTAGGGGTTTATTTATAATTATTGACAGTTGGACGGAGACAAAGTGAAGCAGAAGTTTGGATTCCAGGGGCCTTAACAAAATTATCAGAAGTTACTTTACTGTACCCGAAAGATTCCATTTGGAAGGCTCTGGACAGTCCAACTTCAACTTGAGATATCTTGGGCTCCCCAACTCCGAATTGGATGAAATTTGGGTCTATTTTGGGTGATTTTTCGTAAGGAACATAATTGTGAGACCTATATAAGCACCCCATACTTCACGTTTTCTGAAGGACAGAATGGGTATTTTATTTATTCTTGAAGGAATCCTAGTCATCACCCTTACTCTCTCTCTCCTCCAACTTCTCAAGGGCACTTCGAAATTCTACTTAGGATAGATTTATATTTTCTCATCTATGGAAGGTTGAAAAATCAAAGATGCTTTGATTTTATTGCTTGGAGAAGATATCTACAAAGAAAAGGAAGCACTTGTTAGAATTGGAAGTTTACTTTTCTAGAAATAGAAGGTCCATGTAAACAATCTTCTCTTCTTCTTCTTTCTATTTTTTTTTCTTTTTTCTTAGGATTCAAGGCATTGTAAAAGAGGAAAGAGAAGAAAATATTCTCTTTCTCTTACCGAATATTTTTCTTACACTTCCATCTTCTCTCTTCTCCTTTCTTCCACCTATAAATACCCCCTACCTCTCTTGTAAAAATGGCTCATTCACTTAGTGAAATTTCTTCTCTTTTTCTCCTTCTAATTTGTGATTTTTGGCTTTTATAAGTTCTAGTTTGCTTTTTTGAATTTCATTTAATGGTTATAATAGGTTTAGTTTATGCTTTAATTTCAATTTAAGTCTTCAATTGGGTTGTAATTTCTTAATTCTAGTTTAGGTTTTAAGCCTTCTAGTCTAAGTTCTTAAGTTAATGACAAGACTTAAAGATTTAGAAGAGGAGGCCATGGTAAGTTTATGCAAGTATTCAAGCTTTTCAATTACATTCATACAAGCACATCCAAGTTTTACTATCTAAACTCTCAATCTCATTCTCCATCTCCTTTATCTCTCTCTGTCTTCTTCTTCTTCCCTCTCTATTTCTTTTATTTTAATTTTATATGGTTGTGGTTTATGGATGCATTTTTATTCCCTTATTTCTTTTTATGTGGTTAGTATGTATGGCTGCATTTTTATTCCTTTCAATTCGCTTTAGTTTGATAGGTTAGATGCTCATGTGTTAGGACGCCGATTTAATCCCTTAATTTTGTTAGATGCTTATGGGTTAGGATGCATTGATTTTCGTTAGTTTAATTAGTTTAATTTAACACTTTAATTTGGTTAACTTTGCATTACTTTTAAGTTAGTTAAATAGAGTGGCGTATATTTCCTCGTGTTCGACCCGTAGCTACGATTGACCCGTACGCTTGCGATTTTATTTTAACTCAAACACCTAGAGCTCCAATTTTTTAGTTTTTTCTTGTTTCCTTGTTTCAGGGCTCTTCCCCAATCTGATTTCGAGCCTTCGAGCCTCGTTCCCCTGTCCGAAATTCGGGCCATCTGAGTCTGGCTTCCTCAACCCTTTTTCACCAAAATGTGGGAAACCTCCCGTGGCATAGTCACTCTGTCCGGCCTTTGAGCCCCTAGTTCCAAAGCTTTGGAACACCGTTATTTTGTCTGAGATCTTAAGATCTAACAATCGCAAGCCGTTACTCTTTTTGATGAAGGGACAAAGCTAGTCTTTTTGCCTCCACCTGAGTTGGGGGACGCTGTCCGTTTTGCATAATTGTATTTATTTAAAGCGTACATGTATACATTTCTTCCGTTAACTTTTTAATTCCAGCACGATATAGTCCTTTCAAGTATTCTTGTGTAGCGTATAATAGTTCGTGTAACATAGTTTAATTTAATTACATAGTTATTGCATCATTATTTAGTCATACATGTGGGAATAGAACATTTATAGAGGGAGAATATTCGAAAATAAGCATCAAGTAGAGAGACCGATTTATCCGGGCGAGGTCGATGCCTAATACTTTTCCACTCTCGTAAACTGATCACTTACCCCGAATCTCTGACCAGATCAACTAAAGTCCTATAGCCCTTCTAGGGCTACACCAATAGGTCTTAGGCCTTAATCCTAGGTGGCGACTCCATTTCATTTTATTGTATGACTCCCATCCCTTGAAAATCATGATCCTTTGAGGAGACGCTTTCCTTCTCTCCCTCCATCAAGGAGCATAAAAACCCACTCCGTGCACACTAAGCGCTCGGGGGAAAAACGGATCCTCACATGCGGCTCACCCAACTTCATTTCCTATGGAACAACATCTTAAATTAACAATGATAGATGGTGCATTACTTACTGATCCAACACTCTATCGTCAGTTAATTGGCCGCCTGATTTATCTCACAATCATCAGACCAGATATTGTGCACACAGTTACCATACTGAGCCAATTCATTCACCAACTTAGGCAACCACATTTGGATGCTGCTAATCGTCTACTACGTTATTTACACGATTCATTCAGCCAGGCCATCTTATTATCTGCCTCTAGCTCATTGTCCCTTCGGGCTTATTGTGATTCGGATTGGGTCAGTTGCCCAATGAACCTTTGTTCAACTACATGCTACTACAGTTTTCTTTGATCTAACCCCCAATTTCATGGAAATCCAAGAAACAGCAAATAGTTTCTCGTTCTTCAGCTGAGGCAAAATTTCACTCCATGGCCATGACAACATGTGAGCTACTATGGTTGACAACTTTATTGCGTGATTTGGGTATTCCAACAACTCAGCCCATTCTTCTATTTTGTGACAACCAGGCAACCCTTCACATTGTTGCAAATCCAATTTTTCATTAGCGTACAAAACACATAGAGATTGACTATCACTTCGTTTGTGACAACATCCAAAATGAGCTTCTACATACACAATATATTCCAAGTAATGAGCAAAATCACTTGTCACAGAGTTATTTGTCACACACAAAGCTAAGTTGGGTGTTCTTGACATTCACAGTCCAACTAGAGAGAAAGTATTAGATATAAATCATATCCGTGGTTTAGCTCTTGCTTAGTTGTATAGATAAGATCCCCATAGCTGTAGATAAGCTTACCTTGATTCTTTCTTGTAGATAAGATTGCCTCATTGGCTTTTCTTATTATCATTCCTTATTGATTTGTATATAGTTTACCTCAATCTAATAGAATATACATATCCCTAAAATATTTGCTTGTCCTCTTAATAAGACCGGGAAAGATGCAGGTGAGGGTACACGTGAGAGTTAATCACTTATCTTTTTTTTCTCATTTTTTTCTGTTTACAGTAGAAAGAGAGGCTTTAATGAAAACAAAAAGGACAAGTGGGAATAATTACCAAAGGGTGGAACAGTGGAGGGGCAGAGACGGTTTGGCTTTTGCAAAGAAAATCAGAAAGATTTTAATTTTTAAAGGCTGTCGGTCAGTGATTCACCACATGTCGATTAACCAATGTACCAAGATTGATCGGGGCTCAGGATCCTCTCCAGCGTGGGGTGAGGACTGAGTAGGATCCAATTTCCAATGAGGGTGAGGACAGAAACCAACGTTCCTTTTTTGGGTTTTATCCTGTCTTCTTGAGACGCTTACTTTCCTTCCATAGTTTATTAACCAATAACGTGGTTTGAATCTCTTTTTCCGAAGAACTATAACAAAGACTAATTTCTATTCATTCTTGGAAATTAAAATATAATCTTCATTTTCTATTGTGGTTATATTTAACAGTTGATGTTTTATTTTTTTTTGGTAAAGATATTTAATAGTAGATTACTCCATATCATGATGAAGACTTACAAAATTTGCACCCTAACCAAACAAAATTTCTACTAATTAAACCAAAGATAATTGAGTTACAGTCTATTTCATGGACTATCCTAATGATCGGTTACAAGCCTAGAAAATCAATCATCTCACAAATTACCTTACTTAGTAAGTTTGGGAACGGTAATTGAACGGAAACAGATACGTTCGGCTATTAAATGAACTAGATGGCAATAATACTTTTAAAAAATTCGATGTAATAAAACGCATTCGGTAATAATAAGATACGTGTTTAATATGATCGCTCTATAAGCAAAAATACGGGCATATATTCACCATGTAATAGACATGCACCACCTAATAAACAAAATAATAGTATATAGACAATGATTTTATCAAAAAGAAACCTCACAATTAAAATAAACACAATATAATATCCCCTATTACATCTCATAAGATAATCATTTAACAAATAAAATATTAATAAAAGTATCTCATCCGACATAAGAAAAAGAAATAAGGCAAAATGTCTTCTAGAACTCATCTCTAAGATGAGCTCACATCAATGAACTCATCTCTAAGATGAACTAACATCACCAATGGAAGTTCATTTGTCTTTGCAATCACCAATTTACCTAGGTGCAATTAACCAGCAATCTAAACTGAATTGAGAACGGAGATGAAGAAGATGGATGGAATGGGGGCAGTCAAGAGAAGACCAAAATCGTATTATGCAAAGGTTTTGTTTTGCGTTTTTTCTTCTTTAAGTTTTGAGTTTTTTTTTTTAATAAAACTAAACTTAAATTAAAAAGTATTAAACGCGTTTAATTCGTGTTTAATACGGATGCACTTAAAAAATGAATATTTTACCATATATATGGAAATATATGGTAAAATATGTTTTTTTGAATTAAACGTTTGGATACGTGTATAATACACGTATTATACGTAAACTTACTAACTAAGCCATAGGAAGCAGGGTTTTTGTAATCGGTATCGTGATCGGCCACTATTGATATGATATCGATCCGAATCGAACGATTTTACCCCTAAATTTTAATAAAATTTGATTTTATTTACATTTTTAGCCTTGGTCAATACTCTTGGATCAGTATCGTGCAATCAGGAATCGGTATCGGTGAACGAATCTGTTGATACGACTGATCTGATACCGATTCCTTGAACCATGATAGGAAGAGAAACAAAGAAAGTGATTGAAGGAAGGATTTTATAAATGGGAAAAAGTTGGGTATGCTCGTGGGTATACCATAAGCTAGCATCCTATATGTCTCTCTCTCTCTTCCTCCCTTTAAGGGGTAAGGGAGTCATTTCAAAGTGGGTGAAGAGAGAGGTAAACACATAGGGTGCTAGCTTAAAGTATACCGCTAGCATACTCATCCCTCTCCCTTTATAAATGTATAGATTTTTTATATTTTAAGTATACCTTAATAACCATGGATTAGTGCACCATATTGAAACGATCAACCTGAAAACAATATGGTATCGGACAATTTACCCCTGTTTCTTCTTTAAAAGTGGATTTTTTTGACCATTTTACCTTTTGTCCGTACCATGTGATCGATACGTATCAGCATCGTAACAAAATCAGTCACTTGCAAAACTGGTATGTATAGCCCCGTACTCGTATTGAGCTACACCATATCGATACCTCTTTTTTTTTTTTGGGGGGTAAGGCCATACGATACCTCAAACCACGGATTTGGGTCTTCTATAATGCGACACAATGTGTAGTGCACCATTGGACAGCCTACAGTGTTTGGACACGCAGCCCACACACAGATGGGGTGTTGGGCTGCGTGCTCAAGAACTATGAGCCGTGAGATGTGGGTTGCACTTTGTGTCATGCTACAGAAGAGCCCAACGCCTCAAACCATGCCAATAACGAATCGTGATCCTCTCTTGTAATTGCACGTACGGTGCAGTACTACATCGTACATCACAACAAAGGCCATGTGATACAATAGATCCCACATGATCCACATGGCCTCTGTAGCCACGGCACGATGCAGTATTGCACTAACTGCATAGGATAAAAATTCTTCCAACAACGGTTCCACAAAATCTTTATCTTTTTTTTTGGTAGAGAAGGAACGTTAACATCATTACCCAAAAAAGAGGAACGTTACCATCATTTTCGAAAAAACAAAAAGGAACGTTAACACCGTTACCCAAAAAAGGAACGTTAACATCATTACTGGAAGAAAAAAAAGAGGACGTTAACATTTCAGTTTTTTAGGCAAGAGCAGCGCTGAGAGTTGAGTTGTATCCTTATCCCTACCCATGTCCTACGTAGCTGTCAACAGGTGAAGCTTCACCTTCACTGGGCGATATCTACCACTCTGTGCTCATCTGTTTTTTTTTGTTTCCTATTCAATAGGGAATCTTTTGAATAGTTTTTTGTTTTTTTTAATAGAAACCCCGGTTAGTAAAGAATTAGATAACGATAAAAGAGGAAGAGAAAGAGGGAAACCCTAAAGAAATCTAAGGGATCCACCAATCTTTCATCTCTTGTCTCTCTCTGAGGGAAAACCCAAACCTGGTCCCTAGCCATAGCCACATGATAACAACCGATCAAATTTCACCTTAGGCGATCCCTTGCAATTAATAGCAACCTCAGCCTCATTTGCAATCTCTACTCTGTTGATTTTAGATGTTTGCGAACAAGAAGCAGCGGTAGAAATTGATCATGAATTGATGCTAAGTGAGTAGACCTTCACCTCCGATGTCTCATTGTTTATGGAATCGACTATGACCCCATCACCGATCATTACAAGTTGGAAAGGGTCGTGCGGTTCCATGATGAGGATGACTCCTCTGACCGATTCGGAGGTGATGGTTTACTCACTTAGCAGCGATTCATGGAGAAAGATTGGGAACGACATCCCATTCCATCTCAGGGACATTCACGGATTTGGACTTCTCGCAAATTCTGCTCGTCATTGGCAAAGTTGAGTTGAGGCTTGCTTGCATGAGGATTCTTGGGTGAGTTCTCCCTCGATCATCCATGGCTTTCAAGGTCTTATGATTACCTCTTAATTATATGTTATTTTTCTTTGGTGAAGTTATACTCTCCAAGAAGAAGTGATTTTCTTGTATGATCTCAGATCTGGCAAAAGGGTTAGGTTTCTTGGGCTTCAAAGTGCTCTAGATACATAAAGAATTACAAATACAGATCTGCCTTGGGAGTCTCATTCCACTTAATGCCAAAGATGGAACTGAACAAACAAGAAACGAAAAAAAGATGGATCCAGATCTTCTACTGCGCGACTGCCCCCAACAGCCTGTGCTGCGTAGACACAAGGTGGTGCGCAATGATCGCCTTATTCCACTCGGAGGATAAAGCACTCGGGCAGCAGTAAGGCGGTCATTGTGCACCGCCTTGTGTCTGCGCAGCAAAGACCTTTGGGGCAGTCTCGCAGTAGAAGATCTGGTTGAGAAAAGAAACAGGGAGGAGAAGAAGAAAAAGAACAGGAGAGATGATAATATATAATATCTTTTATTGATATGTTAATATGGCAATTGGTGAAATCAAGATCCTGCACGGCAAACACAAGGTGGTGCGCAATGACCACCTTACCCTTGCCCAAACATCTTGTCGGAGTGGGGTTAAGGCAATCATTGCCCATCGCCTACCTTGTGTCTGTGCAGCACAGGCTGTTGGGGGCAGCCACGTCGTAGAAGATCTGAATCCCAATTGGTAGAGTTGATTTACACTTCAAGATTTAGGAAATTTAAGCTATTATTCCCATAACTTGAATTGATTCCTCCTCCATCTTTGTGTATTTATGCTACCCTTACCCTGAAAATTATAGTTTCATCTAATAAACTCCAATGGATGTGTTTTTTATTCTTACAACTCTGAAGTAGTAATGCAGTAATACAGCTCCTTTCCTCAGAGGGCATGGCCCAATGAGGCATTCCGACGGCATGCGCCATAGTACGAATCAAATTTAAGTTAGCCATGATTTTTGCGTACACTTTTTCCGTTTAATTAGGCCCTTTTAAAGGCATGTGAAAATGATACTTCTTTTTTTTTTATGAAAGTGTAATAACACAAATCACACACCAATCCCAAAAGGTTAACCAACTTTTGGGACCGTGGAATAGCAAATATACACAACATACACCACACTCACACACCACTCACACACCCGATGTGACACTAAAGTAGGCTTATTATTTTGAATTCTTTTTGAATCGTGATATCTCAAAGTCGGGCTCACTATATTTTTTTCTTTAGTCTCTATTGTTTTGTATTCCATTTGGAAAAAACACAAACATTGTTTTACATAGGAATGAAAATTTCAATCCACATCGTATTTTATACAACATTCATCGATGGAGTGCTACCATACCTCAACTCCCTATTTCTCTTGCCCATGATTTCAAACCAACACCTCAAGCCCTTGAATTCCAATGTTTAAGCCCACAGGCGGGTTCCTCAATCGTGGTAACTTATGGCAGGTTTAAGATTGAAACAAAGGAAGCCGGTTTGACAACAATTTTGTTCCAGAAGAATAAGGATTACAGTTTTTCATTTGACTATGGCCCTGTAGAATCTATAGATGAGTTGAAGGAAAAGCTGTCGAACAAGGGTTGCAAGAAGCAGCAAGTCAAGGGATCAAAGGCAAGGTTGTAAAGATGAGACTTCTCTGGCTCTTGTTTCATCGTTTCCTTCGACCTTAAAGATGAGGAGTACCGAGACATGCCACTGCCTTACTTTGTGTACCATACGTTTCCATTCTGCATTCTTTGTAGATTCTTAAATGCCCATGTTGAGGTTTGGGTGATGAAGGATTATGGTGTGAGGGAATCTTGGGCAAAACAATTCTCGATCCAACATCCTCCATTTGTGATAAATTCTTTTACGTTTGGCACACCTATATGCTATTCAAAAAATTCTGAAGTTATACACTCAAGACGATGGATGTAGAATTGTTGCTTTTGTATGATCCCCGTAGAGGTAGGTAGGGCTGCTAGGAATCTTAGACCTGCGTTGGGAGTCTCGTTCCACTCAATGGTGCTGGTGCCAAAGATGGAACTGAACAAGTTGAAATGAAGACAAAGAACTGGGAGGGAGCAGGAATATAAAATAATATAATAGGGAAAATTAGGTGTACCCCTATGTAGTATGGCTCGGTTGTTTGATCACCCCAAATTTTCAAATAATTACTTGAAGTCCCATAAAACCTGACGGTGTTAGTTTGTTGTTAGTGGTTGAATGGAAAAGTTCATTTCACCCTTAAGAGTTATTCAATTGAAATTTATGAGTTAAAATGATCAATTTACCCTTTAACTACTACTTCTTCTTCCTCCTGTTGCAACCATACCTGATGCTGCAACCCACCCCTAACCCCTCCTTGAACTTCACACCACCCTCACTGCCATCATCCTCTCCGCCCTGCCACCCTTGCCTTGCACTCCCAACGACCACCGCCAAACCCACCCCAGGCCCCAACCCACCCGCATGCCATCGCCCAGAGAACTTTGATTTGGAATATATGCTGTAATTATAGAAGGTTGAATCAGCCCAATCTTTGATTAGTGGGAGCCTTCCATCATATAGGATCCTTGAAATATTGTAGACCACTGGTGTTGAACAGCTAAGATTGACCACCTGGGCTAGAGTTTGAATCCATGGGCCCCATTTGACATCTATACTCCACTTTGTCCACAATGGCCCTGAATTCTGAAAATAAGAGAAAAAAATACCTCGAGTAGCACTGTTCTTGGAATTAAAAGATGAAAACAATGGAACTAATTCGCATATAAAAAAGCTCAATAGTTATAACATAAAAATATAAATTCATGTAATATGTGAAATATTAATTTTCTAAAAATTAAGGACCTAGTTATAAAATGCTAATGTAAGGTTAACTAAGAAAATTAAGGATCCAAGTGCCCTAAGTGTATTATTTGTAATCCTAAGTATTGAAAAATGATGTGTGCTTATTTTTGCAAAATAGATGGTAGGCGGTAATCGAGGGGATTCTCTAGATAATCCCAACAGAGCTACTGAGCTTATGTGGTCAAGAGAAATAATATGGGGGAAGGGGGAAAGAAGATGTAATGCTTGTTATGTGGCAAAGTTATTTCAGCGGTATCGCTCGTCTGTACCTACATTTGACACATAGGAAATACCAGGTGCCAGGATGCCCTAGTGTTCCCATTGATGTGATATTGGAGTTGTAGAGACATCTTAATTCAACACAGACCGCCACTAGTACCAGAAGAAGACAGGATAAATAAAGCATTGTAGGATGTTGGTAGGGGTCATGAGCTTGCAGAGTATCAGGCTGATTATGATCTGATCGACTCAGACCGACTTGATCTTGATTCATGTTTATAAAATTTTGTTGAGTTGTTGAGCATAGTCGATGGACAAAGAGAGGGGTTTAGGTGAGTGACGAGGCCGGGTGCATGGCAGGTGCTATTAAGGGTGTTAATTGGTCCAGTTCTGGCTATTAGTCTGGTTCCTTATGGTTCCGGTCCTAGCGGGGCAGGACCAAAACTGGACCCATAGGTTAATCGGTTCCAAACTTGGGATCCAAGACCATTAACTAATGGGTGGGCTGATTCCGGTTCAAAATATTTTTTTTTTAAAAGTATTCCCTAACACATGCTACTTATATTCAATAATACTATAATAAAACAATAATTTAAATCACATGACATATGCAACTTCCCATTATTTTTTTCTCAAATCATGGAACTAGTCCATTGTATCTCTATTTTATATTCAATTAATAAGTAGGAACACCACCACCCTCATAAATTAGGATTATTTTAAGACATGTTCTTAAGTTAAAATTCTCAAATGGACCTTTAAATTGACAATTGACTCTTTGGTAAAATATTACAAGAGACCAATGTTTGAACTCTCTTTTTGTTTCGGTGTTTCGGTCTGACCGAAATGTTGTATTTTTCCTACAAGATTTTGGTAGGTCATTTCGGTGGGTTTTAGGCCAAATTAAGGCCTGAAACTTCATGCAAAAATAGTCATCTAAAGTGGTGTTTTGGATTTACACCCTTGATTGACAGTATACGGTCGAATCCTAATGTATAACTTAGTTAATTACACATACGCATTGTTTACGACTATAAGTACTAGAGAACATAATAATTAATAAGTTCACTGGCATATTTTTCTATCTTGTGAATGGGCTAAGCGAATTTGGGCCTGTGGACCCCTCGGGTTGAGAACTGAGCATCTTAGTAGCTCCTCATTAGCACATCTTTGTGCTTCTCTCCTCAATTCCAAAGCCCTGGATAGACCTACTGCTACTTGGATCTTCTCGGTTATTGTAATAACTTGTTATTTTATTTGGTTTGTAAGGAACAAAGTTTATCATGGTTTAGCATGAGCTGACCCACACCTTGTTATTAAATACACTGATATATGGCTTTGTGCACTTAATATCAATCCTCCTAGGAATGACACTTCCTTGAGCACTCCACCTATCTATACACCACAGGACTTAACAATTTCTGATTTATCTGACCAGGTATTACAATTCCCTGTTTTACGTTGCGCAGGCCTTTTTGAACCCCCTGTAGGTTTAGCGGGATGGGCATATTGTTTTTTGATAAATGACCAAAGTGTTTTAACATCTGCAGGATTTTCAGACTCAATTGACAAAATGGAGGCTGAGCTAACCGAAATTTAGCAGGGGTGGAAACATGCTTGGCAAATTGGACTTCGTCTCAATGAAATTTGGTTTACAAATGCTAACTTATAGGACCTTTTTGCTTCTTCCAGACAATTGAACATTACCAGGAACTTAATCCCTCTCTTCTTTCAGCTAGCAGAAGAAATTGTAAATTTCTCTACTGTTAGGCTTGTACATAGAAAAACTCAATGGTCTCACTCACTTCTAATATTAGCTCGTTACTGTGCTACATACCAAACTAGCTTACCCCCTTCCCTATATACTGTACACACCTTTCTCTCTTTCTAATTATATATATACTTTGGTTTTCATAAAAAATAAAATAAAATTAATAAGCAATTTAAACAAGTAAATTCTCTGCCTAACATGAAGTCGAGGACTCATAAATCATAATATTAAGTACTTAAGTACATAATTTGGATGACATCAATATATTCTCCTAATACAAGTCAACTAGTCATCAAGTGACTCAAGTGTCTACTAATAATAATTACTGTGCCGTCAAGGATTGACCCCACTCATAGCCCGATGGAGCCGACATGCATTGTCCTCTGACTGTAGGACATATAAATGCCACGTCATAGTCTAGGAGAAGAAACGAGTATAGTCTTCCACAATTGCTATGTAAATTGCATCACCGACATGTTGAAACGACTATACAGTGATATGACGACTTTGGAAGCATGTACAGATACTGTTGGTGGGTTAGGTAGGAGAAGATGTCATCTACAAAAGACGATCTGCTACGTCCCTGTGAGTAGGAGTCGTACTCCAAACTGGGAATGGATGAAGAAGATATATGCTCCCCCCAAGCGAACTACCCGTATGGATGTCAATGAGATGAATTGTACTCTAATGATGCTGGAGATGGATTGCCCTCTCCGCAAAAAGATGGGGCACTCCAATACCCACTCGATTTGCTGTCCCTGTCACCAATTACTCAATCCACCAACATATGGGTGTGAATGAGATGAACTGTGTCACGCCCCCATCCCAACAAGGAATAAAATATATTATAAGGGGTGACTAGGACGACGCATGTCATCCTACTAAGCTGTCAGGATCACTGACACAGTGTCCCAACGCACAGTCATAACCAATATTAAAATAATATAATATCAGAGTACGAAAAGGGGAATATTACATTCCAAAAGATCAATAGTTTTGCGAAAGCGTATAAAATCAAATAGTTACAAGATGATCAAAGCCTAGATGATAAATACTGTAGTTAATCCATTTTCCATTACCATATAATAACTATCAACAAGGGTATAACAATAAATGTTTATACATGGGCCTACGTCCTAAAACAAACAAAAGGGGAACAAGTCCCTAGAATTCTCAAGGCCCGCAGGCGCAATAGTCACAAGGACACCCGTCGCCATGTTCCTCAAACACAGCTTCCGGCTCCTCCGTACCTGCATCATAATCTAAAAAGTGTGTACATGAGGGGGTTAGCTCCACTGAGCCAGTGAGGGGATGGGGATGCACAAACATGCAATTCACATAGTCCAATGATGCATGCACATGTTAATTCCATTTTTATTCCACCTAGCACACAACTAAGTCAGAGGTAAATGCTATTGTGACAACTCGAAAAACACTGTGGGTCACTTCCATTCATCACCACAATGAAACCTCAATTGCCACCCGTGAGCCTACGCCGGACGATGCCACCAAAACATCCCAGTGGCAAGCCCCAATATAACCATCACTACCATGATTGGCTCTCTCTCACACCACAGAATCCAGGCTCTGGTTATCCAACACCTAAACCCCTGTTGGCAAGGGTAGTAGCATAAGGGTGCAAAGGCCTAGTCGTGGATACTCTACATGCAAGTCCTATCATCCCGAGAGGTACTCTGGGCGCATCAACTTTTCATCTGGTTTAGTACCCGGTTACCAGCATGGTACGGTGCATACAGTTCAATATGACATTCAATCAAAGGTATTATATGTGTATTTCGGGGTTCTGGCATCGGCATTCACCGACACCGTAATCCAATACAATAAAGCATCTCGAATCAACATCATAACAATTATATATAAAAGTATGCAATATGCGCAAGCATGCTTAATAATTTATAATGATGACATAATATATAATGCAATAATAATATCAAGCCCAAACAACCAAACCCATTCACATATAAGTTATGTGCCGATGTTATGAGTTGTCGCCGCAATTAAGTAACACGTCACAAGACGAAAACTTTAAACCTAAATAAAGAGTGAAAATAGCATTAATTAAGTAAAGGGACGGATCCCTAAAAGGTCTCCTATAATCACTTTAAGTACAAGATTTCAGAAGTAGAGTGGTTGCAAGAGTGGTCTCATGCCCAATTTCTGAAACCACAGGTAAATCCTAGAAAACCAGGGGCTCAGAAATGTCTCTGCCAAGTGTGGTTGTACAAGTGATTTCTCATAGGTCTTGAAACCGCATGTAAAACCACATACCTGCAGAACCAAAATTTGAAAGGTTTCTCACCAGGGGTTCCTTTCCCAAGGGGTTTAAAGGTAAGGAGGCTTCAAGGAAGCTTCCTCCTAGGTCTATTAGGGTTCTAAGACCTCATTAGGTCCATGTAATCCCAAGAATTCAAGAGGAGAACCAAAGAGAACCTAATTTAGGACATACTAGGGTAAAAACCCTAAATTTCTCAAATGGAAAGAGATTGCTTAGGCTTAGAGCTTGTAATGGAGTGAAATAACTCTACCATAGTCTAGGTTTAGAGGTCCCATCGATTCCTTGGGTTCCAAGAGAACCCTAGGTCAAGTCTCTCCTATTTTCCAAACCTTAAAACCCAAAAATAGAAGAAGTGAAGTGGGATTTAATGGCTTACCTACCCTAAGGTAGAAGAGCTCCATGTTGAGGCTCCAAGAAGTGATCTTCAAGCCTCCAACCAAGATTCTCCACCCTTCTTCCTCCTTTTCTCCTTCCTTCTTTCTTCTTTCCTTGTTTCTTGTTTCTTCTTTCTCCTTTCTCTCCTCTTTCTCTCCTCCACGATTTAGGTTAGATGGGAGAAGTAATGAGAATGAATGCTTCTCCCCCCCCCTTTGTCTTATTTATAGAAAATGGGCCTTGGGTCCTTTAAGTTAAATGGGTTAATAGTTAAATGGGTCGACCCATTGGTTTTAATTAGAAAAGAACCCAATAAGGATGGGTCCATTTGGTTGGGTAAGAAATAGAATAAAACCCATTTTTTATCCAACAAGTCAAATGGGTCAAATAGGTTGAATGGGTATATCCAAGTTAAATGGGTCACCCAAGTTAAATGGGTATTTTATGTTAAATGGGTCAAGAGGGATTAATGGGTTGACCCATTAGTTCTATGTGGGTAAGAGAAAGGAATACCCAACCTTGGATCAAATAGAGTTAGATGGACCCTTAGGTTAAATTGCCACTTAAGCCCAATGGGCCTCTTAAGCTAATGGGTCTACCCACTAGTTATAATTAGGAAAGAACCTAATTAAAAGATGAACTCACATGATATGGGTATAATTGCTCTTCACATGTTTTCCTAAGACAAGTGGGGCCCATAAGTGAATTATTCCCAACTCAACTAAAATAGTCCGAGCGGTCCAAACCTTCACCCGTACTTCGAGGGCATCGAGGGAAAGGGTAAATAAATAAAATTAAGGGCTAGAACTTACTATTTCCTTGTCATGGTTTGTCCCCCATGACCCCGAATAGTTTCCTCCACAGGCAAACCCGTATTGTGGCCAATAATTTTGTAGCTGGGTTTGACCACCAGTGAGAACAGCTCACCAGCATACGTGGCAGTGATAACTACACGTCACTAGGAAGAAATAATAATTAATTATGATCCGGGGTGCGGGTATTCACATCCTCCCCACCTTACAAGAAATTTCACCCCCAAAATTTGAGGCAGCTAGGGTCTCAAGTGATAAGGGCTGTTGGATAACAACATCCCAAGTCATCCACATCTTAAACTAAGTCAATGGTCGAGTCAAGATGAGGCAGTGCCTACATGTCACAGCAAGTCAGGTTCCACAATTTTCTTTTCCTTACAGGGTCACATTACCACAGGGGTGTGGTTCACAATAACCCTAGGAAAATAGGGTTCCAACTACTAAGTTAAGTCTCAGGGAACAGAGGTTGCCTAGATCTTCCAGATCAGGTGATACCACTCTAGCCTTCACTACTCTGGTCATTCTTGGGTTATAGGATTTAACCTGTCCATTTCCAAACATAGGGTTCACATTCTGAAGGCTTTCACATCTGGTTGTCTCATTTCCCTTATATGCTCTTATTACAATACAATTTCCACATCTTGTAGACATTTTACTTCTATACTTTTATTTGCTAAGCATAAAGCTTAAATTACTAGGGTAACATAGGCCACAAGAGGGGCGAGGGAACATCAATTGAAGGTAACAAACACCTGAAATAAGTTGGTTAAACCAAACAGGGCCAAAAATCCTTTCTGACTTATGCGATTTTAGGTGTGGTTTCACGAAGTTGCCACCACAGGTAAATCCAGGCTTTTACAAAACCAAATTTTGTTCTAAAAAATTCACGGATTCTCAGTCGGTTTCACAAAATTGAATCCGCGGGTGAAACCGCATGGCCCAAAAATAAAATTTTAAAACCCACGACTTAGAGGTTTATTTCCCTCCTTCAAAACACAACTCTAAAGCTCCGGAGAAACCCCAATTGCGACCGTACTTGCTCTCTCCTCACTCCTTGGTGGATTTTAGTGCTCCAAATTACTCCTCAACAACATCCAATCGCATTCAGGTAAGATCTCTCTCTCTCCCATCGATTTCTCTCAAGGAGAAACCCCAAAATTGATTTTAGGTTTATGAAACTTGGGGTTTTTGTTTCCTTTTGCTCGGTAGGCTACTCACAACCTAATCTTAACCATTTTCTCACCATAAGCAACCTATACAAGGGCTTGCATACGATCTTGGCATCTAACTCAAGGATTTGGGTTGGATTTTGGAAAAATCAAAACCTAATCAAATTTTCCTCTTCTCTTTTGCCATATTTGATTCGGTCTTGCTAGATAGGGCTTAGCTTACATTCTCTAAGTTGTCACAAACCATATTTACTTGTTTCTTATGATTCAATCTCCCAACCACAAAATCTGAAAATTTTCTTTAAAGTTTATAGCATGTTTCAAGATCAAATAAGTCAATATTTTGCTTGAACTAACTGTTTTGCATAAATCATGTCCTGGGCATAATATGACCATGAATCTTCACTATTTATCATGTCATTCACATAATGGCCATGCCTTTCCTTTTTCCCCAACTTCTTAGATCACAATTTGATAAAAATCAGAATTTTCTAGCCTAAGAATCTTGCTGTAATTTAATTTGCTTTGAAAGGAAAATCAAAGGCTAGGTTTTAAACCTTACAACCTTACATTGATCATCTACTTAGGCCTTAGCATTCAATGTACTAATTTGTTATAAATCTTGGCTTTTGGTTACAGGTTAAAACAATCAATGGCTCCAAGAACACGACGTGCATGCGTTGAACAAGTTGCACCAACTATCCTAGATCCACTATGGTTTCAAAAGATAGAGGACCAAGAGCTTTACCAAGATGACTTCCGCTTCAAAAATATAGTGGAAGGGCGGTAGTAGTGTTGGATGATCTCAAAGCTTACATGGTAGGACAGAGATTCAAGGCATTGGGGTGGGCCAACATTCTCAACCTCCCTGAACCATACTACCCGAAACTCATTCGTCATTTCCATGCAAATCTGGACACCAAGAACCCGGGCACACAAAATTATCGGGTTGTTTCATATGTAAAGGGGGTTCTTATAGCCTTCACTACAACACAGTTGGCCTGCATTATCAATGTTTGCATTGGGGAAGAGAAGACCTACTGTTCACCTGGAAGGAACCTCTATATCTTCATTAAGCGGAAGGTATTGACATCCTGACGGCCATCAGGCGACTGAACCTGCGAGTGGTGGATGGCTTCGATGAGGTCATGAAGCAACTCTCCAACCAGACTTGGCTCCTAGAGGGTATCGAGAGAGGGGTAGATGACATCAACACCTTTCTTGGTCGCAGTGGTGGCGGTGGTGCAAATGACTAGCCCAGCTTTCTCTCAACAAATTGAAGTTATCTCGGATCAGTTCTTCTAGTTCTTGTCTTAGGATGAACAACTGGGAACTTTTAGAATTGGTAGACTTGTATATTTAATCTGAGATGAACAGAATCAAATGTTTTAATTTGGAACAAATGGGATCTTGCATTCTGAGTTGGGAAAGGCACAGTTATGCCGAAGCCGAGAATCTAGAACAATTATGGTGTTTAGATTAGTATCTTTTGATTGAGCAGGATGGAATCATATGTCTTTGTTGGAGTAGATGAAATCATGAATGTTGAAATAGAAAGGATATGATTGCCTCCCAAGAAGATTTGGAACAATTGGATATTTGTAATTAATCCTATATGTATCTCTATGTATTTGTTTAATTCTCTTTTGTTTAAATCATTGTTGATAATTGTGGTTGATTATGATTGATTCATTATTGTTTATGAATTATAATATATAGTTGTCCACTTATGACCTACTTAAGGCTCAACCAAGCAATTACAAAGTTGTAGCTTAACAGCCTATGGTTCAAGTCCTAAGTGTCATGTTGCATATTATCTTCTAAGTTCTTGTTTCACCACAATCAGTCTTCTCCTATGTCTGCACACAATCATTTATGTTCTTGAAGATTTTTAGTTCAGAACCTAATTATGGGGAGTAAATCAAGAGTTCACAAGACTGTGGTCTGTGCAGAGCATCATTGCTCTGATACCACTCTGTCACGCCCCCATCCCAACAAGGAATAAAAGACATTATAAGGGGTGACTAGGACGACGCATGTCATCCTACTAAGCTGCCAGGATCACTGACACAGTGTCCCAACGCACAGTCATAACCAATATTAAAATAATATAATATCAGAGTACGAAAAGGAAAATATTACATTTCAAAAGATCAATAGTTTTACGGAAGCGTATAAAATCAAATAGTTACAAGATGATCAAAGCCTAGATGATAAATACTGTAGTTAATCCATTTTTCATTACCATCTAATAACTATCAACAAGGGTATAGCAATAAATGTTTATACATGGGCCTACGCCCTAAAATAAACAAAAGGGGAACAAGTCCCTAGAATTCTCAAGGCCCGTAGGCGCAATAGTCACAAGGACACCCGTCTCCATCTTCCTCAAACACAGCTTGCAGCTCCTCCATAACTGCATCATAATCTACAAAGTGTGTACACGAGGGGGTTAGCTCCACTGAGCCAATGAGGGGATGGGGATGCACAAACACGCAATTCACATAGTCCAATGAAGCATGCACATATTAATTCCATTTTTATTCCACCTATCACACAACTAAGTCAGAGGTAAATGCTACTGTGACAACTCGGGAAACACTGTAGGTCACTTCCATTCATCACCACAATGAAACCTCAATTGCCACTCGGGAGCCTACGTCGGACAATGCCACCAAAACATCCCAGTGGCAAACCCTAATATAACCATCACTACCATGACTGGCTCTCTCTCACATCACAGAATCCGGATTCTAGTTATCCAACACCTAAAGCCCTGTTGGCAAGGGTCGTAGCATAAGGGTGCAAGGTCCTAGTCGTGGATATTCTACATGCAAGTCCTATCGTCCTGAGAGGTAATCTGAGCACATCAACTTTTCATCTGGTTTAGTGCCCGGTTACCAGCACAGCACGGCGCATACAGTTCAGTATGACATTCAATCAAATGTATTATATGTGTATTCCAGGGTTTTGGCACCGGCATTCACCGACACCGTAACCCAATAAAGTAAAGCATCTCCAATCAACATCATAAAAATCATATATAAAAGTATGCAATATGCGCAAGCATGCTTAATAATTTATAATGATGACATAATATACAATGCAATAATAATATCAAGCCCAAACAACCAAACCCACTCACATATAAGTTATGTGCCGATGTGATGAGTTGTCGCCGTAATTAAGTAACACGTCGCAAGACGAATACTTTAAACCTAAATAAAGAGTGAAAATATGATTAATTAAGTAAAAGAACAGATCCCAAAAAGGTCTTCCATAATCACTTTAAGTACAAGGTTTCAGAAGTAGAGTGGTTACAGGAGTGGTCTCATGCCCAATTTCTGAAACCACAGATAAATCCTAGAAAACCAGGGGGTCAGAAATGTCTCTGCCAAGTGTGGTTGCACAAGTGGTTTCTCATAGGTCTTGAAACCGCATGTAAAACCACATACTTGCAGAACCAAAATTTGAAAGGTTTCTCACCAGGGGTTCCTTTCCCAAGGGGTTTAAAGGTAAGGAGGCTTCAAGGACGCTTCCTCCTAGGTCCATTAGGGTTCTAAGACCTCATTAGGTCCATGTAATCCCAAGGATTCAAGAAGGGAACCAAGGAGAACCTAATTTAGGACATAATAGGATAGAAACCCTAAATTTCTCAAATGGAAAGAGATTACTTAGGCTTAGAGCTTGTAATGGAGTGAAATAACTCTACCATAGTCTAGGTTTAGAGGTCCCATCGATTCCTTGGGTTCCAAGAGAACCCTAGGTCAAGTCTCTCCTGTTTTCCAAACCTTAAAACCCAAAAATAGAAGAAGTGAAGTGGGATTTAATGGCTTACCTACCCCAAGGTAGAAGAGCTCCATGTTGAGGCTCCAAGAAGTGATCTTCAAGCCGCCAACCAAGATTCTCCACCCTTCTTCCTCCTTTTCTCCTTCCTTCTTTCTTCTTTCCTTGTTTCTTGTTTCTTCTTTCTCCTTTCTCTCCTCTTTCTCTCCTCCACGATTTAGGTTAGATGGGAGAAGTAATGAGAATGAATGCTTCTCCCCCCCCCCCTTTGTCTTATTTATAGAAAATGGGTCTTGGGTCCTTTAAGTTAAATGGGTCAATAGCTAAATGGATCGACCCATTGGTTTTAATTAGAAAAGAACCCAATAAGGATGGGTCCATTTGGTTGGGCAAGAAATAGAATAAAACCCATTTTTTATCCAACAAGTCAAATGGGTCAAATAGGTTGAATGGGTCGATCCAAGTTAAATGGGTCACCCAAGTTAATGGGTATTTTAAGTTAAATGGGTCAAGAGGGCTTAATGGGTTGACCCATTAGTTCTATTTGGATAAGAGAAAGGAATATCCAACCTTGGGTCAAATAGAGTTAAATGGACCCTTAGGTTAAATTGCCACTTAAGCCCAATGGGCCTCTTAAGCTAATGGGCCTGCCCACTAGTTATAATTAGGAAAGAACCTAATTAAAAGATGAGCTCACATGATATGGGTATAATTGCTCTTCACATGTTTCCCCAAGGCAAGTGGGGCCCATAAGTGAATTATTCCCAACTCAACTAAAATAGCCCGGGCGGTCCAAACCTTCACCCGTACTTCGAGGGCATCGAGGAAAATGATAAATAAATAAAATTAAGGGCTAGAACTTACTATTTTCTTGTCATGGTTTGTCCCCCATGACCCCGAATAGTTTCCTCCATAGGCAAACCCGTACTGTGGTCAATAATTTTGTAGCTGGGTTTGACCACCAGTGAAAACAGCTCACCAGCATACGTGGCAGTGATAACTACACGTCATGGGGAAGAAATAATAATTAATTATGATCCGGGGTGCGGGTATAACAAACTGTACTCTGATGGTGCGGTAAAAATTCAATGAAGAAATCACAAAATAGTAAAAATAAGTGAAAAAGTGGAAATGGGAGCAAAAGCCCATTTCCAATGAGACTTTGTACTTTTATACTTGACTTTTGTAATGTCTGGCCAAAATTTTGGCGAGACGTAACAAACGGTTGAAATTTCGACCCAAATTTTGTATTTTTTCAATTTGAGGTTACATTTCGTTTTGAGTCAACCGAGATACTCAAAATATTCAAAATTTCGATCAAAATTTTGTGAGATTTTGAACTATGCATGAGACAAGAGGTACCAGTTAAAATTATAAAACTAATAAAATAAGGGCTTGACCTTAGCTCTCATTACCTTAAGTCTTAAGAATTATATAATATATAGGGTTAGTATGTGGATTTTTTTTGGATTCCAACGGTTCCTAGGTCGTCTATCGGTTCTGGATCCATTAAGAGACTGATAACTTAATCGGTAGATCTAGAACTGGACCAATATCTTATCAGTAGATACGGAACCGGCCCAATAAGATATTGAGTGGGTCAATTCCAATTTTTTACAGGCCGGTTCTGGTGCCCAATTGACACTCTTAGGTGTTGTTGCCAACATTGTATATCTGTTGTCTTTTTATTCTTCACCCTTCATCTAAGGGTGTCAATTGGGCTCCAGAACTGAAAATAGGACCAACATTTGCCTGTAAAAAACCAGAACCAACCCACCCAATAGCTTATTGGGTTGGTTTTGGATCTAACGATAAGTTATTGGCTCGGTTTTGGATCTACCGATTAAGTTATTGGTCTCCAATGGTTCCAAAACTGATAGGCCAACTAGGAACTGTTGGAACCGAAACTAGTGGAACCGGAATAAATCCATACATTAATACGGTGACCATGCATGAAGAAGGGAAGCCGGTCCCGTTGCAACCCAAAGAAAGACATAATGTCTTTGGAATAGTCATCCTTCAAGCTTGGACATATCATGGCATCATGGGGGGGAGAAAGGAAACATGCACGGAATTCTTCATAAGTAGGACATACCTCTGCAGTGTTGAAACAAAACACATGAACTTTAGGGATCCAATAGCGAGAAACACCTCGAATCAGATCCCAAGCTAGCACTATGTTCTTCATACCTGCTAAAGGTTGAAGATGCACTCTCCCCAGGGCTTCATGATCGTCTTTCAACATGGAGTCCATCCATGAACCCACAGCCTTGTCCATCACCCAAGAAAAATAGAAAATACAGCAAAAGAGGAGAAAATCCTCAAGAAAACACCCCAAGAACAAGAGGAAGTCACCAAGGAAAGAATGAAAGGTTTCTCCACTCCTTAGGTCCCTTAATAAACCCCCAAGTGCTTGATGTTCTTAGACGGTTGCTTTGTGGTATATTTCATTCACTGCGTTATGTTCAATCGATTCACCTCGGGTTTAGTGGTTCCAAAACGGACATATCTCTCTTTATTTGGCGTCAAGGTGCACAAATATACTATATAGTGATTTATGTCGATGATATTTTGGTTACTGGCAGTGATCCTTCTACTGTGTCCTCTCTTCTCCACCAACTGTCCAGTGAGTTCTTTATAAAAGACCTTGGGGATCTTTATTTTTTTCTTGGGTATTGAGGCCCTACAACATTCCAAGGGCATTGTTCTTTCCCAGTCATGCTATATTTCAGATTTACTTCACTGCACTGGTATGAGTGATTGTAAACCTATGAACACTCCCATGGCTACGACCTTTAAAGCAACTGATTCAAGGGGTTGCACCAATGCCTAACCCCGCTGAGTATCAGTAAGTCGTTGGAGCCCTTCAATATGTTATTCTCACTCAACTGAACGTCTCCTTTGTTGTCAACCATGCATGTCAATTTATGCATGCTCCCATTATTAACCATTGGCAGCTTGCTAAGCAGATTCTTTGCTAACTCAAGAGCACTGGCACACAATATAGGTTTTAAAACCCTTCTTTGCAAGTCATGCGTATCGGATCGGATCGGATCGCCTGGTAACAGGTTATCCAATCCAGGTATCGATTCACAAAACCTGGACAGAACCGGTCTAATCTCAGGATTAGGCAGATACCGATCCGATCCGAGATTACGAACCATAGAAGTGGTTGAAATATTATATGTGAGGTGGGGCCTACAATTTCATTTTTCGCATCATTTCCTTTGCTTCCCTTTCATGTTTTTTTTAGGGAAAATTTCACGGACACCCCAAACTTTGGAAAAATATCACAGACACTCCTTACTTTATGATTTTATTTCAACTTAGTCCACTCCGTTAAGTCTGTGCAGTTAAGTCGCTGTTAATTCTTTTATGATGACAAAATTACCCTTAAGGGTAAAACCCCAAATTTACCCAAAAACAAACACCACGATTTTCGCTGGGCTGAAGGAGGAAGACGCAAAGGGAACTTTTGTATGGGCATATATTGCTGTAAGGATTCCCCAAGAGGGGCTGCTCCCTTGACGCCATCAAACTCCTCTTAGTAGTTAAGATTTGTTTTTAGTATTTGTTGGGTTTTCCTGTTACAAAGCTCTATTCTGTTCTAACTTTGAGGCGATTAGTTTGCAATCTACATAATTTTAAGCTCTATCTCACTGTCGTGAAATAATTTGAACAATAATGATATCTATTAAAATCTATTCTAACTTGCTATCTAGAATCGCTTAAAATCTACATAAAGAAGTTTAGTTTAAGTTGTGATGTCGATCTAACACTGGTATGCTATTGTTTGGGTACTATTTGGGCACGAAATCAGGTTCTGTTGAGGGTGAAGTTCTATGGGATTTAGTGATTAAATAGGGTCGGGTAGGGGGTAATAAGCTGGTACTCGAAAGAGTAGAAGTTGGGTTCAAATTTCAGGTTTCCTAAAATTATGGAGTTTTTCCCAAAATCTAGGAAGGTGTTGGTGAAAAATCCAACACCCACACATAGGGGCACATCGCACGTGGTGGAAGGAGCACGGGCGTGCCAGGACCTTTGACGCAGGCCCAAACGGAACTGGAAATGGCTTGTCTTAGCTTCTGACCAGGACGAAGTGGTCCGTTCTAACTTCAGACCGAGACAAAACGGCCTGTTCTGATTGACGGAACGGCCTGTTCTAACTTCCAGCCAGGCCGAAACAAAATGGCCTGTCCTGACTGGCGAAAACGGCCTATTCTAAGAGGTCAGAAATGGCCTGTTCTGACTTCTAACCAGGACGAGAAGGGGATCCTTCCGTGCCTGAGTAGTTCTAAGGTCTTTTGAGTAAAAGCAAATCATGATGGACAAAGCAAAGAAAAAGATTGAAAATCAAATTGTTGCTTGACAATTACATAGCCATTGAAGACACTTACACTTGCCGTCTATGGATTGTTGAACATGTACAACTTGGTGTTAAACTACGCTAACCACACCAAATCTCTTGTTGCCAGTAGCGTATCCGTTGAAGTTCCCACATCTTGCTTAGCGATGATCTATCGAAGCTTGCAAACCTGATTCTGATGATGGTTGTCTTCTAAAACACGGGCCAAAAGACATGGTTGCTGGAGTTACTCTCCAAGCAAGGCCTACATGAATGCCCCTTGAAACACAAGCCAATGAGGCATTGGCTGCTGGAACCAACTCCAGCAAAAATTACAAAAAGGGATGAAAGATTACATCCTGAAAGAAAAAAAGGAAAAGATAAGATAAAATAAAGATAAAGTGGGTATTGTGTTGTTGATCCGTTGAGTGATGATCCTCCTCTTTTGCTTGGCTTTGTCTTTTATAGACGATAGAGTTGGTAACTCCCATAACCAACCATTCCACTTGCTTCTTTGATTGGGGCCACTTTCACTCCAAAAATGCTTATCTCTTGTGCCATGTGGCCTTGTGGGGTTTGTAACCTCCCACCATCTATGGTTATGGCGGATCCCATCTTTCCACTTGGTTAAATCAAATTTTAAAATGGTAACTCCTTGACAGCGTGCAACGCACGGCCCTTTGGCACACATAACCGAATCCCAATTTGTGGAATTTGGGTACAAACAGAAGGGTGGAGGAATAGGGAGGATGAAGGTAGGGGCTGGATGTGCAGGCCCTATACAAGGTCTGGTGGTGTTTTGGGAGGCAAAAGATGGCTAGAGGGCGATGTTTGGAAGAGTTGCAGGTTTCTGGGCAGGTTGGCTAGAGGTATAAGATAAAGTGGGAAGAAGGAGATTGGATGATTGGATGGGGATAGGATTGCAGGGGCTGATAGAATCTATCAAAAGGGAAGCTCGATGAGAGTTTGGAGGCTTTTTAATGGATGGATTGGGTGTAAAGCTTAATTGCAGGTCTGCTGGAATTAAGTTCTAGAACAGGGGTTTAGGGTTCAAAATTTTCTACCTGAGGGCGTGTTTCACCAAATATTCAGCCAGTTTCTTATTCTTTAAGTTTAAGACTTGATTGTCACCGGAGCTGGCGCAGGTGATGGTCGCCTAAAATGGTTGAGTTCTCCTACAGTAAGAAGATGCCTCAACGTGCTCCAACGGTAAGAATAGGTAAGATGATGGAAAAAGAGTTTTTTATTCAAATTACTAAGGGGTAAGATGGACATTTCAACTTTGGGTGCTAACTTTACTCAATGTCAAGAAGAAGGTTGATATTTTTCCAAAGTTTGAAGTGTCCGTAATATATATTGTATACTTATAGGGGTGTTGGTGAAATTTTTCCTTTTTTTGGCTTTTTAAAAGACTTCCCTTCCAAATTTTCCCTTTTTTGGCTTTTTTTAAAGACTTCCCTTTCATGTTCTTTCACTCTACTATACATAGTCCCACACAATTTACTATCCGCTTTTTCCTCCGTCAAACAAACACACTCTAAAACAAAGAGCACCCTCATGCGGATCAAGATTTTGCTCACGAGCGACCAGATAGTCTAATCACATCAAAATGCTCTTTCCCTCTCTCCCGTCTGGTAGAGCCATAATCATTAGGCCCAACTGCATCAAATCTATATCAAAACACTTTCGGGCATCAAGCCCATAGAGGCCCATCAATAATGTCCCTCACAAACAGTTGTTTGGCAAAAGTAATGTCGTCGCTCTCAAATGTGAGGAAGAAAGCAGAAAAATCAGGAAAATCCAAACACAAAATCTAATTGGTGGAATACAATTACCTTATCCTCTCTGCAGCCTACTATATACATGTTACATGCATGCATGGATATCATATGCACCATCAAACACATATAGTGCATTATCATTACATGGGATCGATGCATGTGAGGATAACGTGGATAAGTTAGTTATAGTTAGTTGTTGTTATTATTATTATTATTATTATTGTGGGAGTATTTAGTTATAAGAAGTATTTAGTTATAGGGAGTAGTTATGTAATTGATGGGAACGTGTGTTGCTTAAGTAGTGGGATTGTGTTAGGTCTCTTATTTGTAGGGGAGGGAGTAGTTATACATGTATTCCTTTAAAAGTCCTATTGCTAATGAAAAACGGGGCAAGGTTATTGTTAATCTACTTGTGTAGAAGAGGCAGGGTTTCCTCGATAGAATCCAACTCGTAAATTATCTCCCACATTCTCTCTCTTTCTCTTGTACAGTTCACTCTTCTACTATCTCTTGCACGATAGGTAAGAAGAAGGGAACCGTGTACATACCAGATTGGTATCAAAGCAAGGGAATGGACGACAGGGTCGACCGTCTTGAGGATGACATTAACTCCCTCAATGAAGGACAGAAGCAAATCCTATCTAGACTTGATGGGCAACAGCAAATTCTCACCAAGTTATCCGAACTTTTAGAGAAAATGAGTTCGGCTGGGCTTAACACGAACGCCCCTGAGTTGGAAGGGACTTCGAGATCGGCCAATCAATTTCTTGGTCCGACTCGTTCTTCCTATTTGAATTATGCCCCACATACTTCGTCTCACCAATCGTTCGCACCCAAGCTAGTAAAATTGGATTTTCCTCGCTACAATGGCGTGGAGGATTCAACAAGCTGGACATGCAGGGTAGAACAGTTCTTTCGGTTTCACCAAACTCCCGAAGAAGAAAGGGTGGCTTTGGCATCTTTTCATCTCGAAGGAGACGCCCAATTATGGTACCAGTTGTACCAGCAAGAGGAGGCCAACGTGACGTGGAAAGGATTTTGCGAAGGAATCCATGTTCGGTTTGGCCCTACACCATTTCAAGATTTCTTTGGCGAGTTGGCGAAGCTTCAACAAATGGGGTTGATTCGAGAGTATCAATCGAAGTTTGAGAAGATACTAGCCAAGGTGGGATCCTTATCACCCAGTCGACAGGTGAGCTGCTTCATTAGTGGTTTGAAAGATGACATCAAGGCAGATGTTCTTGCCAGCCGCCCCAGCACCTTGTCTTTTGCCATCGGGTTAGCCCGACTATATAAGGCTAGGAACATCTCCTAGGTCGTTGCATCTCCCACCTTTGAGACAAAAGGGACAACTCCAACTACCAATGAACCAATTGGCGGAAGCACTTCCACACCCATTCGAAAGGTGACACCTACTGAAATGCAAGAACGGAAGGCAAAGGGCTTTGCTTCAATTGCAATAAAAGATACTTTCCCAGCCATCGTTGCAAAAAGATTTTCCTACTCGAAGGTTACTATGAAGAAGAAGAGGTTGATCTTGAGGACAAGATCAATTTTTAAGGGCGGAGGAATGTTACATGCATGCATGGATATCATATGCACCATCAAACACATATAGTGCATTATCATTACATGGGATCGATGCATGTGAGGATAACGTAGATAAGTTAGTTGTAGTTAGTTGTTGTTCTTATTATTATTATTATTATTATTATCGTGGGAGTATTTAGTTATAGGAAGTATTTAGTTATAGGGAGTAGTTATGTTATTGATGGGAACGTGTGTTGCTTAAGTAGTGGGATTGTGTTAGGTCTCTTATTTGTAGGGGAGGAAGTAGTTATACATGTATTCCTTTAAAAGTCATATTCCTAATGAAAAACGGGGAAAGGTTATTGTTAATCTACTTGTGTAGAAGAGGCAGGGTTTCCTCGATAGAACCAACTCCTAAATTATCTCCCACATTCTCTCTCTTTCTCTTGTACACTTCACTCTTCTACTATCTCTTGCACGATAGGTAAGAAGAAGGGAACCGTGTACGTACCAGATTGGTATCAAAGCAAGGGAATGGACGACAGGGTCGACCGTCTTGAGGATGACGTTAACTCCCTCAATGAAGGACAGAAGCAAATCCTATCTAGACTTGATGGGCAACAGTAAATTCTCACCAAGTTATCCGAACTTTTAGAGAAAATGAGTTCGGCTGGGCTTAACACGAACGCCCCTGAGTTGGAAGGGACTTCGAGATCGGCCAATCAATTTCTTGGTCCGACTCGTTCTTCCTATTTGAATTATGCCCCACGTACTTCGTCTCACCAATCGTTCGCACCCAAGCTCGTAAAATTGGATTTTCCCCGCTACAATGGCGAGGAGGATACAACAAGCTGGACATCCAGGGTAGAACAGTTCTTCCGGTTTCACCAAACTCCCGAAGAAGAAAAGGTGGCTTTGGCATATTTTCATCTCGAAGGAGACGCCCAATTATGGTACCAGCTGTACCAGCAAGAGGAGGCCAACGTGACTTGGCAAGGATTTTGCGAAGGAATCCATGTTCGGTTTGGCCCTACACCATTTCAAGATTTCTTTGGCGAGTTGGCGAAGCTTCAACAAATGGGGTTGATTCGAGAGTATCAATCGAAGTTTGAGAAGATACTAGCCAAGGTGGGATCCTTATCACCCAGTCGACAGGTGAGCTGCTTCATTAGTGGTTTGAAAGACGACATCAAGGCAGATGTTCTTGCCAGCCGCCCCACCACCTTGTCTTTTGCCATCGGGTTAGCCCGACTATATGAGGCTAGGAACATCTCCCAGACCGTTGCATCTCCCACCTTTGAGACAAAAGGGACAACTCCAACTACTAATGAACCAATTGGCGGAAGCACTTCCATACCCATTCGAAAGGTGACACCTACTAAAATGCAAGAACGGAGGGCAAAAGGGCTTTGCTTCAACTGCAATGAAAGATACGTTCCCGGCCATCATTGCAAAAAGATTTTCCTACTCGAAGGTTACTATGAAGAAGAAGAGGTTGATCTTGAGGACAAGATCAATTTTTAAGGGCGGAGGAATGTTACATGCATGCATGGATATCATATGCACCATCAAACACATATAGTGCATTATCATTACATGGGATCGATGCATGTGAGGATAACGTGGATAAGTTAGTTGTAGTTAGTGGTTGTTATTATTATTATTATTATTATTATCGTGGGAGTATTTAGTTATAGGAAGTATTTAGTTATAGGGAGTAGTTATGTAATTGATGGGAACGTGTGTTGCTTAAGTAGTGGGATTGTGTTAGGTCTCTTATTTGTAGGGGAGGGAATAGTTATACATATATTCCTTTAAAAGTCCTATTGCTAATGAAAAACGGGGAAAGGTTATTGTTAATCTACTTGTGTAGAAGAGGCAGGGTTTCCTCGATAGAACCCAACTCCTAAATTATCTCCCACATTCTCTCTCTTTCTCTTGTACACTTCACTCTTCTACTATCTCTTGCACGATAGGTAAGAAGGGAACCGTGTACATACCAATACATCCCACAATGCATAGCGACCTTCAGACTTGATTTGTTTTCCCATATATATCCTCTCTTCTCTCACAGTGCTTCAACGCTAAGTCCTAGGTTTGTCTAATGGTGTCCTCCGAGAATGGATCTCCTGGACCTAACGATGTGACAATAGATATTACGAGGCTACATAACGACGTGATCTCAGCCCTGGAGGGCCAAGAAGGTATTACATGCATTTATATATATTTTCCATACAACTTCATAGAATATTATTTAAGGGAAAGGGTTCTCTGAACCTATAGTAGTACTTCTTATGATTGAGAAGTCATAAGATTTCTACTTGGTCGCATGGTTTCTACACAAGCGTCTGAGCTAATGGGGGAGTACGCTTGGGTATCTACTCAAGGGCAGAGGTGCCTTGTGAGAGGGCGTAGTAGAAAATACCACCAAGCAGAGATCTTTTTCCCTAATATTTTTTATAAAAAAAATCCATATGTGAGAACGCATAGGAAACACGTTAAACTCAAGAGGCACATGAAAATAAAATTATTTGCACTTTCCATTCATACATTTCGTTTATTAATTCTCATACAAGAATGTCTAACCCAAAATTTTCCACGTTTTTATAGATAAACCCATGTCATGAGTTGAGTGGCAATGAATGATATTTCTATTTCTTGCTTTCTCATAGTCTGATCATGTGTACTCAAATGAAGCTGTTGTGACTTTGATTTGATAACTTGGGAAAGTAGGGTTAGTCTTTTATGGAACGACAACCAAGAATAGAGGCCCATCAGCCCATGTGATGCTAATTGCCAAACATAGCTGATTTTATCAATGAATTTCCATTGCACAAACAACATTATTTGTCTCTGTTCCAATCTCCAAACCACACCCTAAGGCCCAACTCCATTATTGGTTTGCTTTGCTTCTTCTTTGGTCTTTGCACTTCCTTTTTTTTATTGTCTTTTCTTTACAACGGTTGTGGATCTGCTGCAGCTTTGAATTAATTATGGGCTTATGTCGTTACATAGAAAAGGCCCATTTGACAGCAATCACGGGAGGTTCCTCTCCAAGCTTTTGTTGTTTGATGGTTTGTGTGAAGACATTTTAGACGTAAGAATCCATCTTGGGCCCAAACAATAATCACACACACGGGACGAGTGTAGTACTGTAGTGTAGGGGACATTGGGCTCATCCATTTGGTGGGCCCCACCCAAGCCCTACGTACGATTTTGGTGTATGTGTGAGATAATACTACCAAAAACAAAAACAACAAAAAAGTGAGACAGAAACATAATGGCTGGGGTCCAATATCGTATGAACCAGACTAGACCAAGCAGGGTTTTAGTAATCGGCATTGGTATATACTGTTACGTTATCAATATGGATTGGCCCATATCAATTAGGAGCGGATGGTTTTACCCCTAAATTTAAAAAAAAAAAAAAAAAAAAAAACTGATTTTATTTATTTTTTTACCCTTGGTCAATACCCCTAGATCGGTATCGATGATACGAATTGGTCAGATCGGCTAATTCGATACCGATTCCTCAAACCATGATACCAAGTAAAAAATGTAAGGCCCAATGAATAAAGGAAATTAAAACTTTGAAAATTCACTATATTTTGAAATTTTTTTTTTATAGAAACTATATGGGAAAAGTTTTCATATACGATGGTGTAAGCATACATGGTTAAACTAAAAGAAAAAGATGTCAATACATTGCCGGCATATACGTATTTCCTATTCAATATTTGGATTTGCCAAATCATCTTTCCATGTGGTTGACATTCCATCAATGCTTAGGCATCCATGGGTGGACTGACTACAAAAATTTACCTTTATTCTAGCTAATAATTTGGAACTCTAATTTTCCATACATCCATCACCATTTTAGGAACAAGAGCAATACCAAGACCTCCTCCAATACAGTGGGTTCCACGAATTCTAAGAGACAATGAAAAGAACAAGATTAACTATGTTCCAAGCGTAATCTCCATTGGTCGATACCACTATGGCGACTCGAAACTTGAGCTAGGGCATACCTTCAAGACTCGACTGTTGCAACGGTTCGCATCCTATATCAAGGATAAATAAAATGGAAGCAAAAGCCTTGAAGCTTGTTTCCACTCCGAAGGCTTCGATATGGTAGCCCGTGAGGCAAAAGAATGTTATGCCAAGGGTTCAACAGCGACAGATGGCTTCAATGAGGAAGAATTCAAGTGCTTGATGTTCTTAGATGGTTGCTTTGTGGTATATTTCATTCACTGCATTATTTGCAATCGATTGGATCTACCCATAACTAAAAACTACTTAACATTCATATCATTGGATTTATTCTTGCTCGAGAATCAAATCCCATATGCAGTTCTCCGAGTATTAGTAACTGATTTGATGCCCACCGAACATCACAATGATATTGAGGAGTTCATCGTGGAAAATTATACAGCAATCGAAGGCCGGAGGACAGGGAGGGAGTCACCCTTGTGTCGTAATGTTCGAGATTGTTGTAAATCTGTTCTAGATCTTGTGTTTAAGAGAAAGAAACAACCCACCAATGCCACAGAGATATCATCAGAAGCTTCTTCTTCTTCTTCTTCTTCTTTGATAAAGGAGGAACCCCAACTCCTTCATCTGCTAGACTTTCTCCGGACCAAATTAATTGATGATACTGAATCATCTCCACCCAACATTAATCCCACAAAGAAATTGGAAGGTTCTTCTTCTTCTTTGAAAGAGGAAGACCCCCTTCATAGGCCAGAATCACTCTTGACCAAATTAATTGATAATAGTGAATCATCTCCACCCAACTCTCAACAAAATGATGATGGGGATAACAGTGACGATTGGGAGTCATTCCGTTCAGTAGTTGAGCTCAAAGTTGCGGTTGCGGGGATCAAGTGTGTGACCAGCGGCTCATCTTGTGTAAAGAAAATCAAGTTCATACCGCATACATTCTTGGGGCATTCACACCTGTCATTTCCAGCCATTTCCATTGATGATTCCTACAAGACTTTGTGGTTAAACTTGGTAGCTTACGAAGCATGCCCTGATTTCTTTAACGATCGTGACATCACCTCCTTCATATGTTTTATGGATTCACTCATCGATGGACCAGAAGATGTGAAAGAGCTCCGACTACAAGGTGTACTCCAAAATTTCCTTGGGAGTGACAAACATGTAGCTGGGATTTTCAATGAATTGAACACTGATTTGGCACCAAACAGTTGGACGTATAGAAAAGTTAAGCGCGACATTCAGAAGCATTTCAACAAGAAGTGTAGTGTTTGGTTTGCTGAGTTAATGCACACACATTTCAGTAGTCCCTGGACCGTGATTGCCTTTTTAGCTGCATTATATGTTCTTGTTCTCTCCACCATTTCGACTTTTTTTTGATAGTTTACCTATATTCTATTCATGGGGGGGAAGGGAGGCCAGCTGGGAAGATGAGAACCAGGCAGGAGGGTTGATATTATGTGCCTAGAAAAGTGAAGTGTGCCTACAGAGGACGATGTTACTTAGGGCATATATGTGGCCAATCACCTCTTGATGAATCATTAGGTAGTAATTATCTTGTTCTTAGTCTTAATGTAATTATCAGTTTTTAGTTATCACGATAATGGATTAGTGTCATGCATGCCTATGTGGGCAGCATATATGGGAAGGGAAATTATGTAACCGGGATGTATGCTAGAATTAGTAGAAGATTTATATAAGAATAAACTTTGATTACCATCCAACTAGCTACTCTATTAAGTAAAAGGTAGGCTTCCTCCATAAGCCGGATGCCCGCCGGTCGGCTTTTCCTATTTTATCTCTTGTGTCTTCCTATTTTAGCTTTTTTTCTCCTCTCCAATCTTCTCTCTCGTCCCTTCCACACAGCCAACATTTGAACCCAAGACCACCTGATAGGATGGGCTTTTATGCTCCACACTACTATCCATCAGTTCTCAATATTCAAACTTACTTAGTAGTCTTCCTTAAGAAAACTTGAGCTCCCTCGATTACCGTGACATCTGCCACTCTCCATAAACTCATGCTGCTCTTTCTCTTCTGCCCACAACGTACACCACATATCATTTACATTATTAGTCTCAATTCCCTTATTAGACTCTGTTTGTTTCAGACATAAAATACTCGGTAAAACAAATTTTACGTTAACATCACATTTTCCGTTGTTGGTTTTGTAAGTTGGAAAATGTTCATTGACGTAAAATTTTACAAAAGCTAACCCTTTACTGGAAAATGGGATGGAAAATTTTACCCTAAAATTTGTTGGTAAAATTTTCACTGCAAAAGAATTGGGCTTATCTCTTCAGAAATGAGGAGAGTGCCACGAGGTCCCAACTCTCCATCTTCTTCCCTGTCGATGTCGATCTCCCAACTCTTCCTTCATCTGGTCATCTGAGAGCTAAGCTGCGAGGTTGCCATTAAAGTTCCGATTCTCTTCATTGGTATGTTGTTGAAAACCTTTTCTGTTTCGTGATTTTTCTCTGGTTATCGTCTAAATCTCCATCTGAAATATTTTTTTCTACTTATGGTTTCAAAGCCCTTGCCAAACTCTCTAGTGACTGTGAGCTGCTCTTCTTTATCTCGGTTTGGGGTTTTCTTCTCTTGAAGGTACGTAAGCCCTAGCCAAGCTCCATACGACAACCAAACGCAAGTGCCGTGGACTGTGGACCATGGATTGGTCTCTTCTCACACCTTCTCCTAAATCATGAAAATTGCCAAGTCGGTCTTTCCTAAGCCCAGCTTTTGGGTTTTTTAAAACCCCAACGCAATCTTAAGTCCTCTTAGCTCAGCATAAGCCCAACCCGACCTTAGGTCGGGTTGAGATATCTCAGTCCAGGTCCAACCCTGCTGGGCTCAACCCAGCCCAGCCCAGCCCAGCCCGACCTTGATTGACCCTGATTGGGCTGGGCTAGGCCGAGATGGCCCTGATTGGCCTTATTTTTGAGACCTTAACTGACCCTTCTTTTTTTTCATTTGCGTCTGTCCTATGCATTAAAAAAAATGAGAAACATGTGATTGGGTATTGGTTTATTTCATACTCAATTGACTATTAGACTTTTCTTTGGGTAAAAAAACTTAATCCAATCTTAAAATTTTAAATATTTTCGTTCAATATATAATTAGATTATTTTTGGTAAACCAATAAATAATTAGATACCAAACAAAAATTGTAATATGTAAACATTAAATTGTAAAGCATAACCTAACACAGGGTCGGGTGGGAGAATTTGGATGGGAAAGTGCTGATGTGGCACTTCAAAATCATACCCCAATCTTGTTTAGTTAACCTGGGGTGGTGAAATTTCAAAAGCTCAGGAAACAACATTAAATGTTTTGTTTGCTGATGTGGCACTTGAAAATCTTACTCTTATCTTATCCAAAATTCCACCAAACCATCAAATTGGTGGGACTTTGTTTATCATTCATGAGAAAAGTAAAAATCGCACTCTGCTTGTTTCCCAACCCACTACGCTATGGGACCTAGTCCCACAACATTCCCACCCCAACCTCCCCATCAGACAAACAACCCCTATGAAAATCGTAGGCATAAGAGCAACCGTATTGTTAAGGTGAAAGATATTTTTCATTGTGTTCCAATTCTCCAAAGAGATATTATATAGAGGTTACAACCCTAGAGTCCTTGAGTAACTATACAAGGTAAGTGGGATATTGAGGAGATGCTCAATATTTGGTTATTTGGTTTACATATAAAAGGAGATCATGATATAAGAGTTTCTAAACAAATTAACCAAAGTCTTATATCACATGTGGAGAAGATCTTCTTATATCACATGTGAAACACGGTGGAGAGAGAGAGATCAGTCCTTCGGTGACTCAATACGTATCAAATGGAAACCTTTTTACTTTCCTATGGCAATAGAGAATTCTAAGCTGCAAAAGCCCAACTGTTAGGAGCCTTTTGGGTTCAAATACTAATATCCCACACTGTTTAACTCATTACACAAAATGTCAGATTAGCAAGATCTTCAAGGTAGGAGAGCAATCTTCTCCCATATCAAAACACTTTGAAGAAACTTTTATTGCAACTTGAAGAAGGTGGGATCCCAACAAATCCCAAGCTCCAAAGTTCTCTTCTTTTCTTGGAACTTCTGAGAGGATTGATATGGTGGGGAGAGACAGAGGCACCAAAAGGGCGAAAAAAAGAAGCACATCTCTCCTGATATGTTGGTAACAAATCATTAAAAAAAAAGGCTGATCTTCTTTGTGTCGCAGCGCAGTCTGCGCCCAGACACATGGGTTGGGAAAAGAATTTTGACCAGCTGTGGCGAGAGCTGGACGGTCCACCCCTGTTTTTGCTGTCATTTACTGGAGCTGGACCGTCTAGCTCCCGCCACGGCTGAACATGAGCCAGGTCCCATGGGCTGGGTATTCCTGCCATTCAAGGGGCCATGATGGTTATTTTTCCCAAGCCTATGTGTCTGGGCACAGAGAACATTTGTCCAAAAAAAAAACAAAAATTTCAAAACACACTCCTTAAAAATGGAGAGGACAAAGAAAACTGACTTTACAAGAAAGTATTTCTTGTACTTAGATCCCAACCCAGTTGTGTCGTTTACCCTTGTTTCTTTATTTTTACTGAGAATTTCTGTTCCACTCATATTACCTAATTTTATTTATTATTTTATTTCTTTCCATGGTTAGGCTCAATTGTTCAAACACTTTAGCATTCCAAGGGAAAGGATACACATTTTCAATCTTCCTTCTTTTTCATATATAAAAACTAATTTTTTTATTTTCGGTATTTTTTTTGTTTCAAAAAAAAAATTGTACTCAAATAGCATAACAAAAGATGTTTGCATGGCCCAACACTTGCATGGTGAGTGCCTTACTTCAACTATGATGTTTGTTTCTGTTTGTGGGTATGGAGTCTGGACCGTGGACTTTGGATGGAGGGAGGAAGGGGGAAACAAAAAACTTCCGTTGCCGGGACTTGAACCCGGGTCTCTCGGGTGAGAGCCGAGTATCCTAACCAACTAGACTACAACGGATTGATATGTCATAGTAATATAATATTTAAACTTAGTTTTTAATATCTGGTATCTAAAACAACAATCTGAATGAACTGGAACTAATGCAAACCAAATTAATGTGAATTGATTCATGATCATTTTATGCATGGGTTTTTTGAAATTTAAACCGTTTTGACTTTAGATCATGAATTCATGTATCACGATTAGATCAACTGGATTCACCAATTTGGATTAGGATTGGTTGATAGTAAACCACCCAATAAAGGTCATGCCATTCCATTAGTCGCCCGATTCTCCCCTCAAATATTAGCAAGTATCAAGTCAAATCTGCCAATTTAGAACGTGATCGATGGTCCATCAACCAATGACTATAGGTTCTAAAACCTTGCCTAAGATGATGTCTCCCCTAAATTTCACAGCTTAGGAACTGGAATAGGGAAGAGCCAGATTCTTGCTACGGGAAATCTACCAATTTAGAACGTGATCGATGGTCCATCAACCAATGACTATAGGTTCTAAAACCTTGCCTAAGATGGTGTCTCCCCTAAATTTCACAGCTTAGGAACTGGAACAGGGAAGAGCCAGATTCTTGCTACGGGTTCTACTCTCGTCCCGGTAATCCGAGGACTTCACAAAGATAATTGGTATAACGGAGATAAAGGAAACGTATGTTCACAGTAACCTTGTCCGAGATGAACAATCTATACTGTAAAGCATAAGAATACTGAAAACAAAATTCCTTAAGTTCACACCATTGCTGAAATTAAAGCTAAGAAAAGTAGTAAAGATAAGTAAAAGTGCAAGTTTTTGGGTATTTGATTGATCCCTTCTTTACATTCTTAATTCCTTTGCTATTTATATGATAAACCAAATAACCAATCGGACGGTTACTACACTGGATCCATCATGGCCACCAACCCCCATGCTTTCTGAGTTTGCTCTAACTGCATGTACGAAGGTAACCGCCTGGCCGATTGTAACTGTTAATACTGACTGATCGTAACTGCAACTCCCTTTTGGTCGAGTAGATTAGACGTGCGTCTTCTTACCAAGCGTTGCTACGGAATGTTCAGTCTTGATCCCTTTGGCTCGTGACCGAAGATTTTAAGCGAAATTTAGGTGTAAACAATGCCCCTCATGAGTTTCGTGGATGGATTCATTTATAGTCCTCGAGACACGTGCTAATTTGAAATTTCGCCAATCAAAATATCTTCTATGGCGCCAACTGTCAGATGGTACGACTTCTGCAAAGCGCGTTCTGCGCGACACGTGGGCCAATAAAAAACTGGCGCTCGAGGTTGTGATTTATCTCTCGCCGTTTTCCTAGGAAGTAATCATTCCTCCTTTTTTGGTTTAAGACTTAACAATCTCTTTACTTAAAAACCTTTCCTCTGCTCATCCTTCTTCACCTTCTTCTTCCTCGTCTTTCTTCATCCTCTTCTTACTCATTCGTTCTCAAGTTGAAATAAAAAATGAGTCAATCTGGACTTGGTGTGAGTGGCTCCAAATCTGTTGCAGAGCGTCTTCAAGAGAGGCGGGCTACGCTTCACCCTGCTGTGAACTTAGAGGTACTTACGCCTCGAGTCGGTCATTTTGCCTTGGGTCCTGTCTTCGAGGAACCTACTGCCAGTGATTTTCTCCTGCAATTTCCATCTCACCCAGAGGACCATCCTTACTTTAGGAAGGGAATACCAACCACCCTGAAATATAAACCCACCGTTGTGAAGCGGCATTGGGCCTCTAGGTACACCGAGTGGAATGACTGGGTGGAACGCATGTCTATTGTCAAGAGGAAGTCTTGGCAGAAGCTAGGATCTATGAAGCCATTCACATGTCGACCATCCATTACCCTTGTGATGCTGACCTCCTTCATGCCGCCCTTCATTTCTCGTCTCACCCAACCAATTCCTTTCACTTTAGCTTCGGCATGTTGAGTCCCACTTTGTTCGATATCGGTGTCCTCCTAGGCCTCAAGGCTGAAGGGGAGGAATTCAATGGCAGCACTGATAGCTCCCAGGTTGTCTGGGACCTAAACTTCAACAAGAAATCCAGTTATACGTACCTAGACCATTACTGGAAACAGAATGGTCCAGTCAATAGACAGGAATATGTGGCCTTTCTGCTATCTTGGATTTGCCTTTGTTTGATTTGCACCCGGGCCGATATATGCACTGAGAATCTATTCCATTACTACTTAGTAACTTAGGTGTCTGGTGCAAGCCCTGCATATCATTCAAGCCAAAAGTAGTAGAGGAACATTTGAGTTCAATACTTAGAAATATACTTTAAAGTGAAATAAAAGTGAAATTGAGACCATACAAGTGCTTAAAGATTCTACCAAAACTCCGAGCTGAAGTCTTTTGTAGCCTAGATGACCTACTCAATCTAATCTAGAGGGAAAATAGTGTGACCAACCTAAATCCCTGAGTTTCCCTATTTGGATGTGTGACAGTTTTCCAACTCAGAGTGGGATAATAAAGTTCAAGTGTGGGGTAATATCAAGAAAATCTCAAAGTAAGTTATTTTTATCTTGGGACTGCATTCTTTATCTTGGCTATAGTGGGATTTACAATTGAATTTTGTGTGTTGATTCACTGCAAACACTAACGAGACACAAACTCGTCCACTAGGGGTAACCTAGGGGTTTAAAGGCTTGTTGCACATGCTAAGTGCAATCATGATTCCTACGAAAGTGAGTTGAGTTTTTTTTTTTTGCTTTCTTAGATTTTCTTTTTGCTCGAGGACAAGCAAAGTTCAAGTATGGGGGTATTTGTTAGGCATATTTTATACCTCATTTTAATGAACCATGTACTGTCATTTTATTCCAGGAACAGTGCTACTCGGATTTTTTTTTTAATCATTTTTCAGGTTTAAGGACATTTTGGTCAAAGTGAAGAATACATGTCTAATTGGACCGTCAAACGCCAAGCTACAAGGTTGAAGAATTTAGTCGGGTTAGCTTTTCAATGTGTAGCATCGGAAGTCACATGATTACGAGCCGATTCGAGTTTAGAGAAGAAGAAGAGAGAGAAACATCAAGCATAGGGGCATAATGGTAATTTTAATAAATCAGGAATCTTTAAAAAAATATTCAATATTGGGCTCATGTCATCCGGAATTTAAAATGATGCAACTTTAGTTCTCGAATTGGGTCTATCCGGGGTCAAGATGAAAAGATATCATCTAAAGGAAGAATTTGACTAAGTTTAAGATTTGAATTGAATTTTAAATTTAAATAAATAAATTAAATTCAATTTCCCAAATCCCCCACGTCCTCTCTACTCTCCCACGGTCTTCTCTCACCCACTTCCTCTCGGATTCTCTCACCTATCTTATCTCTTTCCCAAGTCTCTTTCACGCGAATACGTGATCCCTCTCCCCCATATATGTCCGACCTTCACCGCACTCTTAAGTCTCTCTCTTTCTCAATCTCGTCTTTCTCCTTCTTCTTTAGTTTTATTGTTTTGTTCTCTTCTTCTGCTGCACAATTCTTTTTTATTTATTTATTTTGGGTCTGTGATCGACATTCAAATTAGTGGAATTATTGAGGATTGGAAGATTCAATTCAAAGTTGTTTTATTTTCGTCAAGCTTCTACTTCTTTTTTCATTCTTTTATTTTGTTCTTTTTAGGTTTAATTTCAAAATTTTATCTCCCTTCCCAAAGATCATATGTGTAATTTTTATTTACCACTTTTGTAATTTGGTTCTTTATTATCAAATGCTGTGAATTCGGATGATGGGATTCAAGTGATGGAATCATCTTCATTGAGGTTGTGCAACTTCATTAAGTAGCTAAGTTCTTCTATTCTATTTAATTTTATTAGTTTTTTGTTTTTGATCTTTTAATTAGTTTTAGTTATCTTAATGAGTTTAGATTATTTGACCATTAATTAGTGTGCTCTACCTAAGTGAAAATTAGATTAATCACCTCCTTGTATTCGACCCATAACTACGATTGACCCGTACAAACCCGGGTCAACCGCGTGATAAGCGGGAATACTTACCACTATACTACAAAATACTTACTATTATACTACAAATGTTATTGCGACGAGTTGCTGTCCTATCGTGCCCTTCCCACATGCTCTTGTGGTGCTCTCAAGACGCTTCAAGAGTTCTTGGATACCGATCACTTGCTTGATTTTCTGCAAGGCTTAAATGACCGGTATTCAGCTGTTCGCAGCCAACTACTGCTGATGGATCCTCTGCCTACGGTCACCAAGGTCTACTTGCTTCTCTTACAAGAGGAACGCAAGCGCGGCATTCATGATGCTTGTCCTCTTCCAACCGCTCAGGCTGCCATGGCTGTGTCTCGTCCTCCGACTGCCCCAAGTTCTGGTGGTGGCTCCTCTTCTAAACGAGCATATCATTGTACATTCTGTAATAAAGACGGACACTCTGATTCGAGATGGTTTAAAAAGCGTGGATTTCCTGATTGATGGAAGCCTCGCACTGGTTCATCAAAGGGTGGTTCGGCTGCACCTAGTTCTCCTATTTCACGTGCTCCCAATGCACGCCATATTGCTGCTACTGTCGATGCTCCATCACCATCATTGTCTGCACATCAGATTCAACAATTGCTGTCGCTTCTTGCACTAGGTGACCACCCCTTGGTAAACTTAGCAGGTACTTCCTCTCCTTGTTTCACCATAGTTCATACATGGATTCTGGATTCTGGGGTCACCGACCACATGGCCTTTGATCCCTCTTTATTTTCTTCCACTACTAGTACCACCAATCATACCCCTGTTCTCTTACCCAATGGTTCCCATGTTCCAGTCACCCACATTGGTAATATTTCTTTATTTCCTGGTCTTAACCTCACTAATGTTCTTTGCGTCCCATCATTTTGTTTAAATGTAATTTCGATTTGGAAACTTATCGCTAATTCTAATTGTTGGGTTATTTTTACCTCTGACTCTTGTCTTATCCTGGACCATCACTTGAAGATGAATTTAGTGACGGGTAAACGGCATGGTGGTTTATATTTTTTGAAAGTGGTTCCTCCTTCAACCTTTGTCTCTGTTACTTCCCTGGATGCCCATTTCGACCATTGACATTGGCGACTAGGTCACCCTGGGTTAACTTCTCATTCTTGCATTAGTAAAACTGATTCTAACATTTCATTTTCAGATAATTGCACTTGCACTCTATGCCCTCTCGCTAAGCAAACTCGTTTGTCGTTTCCTTCTAGTACAATAAAAATTGCTTCTTACTTTGAATTGATACATGTCGATGTATGGGGAGCATTTCGAATTAAATCTTCATTGAGTGCTCATTTTTTTCTAACACTATTGTTGGCGATTTTTCGTGATTCACATGGCCGGGTATATTTAATGCAATCAAAATCTGAAGTGAACTCATTCATACTTCATTTCTTTGTTATGGTTCATACACAATTTAACTCAACCATTTGTTGCCTTCGCTCCAATAATGGCATAGAGTTTTTTAACACCCAAGTTTCCACTTATCTGCAATCTTTGGGTGTCCTCCATCAATCTAACTGTGTCGATATCCCTCAACAAAATCGGCTCATTGAGCGTAAGCACCAGCATCTTTTAATTGTGGCCCATGCCTTATGTTTTCAATCGAACTTGCCCCTCGAGTTTTGGGGTGACTGTCTTTTGACTGCCGCCTACTTGATAAATTGGTTACCCTCCAAAATCCTTCATGGCAAGACACCATTTGAAATTCTTCATGGCCGACCACCTCCTCTTACCCAATTGCATGTTTAGCTCTTGGCCGCAACACCTCATCTATCAATCACAATTTTGACAAAAGGGCTTCCCCGGGGGTTTTCTTAGGTTATCTTCATGGCCAAAAGGGTTTTCGGATTTTTGATCTAAGCACTAAGAGGATTTATGTAACCCGTGATGTTATATTTCATGAAACCATATTTCCATATTCCCTTTATTCTAATCCAACCCTCACAGGTTCTCCTGTACTCCCTTTACCCATCCTCGAAACCACAGACCCTGTAGTGCCACCCACTTCGGCACCCACTACACCCCCTTCAGACATGCCACAATCTCCTCCCTCCAACCCGCCACCTCCTCCACCCAATCCTACTCCTTTGGTGCGTCCTCAACGTACCCGTAATCCACTGCATCGACTCTAGGATTACCATTGCACGTTTCCCTCATCTCAGGTATCGTCAACAACTGTTGGTTCAGGTACTGTTTATCTTTTTTGTCTTATGATCATATTCACCCTGCGCATTTAGCTTTTCTCACTTCTTTATCTAGCTCCCCAAAACCTCGTACTTTTACAAAGGCTATGAAACACCAGGTATGGAGGGATGCTATGCAGGTTGAGATTCAGGCATTGACACTCAATAATACTTGGACCATTGTATCCTTACCTCATGGCAAAAAGCATATTGGCTCCAAATGGGTATACAAAATCAAACGTGTTTCTGATGGATCCATTGAATGCTACAAAGCCCGTCTGGTGGCAAAGGGCTACACTCAAGTGAAAGGCATCGATTATCATGACACATTTGCTCCGATTGCTAAGTTAGTAACCGTAAGATTACTTCTTGCTGTTGCCACCATCCGTGGATGGCCTCTACCTCAGATGGACGTGAACAATGCTTTCCTTCATGGTGACCTCGATGAGGAGGTGTACATGACTCCTCCCCCTGGGTATCACCGTAAGGGGGAGACTTTGGTTTGCCGTCTCCATAAGTGCCTCTATGGTCTCAAACAGGCATCCTGCCAATGGTATTCCAAATTCTCTACTTTTTTATGCCAGTATGGTTTTAAGCATTCAGAGGCAGACCATTCACTATTTTACATGCATTGTGGGGAACATTCTATTTTTATGATTTTATATGTAAATGATCATCATTATGGGTTTTGATGATGATTTGTTTGGTTCTGTCAAAACCATGCTGCACCGCGACTTCCATATTAAGGAACTTAGTCCTTTGAAGTTTTTTCTTGGCATCGAGGTGGCCCGTTCACAACATGGTCTCTCTCTTTGTCAAAGAAAATATGTTCTTGATATTTTGGACGATTATGGTTTGAGTGGTGCTCATCCTTCTGACACACCTATGGAATAGAATTTGAAACTATTAGATACATCTGACACTTTGATATCAGACCCCTCATCATTTAGGCTCTTGGTTGGGCGTTTGATTTATTTGACGGTCACCAGACCGGATATCTCTTACATGGTCAACATCTTGAGCCAATTCATGCACCAACCTCGCCAACCTCATCTTGATGCCGCTCATCGGCTCTTGCGCTATCTCAAGGCTATAGTTGGTCAAGGTCTTTATTTTCTTGCCAATTCAACACTCGAATTACGTGCATATTGTGATTTTGATTGGGCCATTTGTCCAATGACTCATCCTTCAACAACTGGATACTGCATTTTTCTTGGTGACTGCCCAATCTCATGGAAAACAAAAAAGCAACACACAGTGTCTCACTCATCTTTCGAAGCCAAATATCGCACCATGGTTGTCACCACCTGTGAAGTCAAATGGCTGTCCTATCTCTTTCATGATATTGGTCTTCGTCGCACAGATCCAATTCCATTATTTTGCGACAATCAGGCAGCACTCCATATTGCAGCAAATCTAGTGCTCCACGAATGAACTAAACATATTAAAATAGATTGTCATCTAGTTCGTGAAAAGCTGCATCAAGGTCTCATCAATCCAGCTAAGATTCCCACGACATCGCAGGTTGCGGATCTTTTTACTAAACCTTTGGGCCATGATTAGTTCTGGTATATTTCTTTCCAAGTTGGGCGTTCGCAATCTTCACGCTCCAACTTGAGGGGGAGTCTTAGCATGACACCTCATGCAATCTCAGCATGCCATCTCATGTGATGGTGTCAATCTTATCTTCTATTGTATATTTAGTATGTGATTATTCTCATGAGTGTACATACCATTTACGTAGGATCATAGAAGTTTACCAAAAAAAAAAAATCTTATCACTTCCTTTTGGTACCGGCCACACTCTCATTTGCCTAATTCGAAAACAAAAAAGAAAAAGAAGATGCCTCCAAAGTAGGAGACTTTAGACCTATTTGCTTGTGCAATGTATTTTATAAAATAATAGCAAATCTCGTAGCTAATAGACTCATAGGTCTTCTACACACCTTATCTCTCCATTTCATGCCATTTTTATCCTTCCACGGATAGGTTTTTGATGGATTTTAATTATCGAGTATTTGAATGCCTTTTTGGGCCTTCGTTGGTTTCAGCTGTAGTTAACTCTACATTGGGAATTAACTTGTTCGAGAGCAGAGATTCTCTAGAATGCTCATAATCAAAAAGATGTCCTAGAAGGCAATTTATTTGGGAACTAATCTTTTCCACTCTAGATCCAAATCACAGAATCTTCACCATATCGTGCAAAAAATAAAAAGCTGATTGACATGTTGGAAAGCTAATATCTTATCTTATGCAGGATGCCAAATCCTAACACAATATGTTAGATCTGCAATTCCTAATTATCTTATGTCCAGCTTGTTTTGCTTTTCCTTTTAAAATTTGTCAATCTATTGACTCTGTGTGCTTAAGATTTTGGAATGGAGACAGGGAAGGAACTCACAAGTCACCTCATATCTTGGGATAGAAATTGCTCCCCCAAGTCAAAAGGAGGACTGGATCTTCGAAAGGCTGCCACTCAAAACAATGCCCTTTTACTCAAATTGGGATGGCAACTCCTTAATGACTCTTTCCCTTTTGGTCTAAATGTTTGAGAGCGATATATGCTCACAAAAGTCCCTCTTTGACCCTAGTACCATCAGGAAAAAAGGGTCCGGGACATGGAATAGCATAGCCAACATCCTACCAACACTCAAAATAAATATTCTCTCAAAAAATTAGAACAGGTCAGGATACTTTCTTTTGGACAGACCCTTGGAGCTCCCAGGGAAACCCACCTTCTATTTCCACAAACCACCCACTCTTGGACAACAGTAGAAAGGTATCCTCCTTCATTGAGTCTTCACATTTGAATATTAACCTCCTCTCTAGTTTTCTCTCCCCCCCCCCCCCCTCCCAAGCTGTTCGATCCATCAACAAAATTCCCATTTCTCAAGGAGCTGATATTTGGAGTTGCAATCTATCATCATCTGGTACCTTCTCCTCCAAATTGGACCATAATTATCTTCACAAAGTGTCCAATCCTATTAATACTCAACATAACCAGCCTATTTCTCAATGGCGGAATTTTCTATGGAAACTCCAAATCCATCTCAAGTTCAAATTACACCTATGGAGAACTCTCCACGATGGCTTACATGTAAAGGATTCTATAGAAAATTTATTGCTAGAGATTCTGTAATCCAATTGGACCAGTAAAAACATTTTCCTAAATTGTGTTATGAAAATAAGTATTAATAAATAATATTGATTTCACATACTTTGAAAAAAATTTATGAAAATGCTACAAATATCGGATTTGTGCCCAATTAACTATAGACATTCTCTCTCCTTAATATTTTCCCAATAAGGGCGTTGGATTCCATGTTGGGCATCTCTTTTGAATACGGTCAAACACTACGAATCCAGTACATCGATATCTAGTCAAGGAGACATCAACTGTTGGTGCGCCAAAACTTGCAATGTGTAACCGCATTGATAAGGAACCCTCACATCAAGCGATCAGCCGTACCCTACTGACGAGAATTCAACTAATAAGTAATACACGTGAAATTCTCGTATCATCCAATTCAATGTATAGACCATATGTACACTCGCACTTGTATCCTGGAATCTCCATTCCTTGGTACACTTAGTTTGACGATCATATTCACTGGGTGTCCAATCCCATCCCTAATTGTGAATAGATTTGGGTTAAAAGCTAAAGACTTCCAAGGTCCGTTGTTAAATCATACAAATTAATTTAATTAATCCATACAAATATGGATTTGCATGACACATTTCCAACACATATATACTACATAATTAGTTGATGTTGATTTCTTATACTAATAAATACAGTTTTCAAAAACATATGTCAAACATTAAAATTCCTACAGACATTCAAGTATGTATAGAATTTTCAGTATGTCCATGGATATACTCAAAACATGGATATGGTTAAAAAATATGCATAAGTAACTAGTGTAAGAAAAAGGGGGGGGGGGGGAGGGGAAACTTACAAATTCCCTTTATGCTTGGAAACTTACAAATTTCTAATTATGGTTGAAAGAATCAACTTTAAGCCCATATTTATAAATACTTATTATCGATGCGTTAATTATACATATTCAGGATGTGTTTTCTTGGTGTATTCTTTTGTTAACAATATAGTTTTGGTGGATGAATAAAATGCAGGGATAAAGGCTAAGTTAGATTGGTTAAAAATGTCTTGGGATCAATAGGGTTCAAGATTAAGCCAAAAGAGGAAAAAAAAAAAAAAAAACAAAACTAATAAAGTTTAAATTTAGTAAAAGCATGACTAAAAGTAAGATTGTTATAATTAAGTGATAAGGCGATTGGTCGAAATGTTAATTTGGATACCTCGATTTAATCATAAATAAAAGAGCAATAGAGGAAGATATTATATATAGAACTAAGTGGTGTAGATGAAGTGGAGTGACACTTCTAAATTGCAATGCGATCAGCATAATCCATTAAACCTCATAGAAAAAAGTTTATAGAACAGCTACAAGACCCCATTTTTTAGGGACAAGGCTTAGTTGAGTTGAGTTGTGTTGAATTAAATAAGATCATCTAAATGAGCAGTCTCTCGACGAAGTGGGTCTAAAACTGCATACATTATGACCCTCCTCAGATCCCACAATGACGAGAGCCTCTTGCACTCGATATGTCCTTTTTATCTGAATGAATAGTTTTGAATTTCCTCTCTCGATTTGCCTCTTTTCTAGTAAATATACCAAAGTAAAATTTTTTTTTATAGTAATTAACGGAAGGAAGAGCCCATATGTATTTATTCTTTTGCTTGCATGCATGATAGAGAAATTAGAAGTATACATATAATTGAACAAATGAAACAAGAATAGGAACATGGAGAAGAAAAAAAAAAAAAAAGAGATTTCCTATTGATTTCACCGTCATACTAACTAAAGTTATCTCAGCAAAGGACTTTCAATTTATCCAATTTATAAAATGCTATAAGACAACTGTAATATGGGTCATGGTCCATGTATATGGGACCCATTTGGCCACTCACTAGTTCTATTGGATTTGATTATGGGCCATAGGTCTCTTCTGCTTACTTAAGATAGATAGGCCTAGGTTTGGATAAGTTCTTATCAAATTTCAAGACTAAATCTAATCAAATTCCCTTGTGCATCTTCCCGTAGTCCTTAGATTTTTTGAACGTTTTTTTTACCGCACTTGGGATATCCTTTTACAATGAAACTTGGCGCATCTAGATAGGGGCATTTGTCCACAAAATCTGGCCTCCATCCACTCTACCACGTGACAGATATTTGGGACTTACAAATAAGCTTATTTGAATAGACAATTCAGAAAACCATCTCCCATACTGATTCTATTAAAATAAAAAGGTCCTTCTAGGGGTTACTATACTTATTCAAGTAATTGCCATTTGGCAGTAAATTTGTTACTCCATGTGATAGAGGACCCCAATTACATTACAATAGCCAAAATTTAGTCCAAAGTAAACAAGAAAACTTGCTCAAATTATGATTTAAAGTTTTAAGTAAATTACCAAAATACCATTAGATGGAAATGAATATGAATTACAAAATGACATCTTTTGTAATTTTAACTACTTCCTCTACTTATTTTAAATTGAAATTGTCAATGAGATGCTTGTGTGGTTCTCTATCACATGGACTAACCCAAGTACTGTGATATGGCAAATAATAAAACGTCACTACAAGAAAAAGGGTCTGTCGCGGCATTTTTAAACGGGTCTTAGCGACGCTTATTGGTAAACGCAGGCATATATAAATATTCGACGGCGTTTACTAACAAACGTCGGTATAGAAAGTATAATACCTAGAAATCATGGCGTTTATATGTAAATGCCGCTACAAATACATATTTGGGAGCGTTTGATTTGAATTGCCGGGGTATATAACAATACAACGGCATTTATTTGTAAACGCCGTAGTATCATACTATATTTACCACCGGCCGTATGTATTTTCGGGGGTTTAGGAAAAAGTGACGTTACATCTTTGGGGGCGTTTGTTTTGAAATGCCAGTGTATGTAACAATACAACGGCGTTTACAAATAAACGCCGTAATATCATACTATATTTATCTATTTTCGGGCGTTTAGGGAGAAGCGCCGTTATATGAAAAACAATATCACCACGCTTTTTATTAATCGCCGCTTAATATAATAGCTTTTTTCACAAAAAAAAACTCCAAGGCGTATTCATTTCGTGCCTCTTGCCGCGCGCTAATTGATCGATACCCTCTCTAAACTTTCAAATCCCAATCCCTCATGTTTCTCTCTCAATCTATCACGATCCCTCAAATCTCTCAAATCTCTCTCAATCTCTCACGTCCCTCTCTCCCTATCTAATCTTCACATTCTCTCTGAGATTTCTCTCAAATCTCTTTCAACCTTGCTCCCGCTGCAACTGTTGTGGACCATTTGGGGCTAAAACAACCGATTGAGGATCAAGGGGAGGATTCTAGGGTTGGTGTTGCTCCGGCCACCACTTCCCGGAGCGCCAGCCTGCTGTAGCTGATGTTGGTGTTGCTCTTGGCCTCCCTGCTCGAGGAATATCTCCTACTCGGAGGTACTTAGTAAGTTTTGCTCTGTTGTTCCTTCTCAGGTTCTTTCTCCTGGAATTCACACGATGCTTATTCTACTGATTTTCCAAGATTGTTCGATAGGTTTTCATAGTCACAACATATTGGTGGGTTGCGAACCCTAATGGGTCGAGGTGGGTTGTCTTCGTTGGTTCTGGACAGTGAGAAGGGGGGGCTTGTTAAGGCTCCAACGAGATTAGGGCAGAAGACGATACCTGAAGCCAAGGCTCTTGCGGCCTTGAAGAGCCATAGCGAGGCCGAAAGAAGGCGTAGGGAGAGGATTAATTCTCATCTCGCTACGCTTCGGAAGCTTGTCCCCTGTACAGAAAAGGTTTGGTTCCTTATTTTCATTTTCTCTTTCGCCTTTCCTGATCTTCTATGGATTGGGTTGCTACTTTCAGTTAATTGTTTAATTCATCTTTGGAACTTAATACTATTACTGGTCTTTGTTCTTTTGAATCAAGTTTCTTTCATAAATGCTTTTGCTCGGATTAAATCTATATATTGCTCGTATATTTGTGTTTTGTTTGAATCATTTCCGTTCCTTTTCGTTTTTCCTTTAAATTTTTTTGCTTTTTTTGAGTTTGTTCTTTTACCACCATGGGGAGTGAGCATGAGTTACTGAGGTTGATCAACTGCTGCAGAGACATACGGTGGGTGACAGAGCTTGCGTTAATTACAGTCTCTGGTTTAATCCTACTGTGTCTCTTGCCCTTTGTAATGACTGGAGAGTTTTTGGGGATTTGGGAAAGCAAATTCAACAAAAAGTTTGAATACAAAGATAGAGGTTCTGATTTCTCTTTAGCTTTATTTCTTTATCCATATTTTGGATACCAATGATGCAGAATAGGAATCTTATGAACTTTTATTCTTTAAATTGAAGAAATTATTAAATGATATGCCATTTAAGAGCTACAATTATATTGATGTCAAAACTAGTCATTATAATGGCTAATAATTGGGATTCAAATCTTTAATTTTACAAAAATTTGGAAAAAACACAAATATATGCAGTAGGAACAAGATTGACAAGCTAAAACTTTATTACTCTGATGGAATATTGGAGTCTTAACAAAATGTTCTTCTTCTATAAATCAAAATGGTAGTTGAAAACCTTAGAATTTGTTATTAGAAACCATTTGGTACTGTGAAAACCTTAGAGTTTGTTATTAGCTCATTAAAATGGTAGTTGAAGCTGCTATTTTTTGGTTCACATTGAATTCAGTGCAGTGGAAAGGATCTTTGATGCTTCATTGAATGACTTAGCTGTGGTGAAAGAAATGAGCACTTGGAGGAGGTTTTGTTAGAAGTTTTTGGATTTTCAAGGGGTTGTTTGGGATTTGTATTTCTTAGAACTTGTACATATTTGTCCAGGGAAAGGCTTCAGCAGGTGGAGGGGAAAGGTTTCAGCAGGTGGAGTTTATCTTAATCTTCTGTTGAAGAAATAACCATTTGTTTTCTTTAAGGATTTTAAGTATTTGAAGTTTGAATTATTCTTTTATAAACTTAGTGCTATGAAGGAAAATGAGGTTAGATTTCCAGATTTTGTATAGTCAGTATATTTTTTGAATTAATAACTGCTTCTTAGGTATTTTAAATACATATATATTTGTGGGATCAAACGGGGTGGGAAAACCCACTAGGAATTAAGCCATTTGGACAGCACACTATTTGTCAAAAGAAAATCACACAATCTGTCTTATTTTGAAAAGGAAAGTTATTTCCTTTTTCTCCCCTTCCTTTTAGTAGTAGTTCTCTTCTGTTATCAAAATTTTGTTTAATAAGACTTGACTGGTAAATAAAATTATAATAAAAGAATTTTGTGGTAGGCCTCTTTCTTTTCCTATTAACTAATCTTTGTTTGGTCTTGTTTGCTGTTGATTCTGTTTCCAGCTGTTCATTGTGGTGGGTAGTAGTGTATTTTATCTTGATGTAATTTCGTTTCGCTTTTGATATAATCATTATTTATCAAAAAATATAAAAGTCAATATGTAATTACAAGGGTTTGTATTCTAACCACTGGTAGTTGGTTTATCTGTTGCATCATAGCCATATGGCCACATGTAATTACAAGGGTTTGTATGAGTGGTCTTCTGGATTCAAGTTATACTAAGATACATTAGAGACGCTGTCAATTCTAATTCTCATATCAGCACGTCACGTGCTTAGACACACAATATCTAATTTGTCTAGAGAAATAAGTTATATTACGCCGTAGGAAACTGCGTTATGGAGAACATATAAGTATAGACTTCAAATCCAGCGATGAATTAGGTTTGTCAATCCCTCTCTCTCTCTCTCTCTCGATTCTTGAATATTTTCTGTTCAGTTGACAATATCCATAAGTTCTATTCGTGCTTTTGTGAAAATATGTGTTCATGACTCTCCTTCTTTGGTTCTTTTCTAATATTTGGTTCGAGTATGATGAAAGAGTGCAATTTGTTTCCTCATCCGCCATGAGAAAGTCTCATTTTATGAATGGATCAGCAAGGCCTTTAAAATGGCTCAGGTGGTGGAGTAATGATTGAACACTATCCACGTAGTTTCCTGGGGATGAAAACATGATGTCCTATGCTCCAACATCTACGGTAATCTGAATTTGACTTCATACTTTTCTCTTGGCCTACTAATTTATTATTCTTATAATGACAATGGAGATGTTGATGAGGTAATGGATAGTCTTTTCTTCTTCTCGTATATTGGTCTAGATGTTTTTAAATGAGTAGCTTTCTGTAGCAAACTTCACTTGATGGCATAGAGTTGTTCATGGTTCTTTCTCAATAATTACTCTTCTCTTCATTCTAATTCCCATTTTGTATATCGTAATCCCCATTGCTATTGGCTCCCCAATGCAACTCTAGGGTACATGGAAATTTGTTTGATTCATACATGCTTTTTTTTTTTGTTTTTAATGTTCTAGAAACTCCAAAACAAGCAGAGATAGGTGTTGTAGTGTGGTGTGGAACTTTGCATGGCAGTTCAGTCATGAAGAAGTTGTTTCATGGAACAAATTTTGTAAAAACATGGCTTCCTTCTCCACATTATTTATTTTTAATCGTTGGTTTGTATTTATTTTCTATATGTTTTCCTTGTTAGGTCAATGTACATTGTCCAGAGTTATATGAGATGAGAGAGAGGAAGGTCGAGAAGGAGAATAGAAAAACAACGAGCATTTTCAGCCAAGGGAGTAGTAGTTTTCGGGTTCTTTGACTTTATTATCTTTTTTAACTCAAGTAGGGAACCTACTCCATTTGGTTTAGGATTTCCTTTGTTCTTTTTCAAACTTGGGTATTTTTGGAACTCTATTTTCAACCTTAAAGATATAGCTGTTAGCATTATTTTTTTCATGGTAGTTTAGGCATGTTCTTTGATTGAAATTGGATATAGATGATGGATTGAAAATCTGGCCATGCTTCTTAGCCGAAAGTTAGCAAAAATGTGTCTCATAGAGTTCTTGTTTAGTTTGTTTTTTTGGGATATCATCGAAGATATGATTGAACTATACAAGTGACATTGAGATGGTGTATCAATCATTGTAGATTCTACTTCTTTGTTCTCTATGATACTTTATGCCGATATGAGTGATAAAATTGGTACATGGTTATATTGCTTGTGTATCGCTATTGCGAGTTTGATTTCAAACTAGACACTTTTTCGACATGATCAAGCTAATAAAGATTGGTACATGGTTATATTGTCGTGTAACGTCCATTTGAATACTATTGTCAATGAGTTATTGCTAAATTTTGTGTGTTTAATGGAGTTGCTTGGTGATTCAAAGCACTCCTTGTCTAAGGTGTTCATTGATTGAAGACATAGAGCAAAGTACAAATATTATTTATTTTGTTTTTGAATTTTAATAATTTCTCATAGGTTGTAAGTGTCCTTTGGGGTAAGGTAGACTAAATGTAATTAAGTTTCAAACGGTCATTTGTACAAGTAAACTTAAACTATTTTGGATTCTCGTCATTATTTCATTGTTTTTAGGGATGAATGTTTTCTTTTTTTTTTTTTTTTATGTGGAAGTCTTATGTCTCTTCACATCAATAGGTTAAGAACAAAGTTAAAGGAACGCACCACAAAAATATCAGTTAAAGCATTAGGTAAATAAATTTTTTTTAAAATACTATATGTAGCGGCGTTTCTTACTAAATGCCGCTAAGTATGTGCCTTTACAGGCGTTTAAGAAACGCTGCGTTCTAAAAATTTACCGGCATTTATTAAAACATGCCGCAAATAAATCATAATTATACCAATGCTTATAATCTATAGCGACATTTCAAAAAACGCCGTTATAAATTATATATGGCGACATTTGTTAGTAAACGCTGGCGAAAGTATATCTACGGGCATATGGCATAAACGCCGTGATATATTTCGCGGTACATTTGACGACATATGTGCGGCGTTTACTACAAACGCCGCTGAATCATATAGCGGCGTTTTTTTAAGCTATGACGACACTTAAAAAACGCCGCAAAAAGCGCTTTTTCTTGTAGTGCGTTATACTTCATTAAGCATAGTAACAAGGAAGAAAACCCATATACATTTATTTATGTTAGGGCTTTTCATCTAGTATCATATTAGGAAGTTACCTAGTTCTCCTAAAATGCATTGGAAAATTCTGATAATTAAGTTTGTGGTATTGCTATAATATGGGGAAGGATACCACAAACATCTAGGCATTCCTAGACTAATAGAATACAAAAGAAGGTCCTTGGAATCTCCTTTGACAATGCCATCAGAGAAGACAAGAACCTTACAAAAATGATATTGAACAAAAGCTCGACCTTCGGATGTACCATCAAGGAAGAACCTTAGGTCAGATCCCAGAAAATTCAATGGATAAAATGATATCTAGGATGATCATTACTATCCCAATCTAAATCATGTGATAAGTATGATAGATTATCATTCCAATAATTTGAAAATCTTGTAGTCGCACCCTTTTTGCAAGGATATTTGCTGCCATATTACCTTCCCTAAAGCAGTGTGATAATTTACATTTCATTTCATCATACCACTTGCTTCATGTAGGTCTTTAAGTACCATTTCCATAATCATCTGTGAGGATCTAGATTTATCTTCATAGCGCCTCAAGTTTATCTCCTACCACATGTGATATGGGATTAACACAAACAAGACATTCCATATCGGATTGGATCCCTCTGTTGCGCGGGCTGCCTCAACAGCCCTGCTGCACAGACATAGGGCTACGCACAATTACCACCTTACCCACTACCTCAGCACCTTGCCTGGGTGGGGTAAGGCGGTCATTGTGCACGGCCCTGTGTCTGAGTATTAGGGTCGTTGGAGCAGCCCGCGTAGCAGACTATCTGAATCCTTCCATATCTTCTTAAGGTCAACCGAAATCGACTTCCTCTGCCACCAATTACAAAAGTCATTAAAATTTGAAAAATTCGGCCAAACTATTTTGAATGGATCTAAGTAGAGCTGCCAAACATTAGTAGGGAAAGCACAGTTCAGAAAGATATGTTCCACAAATTTAACTTGACAGAAACAAAGATGACAGTGAGAAGCAAATGGAACCCTTCTTCGGATAACCTTTGCATCTGTGGGAATCTTATGTTGGGAAAGGAATCCCACTCTCCTAAACAAACTTCAAGTATGTTTTGATGATAACAAACAAATTGAGATTGTTGTTACAAGTCTTATCATCTTTGTAGTATTTCAAGATTGAAGAACCAAGAATAAGGAAGTCAGAAAGAATTAATCCAAGCAATTCAATATCAGATGGAATAAAGACAAAAAAAAGACGTAAATCAAGAACAAGAAGAAGCTCAACAATGAAACAAAGACAAAAAAAAGCTCAAGAATTAAAGTCATGAAGTTGCTCGTGCGCACCTAGTATAGGATAACACACACTTACACGATTTTCTATTCATTTTAATTCTACTAACTAGACCACATCGGCATATCCCTTTTGCCCTTTCATCATGGTGACAGCACATAAAGCATTTTATCCCCTTTATGTTCAACTAATATGCATGTAGTGTCTAACTCTAAAGCTTATGCCTCGGATGGTCTACTTTATAATACCATATAACTGTTGTTAAGTACTTAATTAATCGTTAGAACCACTTAATCTATTGTTGGAAGTCTTTTGAATACATCTCGATCGTGCATCTGTTTGAAACCTTTAAAGTTGAAACTATCGGATCACAGGGAAAAAGAAAGGTAAATATGACAAACTTACTTTGGAATTCTTATTTAAAATACTTAGCTTGAGTAGCAACAAAGTGTGATGTTCCGGCCTGCTGCCAACTTTTCATGTGTATGTATATATAATATATGGCTGTGGATGCAAAAAACCGCACCGATTTGCAAATAACTTAAGAATTACGCACTACATCGATCCTTGTGTTTCTTGAATGGCCTCGTCCAAGCAGAATCCATCATCACTTAGGTCTAAAGATGTTGGATTAGATATCCTGGAGGACGAAGAAGGTATGCACTTTCCATTACTACATTTCTTTGGTTATTTATTAGGTCATACAAGAATGCCTTACCCTAATTTTCATTTTCCTTGGTTGTAATAGATAAATCTTGGCCTCACCGGCTTCGCCAATGCAATCAGGAGTTGAACCTTATCTTGGAGTATGAGGCCGGTCTATCATCAGGTATTACATGTATTCTTATATATATATATATTTCATAATAATCTCATATATAGATTAAAGAGTTAGATAAAGTCACAGTTGCTAACGGGCAAATGCGTGTGTACTAGTGCTTGTGCTTGCTCATTGGAGAATGCCCCAGTAGTCAGTAGGGGGCTAATAACTTGAGTTTTAATCTTGCTTACGTAAGTATATAATATAGGTTAATTGAAAATCCTACTGTGAAACAAATAGAACCTTCAATAATTTTCTCTTCTCTCCCCCCCCCACCCCTAGCCCAACTTATAGAAAAAAATAAATAAAATAAAAATATAAAACACAACTTTACCCCTAGCTCTTATCTGCTTAGATAAATGAAACAACGAAACAATTAGATCAAAAGCCACAGTTATTTCTTAGATTTATAACTTCAAGGACCTCATGTACTTGTTTCAATTGCTCTAATTTGAAACTTGAGGATTGAATATCAAGGGTCATCTATTTCAGTGATTCAACCACATGCACGCAACCATGTCGATCATGACAAGAATATATGATCTTACGACGAAATCAAGCATCTCTAGTTGGTCATTATATTTTAATATGAGACAGGGTTCTTTAGAGTACTCTAAACCCTCACATTGATTATTTTTAATTTTTATTTTTCTTTCATAAAAAATAAATATAATAATTCATGTGAGGAGACATAATGTACGTCTTAGGCTCAGAGAGCTTTTACCTTTTTTTATATTCACCCAATTAGGGAACCTGATCTATGCAAACATAGGATGTTAGGTGGTAAGACCTAATACTCTATCTTGTAAAAAATAAATTACTCGCAAATTTTGTGTAAATGTAGGTCAATGATACATCGATTGCATGTCAATTTTATACTCAGTCAAAAAATTAGCCATGCAACAAATTAAATATTTGAAGATTCATTACAATTTGAAAAGGAAATGAATAACTGAAACTACTACAGAAGAAAGAGGCCAATATACCGGGGGGGGGGTGTTAAAGATAAAGTTGTGCTATTTCAACCTGATGGTTATAGGTTTGTAACATGGAAACAGCTTCTCTGAGAGGCGGAAGTAAAATTGTGTACTTTTGCAATTGGCCAGACCCTTTTGTAGCGGGAGCCTTGTGCACTAGGATACTGTAAAAGATTAAGTTTTGCAATGAAAATTGACATGTATCTAGCACTAATTTTGGCTTTCTCCCCATTCAAAGGTTGGATTTGATGTACGTGACACACTAGATTGTCAATCCAACGAGTTTTCCGTGAGCCAAAGAAATAGAATTTTGAAAGGTATTTTGAACAATACAAAAACCTAAGAGGGTATTTGTGAACCCAAAGGAGAAGCACATTATTGCATTTTCTTGCAACCTGGGTAACAGACAAAAAAAAAATAATTCAGCGGCCACAAATTTTACCTTTGCGGTTGTTCTAACTAATAAACTATACTCTAATTTTCAATTAATTCACAATTTAGATACCTCATCAGGAGCAGCAAAAACAAGGCCAATGATGCAGAGAGTTACACGAATTCTGAGAGAGGTTGATAGGAACAAGGTTAACTATTATCCAAGACTCGTCTCCATTGGTCCATACCACTACGGCGACCCTAATCTTGTGCTGGGGCAGACCCTCAAGACTAGACTTGTGCAAAAGTTCGCCTCTTATGTGAAGAATAAGGATACCACAGGGCAAAGCAAAAGCCTCAATGCTTATTTCCACAATGATGAGTTCCGTAACGTGGCCTGTGTGGCAAGAGAATGTTATGCTAGGGATTCGAAATTAGATAAGTTGAGTGAGGAAGAATTCAAGTGTTTGATGTTTTTAGATGGTTGCTTTGTGTTGTATTTCATTCACTCCATTCTGAATAATCACAAGGATGCGCAGATAAAGAATGACCACAAAGCAATCATAATAATGGAATTGTTCTTGCTTGAGAATCAACTCCCATATACAGTTCTCCAAGCATTGACAACTGAGTTCATGCCCTCTCAAGCAGATAATATCCAGATGTTCATTAAAATGCAGACTCAAGCCCAAGGCTGTCAAGGCCGGAGGATGCCCTTCTATCAATTTGTTCTAGATCCTCTGCTTAAGAGAAAGGAACCATCAATGGACTTTCCTGGGGACGAATTCCTTTTGAAAAAAGGATAATCATCCCCTTCATCTGTTGGACTTTCTTCGGAACGAATTCCTTGGTAATGATTCATCTCCTCAATCTCAACAAAAAGATGATGGAGGCTCCATCAATGAGTGGTAATCGTTCCGTTCAGTCAATGAGCTCAAAGTTTCGGGGATCAATTGCGTGACCAGCGACTCTTCTTGCGTAAAGAAAATCGAATTCCAATCATATAAAATGTCTGCACGCCTCTTGCTTCCTACTGTTGTCATTGATGAGTGCTTCAAGACTAAATGGTTAAACTTGGCAGCCTATGAAGCATGCCCTGATTTCATAAACGATGGTGAAATCACTTCCTTCATATGTTTCATGGATTCACTCATCGATGGACCAGAAGATGTGAAAGAGCTCAGAGTACAAGGTGTACTCCAAAGTTTCCTTGGCCGCAGTGACCTATATATAGCTTATCTTTTCAAAGAATTGGCCACTGACTTGGTTCCAAACCCTTATCTGTATCAAGATGTTAGGGACCGCATTCAGAAGCATTTCGAGTCCAACAAGGTTGTCTTTTGGATAACCGAAGTACTGAACGAATTACGCGTTTTTATAACTGGCGTACCGGACGTACGATTCAGGGGGATCTGGATTGTCATAACTGTGGCTGCTGCAGCACTTATCCTCACTCTTTCTTGCATTCAAACCTACTTCACAGTCTTTCCTCCCAAGAAGGACTAGACTTTAGCTCCGACGTCGCCGTCACAGCTGCATCCATAACCTGCCGGCAAAGTCTATAGATATCTTATACTTTTAACTTAGTATGAACTCCCTTATGTTTTATTCAACCCCCCCCCCCTCTTCCGTTCAACCATTGTGTAATGTTTAGTACAAAAATGAGAAGTGAGGACCGATACTTTTGTTTTGATCTTTTATTTAAAATATGATGTAAATACTCTCCTTGACATCTAGGTAAAGTAAGATCCTCACACTAGATTTAAATGGGTTCATCATCGGGATATAATTCTTACGTCTCTTTATTATTATTATCATTAGGGGCGCTGTTCTCTGTGCTGCAACGTAGGCTGCGCCCAGGGGGGGGGCGATATACATTATGCCCCTGAGTAGCCATGTTCCCTGGCGCACTCTCTGCTCACAGAACATTCTCCCTTTATGCCCAATATACATTATTGATATCAACTTCACAAGCTTTATCTTTCACTGTTTGGTTTGGTGAATAATTAATAGGACAAAGTTTTCCTCCACCCATAGAGGATGGTTCACCCACCACCCTAGGGTTTATGTATGTTCCAAAATATTCTCTCGATACCCATTCCCGCCCTTTCCCACCCCTCAATGAAGGGGATCCCATTCACCGTGGATGGAGGGAAACTCGATCCTAATTAATATATTCAACAAAGCTGGAGATTCTTTGCCGCCCTTCGAAAAATAAATTAGAGGAAAGAATAATAAAGAATAAGACGGGAGAAAGAGAAAAAAGATGGATAAAGCTCCGCAACAAACAAGCTGCCTAATACAATGGGTTAGCCCAACTAAATGGGATTGGCTACATGGATCCTTTCAAAACAATGTAGAAAAAAAATGAAGTCCTCACAAAGGAATGGAAAATAAGAGTATTGCACAGAATAAAAAGAAAATGAGATAAGAATGTGAGAAACGGAAAAAGAAAAAGAAAAAAAAAGAGTAAGAGGAAAGAGGGTAGCCTATTAAATCAGGAAAAATCCTAACTACAGGGATATCCGTAGAGGAACAAATGGAAAAATAGAACTCAAAAAAGCAAGGGCTAGGGCCAACTCCGAGAAGAACAAGAATAACATTGCAAGATCATGCCGTGAGACACCACTCTATTTGGGCTTGGGAGTTGTTTTCCCCCCAAGATCGACCACATCTTTCAATGTTGATGTTGTGTAGGCAGTGTTTTAGAAAAGGGAGAAAGAACGCTAACTGGTCATGTACCTAGCGTGGCTCCCACGCCTAGACACAGAAACCACTCTGTCGCCTGGAAATGACCACCTTGGCCCAATGGGATTTTCGCCTTCCCATGGGGGTAAGGCGATCATTTCTAGGTGGCAGGACGGTTTATATGTCTAGACATGGGAGCCACGCTAGGCCCATGATGGGTTAATGTTCTCTTACCTTTTTAGAAAAATCTCTTATTTGATTTTACATCCTACTCTAATAAACAGAACCCTTTTTTATTTTTAAGCTCATCGAGTCTTCTTCGAAACGTAACTAGAATCGCTTAATTCCGAGTTTGGATGGCAAAGTTATAGCAATTCCTGTGTGGTCACCTAAACTGAAGGGCATTTTAGGCAATCTAAATTATTTTTGGCTTCCATGAGAAAAATAGCAAGATGTGTCCAGTTTAAATTGATAGTGCTCATTGTCACAAACACATGCCCGCAAATGTGCTCAAATCGGAGCTAAAACGAAGTAGTTATGGCCTAGATTCCATTTGGGTGTTCTGGTTGGTTAGGAAGACAAAAGATTTGGATCGTGCGATCCACATCGTTCCAAGTTTTTAAAATTTGAAGGCAGATTCAAGATTGATCCTGGCCTGTACACCCCTATACTCCCTCTTGAGTGTTTCATTGATGTTTCGTATGCCCATAAAAAATTCTTTTTGGAAGGATCTCATTAGCCCTACGAATTTGATGATGGAAAGCCTCTAATCCGATGGCCGGAATTCATTCCCACTCAAACCTGTAGATCTGACGGATCATAATGGTCTGTACCTGACGGACCAATGGATAGTCAAAATGCCGTTTTTGACGCATCAGTAGCTGTTTTTGATCAAGAGATCGTGCTGCGCGCGCTTGTGTAAATGGGCAACACGTGATCAGGTGCGGCTACGATGAAACGCGCGCACATGTGAATCTGCCTCAAGATTCTATTTCTAGCTCCACGGTTCGCCCAACTTCAACACGCGATATCTCCCTTATCCTAACTCCGTTTGGGGTGAACTAAATTGGGTTTTTCTCGTCTTGAAAAGCTCTATCTCTTTGGAGCGAAATAACTGATGGGTTATTCATTGAAAAATCTGGATATCTGGAGTTGACGCTCTCCTTACTTTGGGAAATGCATTGAAGACTTCTCCACCTACCTTCTTGGATGTTTGAAGACATCTTGAAGTGCTGTAATGGTGGTTGTGCTCCATTGAATGCTTGGATGATGCATTGATGTATATTTATGTGAAGAAATACAAGAGGAAAAAGGTAGAAACTCCATTCCCCTTTGATAATGTGTTTTGAATCCATGACCTTTTGATGCCCATTGCATTCATGGTGCTTGTGGAAGATGGAATGAGGGCAGGGATGGTTGCACTGTTGTGTTTATGTGATTCTTTGCGTAAAAAGTGAAAAGAAAGGGAAAGGGGAAGAAGAAGGAAGAAGAAAAGAGAAAGAGGAGAAAACATTAGCAAAAAGAAAGAGGAGAAAAGAAAGAAAAAGAAAATAAAACAAAAGTAAGAAAAAGAAAGGAAAAGAGAAGAAGGAGAAGAGTGAGAAGAACAATGTTTCCTACACTACCAAGGAACACTTTGAGACATCATTATACTGAGCACACTTGAAGATTCAAGCTTTCCATCCGTTTGGGAGAAGTGGAAGATTCCAGTGGGCTACCAGTCATCTCAACTCATCTCCGGGATACCAAAAATCAAAGACATTCCATGGTTGTGAGCATTTCTATCACTTGGCTTGTTTCATTTGATTCTGTGTATTCATGTATGTGCTAGACAGGTTTAATTATGCCAAATACCTATGCTAGTTGTGGATTTACTGTAGGGCATTCATATAAGCCCAATTATCCTTATTCAGTTGTCCAGTTGTATCTGGACACAATGTAGGTTACCAGTGGGTGTTGGGAAGCTATTGGTGTAACACCCTTGCCTCTATATGTAGGGGTTGAAAGAGGTTGGACGTCCTAAGTCATAGGTGTAACTAAAACATTATTTGTCTGAATGACCATTACTCTGTGCACGTAGGCAAACTGTGGAAGCACTTATTTTTTGTATTGTGGATTCTTGTTTGCTTTTGTTAGAAGTGTTTTTCTATAGGATGGGTATATACACTTGGTAGAGGCTTTGACAGGCAGGCTAAAGTTGATAAAATAAAACACACGGAATATTCACGGAGATCAATGAGCATACAAATTACAAAGGTGTTCTTGGCGTACCTAGATCCATGGTTGTGGAAACCAAATCCTTGACGATCCCTTTTGCACACGAACTGCGTTGGTCTAGTCTACCCTCTTCCACTCAACTTTAGGTTTTCTCAGAGAGGTCACTTAATGGGCCAGTGACAACTATTTATAGTGGTGAGGGCAGGGACCAACCCTGCATAGAAACTAGGGTTTTCTTCCCATTAAGGAAACAAAACTTTAGGTCCACATATAGTAACTGGACTCATACCATTAAGGCAACTCCCATCAACACAACTACACCGATTTTATTAAAAACAAAAGTGGGACTATGCTAGCCCACCTTATGGAAATCTTACAATCTCCCACTTGGGTTGCATATGCCACAAGTTTTGATTCTGAAAATCTTTTAAAATGACTCTCCGGTTTAGATAAACTGATTGTGGCCACAAAAGACAGTGTTGAATGGAGTACGCCTTAAAATTGATGCTTTGCTCCGAATGAAACTACAAACACCCAATAGTGCAGATCGTCATATCTAAAGAGACATGGGACCTAACATGTCAAAGTGCTTATGGCCTCACCGACTTGGGTTGTGCAGTATAAGAGTGTGGTATGGAAAATGAATGATACAATGATTAACATGCCAATTTCCAAATTGGTCCAGGCTCGAAAACCAAATGAGCCACATGAGACAAAAGCTGGAGGTCTCATTTACCATAAGCGTCGCCCAAACGTAAACACTTCACATAAAGAAGCTCATTGGGACTGGGTCCGAATGTCCCAACATACTAGTACACGTCCTCGAAACTGAATGAGGCTCTTCTAGTGAACAAAATGTGCGTGTCTTTACTGAAGGCCTCAAATACCATAGGAGACAAACACACCACCTAGCCTTAAAGAACTGAAGGAAGCAAATAATCAAGTGTACACAATAGAATTTGTATGCATTTACTTAATAACTGGATGTGCGTGTATTGACTGGAACCTCGTATACCGAATGAGGTAAATACACCACATATGTTATACCCGCACCCCGGATCATAATTAATTTTTATTTTACCCCGTGACGTGTGGTTATCACTGCCACGTATGCTGGTGAGCTTTTCTCACTAGTGGTCAAACCCAGCTACAAAATTATTGACCACAGTGCGGGTTTACCTGTGGAGGAAACTATTCGGGGTCATGGGGACAAACCATGACAAGGAAATAGTAGGTTCTAGCCCTTAAATTTATTTATTTACCCTTTCCCTCGATGCTATCGAAGTGCGGGTCAAGATTTGGACCGCCCGGGCTATTTTAGTTGAATTGGAAATATTCTATTTGTGGATCCCACTTGCCCTGGGGAAACGCGTGAAGAGCAATTATACCCATATCATGTGGGCTCATCTTTTAATTAGGTTCTTTCCTAATTATAACTAGTGGGCAGGCCCATTAGCTTAAGAGGCCCATTGGGCTTAAGTGGCAATTTAACCTGAGGGTCCATCTAACTCTATTTGACCCAAAGATGGGTTAACCCATTCCTTTACCCTAAATAAGACCATGGGTCAACCCATTAAGCCCTCTTGACCCATTTATCTTGGATCCACCCATTTAGCTATTTGACCCATTTAACTTAAAGTACCCATTTAGCTATTTGACCCATTTAACTTAAAGGACCCAAGCCCATTTTCTATAAATAAGACAAGGGGGGGGGGGGGAGAAGCATTCATTTTCATTTCTTCTCCCATCTAACCTAAATCGTGGAGGAGAGAAAGAGGAGAGAAAGGAGAAAGAAGAAAGAAGAAAGAAGGAAAGAAGAAAGAAGGAAGGAGAAAAGGAGAAGGAGGAATGGAAAAGCTTGGTTGAAGGCTTGGAACCTCACTTTGTGGAGCCCTCTACGTGGAGCTTTTCTACATTGGGGAAGGTAAGCCATTGAAACCCACATCTCTTCATCTATTTTGAGTTTTGAGGTTTGGGAAATGGGAGAGATTCAACCTAAGGTTCTCTTGAAACCCAAGGAATCGATGGAACCTCTAAACCTAGACTATGGTGGAGTTATTTCACTCCATTACAAGCCCTAAGCCTAAGTAATCTCTTTCCATTTAAGAAATTTAAGGTTTCTACCCTATTATGTCCTAATTTAGGTTCTCTTTGTTTTTCCTCTTAAATCCATGGGATTACATGGACCTAATGAGGTCTTAGAACCCTAATGGACCTAGGAGTAAGCTTTTTTGAAGCCTCCCTACCTTTAAACCCCTTGGAAAATGAATCCCTAGCAAGAAACCCTTCAATTTTCGATTCTGCAGGTATGTGGTTTTACATGTGGTTTCGACACGAGAAACCACACCTGCAACCACCCTTGGCAGAGACCTTCCTAAGCCCCGGTTAGCTAGGATTTACATGTGATTTTAGACCTGCAAGAAACCACCCTGAAATTACCTTCCCGAGAAGGCCCCTGTGAAGCTCGGATTTACACTCGGTTTCCGTTTTCTAAAGCTACATCTGCAACCGACCTTGACTAAAACTGTCCTGAACCCCTGGTTTCCTAGGATTTACACTCGGCTTCAGTTTTCTGAAACCACATCTGCAACCGACCTTGACTAAAACTGTCCTGAACCCCTGGTTTCCTAGGATTTACATGTGGTTGCAAAATTTGGGCATGAAACCACTCCTGCAACCACTTTGTTTCTGAAACCTTATACTTAAGTGATTATGGGAGATCTTTTGGGGATCCTTTCCCTTCGCTCGTTTAACCTTATTTCACTCTTTGTTTAGGTTAATATATTCATCTTGTGGCTTATTGCTTGATCGAGACGACAACTGATAATCTTGGTGCTTGGCGTATACGTTGTGAGTGGGTTTGGTTGTTTGGGCTTGATATTATTATTGCATTGTATATTATGTCATCATTATAAATTATTAAGCATGCTTGCGCATATTGCATACTTTTATATATGAATGTTACGATGTTAATTGGAGATGCTTTACTTTGATGGGTCTCGGTCGGTGGGTGCGGTTTAACCCGGTACTATATATAATTATGAAAAAATTATGTTGAATGTCATGTTGAATCAGATCGCCGGCCGTCATCGTGTAACCGGGCACTAAACCGGATGAAAAGTTGATGCGCCGGATTACCTCTCGGGACGATAGGACTTGCATGTAGTCGTGGCTAGGATTTTACACCCTTATGCTACGACCCTTACCAACAGGGGTTTAGGTGTTGGGTAATCGCACACCGGATTCTCGTGGAGGTGGGAGAGGCCGATCATGGTAGTATTGGTTATCGTGTGGCCGCCGAGAGTGGTCTTGGAGGCTTCGATCGGCGTAGGTCCCAGGTGACAATTGAGGTTTCATTGTGGCGATAAGTTAAGTGACCCACAGTGTCTCCCGAGTTGTCACAGTAGCATATGCCATTGACTTAGTTGTGATGTTAGGTGGAAAATTTACTTAACATATGCATGCATCATTGGACTATGTGAATTGTGTGTTTGTGCATCCCCATCCCCTCACTGGCTCAGTGGAGAGCTAACCCCCTCGTGTACACAATTTTTAGATTATGATGCAGGTACGGAGGAGCCGAAAGCTGTGTTAGAGGAACATGGCAACGGGTGTCCTTGTGACGATTGTGCCTACGGGCCGTGAGAATTCTAGGGACTTGTTCCCCTTTTGTTTATTTTAGGGCGTAGGCCCATGTATAAACATTTACTGCTATACCCTTGTTGATCATTATTAGATGGTAATGAAAAATGGATTAACTACAGTATTTATCATCTAGGCTTTGATCATCTTGTAACTATTGATTTTATACGCTTCCGCAAAACTATTGATCTTTTGGAATGTAATATTTTCCTTGCCGCACTCTGATATTATATTGTTTTAATATTGGTTATGACTGTGCGTTGGGACACTGTGTCAGTGATCCTGGCAGCTTAGTAGGATGACACGCGTCGTCCTAGTCACCCCTTATAATGTATTGTATCCCTTGTTGGGATGGGGCGTGACAGAGTGGTATCGAGCAATGATGCTCGCACCGACCACAGTCTCGCGGACTCTTGATTTACTCTCCACAATTAGGTTCTAAACTAAAAATCTTCAAGAACATAAATGATTGTGTGTAGACATAGGAGAAGACTGGTTGTGGTGAAACAAAAACTTAGAAGATAATAGGCAACATGGCACTTAGGACTTGAACCATAGGCTGTTAAGCTACAACTTTGAAATTGCTTGGTTGAGCCTTAAGTAGGTCATAAATGAGTAACTATATGTTAAAATTCATAAACAATAATGAACCAATTATAACCAAGCATAATTATCAACAATGATTTAAACAAGAAAGAAGTAAGCAAATACATAGAGATACATATAAGATTAATTACAAATATTCAATCGTTCCAAATCTTCTTGGGAGGCGATCATATCCTTCCCATTTCAACATTCATGATTTCATCTATTCCAACAAAGACATATGATTCTATCCTGCTCAAGCAAAAGATACTAATCTAACACTATGATTGTTCCAGATTCTCTGTTTCGGCATAACTGTGTCTTTCCCAACTCAAAATGCAAGGTCTCATCTGTTCCAACTCAAAACATTTGATTCTGTTCATCTCAGATTAAATATACAAGTCTACCATTTCAAAAAGTTCTCAGTTGTGCACCCTAAGACAAAAACTAGAAGAACTGATCCGAGATAACTTCAATTTCTTGAGAGAAAGCTGGGCTAGTCATTTGCACCACCGCCACCACCGCGACCAAGAAAGGTGTCGATGTCACCTACCCCTCTCTCGATACCCTCTAGGCGCCAAGTCTGATTGGAGAGTTGCTTCGTGACCTCATCGAAGCCATCCACCACTCGCAGGTTCAGCCGCCTGATGGTCGTCAGAATGTCAATACCTCCCACTTGATTAAGGTATAAGGATTCCTTCTAAGTGAACAATAGGTCCTTGCTCCTCCAATGGACACGTTGATAACGCCGGCCAACTGTGCTGCAATGAAGGCTATAGGAACCCCCTTGACACATGAAACAACCCGATAGTTTTGTGTGCCCAGGTTCTCGGTATCCAGATTTGCATAGAAATGGCGAATGAGTTTCAGGTAGTATGGTTCAGGAAGGTTGAGAATGTTGGTCCACCCCAATGCCTCGAATCTCTGCCCCACCATGTAAGCTTTGAGATCATCCAACACTACATCCCGCCCTTCCACTATATTTTTGAAGCGGCAGTAGTCTTGGTAAAGCTCTTGGTCCTCTATCTTTTGAAACCATAATGGATCTAGGACAGTTGGTGCAACTTGTTTAACGCATGCACGCTGTGTTCTTGGAGCCATTGATTGTTTTAACTTGCATCCAAAAGCCAAGATTGATAGCAAATTAGTACCTTGAATGCTAAGGCCTAAGTAGATGATCAATGTAAGGTTGTGAAGTTCAAAACCTAGCCCTTGATTTTCTTTTCAAAGCAAATTAAATTACGGCAGGATTCTTAGGCTAGAAAATTCTGATTTTATCCAATTGTGATCTAAGAAGTTGGGGAAAAAGAAAAGGCATGACCATTATGTGAATGACATGATAAATAATGAAGATTCATGGTCATAATATGCCTAGAAAGTAATGCTTTATGCAAAACAGTGAGTTCAAGCAAAATATGGACTTATTTGATCTTGAAACATGCTATAAACTTTAAAGAAAATTTTTAGATTTTGTGATTGGGAGATTGAATATTGAGGAACAAGTAAACATGGCTTGTGACAACTCAAAGGATGTAAACTAAGCCCTATCTAGTAAGACCGATTCATGCATGGCAAAAGAGAAGAGGAAAATTTGAGTAGGTTTTGGTTTTTTCCAAAATCCAACCTAAATCCTTGAGTTAGATGCCAAGATTGTATGCAAGCCCTTGTATAGGTTGCTTATGGTGAGAAAATGGTTAAGATTAGATTATGAACAGCCTACTGAGCAAAAGGAAGCAAAACCCCAAAGTTTCCAAAACCTAAATTGTGTTTTGGGGTTTCCCCAAGAGAAAGAAATCGATGGGAGAGAGAGAGATCTTACCTGAATGCGATTGGATATTGTTGAGGAGTAAATTGGAGCACTAAAATCCACCAAGGAGTGAGGAGAGAGCAAGCACGATCGCAGTTAGGGTTTCTCCGGAGCTTTAGAGTTGTGTTTTGAAGGAGGAAAATAAACCTCTAAGTCGTGGGTTTTAAAATTTTAATTTTGGGCCATGCGGGTTCACCCGTGGATTCAATCTTGTGAAACCGACTGAGAATCCGTGAATTTCTAATAACAAAATTGGTTCTGTGAAAGCTCGAATTTACCTGTGGTTGCAACTTACTGAAACCACACCTAAAACCGCCCAAGCCAGAAAGGATTTTCTTACCCTGTCTTGATGAACCAACCTATGTTAGGCTTTTATTTCCTCCATTTGATGTTTCCCTCGCCCCTCTTGTGGCATATCTTACCCCGGTAACTTAAGCTTTATCTTGGCAAATAAAAGTATAGAAGTGAAATGTCTACAAGATGTGAAAATTATATTGTGACAAGAGCATATAAGGGAAAATGAGACACGATAACCATAGGAAGATGTTTGGAGTGAAGAGAAATGAATAAGATCAATGCACATGTAAAAATCCATGTGAGATTCCTAATGCGTGGATGTGAATAATGAGATCAATGTGAACAACATATACTTTTGACTACTTTACATCCCAACCAATATCAAACAAGCAAGTTATTGGATGAAAATACCCCAACAAGAGACAAGAATTATTTATTTGAGGAAAAGAGGAAAGATTCTAAGGATTTTATCAATAATTATGTATACAAGAGAATATGCTTGAAGATAAGACAACGTGATAAATTTCTATGAAATTTTATGGCATGTAAAAGAATTAGATTTGAACTTGAAGAGTTTCTCCAAAATATTATGAATTGAGGATTTTACCACAACCAAAACCTGGGCATAATCCAAGTAAAATTCAACTAGATATGACAGCATAGTGGTAATCTCTAAAATGCTTGCAAAGACTTGAAAATTTATAAAAGATGCAGTAATCAAACAAGGATCCAACAACTTAGTGCCATCGATCAAATAGGACTTGATTTACACCCAAAAACCCTAGTTCCAATCGGTTTGGCATGGATTTGGTGTACATGGCCATGGTATTACAAGCAAAGTCAAGACATGATCACAACTTGAAATGATTCATCCCAAATCCAAGAAAGGAAGAAGTAGAAATGAGAAGAAAGCCATATCTTGAACAACTGAGAATTGAACCTTGAGATTACAAGAAAAACCACCCAAGGGAAGCTTGAAAGGAAGTCCCTGTAGAGTTTTTTCTCCCTGCAGTTATGTCCTTTCTTTGGAGCCAAAAGTGAGTTTTAAAACTCGCGGCTCTGTTATGTTAAATTTCTGCAAATGAACGAACGAGCGAATCCACTTATCGTGAATCCGCTCCGTATAAAACTTGAAATTATCATTATAAATCTGTGCGGATCAACGAACGGATCCACAATTATGCATCCGTCCGTAAATCCGTTTGACTTAAACCCTCTCGACCATTGAGACTTTTGAGATTGGACAAACGAACGGATTCGCATTCCACATCCGCCTGTTAGTCTGCTCTCCCTATTTTCGCAGAGGAGCCACGAACGGACCCAGAGTATTGACACCGCTCGTGAGTCCACCCGATTTCTTTTAGGATTTTTAGCTTGTTTTGGAGACCTTTGACTACACTTATATGTGATGATTATGTGCCTATATCCTAGATCGGACACCCCGTTGTGTGACCCATTTGTGGGAACCACCTAAGTCTAGTCAATACCTTGAATTGAAAGAGGTTAGGACTTGTACCCGACTGGGCCAGCTAATAAAAAGTAGCAGGCATTGGTAACCGCTGTGACTCCTCTCTTACATAAAGGAAGAAGAGTTACCTTTGAGGATAAAGACCTTCGATCCTATGAATTTAAAGACCTGAACCTTATGGATAGAGAAACCTAAACCTATACGGGTAGAGACCCTCAATGGGGTGCGTAGGAAAGGAAAGTAATAGACTGGTTTATTTGAGTGAGCCATGAAGGTCACGTGTGTTTGGAAGTCATTCATAACACCTCAAGCTAGTGACGACTCTATTTGAACTTTACTTGGTTTATCCAAACCTTGTTTAGACTCATAGAGAAAGTCCTACACCGTGATTTGACTTTCCAAAAAAAAAAAAAAAAAGACTTAGTGAACCGTACCTGAGAACTTCTTGTTCTTGTGGATTGACCTAAATGACAGATATATCCATAGGGATTTAAATGTAATTATTGAATCTATGCCTACATATTGGTGTGATAAATATATATAGATATCCCTTAGAACCCTGGACTTGTGTGACTAGAGTGATTCTCTGGTACTACAAGTATGACTTACCTCGACCTTGCTGTGAAACTAGTTGGAGCCCTGACCTTGGTTGACCAAACCTTAGGGAAATGAATAATGAATTTAATGATCGAGTAGGTTAAATTATTGAGACATGCTTGAAGAGTTGACTTGGACCAAAACTATTAAAAGGTTATTGGTTCTCGAAAGAGGACTGATGTGGACTCTTCCCTGTGGGATAACTGTGTTGTAGGTTTAAAGGTTGTGAAAGCTGAGATTGAAGGATGTAACAAGACCTTCTCCAATGACAGATATGAATGGGGTAATGGATCACCAAATGCGTCCCCTCCGTACTGGGAGTGAACAATAGGAGATTCCATCAATATTCCAAGTCATTCTAAAGTTGGGTTAGGTAATGAGACAACCAGATGTGAAAGCCTTTAGAATGTGAACCCCTATGTTAGGACATGGACAAGTTAAATCCTGAACCCAAGACTGACCGGAGTAGTAAAGGCTAGAATGGTATCACCCGATCCGGAAGATTTAGGGAACTCTGTTCCTTGAGACTTAACTTAGTAGTTGGAACCCTGTTTTTCTAGGGTTATTGTGAACCACACCCCTGTGGTAATGTGACCGTAAGGAAAAGAGAATTGTGGAACCCGACTTTTGTGCCACGTAGGCACCTGCCTCATCTTGACCCGACCTTTGACTTAGTTCAAGATGTGGGTGACTTGGGATGTTGTTATCCAACAGCCCTTCTCACTTGAGACCCTAGCTGCCTCAAATTTCGGGGACGAAATTTCTTGTAAGGTGGGGAGGATGTTATACCCGAACCCCGGATCATAATTAATTTTTATTTTTCCCCGTGACGTGTGGTTATCACTGCCACGTATGCTGGTGAGCTGTTCTCACTAGTGGTCAAACCCAGCTACAAAATTATTGACCACAGTGCGGGTTTACCTGTGGAGGAAACTATTCGGGGTCATGGGGACAAACCATGACAAGGAAATAGTAGGTTCTAGCCCTTAAGTTTATTTATTTACCCTTTCCCTCGATGCTCTCGAAGTGCGGGTCAAGATTTGGACCGCCCGGGCTATTTTAGTTGAATTAGGAATATTCTATTTGTGGGTCCCACTTGCCCTGGGGAAACGCGTGAAGAGCAATTATACCCATATCATGTGGGCTCATCTTTTAATTAGGTTCTTTCCTAATTATACCTAGTGGGCAGGCCCATTAGCTTAAGAGGCCCATTGGGCTTAAGTGGCAATTTAACCTGAGGGTCCATCTAACTCTATTTGACCCAAAGATGGGTTAACCCATTCCTTTACCCTAAATAAGACCATGGGTCAACCCATTAAGCCCTCTTGACCCATTTATCTTGGATCCACCCATTTAGCTATTTGACCCATTTAACTTAAAGTACCCATTTAGCTATTTGACCCATTTAACTTAAAGGACCCAAGCCCATTTTCTATAAATAAGACAAAGGGGGGGGAGAAGCATTCATTTTCATTTCTTCTCCCATCTAACCTAAATCGTGGAGGAGAGAAAGAGGAGAGAAAGGAGAAAGAAGAAAGAAGAAAGAAGGAAAGAAGAAAGAAGGAAGGAGAAAAGGAGAAGGAGGAATGGAAAAGCTTGGTTGAAGGCTTGGAACCTCACCTTGTGGAGCCCTCTACGTGGAGCTTTTCTACATTGGGGAAGGTAAGCCATTGAAACCCACATCTCTTCATCTATTTTGAGTTTTGAGGTTTGGGAAATGGGAGAGATTCGACCTAAGGTTCTCTTGGAACCCAAGGAATCGATGGAACCTCTAAACCTAGACTATGGTGGAGTTATTTCACTCCATTACAAGCCCTAAGCCTAAGTAATCTCTTTCCATTTAAGAAATTTAAGGTTTCTACCCTATTATGTCCTAATTTAGGTTCTCTTTGTTTTTCCTCTTAAATCCATGGGATTACATGGACCTAATGAGGTCTTAGAACCCTAATGGACCTAGGAGGAAGCTTTCTTGAAGCCTCCCTACCTTTAAACCCCTTGGAAAATGAATCCCTAGCAAGAAACCCTTCAATTTTCGATTCTGCAGGTATGTGGTTTTACATGTGGTTTCAGACCTGAGAAACCACACCTGCAACCACCCTTGGCAGAGACCTTCCTAAGCCCCTGGTTATCTAGGATTTACATGTGATTTTAGACCTACAAGAAATCACCCTGAAATTACCTTCCCGAGAAGGCCCCTGTGAAGCTCGGATTAACACTCGGTTTCAGTTTTCTGAAACCACATCTGCAACCGACCTTGACTAAAACTGTCCTGAACCCCTGGTTTCCTAGGATTTACACTCGGTTTCAGTTTTCTGAAACCACATCTGCAACCGACCTTGACTAAAACTGTCCTGAACCCCTGGTTTCCTAGGATTTACACTCGGTTTCAGTTTTCTGAAACCACATCTGCAACCGATCTTGACTAAAACTGTCCTGAACCCCTGGTTTCCTAGGATTTACATGTGGTTGCAGAATTTGGGCATGAAACTACTCCTGCAACCACTTTGTTTCTGAAACCTTATACTTAAGTGATTATGGGCGATCTTTTGAGGATCATTTCCCTTCGCTCGTTTAACCTTATTTCACTCTTTGTTTAGGTTAATATATTCATCTTGTGGCTTATTGCTTGATCGAGACGACAACTGATAATCTTGGTGCTTGGCGTATACGTTGTGAGTGGGTTTGGTTGTTTGGGCTTGATATTATTATTGCATTGTATATTATGTCATCATTATAAATTATTAAGCATGCTTGCGCATATTGCATACTTTTATATATGAATGTTACGATGTTAATTGGAGATGCTTTACTTTGATGGGTCTCGGTGCCGGTGGGTGCCGGTGCCGGAACCCCGGGTACTATATATAATTATGAAGAAATTATGTTGAATGTCATGTTGAACTGTATGCGCCGTGCCGTGCTGGTAACCGGGCACTAAACCAGATGAAAAGTTGATGCGCCCGGATTACCTCTCGGGACGATAGGACTTGCATGTAGCTGTGGCTAGGATTTTACACCCTTATGCTACGACCCTTACCAACAGGGGTTTAGGTGTTGGGTAATCAGTACACCGGATTCTGTGGAGGTGGGAGAGGCCAGTCATGGTAGTATTGGTTATCAAGGGTCTGCCACTGAGTGGTCTTGGAGGCTTCGATCGGCGTAGGTCCCAGGAGACAATTGAGGTTTCATTGTGGCGATAAGTTAAGTGACCCACAGTGTCTCTCGAGTTGTCACAGTAGCATATGCCATTGACTTAGTTGTGATGTTAGGTGGAAAATTTACTTAACATATGCATGCATCATTGGACTATGTGAATTGTGTGTTTGTGCATCCCCATCCCCTCACTGGCTCAGTGGAGAGCTAACCCCTTCGTGTACACAATTTTTAGATTATGATGCAGGTACGGAGGAGCCGGAAGTTGTGTTAGAGGAACATGGCAACGGGTGTCCTTGTGACGATTGTGCCTACGGGCCGTGAGAATTCTAGGGACTTGTTCCCCTTTTATTTATTTTAGGGCGTAGGCCCATGTATAAACATTTACTGCTATACCCTTGTTGATCATTATTAGATGGTAATGAAAAATGGATTAACTACAGTATTTATCATCTAGGCTTTGATCATCTTGTAACTATTGATTTTATACGCTTCCGCAAAACTATTGATCTTTTGGAATGTAATATTTTTCTTTCCGCACTCTGATATTATATTGTTTTAATATTGGTTATGACTGTGCGTTGGGACACTGTGTCAGTGATCCTGGCAGCTTAGTAGGATGACACGCGTCGTCCTAGTCACCCCTTATAATGTATTGTATCCCTTGTTGGGATGGGGGTGTGACAACATATGACCTCAATTAATTTTCTATGAGACAATTAAACAAGTGTATACACATAAACAAATGGCCATAATAAAGATGCATGTGTATTCTCGAAAATAAAATGTTACAAAAGGACAAGAATCTAAAATCAGTTGCAACTATATACACAAGCAAAACTCCCACCAATAAAATGCATCAAAAGAACTAGCAAGTTCCATATTACCGACATACTCCTGAAAACTTTTGGAGTCAAGTCCTTAGTGAGAGGATCAACAATCATACTATCTGTAGTAATGTACCATACTGAGTTTTGTGACTCACATAGTTTCTCTCTAACAATGAAGCATAAATATCAAATGCCATGAGTTTAAAATTCCCCAGTCATAAAATCTAAACAGTGATATCATATAAGTCACAAATCCCTTGCTTGTATATGAAAAAGCAGTCAGTGTCTGTTAGACACTCTCTTAATATATAGCACTATCTGTCATTACAAAAAAGATATCCACATATGGTCTTTTAGGTCATGTTGACAGTTTCCTAATGTGCTACTCCAAGATTATTCAAATATAAAACAAACAATATCAATCCATATTATTCTTGAGGTCACATTGAACTACAAACATTAGACGCACAAAGAGTATTATTGACCTGAGTTCACTAAGTGTTGGTAAATCTGTTTTTTTTCATAAGAAGTCTTTTGAGACAAATCAAGAATACATATAGTTCTATTACGGTAAATCTTAATGCCTAGACATAAGAGGCTTCACCAAGATTTACTTATCAAGATGATTATTACTGTTCTGTCTCAAGTAGAAGGGTAACATTATTACTTGCATCAAGAATATCATCACTATCAAAAGCAAGAAAGTAATATCTAACTCCTACTGATCTTCAGATAAATGTTGTCAAACTAAGACAAGAATAACTGAATACCATACAAGAAAACTTTTCAAGTATTTTATCTCCATTTAATTCAACTTGTATGACATAATTAGTAATTTATAATGTACTCACAAACATACTCACACTATTATAAGGACTGGATGTAAACAATACAAAATCCATGTAACACTACAAGAAATTGGTGCAACCGCGGCACTTTAGGTTGAGCTATTACGGCATTTTTTACAAATGTCGTCATATATGAAGATATACCAAGCAAAATGTCGTCATATATAAAGGTATAATGGCGTATAGGTACAAACGTCGTCATATATAATATATAACGGCGTTTGTGTACAATCGTCGTCATATATAATATATAACGGCGTTTGTGTACAATCGCCGTTAAACTAATTTGTTTCCGCGGCATTTTTTTTAACAAGTGCCACTGTAGTTTACCATTTAATATGATTTAATATTTTTATTAATGGCGTTTTCAGAGAAATGCCGTTGTATGTTGCAATACAACGGCGTTTATAAATAAACGCCGTATAAAACAATAGATTTCCAAAACACAAAAACCCAAAATTGTTTTCACTTCCCCGCACTTTCCATCTCTCTCTCAAAAACCTTTTCGTTTCCCCCGCTCTTTCCATCTCTCTCTCAAAGTTTTCTCAAAAATATTTTCAAACTCCAAAGCAGCGCTCTTTTTCCTCTCTCAACCGTCAGACCTCTCTGAAATCTCTTTCAAGCGACAGAGCAACGGTGAATCAGCGACTGTTGCTAGTTGGACTGGTGATTTTGGAGATTCTCATCAGTCATACCAATTCTCGCAAGTCCCACAAGGTTTGATCCCATTCAACCCTTCTCCTCTTCTTTTTTCTTAAATGCTTTGATTTGTCGGAAAGGATTAGTTCTTACATACCCGTTGATCAGCTCTTCTTTTGTTTAGGGTTTCTGTAGTTAAGTTCTCTTGTTTTAAAATTTTTTTTTCTTAAACATACTTTCTCTCTCGCTCTCTCTATTTCTGCTTCGATTCATTCTTTGTTTATCTATGGATTTGCATATGTAGTTTATATATGTATGAACATGTGTTTATATTGGTGATGTGTTGCTGAAAATTGAAAACTGTAGAATTTGAGCTAATTTGGATTTGTTTTGATCAAACAAAGGTGGGGAAAAAGAAAATAGCATTGGTTTTACTTTCATCTTTGTTCTTCTAAGTGCGTTTAGGTTGTTAGATTTTTTATATCTTGTTCGGTTCTGAATTCTGATCATTATTAGAAATTACCTAGCTCTAATTACTAGTTGTTGTGGATGTCTTTTTTTTTTTTTTTTCTTCTTCTTCCTTTTTTGGGGTTAGAAACTCTTGTTAGAGTTTCAGAGTGAAACCATTAAAACCTCAACAAAGTAACAAATCCTACTGCATAGTTGGTGAAACTGTAGCCATCACAAATGCATTATTCTAGTGATACATAATGCTCCATTGATAAATTGTTTGTTGTCTCTCGTATCTTGCGTTATGTATAGGTGTATTTATTTGACAAGTTATGAGCGTAGTTCCTTGGATAATTAGGTCTCTTCTTTGTCTCTATAGCTTGCATTCGATGTACGAAATGTATTCGTTTTTGGAGTAAGAGTTCGGTTGTCAGTTGGTAGGATTTTTTTTTCCCTCTTTTTTTCTCTCTTTGTACGTTGTAATGTTGTATTTTGACTGATCAACTCGGAATGAGCATGGTGACTGTGTTATCTTCTTATGTACAATTTTGAAGTTTCTCTAAGAAGGGCATATGCTAAATTCGTGTTTTTACTTCTAGTCTTTGGAAAATCTCTTCATATTTAAAATATGGGATGCAAAGAAAATGGATGCTACCCAAGGAGCTTTACCATCTGTATAGAGCCATCCAACCTTTGGACAATTGGTTCCCTTTCTCAATCATTATTTGTATGAACTTTAATCCGGATCAAACTTGAGGCTTGTGTGTATAAATAGATTCCAACTTGCAAGAGTTCATCTCACTTATCTCTCCCCTCCTGGGGGTTGAACTATTTGAATAATTGTCTTACTATTTTTATCTCCCATTTTTGTTAGAACTTGAACTATTTGAATAATTCTCTTATTATCTTTGATTCGGATCCAACTTAAGCTGGGATAGATTGTAGCTGATGACCTGGGCAACCCTCTGCAATGGACTTGGATACTCATTTTTGCTTGCCTTTGATTCTTATCAACAAATTCACATTTTTTAGTTATTAATTAAAATCCTCATTCCTAATCTTTCCTCTCTACAGCTAAGGTAGGGTAGCAACAGGCCCCGACTTCATCTCTAGCTAAGAACTCCACCTCTCTTCACTGGGAAAAAAGGTTAGTTGCTAATCTCTCTCTCTCTCTCTCTTGCATTTAATCAATTTTCAGAGACTTTTGTAGGTTAAATCTTATTTGTTTTCTACTCATTATGTATTGATCTGCTTAATTTCATTTTCTTTAGATTTTCTTTGGTTTATTGTTACTAATTAGGTTAGTATGATTTTGAGTTTCGATTCTGCCATTTCCAATGTCTAGCTATCCTATGAATGGGGTTCCTGTGGAAGGATGGTTTTATGTGGAGAAAATTACTATTTTTGGGGTCATTCGTCTGTACATCATGTGACATTTTCTTCTGTAATGCCTTGTTTGCTGTACAGTGAAGTCTACAAAGTATAAAGTACAAGACTAGCTAAAAGATGCTATATATATATATAGAGAGAGAGAGAGAGAAAGAGAAACCCAAAAATGGAAAATATAAAATAAAGTACCAGAGGTCAGAGGAAGTTAAGTTTCTGGAACCCGGAATCAGAGATAGTTTATAGGCATAACTTGCTTTTATATTCATACTTACGAACATATTATGAGAACATTGTCAATCCTTACAGGTTGATTGTAAATTAGAGATGGAGTTACTGAGAGATGTTTGATGTTTATGAGAAAGTTTAATAGATTTTCTCTTTTGTACATACATAACCTGGTTTGTAATATAGTGCCCTCTTTTGTAGACTCTCTCTCTCTCTAAGTGTTGCTTGCAGGAATGAAACTATGAATACGGTGAAGAGATATATAGCTTGACGTGGGTTGACTGGAATATGGTAAGTTATTATTTATTCTGTTGGATTTGAGAGGTTTGGAATCAAGAAATTTCAGTAGATATCTCAGTTTGGGAATAGTGGTGTATGGGGGGGGGGGTTGGTATTGGGTCCCATAAATGTTTAAATATGTTTTCTTCCATTTCCATCTTTAGGGTTTTAATCCAATTGTTTGGAGCTCTTGGATCAAGAAACTAGAAAAATTCTGTTTTGTTCTTCTAAACCTAACCTCTCTATCTCTCTTCATCTTTCTTGGAGTTTTCTTCTCTGGTATTGGGGAATTGGTCCCATTAGAGAAGGGGATATAAAGCAGAAACTATTCCTCCTAGTTGTCTTCTACTTTATTATTCTGTATGTGAAGATTGAGTTCTTTCCTTTCTACATGCATAAACATGGCATGTTTTTAACTAAAAGGCCCACAGCCTTTCTACATGAATAATGGAATTACATTAGAATGGGTCAAGTCATAGGAACAAGGATGATTAGTTATGTTGGATTTTGAAAAGCTTCATGGATAGGCGTGGTAGACATTTTTTTTGTTTCTTTTCTTCTTTTTTCCCTTCCTGTTCAACCAAAGCATGTGATTTCTCTACGTTTTTTTTGTCAAGAAATGCCAGGTAAGGGATGACCACATTACAACTAATTTGAAACTGAAGTTGACTATAACAATTTGGTAAATTTCTAGGAAATACAGCATGATCATGAGAAATTGGTAGCATTCATATCATAGTTATCTCCTAAGCTTGAAGAATTGGATTGGGTACTTGAAGATGCTAATGTAAGAGGGTTGGACTCGGCACAACGGTAAGATTGCTCTATTGCAATCTGTACTTTATTTTATAATTCTATATTGTAATATGACAACAAAATTCTGATTTTACTTCTAATGAAATTGATGAAGCTTTTGCTAAGCATTGTAGTTAGTCGAGCTCATGTGTGTGTGTGTTTGGTGATTTTGGGGATGGGATTGTAAAATTAGATCATGTGACTTGTGTGGGTGCGTTTTTCACATCTTTGGGGGTATGTTGGATGTGCCACAAAATGCAGATCATGAGTCTTGTTTCTCATGATGAAAGGGATTGGAAATTGGGCTTGCATAAATGGTAAGTGTGACCAACGCTGGCAGTGGCACTGCTTCTCTGCTGACTAGTGAAGCAGTGGTAATGCTTTAGACATACATGTTTCATGGTTATTTAGTTTGTCATTAATTGTCTAATTTGGGAAGCCTGCATTAATGCATGATATTGAGAAATGATTTGAAGCAGGTAATGTTTAGTTCCTTAAATTTCTCTATTATGATTAGTGGAAGAGGTTCCTTCTTATAATTGCTGCTTTTGCTTTTTAGGTTTGTTAGGGATTCTCGTCAATTTGATAATTTTCTTAATTGGTTGATTGGACATTTGAAAGTCGAGAATCTGAAGGTATTCTAGCATGCATTTTGTTTGAATAAAAGAAACAAATTACTGTGATGCCAAGTAAGGAAAATGGACATGATAATATTATAATACTTGTATGTGATCTCAAGGGATTATGGCCAGCCAATTTCTTGTTCTCTATGTTTTCTATGTAATTTCTATATGAGATTTAGTTCCCATAACAAATTGGAATTTGGTTTCTTAAGTAGTTGAAATTAATTGCTTTAGCTACATCTATTTTCCTTGATATTTGAAAATTTTGTATGACATCTGTTTTCATTTTTTTTTTTCCTTTCTAAGAATTGCGAATTTCTTTCCATTAAAGGGAACCTAACAGAGTTAGTTGTGGTATTTACATTACCCTCTTGAGCCATCAGTATTTTTTTAGTTTCATATTCTATATATACATTACCCATTTGCTGATCATTTTTGCTTATTAGATGTTATTAGATGACCTTATGGTTCAATGTCAAAAGGATTTATGAGTTCAATTCAGGTTGTTATTAAGCTTTTTATCATGACGTTGTGACCTAGAATGAAAAGATTTTTTCTTTTTAGCATGTATCTGATGTAAACTTTTGGCTTTCTTATTCTAACCACAAATTAGATAGTTGATATATCATTGTTTTGGAATGTTTCTCTCTTACATTAACAAACTCAGCAATGGTTGAAAAATGTATCTTTCCTTGACTATTTTTATTTCTGTTCTCTTCTTTTACTTTGTTACTGTCAGTTAAGTGTAGAGGCTTAACTATTTATGGATGAATGGATTTCTGTTTGCACTGGGATTCTTAATCGATGAGTTCTTTCAGGTAGCCTCATCCTCACAATCTTCAAATCTCAAATAACTATGGGAATGTTGCTGGCTGTTGCTACCCACTATTCAGACTTCCCTTTTTCTTTTTCATGTTTTACATAGTGAACAATCATTGGGAAGCTTATTAGTTTTTTTTTTTGGGTAAGGGGAAGCTTACTTAATACTTAATAGGTTATGATAGTCTACATATGAAAATATTGAATTTCTTGGTTTGACTTGTGCCTTGGTAGGGAAAGATAGATTGACGGGTTTGGCTGTTGAGGCAGCAAAGAGAGCTCTCCAAATGGCTCAAGTCAATGCTGATGATGTAGACTTTACCCTGCTGTGCAGATCTACTCCGGACGATCTTTTTGGCAGTGCTCCTCAAGTACATCCACATGATTTAGGAATCTTGAAATGCTAAGGTTAAAGTAATCATCTTTGTAAGAAGAGGCAATTATAACTGTATTGTGGCTGCAAAACATGTTTTCATTTGATTATGAGTGAAGGGCTAAGTACTTTATAAGAGTAATATTTCATTGTTAGTATAAAGAAGTGTGATGCTAGGTGATAAGAATCCAATTAAAACTCTATTTCTTGTTAGTTCATAAATTTCATTTTCTCTGTGTTATGCCATGCTTAGCTTAATATTGTGTTTCATTTATAATTCTTTTAGACGTGATATAGCTAAAGAGGAACAAGTTAGTTTATATAGCTGAGACCAACTTTTCAAGAGACATTTTCATCTCTAACCTATTCTTATACTTAGTTGACCATCCATACTTGTGATATTGTTTGTCTAATCATTAACAAGTATTTGTGTTGGATCTCATAATACCTAATGTGCTTCATGTTTCTGTACCAGAGCATTCATTGTAACTTACCATCTCATGACAGTTCTAAAGATATACCATCAAATATTAGATTACAATCCCCTCAAGTGTGTTAAGGCATCAGTTAGATCTGAGCATCTCAAACTCAGAATTCTTTTTAGATGATCTGTGATGAATTTTGAATTTGTACGTAAAAGGACATGCTGTTTCAGTCTATTGATTTGGATAATTACTTGCTCAAGTCCTTGTTTCTGCCTATTGCTTATAAATGGGTCAGATTTGAGTTTGATTTGGACTATTGATCGCTTAATCTCTGTTTCAGTCCATTGCTTTTTAAATGTATCAGACTTTAACATGACTTGAATATATTTACTTAAATCTCTTATTTCATCCCATCTCTGTGGATGCACTTCGAATCTGAAATGGGTAGGGTATTTGGTGAGGTATATCTCTGTTTTATATATGAATTTGATTTGGATATAAAAATAGGTGACATGATGAATCTATTATCTTTGAAACAGGTTAATGGATTGAATATAGAAATAAATTTTTTTTTTTTAAAATACATTTAACAGCGTTTTTTTACAAACGCCACTAAAAGTATAAACTCAACATAATGGCACTTTTTAAATGCCGTTGTAATACACTTTTCCTGGCATTTTTTAACAAACGCCGCAAAAGAATAGAAATTCAAACCCTATCACTACCCTTATAAAAACGCCGTTGTATTACATTTTCCCCGGCATTTATTAAAAAACGCCGTGAAAGAGGTACATACACAGACCCACAAAAAATGTCGTTGTACAAAAACGGCGGTACCTTTGCCGACATTTCAGCGGCACAAATTATAAACGCCGTTATATCCTATGGCGGCATTTTTCGAACTTATAGCGGCATTTAAAAACGCCGGCCCAATTTCTTGTAATAGTGTTCTTTAAAGCTCATCATGAACAATGAATCTTCAGTTTATAGGTGTAATGAGTTTATGTTCTTTAGTACTCTCAATCAAAATGATACTTTTCTTGATGGTTATGTCCATAAGGTATATTATGACTGTCAAACATAATCGATTTGACTCCTCCTACTTTTCATAAAGACATTTATCTTCAATGAAGTTGTCAGCCAATGGCTTGGGAGGTTTGTCAATTTTAAAATGGCAAAATCCATTCTCATTATAGCTATGAAAAAAAACATTAAAGAATTTGTTCAATTCTCTAAATTGGAACCATTCAAGATTTTGATGGAAGATAATTGGAAAGTTAAAGCTGGTAAGCATGATCACACAGAATTTACCAAAACATACAATATGCAATAACTGAAGGCATATCTATATCCCAATAATATGGCTGAAACTGATTAATTTGGACTTATTAATCAGATTTATCCCAGTTTTATTTTCAGTAACTGTAGGAAAACATAAACTGGGGAGAGATCAGGCGTCATCAGGGTCACACCTGTGGTGGCAAGATTGCCCAACACGCAGTAGTATCTCTCACATGCAAGGCGAGACGCTTGCAACAACACTACTCTAAAGATTGCATCACCTGTGGTGGCAAGACAAGAACCTCCAAAGTAGCGAAGCCCAAAACTTCACCCTAACAAAATCAAGTGAAACCGATCAAACGATGACTCACCTGTGGTGGCAAGAACACATCATTCGTCATATGATTTCCTTGACTGCAATCCATCCGAATAGTCAGTGATGATCTCACAATCCAAGTAACTAGCCTACTGAGTGGAAGCATAATCACTTAAATCATGAACCCCATAGACTTGGATTGCTACTGAATGCCCAGTTTACTTCTATAATTTCCATCAATATTGTTTTTATCATAAAACACACATAGCCAATATATTTAAAAAAAAATCACATAAATTGATCTTTTCGTGACGTTTAGAATTATCACAGGATGCCAACATCATGAATAGGCTACATGCAATCTCTCGTGACGAAACCGAATGTCACAGACTGTATAACACCGATGAGCAAGTCAAAATACATCAAATTGGCTAAAAATTCATGTAAGGCCAGTGTAATGCATATAAACCAATGTGCAATGCATCCATCACCCATAGTATGATAGAATTTTATCTCCCATGGTGACACCATAAGAAAGCTTTATATAAGATCAAAATTATTCAAATCTGTTATAAACCAAAAGACCAAAATCGGTCAAAATCAAAAGACCATACTGGCAACGGATCCACTAGCCCAAAAACAAGCCCACAAGCCGGATTATTAAGTCACCCCAATCTACTGGAATACGATGACAGAAAAACTAGTGCACAATAGTAGGTCTAACAAGTCAATAGATTCATAATTACGATATCGTAGAGGTTCCAAAATAATGACTGTAAGCACAGAAAGTAATCCACAAGTGTTTATTGATAAATAATTTTCAAGATCAGAAAAGATATCTAGAATCCATCCACAGAAGCGATTTCTTAAAAGGAACCCAAACACAATTGATCATAAGGTCATATCTGGAATTCAAAAATTATTTCAAACTTAAAAACATAGGATTTCTGATTCACTTCCATAAGATTTTTTCCAGTATGTTTCATTAAAACTATGTTGGAAGTGTTTAATCTGTAACTTTATAAGCCCAAGCTCACTACTTTAATGATTCAAAACCTCAATTATATGTGTGGATATCATCATGTCCATCTAGTACAGAAGCTACAAAAATTAAAATTTCAATGTCTTCACATATTTATGAGGTTGCCTAAAATAACTTTATGGGATATTAAAATGATGGAACATGTGGCAACAATATCCCCTCAATGCAAACTTGTAAATACTAGACATTAAAGATTGTATTTTTCTAAATGTCACAAATAACCAAAAACGTACATCACTGATTATAATACCTTATGACAATACAAAATGTCACGAGTTCCTTATGTATTGTAATACACATGTAGTTTTACTTACCACCTTGTGACTTACTTAAATGTCACAACCTTAATGGCACTGAATCCACACATAGAATAGTTCAAAAATGTGATGTTGCAAAAGTACATGTATGTGACATAGCATGAGGGAAAACAAAGCGATTAACCATTTAAACAATCAATATGCACCAAAGTTTACTTTATGTATCCACACAACACCTTAAAAGGCCAAAGGGATACTTAATGCATCCAAACAGACTCTTATGTAAGAGTTTAATCTAATGTCACTCAAATTGAAAGTATACTTTAACACGTTCCTGACATTGTATGGAACATTAAATTAGCCTTGACTTAAATTTTATACTCCCACCGGTTCAAGATACTCTTATAATTCATGATAAAAAAAATAGCTCAAAAATGGTTTAAAAATAGTCTTAAAATAATTAAAAAAATCATTTTTATTAAACTGTTTCTAAAATAGAATTGTTTCCCTAAAATAGAAATGCTTCTATAGAACATAAATAGTATTCTGAAGCAAAAAACATTTCTTTGAAACATTTCTATGAATTATATCTACCAAAAATATTTCTATAAAATGAACCAAACACAATTTCTACGAATATTTCATAACCTGAATTGAACCAAAACAGACAAAATTGAGCCAAAATCTGAACAATGTTCATAATTATATTGTCTCACTGGTCGAACCATATAACCGGCTCGGAATACATAATTCCATCCTCCCACCGGTTGGACTAGCCAAAATGACAATATGATAAACATGGCATGAAAACGATGATAAGCCTTTAACAAAGAAAATTAATATAGGCTTATATCCACATTTTCAAAATTTAATGGACTTTATAATAATAATAAGCCACCAAAAAACACCGAATGGGCTCATTTTATTTTCATTCAAAAGTCCTATTTACGCATGTAACAAATACAACTGAAATAAGACTAAGTGTTAACATGCCATGCATAAAACTTCTCTATCGTGCCAATTTGAAACATAACGAGGTACAAATCAAACACTAAACGTGTTCCTATTAAAACACCAAAATATACAAACATTGCATCATGGTGACAATAACAAACAGTCACGAGATATACATCACATATGTCCTATTGTTACAATGTATACCATCAAAGATTCATATTGTAATATGAAACACAAGAGTATGAAACAATTAATCATACTATACAAGGTGTTCCATCATGCCTTTACTAGATCCAATAAGAAAATAATTTTCTATCATAATGGCAATCACAAAATCTCATTATGTGAAAATTGGAAACACATCAAAAAAATTTCTAAGTGTTTGAAGTTATGTGTTCCCTATCGTGACAGATCAAAAATAGCACGACCTATATACAGAATTAACCAAAAACAAAAATAAACTAAAAGCCCTTCTTTTTTTTTTTTGGTTATAGATTCTGTTTATAAAACAGAAAAAGTAAAAATCAAACCAAATCTATTTCTATTTCTCTTATTTCTATTTTTGTTTATAAAACAAAAACTAAACCAAAATGATTTCAGAAACTGTCTCTTTTCCACCTTTTTTTTTTTGTTTTTTTTTTAAGATTCTGTTTGGGTGAACCAGAATCAAACTGACCAATCCATGGACCAGACCGAACCGGATGGAACCAAACAAAAATCCGTCAAACTGGTCAAGCCGTGGTCAACGGTCAACATGTTGACCGATCAACCAGGTCGGGTTGCCGGATCTACTCGACCTGGGCGCACGTTAGCAAAGCTGCATGGTGCACAATAGCAAAACCCCATCATTACCTTCCTTTTAATTTTAATTTTAATTTTTTTTTCTTTTGATCTTTTGACTTTCACATTTTTGACCTTTTACTTTATGACTTTTTTTTTTTTTAAATCAAAAGGTGGGGGGAATATTCCCCCATCTTCTTCCCCAAAAAATGCAAAACCGAGAATGCAAAAACTTTAGGGTTTTTTTTTAAAAAAAGGCACTCACCACCACCATTAACGGCGGCCAAACCAGGGAGCCGCGGCCAACAATAACCACCGGCGAAGGACCACCGTCCATGGGCAACCAAAACTCTGGCATCAATGGCCTGAAAAAAAAAACCCCCAACTGAAAACCAAAAAAAATAAAATTTTAAGGTTTAACCAAAAAAAATAAAATTTTAAGGTTTAACCAAAAAAACCCATAGCTGCCGCCTCTAATGGTGCCGGACCAGAACCGGTTGCCTCAAAAGTGACCGGCGAGCGACCGCCATCCTCCGACGACAATGATGCCGGCCTCAGTTGCTGGAAAAACCCTACGGTTACCCTTAAACCGGCAAAAATCCATTTTGGGTTTCAAAAAAAAACAAACCATAGCCGCCGCTTGTGGTGGCCAAAACAAAAAGCCGGTGGCTTGGGAAAACATCACCGAGCGACCGCCAGGCATCTGCAATCATTCAGCTGGCATAAAAAAACTTAAGATCCAACTTTGGTTTGCCATAAAATAATTTTTTTTTTTTTGCAAACTAAAGAACATGCTATGAAAAAAAAAACAAAAAAAACCTCCTACAAAAACCAAAGAACACACAACGGCCCCCTTTTTTTTTTTTTTATTTGTGTGTGTTTGTGTCACACCCCCATCCCTCAACCACGGGGAATGCAACTGGAGCGTACCAATACGCTCTCTAACCACCAGAATCACTGATGCAGTACCCAAGACTAACTCATTCACAACGACAAATAATAGGTAAAAGGAAAGGATTAATATTAATAACATCAGAGTTAGCAGAAGCTAGGTGATAGCATATAAAATATTGTCTATTCAAATTTACCCCTTCATATCAATGGGTTCTAATCAGGATCTATGTATTATCACTGTATAATAAATACACTTATCAAGAAAGGAATAAAAGAATACACCTTTGAATCAGAAAATAGTTTATCAAAGTATAACAAAAGATGGCCACCAGCCAAGAATCACTTGTTCCTCGTGGAACACACCTCACTGATAGCACTCCGGTCCATGATCCTCATACTCAGAAGTCCACCACTCTTCATGACCTTCATCAGGAGTCTTGAACTCCGTGCCGTCATGCTTGAATGTACCTGCATCAACTAAAAAATATGTTTTCTCGAGGAGTGAGCTCTAACTGAGCCCAATGAGTGGCTAAGCCACACAAGCATACACAATAATAATAATGAATGGGGTTGACTGCAAACCATACATGATGGACGGATACCAAGGTGTCCCATACCACCAAGGTAGACCGTACATCACATACAATTTACAATCATGCTACATGAATGAATGATGATGTATAGTTTTATTGTTATCCACCTAACACACAACTAAGTCAGGTATAGTACTATAGCAACACCTTAGGTAGCATCCCCGACATCGGTACCATAAACGGATGGTATTTACCGCGATGACAAACCCAAGTCGCATGAAGCTCTTGTGCATCGGTCTCCACCAAGAGATATACGTAAACCCCGAGTCAAATCCCGTCCGGCGTTCGGCCCAAAATACGGTTGGGGCCCGAACTTCCCGGTGGGTATACCCGAATAACGGTCGGAACCCACGGATTTGACCGACACCTAACCCTCGTCGGTAAGGGTCATAGTCTTGGGTAAACATTTATCCTAGCCAGCATTCACCTATTGTATGAGTGAGGTACGCATGTGCATAGGCCAGAGACCGAGTCCATAGATACCGAAATACGGTCGGCCGGCTATCCTCTCGCCCCTCTAGCCCATACGTACGTATACAAGTACGAGATGTGAATACCGAAGCGATCGGTCGGTCACCATCCCGTTTCCACCTAATGCAATGGATAACTCTAATGTAATTTCAAGTACGGCAATCTCAAGCCCAAGCACCCACCGGCACTTGGATCCCGCTCGAAGCCCTAGATCTACATGCCATGAGTGAGTCCATATTATGGAATCCTCAGGTCCAGACCAACCGCACCCGAGTCCCATAACTAAATCCAACACCATTCGCACCATAGTGCAGTAAAATAAATAATATCGCAAGACAAGAATGTAAAGTCCTATCAACATCTAAACATTTATATCGTCCTATATCTTACTAATAATTATATATTATAGCACACATGCATGAATGACATTCGCAAGACACGACACACAAACATTCCATAAATTAAGACGTTTGCTTAACTCACTCACCGATTCTCGGCCAATCGTTAGTACGGAGCTCTTCAAATCGGCGTTTGATGCCAAGTACACTGCCCCACGTACTAATACGCCCCGAGCCGGGTCGGCCAACCTAAAGAGAGTGTACAACGTGGGGAGAGATTAGTGCCTTAGGGCTAGAAGAGTTGGGCCCCATAAGTTATCAAACAAGGCTAAAATAGGGGACCGGCACATACAGCAAGGCTATATCATGTGCCTGTCCATGTGCCTGTCCATGTGCCTGTCCCTCTCGGACTTTCCCACCGGCAGATCTAGGTTCTCAGGGACTGGCACTTGCATGTGCCTGTCCATGTGCCTGTCCCTCTCGGACCTCCCACGCGAGATCTTTCTCGGGGACTGCACTTGCATGTGCCTGTCCCTCTCGAGACTTCCCACCGTGAGATCTAGTTTCTCGGGGACTGGTACTTGCATGTGCCTGTCCACGTGCGTCTTCTGTTCATGCCATTCGAGAATGGTTTTGCAGCCCCAAAGTCTTGGGCTAAAATGGGGTATTCTTTGGGGTTTTTAGGGGTCTCTTTGGCCATGAGAACAACTCCAACCAAGGTGCCATAGCACACACCCAACATGGGTTTGTAAACCCCATGATCGATTAGGTTTTCCTCCATTAAAATACATATGGAAAGAAAACTCATGGGTTTGGGTATTGGGGTTTTGAAAGGGTCTTTAATCAATGTTATTTAACACCCCTCAAACCCACACATCTACGGTCTTCCATGAGGGTTGGTAAAACCCATAAATGGAGGTAAATCCCCAACTTAGGGTTCATAAATGGAGAAGGGTGAATGGGTTTAAGGTAGGGTTAGGTGCTTCATAGTTAAACATCAAGGATTTGCCATTAATGGCTCTTCTAATTGAGTAGATGGAGCACTCAAGGTGTGCTCAACCAATTCAAACCCTAGGTAATAGAATTAGGGAAAGAGAGATGGAGAGAGAGAGAGAGAGAGAGAGAGAGAGAGAGAGAGAGAGAGAGAGAGAGAGAGAAAGAGACTCACCAAGGGTTGATGATGATAGCTTGTGCTCCACCATACTTCTCCCTTCTCCTTCCTTCTTCCTCTTCTTCTTTCTTCTTCTTTCTTCTTCTTCTTTCTTCTTCTCTTTCTTCTTCTTTCTTTTTCTCCTCTCCTCTCCACGATTAGGATTGAAATGTGAGGTGAATAGTAGTTTTGGGTCTTTAATAACCCATCTAGGCATTAGGTCTTGTTTGGTTAGTCTCAAGTCCTTAGGTCCATTTGTTTAGGAGCTTGTTTGGTTAGGTATAAGCCCAAGGTCTAGTTTAAGTCATTGGGCCATTGGATCCACTTGGGCCCATGGCCCATGGCCCATGTCCTAAGTTCTAGTTACAATTAGAAAGAGACTAAGCTCCTAAGCCCAAGCCCATTCTAGTTCTTATGCTTATTAATGGTCATGCATAGGCATGAATTATTCGGATAGTGACTTACTCCCAATCATCGCTAAGTGGATAAGGGCGATTCAGGTGCGGGCCCCGCGAATCCCTATCATAAGGAATTCCAAGAATATGCTTTCGTGGACGATTTTCCCCCTTTCTCACGACGGTGGATCTTTCCTCGAGGACTTCCCTGTTTCGCGGTCGACAATCTCGTGTGATGGCTTGAGTGTTATGACCCACGAGTTCACGAGCGTACTCCACTCTTGGTTCTACACAAAGGTTTAAACCAGACCGGTGGTCAAATCGCGTTTTAAACCGGGTTTTGGGCACGGATTTAACATCCTCCCCACCTTATAAGAATTTCGTCCTCGAAATTGAGACGTACCTAGGTATCTCGCATAGGTGAGGATACTTCGACCGCACTTCGCCTTCTCATTAACAAGATGCCCCTTTAATCAATGAGATTATTACTCGCATCGGTAGGTTGGACTTCCTTAATCTTCTCTCGCCAATGAGGGTTGTCTTGTCAGGGCAAAAAAATAACATAGTAGCATCATCAATTAACACTTCCAACCCCATTCTTCCGGCTTCCTCTATAAGTTTGCTCATTGATTATTAAAGCGGCAAGGAAGGGTTTGTGATTTCCTACTAAGTGCATCCGCCACCACATTGGCTTTGCTTAAATGGTATTGGATAGTGCCGGATAGAGGGGTTAAAAGCGTGCTCAACTTCCGCTCCAGGATCGCTTAGTTATTTAGCTTAAACTATGTTGTATTGATTTGTCCTCTAATAGTATCCACCTTACACAATGGTATAAATCAATTCCGATTTAGTTAATATAAAGTCCAGTGTATATAAGGACCTAGTGAAAATCAAACTACGAGCTTATACTTCTAGAAATAGAGAGATGCAACTATTTCCATATACTTCGTCCAAGATGTCGTACTCCAAAAATTTTGGGTTGAATGACACAAGGCTGTACTACTTTGCTTACCTGGCTGTTCCTATGAGGACTTTCACTTCCGATCCTCCACTACCTAACTCAGCTTTAGAATGAATTGGAATATTGATGGAATCCCTACTATTCACTCCCAATAACGGAGGGGACATTCGGGGACCCATTACTCCACTCATATCTATTGTTGAGCAAAGTTTTGTCGAATCCTTGATTCAGTTCCTTTTAGTTCTTGATCGCACTTGGCTACACTAACACCCGATATAATACTGTTCATCAACTTAAATTGCTAGATCTATCATTCTCTTCCAACTACATGATATAATCCATACCTCCTAGCATCCGTCCTAAATTATCCTTTCTAGATATCCATCGGTTCGTGGGTGTATAGACATATCGAGATTCAACTACGTGCCTATATATATATATATTTTTCACCGTCCCTTGAGAATCTAGACACAAATCTTGGGTTTCCCTCTTGGACAAGGTCCCTGACGTATCAGGCCCATACACCAAGCCAATCCCGGCATTCCTGGTAGATTTACCACCAAGTCCTAAAAATGGCTCTCCTGAGAGACATGTGGGGCCATAGGCTTACCTAAGGGTACTTAGGACCAATACTCAAAATTTCTAGGTGGTTCCCAAAGAAAGCCCGGGCCATTCACTAAGGCCACGAGAAAAATGAAAGATAATTTCCCCTAATCATTAGCCTACGTAACAAGTCCCTGGAAAGTCTCTCACCGACTGACTAGCTTACGCAAGTTGGAATTACAACTAACGACCGTGGGTTACTAAATTGAGTCGTAAACTCTAAAATCAATAATGCGTGCACAGGTGATAGGTATAGACATAAGGTACCTGTCACTGCGCCTGATGATGACTCTGCCTCATCTGCAGGCATGTTGAATACACTCCACAGGGGTTGCATGGGACCGATGGCTGCGGGTTTGGCACATACACGGGCTATCGTGACGAGCAAGTCTTGGACATATGCCCCGCTTGTTGTAGTCGTAGCAACGAATGCCCAGGTGATGAGTTTGAGGTGTTTGTGAAAAGGCTCAGGTGAGCTTTTCTTTTGTATAAATTAGCTATTTGCTAATCCATCTCAATGTGTAAGCTTCTTCCCGTTCCTATACCTGCTTATGGTATGATTCACTATTCAAAATGTTATTCGTAATGTTCCTAACCACAATTTTTCTTCTTTTTTATTTTTTATTTATTTATTTATTTATTTTTATAGACCAAGGGCCCCAATTTTTTATTGGTATTGGTGTATCTTGAAGTCGTTGGGCTTATGCAACAGCAATCCTATAATGTATAAATTTTCCTAATATATACAATAGCTCTTTATGGTTAGGCTAATCCCAGTTATCATTATATTTTACATCATTGTCCATGACTTTACCCTCATAAACCTTAGTATATATCCTTTTTTTTTTTTTTTTTGTAACTCCTAGGGTTAAGTATGTAGTTTCTCATCTTTTCTTCATTTCTAAACTGGTTTATGTTCTATAGAAGTCTCCTACCTTTATTTGTATTATCAAAGCATTGTTCTATCAAAGAAAATTTATATATTCTCCTTGTTGTACTGATTCTTGTTTATGGTTAAGGCTTTTAATATTTAACCCTAATTTAGAGTAAATCGGGTCGTGTGAACACTGAGTTAGTCCATGAGGTAGAGCATCACGCTCTGATACCAAGCTGTCACACCCCCATCCCTCAACCACGGGGAATGCAACTGGAGCGTACCAATACGCTCTCTAACCACCAGAATCACCGATGCAAGACTCCAAGACTAACTCATTCACAACGACAAATAATAGGTAAAAGGAAAGGATTAATATTAATAACATCGAGTTAGCGAAGCTAGGTGATAGCATATAAAATATTGTCTATTCAAATTTACCCCTTCATATCAATGGGTTCTAATCGGGATCTATGTATTATCACTGTATAATAAATACACTTATCAAGAAAGGAATAAAAGAATACACCTTTGAATCAGAAAATAGTTTATCAAAGTATAACAAAAGATGGCCACCAGCCAAGAATCACTGTTCCCTCGTGGAACACACCTTACAATAGCACTCCGGTCCATGATCCTCATACTCTGAAGTCCACCACTCTTCATGACCTTCATCAGGAGTCTTGAACTCCGTGCCATCATGCTTGAATGTACCTGTATCAACTAAAAAATATGTTTCCTCGAGGAGTGAGCTCCAACTGAGCCCAATGAGTGGCTAAGCCACACAAGCATACACAATAATAATAATGAATGGGGTTGACTGCAAACCATACATGATGGACGGATACCAAGGTGTCCCATACCACCAAGGTAGACCGTACATCACATACAATTTACAATCATGCTACATGAATGAATGATGATGTATAGTTTTATTGTTATCCACCTAACACACAACTAAGTCGGTATAGTACTATAGCAACACCTTAGGTAGCATCCCGACATCGGTACCATAAATGGATGGTATACCGGCGATGACAAACCGAGTCGCCGAAAGCCTCTTCATCGGTCTCCACCAAGAGATATACGCAAACCCCGAGTCAAATCCCGTCTGGCGTTCGGCCCAAAATACGGTTGGCGCCCGAACTTCCCGGGTGGGTATACCCGAATAACGGTCGAAACCCACGGATTTGACCGACACCTAACCCCCTGTCGGTAAGGGTCATAGTACTGGGTAAACATTTATCCTAGCCAACATTCACCTATTGTATGAGTGAGGTACGCATGTGCATAGGCCAGAGGCCGAGTCCATAGATATCGAAATACGGTCGGCCGACTATCCTCTCGCCCCTCTAGCCCATACGTACGTATACAAGTACGAGATGTGAATACCGAAGGCAGTCGGTCGGTCACCATCCCGTTTCCACCTAATGCAATGGACAACTCTAATGTAATTTCAAGTACGGCAATCTCAAGCCCAGCACCCACCGGCACTTGGATCCCGCTTCCGAAGCCCTAGATCTACATGCCATGAGTGAGTCCATATTATGGAATCCTCAGGTCCAGCACCAACCGGCACCCGAGTCCCATAACTAAATCCAACACCATTCGCACCATAGTGCAGTAAAATAAATAATATCGCAAGACAAGAATGTAAAGTCCTATCAACATCTAAACATTTATATCGTCCTATATCTTACTAATAATTATATATTATAGCACACATGCATGAATGACATTCGCAAGACACGACACACAAACATTCCATAAATTAAGACGTTTGCTTAACTCACTCACCTGATTCTCAGTCAATCGTTAGTACGGAGCTCTTCAAATCGGTGTTCGATGCCAAGTACACTGTCCCACGTACTAATACGCCCCCGAGCCGGGTCAGTCAACCTAAAGAGAGTGTACAACGTGGGGAGAGATTAGTGCCTTAGGGCTAGAAGAGTTGGGCCCCATAAGTTATCAAACAAGGCTAAAATAGGGGACCGGCACATACAGCAAGGCTGTCCATGTGCCTGTCCATGTGCCTGTCCCTCTCGGACTTTCCCACCGGCAGATCTAGGTTCTCAGGGACTGGCACTTGCATGTGCCTGTCCATGTGCCTGTCCCTCTCGGACCTCCCACCGGCAGATCTTTCTCAGGGACTGGCACTTGCATGTGCCTGTCCATGTGCTGTCCCTCTCGGACTTCCCACCGCGAGATCTAGTTTCTCGGGGTGGCACTTGCATGTGCCTGCCCACGTGCGATCTTCTTGTTCATGCCATTCCGAGAATGGTTTTGCAGCCCCAAAGTCTTGGGCTAAAATGGGGTATTCTTTGGGGTTTTTAGGGGTCTCTTTGGCCATGAGAACAACTCCAACCAAGGTGCCATAGCACACACCCAACATGGGTTTGTAAACCCCATGATCGATTAGGTTTTCCTCCATTAAAATACATATGGAAAGAAAACTCATGGGTTTGGGTATTGGGGTTTTGAAAGGGTCTTTAATCAATGTTATTTAACACCCCTCAAACCCACACATCTACGGTCTTCCATGAGGGTTGGTAAAACCCATAAATGGAGGTAAATCCCCAACTTAGGGTTCATAAATGGAGAAGGGTGAATGGGTTTAAGGTAGGGTTAGGTGCTTCATAGTTAAACATCAAGGATTTGCCATTAATGGCTCTTCTAATTGAGTAGATGGAGCACTCAAGGTGTGCTCAACCAATTCAAACCCTAGGTAATAGAATTAGGGAAAGAGAGATGGAGAGAGAGAGAGAGAGAGGTAATAGAATTAGGGAAAGAGAGATGGAGAGAGAGAGAGAGAGAGAGAGAGAGAGAGAGAGAGAGAGAGAGAGAAAGAGACTCAGCAAGGGTTGATGATGATAGCTTGTGCTCCACCATACTTTCTCCCTTCTTCCTCTTCTTCTTTCTTCTTCTTTCTTCTTCTTCTTTCTTCTTCTCTTTCTTCTTCTTTCTTTTTCTCCTCTCCTCTCCACGATTAGGATTGAAATGTGAGGTGAATAGTAGTTTTGGGTCTTTAATAACCCATCTAGGCATTAGGTCTTGTTTGGTTAGTCTCAAGTCCTTAGGTCCATTTGTTTAGGAGCTTGTTTGGTTAGGTATAAGCCCAAGGTCTAGTTTAAGTCATTGGGCCATTGGATCCACTTGGGCCCATGGCCCATGGCCCATGTCCTAAGTTCTAGTTACAATTAGAAAGAGACTAAGCTCCTAAGCCCAAGCCCATTCTAGTTCTTATGCTTATTAATGGTCATGCATAGGCATGAATTATTCGGATAGTGACTTACTCCCAATCATCGCTAAGTGGATAAGGGCGATTCAGGTGCGGGCCCCGCGGATCCCTATCATAAGGGAATTCCAAGAATATGCTTTCGTGGACGATTTTCCCCCTTTCTCTGACGGTGGATCTTTCCTCGAGGACTTCCCCTGTTTTGCGGTCGACAATCTCGTGTGATGGCTTGAGTGTTATGACCCACAGTTCACGAGCGTACTCCACTCTTGGTTCTACACAAAAGGTTTAAACCAGACCGGTAGTCAAATCGCGTTTCAAACCGGGTTTTTGGCACGGATTTAACAGTTTGTGGCTGCCAAAACAGGCTGGAAGAAGAGATGTAGCAGTCCGCTATGTTCTCAGCCATGGTTTCGGCCATGGCCATGGCAAAAAACTTTTTTTTAATTGATTTGATCAATTCACCTAATAACAAACCAATTAAAATTGCAGCGTCATTGATCAACCATGATCAAGCTCTGATACCATTGATAGAATAAAACACGCGGAATATTCATGGAGATCAATGAGCATACAAATTACAAAGGTGTTCTTGGCGTACCTGGATCCATGATTGTGGAAACCGAATCCTTGACGATCCCTTTTGCACACAAACTGCGTTGGTCTGGTCTACCCTCTTCCACTCAACTTTAGGTTTTCTTAGAGAGGTCACTTAATAGGCCAGTGACAACTATTTATAGTGGTGAGGGCAGAGACCAACCCTGCATAGAAACTAGGGTTTCCTTCCCATTAAAGAAACAAAACTTTAGGTCCACACATAGTAATTGGACTCATACCATTAAGGCAGCTCCCATCAACACAACTAAACCGATTTTATTAAAAACAAAAGTAGGACTATGCTAGCCCACCTTATGAAAATCTTACAGAAGTGTGTATACAAGTATGTGTGATTATATGTGCCAGCAATGATGACCTCCAGCAGTGATTGAGAGTGTGTGTTTGAGTGAGGTATCCCCAGTTGACATAACAGCTCTTGGCAGCATTGTGATCACCAGTTCTTGGCATCAGGGGTTGTGAGTGTAGTTATGTGTGCCTAAGTCAGGATTACTAGATAGCGGTTAGTGGTATGAGTGTGCATTTGAGATGATTACATCAATGATTATGCAAAGTGTTTGGGATATAAATAAGTGAACTATGAAGTGAACCTATTGATCGAGGGCAAAGTTTTTGAATCCACTGATTCACCCCCTCTTAGTGCCCATCACTGTTCAACAAGAGGGTCTACTACAATGTGAATCTTATGAAGCCTTGAAAGTTGAAATTACTGCATAGATGGGGGTTAGAAAAAGATGAGGAATGAGCCACATATGCTATAAAAATCCGTATCTTTTTTTTTTTTTTTTGGTAGTAAAATAAAAATTCTTATCTAGCACCTAGCTAGCTAGAAAGGAAAATAAAGTGGGATGTTCCCTGCCACCTTCCGTTTATAAATACACTTGTGGATGCAAAACACACCACTGCAAATAAAACAAGAGCAATGCATTATGTATGTCCTTGTGTTGATCTAATGGCCTCATCCCAGAATGCAACGCTCAGGAGGACTAACGATGTTGCAGTAGATATGCCAAGTAAAGACCTTGAGGAGCAGATCCCAATCCTCAAGTGCAAAGAAGGTGGTATGGCATGTATTAATGTATTTCATTACAGTTTAATAGAATAAGAATTTAACATTCTTGTATTTCGTTGATTAAGTCATAAAAGAATATCTTACCCCAAATTTCTCTCCTTGTAATAGGTAAACCAGTCTGGACCCATGCAAGGAGTTACGCACTATCATAAAGTATAATGCCGAACCAGGTATTAAATGTTTTAGTATATTTCATTACAATCTCATAGATTAAGATTTAGATTATCTTGATTAGGGGGTAAGATTATGTAGTTTATGTAGATTATGTAGTTTATATAGATTATGATTTTCATCTGTGTCTTTGTCATATTTATATAAAGGGTAAGAGATTTCTGTTTGGTTGTGTAGTCCTTGCACCAGTGTAGGGGTCAATGAGAGCGTGTATAAGGGCATCAATATGAATGGTTTTTTGATTTCATAAGGGGTGGGCTGGTAATTTCAGGGGCTCAATGTATAGATAAAGGAACCACACAACCAGACAACATTCTTCCAAAAACACAATTCATTTTCCAAAAAAATGTCATGTCTTGCCTTTCTTTTTTAATAGTTGACCAAATAGATGGTCTGACCATTGAACAGCCTTCATTTTTTTTTTTTTTTTTTTTTGATATTTCACTTCTTGGTTGATGAATGTAGCCGGAATGTTAGAATTCCTCCCCTCCTCCCAAAAAATTTGTTTCATGTTGCATTCGTTACACTTACAAAGGTCAAATTTTTCATCTTATTTTGATAAAAGAAGAGACATAAAGTCTTTTATTCCCAAATCAAACTATAAAACCAAGTAGGGACAGTGAACTTTTCAAAATTTTCTCCTCTCAGGTTCCCTATCCGGTCAGGTTCACAGGTTCCTCTCATAGGGAGGGCGGAAATGACGACCTCACCTCACCCGGATAGTGTGTTCGAGCAAGGGATGAGATCGTCATTTCCGATCCCCTATGAGAGGAACCTACGAACCTGACTCGGCAAGGAACCTGAGAGGAGTTAAGTCCCAAATTTTCTTATACTTTATTTTATTTTTGACCATCTTACTTTTTTTTTTTCTTTTGGGGTAATAACACTTTATTTAGTAACATGTATTTTCCTTTTTTGACCATTTTACTTACAACAATTAGAATCTTAATTAAATTCCATTACGTATCCCAAAAAAAAGAAATGCATGGATGGTCATACACACATTGGGTAACCCTAGAGTTTTTTAGTTCTTTGATTGTGCTGCTTGGGAACTATATTGGTAAGAAATAGAACATGTGAATAAGGGACCTTGGGTTCTATCGCTTATAAACTTTCAATCCAATGGCGGATTTGACTCCTCTGTAGCGTGGGATGCACTACAGATCTTATAGCGCGGCATCAGAGCTCACCACATGGATGAGCTTCAATTTGGATGACACAGATTGAGCTGAAAATTCAGATTTCAAAATTAAGAAATCCACTTGTCCATCGCATGCATGTGCACCACACTAAGGATTTCCAGCTCAATCCGCACCATCCAAATAGGAGCACATCCATGTGACAACCTCTGGTGCCGCACTACAAGATCGGTAGCGCACCTCCACGCTGTAGAAGAGCCCGACGCATCCAATGGCCCCTAGTCAACATGCCACAGAGGATTAGGAATTTTCTTGCACATATGCTAGACTAGAAACCCTGCTCCCCATTTTGATATATTACCAACTTGCATTGAAATGTGGCATGAAGCCAATAACGTCCTTCCTATTCAATGGGTAAAATTTGCCAATTCATTCAGGGATCACAGTGTATTGAAGTCTTTGCATGCCACAAAATTAATTTTAACCTCTTTTTTTTTTTTTTTTTCCTTCTTCATAGATACCAACTGATCGAGCTAACCCTTGGGGTTACCTTCCTATTATTCTTATTCTGACTAATAAATTAAAATTAAACTGACTTTCCATCCATCACAATTTACAGACAGGTAACTCATCATCAGGAGTAGAAACAAGACCACCTCTGATACAGAGGGTTCCACGACCACTGAAAGAAAATGAAAAGAACAAGAATAACTATATATGATCCAAAACTAGTCTCTATTGGTCCATACCACTACGGCGACCCGAAGCTTGAGCTGGGGCATACCATCAAGACTAGACTAGTGGAATAGTTTTGCGTCCTTTGTAAAGAATAACCCAGCAGGGAGAAGCAAATTAAGCGTCGAAGCTTATTTCGACTCAAGGAAATTTGATGAGGTAGCTCGTGAGGCAAGAGGCTTTTATGCGAGGGATTCAAAAATTAGTTGAATTCTCAGAGGAAGCATTCGATTGTTTGATGTACTTGGACGGTTGCTTTGTGGTGTATTTCATTCACTGTTTTAATATGGACAATAACACTAACACCAACAAGGTTGTGCAGATGAAGGATGACCACAAAGCAATCATAACAGCAGACTTGTTCCTGCTTGAGAATCAACTCCCATATACAGTTCTCCAAACATTGGTAACTGAATTCATGCCTATAAAACCGATTTTGTTAAAATAAAGTGGGACTATGCCAACCCACCTCATGGAAATCTTACAATTCAATGATTTAGTCTTCTAATTTGCGTGAGTATTGGACATTCTTTTCCTATTATTGTCCCCACCTGCCCAATAGAATATTGGAAGCATATGCAAAGGTATCTCAACTTGAAGAACCATAAAAGAAAATCTATATAATTGCTTCAAAAATTTCCATTCGTGCATGTTATTGTCATTACGACAATAACATGGTAGGATTTTTTTAGTATATGCCTATATGACTCTTTCTCTTACTTTGTATCCACACGTTTGGTATCTAGTTTTGCTGTAATTTATTGTCTTTTCTTTTGTCTGAATCTTAGATTTTTTTGGAGTGAAGGAAAGATAATGGAGTGCAGTGTTGTTCATCATTCAGACTTATTTCTTAGGCTTCTAATTTGCGTGAGTATTGGACATTCTTTTCTTATTATTGTCCCCACCTACCCGATAGAATATTGGAAGCATATGCAAAGGTATCTCAACTTGAAGAAGCATAAAAGAAAATCTATATAATTGCCCACACGTTTGTTAATCTAGTTTTGCTGTAATTTCTTGTCTTTTCTTTTGTCTGAATCTTAGATTTTTTTGGAGTGAAGGAAGGATAATAGAGTGCAGTGTTGTTCACCATTCACACTTATTTCTTAGGCTTCTAATTTGTGTGAGTGTTGGACATTCTTTTCTTATTATTGTCCCCACCTGCCCGATAGAATATTGGAAGCATATGCAAAGGTATCTCAACTTGAAGAACCATAAAAGAAAATCTATATAATTGCTTCAGAAATTTCCATTTGTACATGCTATTGTCGTTATGACAATAACATGGTAGGATTTTCTTAGTATATGCCTATATGGCTCTTTCTCTTACTTTGTATCCACACGTTTGTTATCTGGTTTTGCTGTAATTTCTTGTCTTTTCTTTTGTCTGAATCTTAGATTTTTTTGGAGTGAAGGAAGGATAATGGAGTGCAGTGTTGTTCACCATTCACATTTATTTCTCTTCTCCGTGTGTCAGTGTCGCACACATGTGTAATCAATGAATTAGTGATAAGGAGTGGCTCCCAATTGGTGGTGCCTCCGTGGCTCCCGATTCCTCCAATAATGTTTAATGGATTCCGATAAAAGTGGGAGAGAGTGGAAAAAAATAAAGATAATAATAGAGGCAGCGGGAGGTTTCTCTCCATGAATGAATAGGAAACTTGGAATAAAGCAAAGGTAGTTTAAAGAAGAAGAAGAAGAAAACATGGGTAAAGGAGGTTGTGTGGATGGACAACTGGTTACAACATTGTATGGTTCCCCTGTTCCTTTGATTGGCCTCTACATCGCAGCTGCAACATGGGTATGCTTCTTCTGCATCACTTTTGATTTGATTTATGGATTATTCATTCGAAAGAAGCCTTTTATACCATGTAAATTGTTCCCTATGAACTCATTTACCATGATGGTGTTGGCAATTGCCACAAAAATACCGGCTGATCTTACTACATCCATGCCTAGAGCTGAGGATCAGCTCTCTAAGCTCACTGGCACTGCATTGTTGTGCACCTTACTGGCTTTTTATATGCCTTCATTGGGGACTATGGGCACAACTGATCTTTATGGAAACATGGCAGCATTGAGCGTGATGGTAATTACTGTGGTTGTTAATGTGAGTATGCAAATATGCACAGGTGTTATCTTTGTCTTCACAATAGAACACATCATCATCATGGGATGCATCTTAGTATTGTTTTTGTTCATGTGGTCATCTGCTATAGGGAGTAGAAGCCTTAAAAAAATCATGAGTGCTGGTTTTAAACTTGGATTCTCTAAAGCAATCTTTGAAGATGCAAAGGGTCTCGAAGGATTAAAATCTATATTAAAGAAAGTCCATGTACTCAATTATACGGGAAATCATCAAACATTGTTATGTGAAACTACACATCATCATGCTTTTGGCTTATTATGTGCTCTTTCTTCAGCAGTTGTCTTACAAGCGATGCTAAAGTCGTTTGCCCTGAAAAATGTGAGGTTATGCAGTAGTAGTAATGGTGGTTCTGACTACAAATGGTCGATTCCCTTCGTGCTCGTGTCCCAATTTCTAACCATTGCAGTGGGGACTTTTTCCGTCTTCTATAGATGGCTTTCTTTTGTCACCCACACTAACGAAGGTTTCTATAGAAAGGATCCTCAGTTTTATCCACAGAGAGAATTAGAACATCTGAAGTTGAAGAAGACCTTATCATCTTGTGGGTTCTTCAAAAAAAAACTCTGTAATGTCTTTCTAGTTGGCCAAGACTTTATCATTGACGTGCTCATACGCACCCAAATGGGGTTGTACACATGCAGTAGTCTCTTCATTGGGCTCCCAATTTACTTTGTTAAGAAATTTCCATTTGGTCATATCTTCCATGTGCACACAGATCAAGATATTGAAGAAATATCTAATTTTGATATATCAAAGTATACATTAACACTTGTGATTGATGATACTTTCGACGATTGGATAAGTAAAATGGCCATGAAAGACATGATGAAATGGAAAAATACGTATAAGAGGGACTGTCCAGTGCATCTCATCCAATTAATATCTAAATGTCCTCTTGCTTCCACTTCTAAATTAGAATGTGCCCTTGAATTCAAAAGAAAATTAGAAGTTAAAGGGGAAGAATTTTTACAAGGATTTAGAGATCCTGAACTTCTCATATTCAAATACAGATATGAGTATAGAGTTTCGTGTGTATCAGTCTTGGTTCTTTCAAGAATGCTTGTAGAAATGATGCCATCTTCTCGTGGGGAATCTCTAATAATGCACAACTTAGAAGCTGCCTTAAAGGAGTCGTTTGAACCCATTTATTATGTCGACCAAAAGACCACTCATACTCCTAGCCAATTAGATGAAGTAAGGTGGACGTCAGCAAGAGATGTGTGGATGCATTGGGAGAATCCAAACCATTGGTTTCGAACTAAGATCATCTCGCCTGTATTCAAGAGTTGCTCATTGAAGAAATCCGAGGAATCCGAGTTAGAGCTACATCATGTCCTTGGGTTTCTTGAGTTCACTATTCAAGCTATGGAAGGAAGTTTTGGTAAAAGTTTTGACAAAATAGTTAAGAATAGCATATATGCTGAAACGTTGGCTGAAGAGCACATGGCTTTGGTTGTAATTGAATTTTCAATCATTTGTAAATTCATTCGAGAGCAGAATTATGAATCGGTTAAAGATCTATTTGATTTCTTAGAAACGTGTTTCATAAAGATGCTCTGTTTTATGCTCTCCAGTCTCCCAATTGCCATACTAAAGGAGATTGATGAAGATGATCCACTAAAAATTGGTGAAGGAAGAGTGGGAAACGCCCTAAAATTTCTCTATGAACTTGAATTGTTAGGAGACACAATCGAATGGACATGGCCAGCCAAATTTGACCCTCAAATTCAAGCAAATGATGCCCAGTCATCTCTTGTTGTTCAAGCCGAGACTAACAACACTACTGCAGTAGTTGTTCCTGATGAGATTGTTTGAAAGACAATGTCAGCAGTGCTTCTTCTGCGTGCTCAATTTTCAATTTATTGGCAAATTAAGGTATGCCATTCCTGAACACATTTACTTTTAAACATTTTTTTTGGCTTCCCCTTGTTCTTCTAAATCACACAAAGAAGAAACCAGGAATGTAGGAATATTGAAAGACCAAGTCAAACACAGGTGAACGTTGGCTCTCCTAATCTCCAGCAGTCTCTCACAGTTGGAGATAAGAATCCATCTCCTACAATCTCTCAACTAGAGATAAGATAATAATCCCCTTCCCGTTGTTGTAACAACAATTCAAAATACAAATTGTAACTATCTCTACGGAGATATTTCTTGTACAAATTCTATAAATACAGAACTCAACCTCATTGGTTGAGTAAGCTTTACAAACCACTTCCGCATATCACTTTCATGGTATCAGTCGCCTTCTATTAAGATCCGTTCCTTTATTTTTATTTTTTCTCTTTCTTTCAAAACCCAATGGCCAATACCAACAACACTTCTAATCCTTTCCCAATTACAAATCTGTCCAATCTAGTGTCTGTCAAACTAGATGGCACGAACTACCTTCTTTGGAAAGAACAACTTGAATCAATCTTCATCTCTCTTTTCGATCTTATGGGCCATATAGATGGCTCTGCCACAGCACCAACCACTCAAGTTCAACCAACAGATCCTGAATCTACCACACTAATACCCAATCCTGCATATCACTTATGGAGGAAAACCGATCATTTTGTACGTGCTTGCATTAACGCTACACTTGATCAATCACTCTCATCTCACATCCTTGGTCTCACCTCTTGCAAAACAAGTGTGGGATGCTCTTGAAGAATTATTTCGCAACAGTCAACTCCGCACAAAAATCCTATCTCTTGCGCAGTTGAGCTTCTAACAATCAACAAAGGAAGCTCCACCATCACTTTGAATATCCTGCAAAAGGTAAAGTCTCTTCTTTGATTCACTTGCCGCCGTCGATGATCGAGTGAAGGATTCTGAACTAGTTGGCTATACTCTAAATGGCCTTGGACCGGATTATACTACCTTTGTCATAACTATGGAGAACATGAATCCTCCAGTTAAGTTCAATGCACCCCCCCCCCCCCCCCCCCCCCCCCCCCCCCCCCCCCCCCCCCCCCCCCCCCCCCCCCCCCCCCCCCCCTTCCCTCCAGCTCTTGTGCTTAATGTTGCTTAACTAGTTCCCCCCCAATGCCAGTAATCAGTCCCCCCCCCCACCCACATGCATGCACTCTAATCTAATGCTTTTCAAAATTATCAGTTTTTTTTTTCCCTTAGTCTCTATCTACCTCTCTTTCTACTTCTATTATCTTTTAAAATGCCAACATATCAAATTTCTTATGGACGCATAACATCATGTTAGATTGTTAAATTTGGGCCTTGATGATTAAGTTGTTCTCATTAGGGAACCAACTGATCCGAACATGCATACCTTGGAAAAAGAGATTCTTAGAAATAATGGGACTCCAAATTTAAGTTATTGTCAATGTGATTTTGAATATCATATCCATGAGCCGGGAACGACTTTTGAAGAACTTTCCAATAAAGAAGAGATGAATATATATAGAGTTTAATTAGCACTGAAAATATCATTTTTGGATTAGAAAAAGATATTAGGTCTCTCTACGAAAGCAAGGTAAGGCTGCGTAAATTATGACCCTCCTCAGACCCCGTAGTGACAGGAGCCTCGTGCATTGGGTACTCCCTTTAAAAAGAAAGTAGGCCTGTAGAGGAAAAGCTTGACCAAAATTATTGAATTTTATGTTTCAATCATGTTTTGTTTTCTAGCACTTTGTGTATAATTAATCACAATTTTTTATCACTTAATGTTGCTTTCTTTAATTGACCAGTTATTTTTTTAATTAATTAATTATATTTTTTTGCAGGATACGATCCTAATGGATTAATAAAAGGAACAACAAAAAGAAGTGCATTGGAAATATTCTTTTAGCCATTGTCTCTCAACAACTTTTAAATTGTAAAAATACATAAACATGTTTGATCATCATCTATGTTCATTGATAATGTTTCTTTTAGTATAATTTCAGTTACAGTTTCAACATTTATATGCTTCTATATATAACAATTTTTTCCTCTACAATTGCGCCTTTGTTTGTTATTGTCTTCATTATATTATGCACTGAAAAATGCAATGAATTTTCTTTCGAACATGAGTTGTTAGGAGTAATGTTCAATGGTTATAGCCTACCAAGACTGATACCAAAACTCATGTCAGTGTCTGTTTTTCCTTGTTCAATTGATGGCATGAATTTTGTTTCTTTTACCCATATAATTTATAGTATCAGCGACTTCCAACCATTGGATAAGAAGGATATCTAGGAGAAGCATGGTTTTAGTAATCGGTATTGGGAAGGGTATCGATCTCGGTGATAGTACTCCGAATTAAACAAACTGGTTTGAATTGGTTTGGATTGGCTTGTTAGGCTTGAAATTCAGAAAATTGTGAAAAATAAGAAAAGTTATGGGAAAAATCATAATCATAACATTAATAAAAGGAGAAAAAAAGCAAATAAATAGAATAAGAAATTTGTAATAAAAAAACCTGCAAAACGTGTTAAGAGAAGAAGCTTGATTAAGTGGTTGTAGATCTACACATCCGGCCAAATTATGGACTCGATCTGATGCATATCGATGTCGATCCAGTTTCTGAAAGTCGTTGATCAGTTCGTATTTTGGACTGAGTGTTTTTCAAAATGGATAATAAATGAAAGGGTAAATTGCACCTAAGGTGCCTTAAGTTTGCAAAAAGGATATTTTTGGGTACCATAGGCTGCGTTCGGTTGCAAAGGGAATTGAAGGGAAGGGAAGTGAAATTTTCCAACCTAATAAAAGAATTTTTTTTAATGATTACCACACGTGATTGTGTAAGCTACTTAAATTTCTCACCATATTTAGCAATGATATATTTTACATGTAAAATTTATTTTACTTTTTAAACCAAAGGAAATTGGATGCAAAGTAAAGTAAAATTTAATAACCAAACATAGAATGATTTGGAGTTAGTGATATAGTCACATGGGGTAATGATTACAAAAAAAAAAATTTTAAGTTTAAAATTTTCACTTCCCTTCCCTTTAATTCTCCTTACAACCAAAAGGAGCCTAAGTTTGAACTGACGTTTGGGATTTCTTATTAATAAAGTTTTATTCTAATCTAGAATTACTTTCAATTTCACCCTTTGTAAGCCAATGTTTGGACACCCCAAACACCCGAATTTTTTTCCTATGCGATTCCTTGACTGGTGCGGTTCTCTAGTGCCTCTCACAAGAGGAGGGTGGACCCCATCCGGGCAGAGTGTTCGGTCAGGTGCCCTGGGTGGGTCCCACCCCCTCTTGTGAGAGGTACTAGTGAACCGCACCGGTCAGGGAACCGTAGACGATAACGATTCCCAAACACCCACCATCACCTCCACCCACCTCAACCAAACTAATGATCTTAATTAGAGACCTCACGAAATATAAAAGTGCAGGCAATCTAATACACTTCAGTAACCAACCATGGCTAAGGGGTCAATGGTAGGATCACTGCCCTCAAGAGTGTCCCTTACTTTTACTGGCAACGGTAAGATCCCATCGCTTGCATCTTTATTCGTTCAGCCGTTGGAGCGACCAGTGCGCACACCAAAACTGCTGCAATTTGTGGACTTGTTACGGCACGCCTGAGAGGTCAACTTAGAGATATCACACTGAGAAGAATGGTGGTTATTATACCACATAACAGCCCACCAATGGGAAGCAGACACGTGAAAGATAACTTGTGCTGCACAATTCCCAACGCGATGTACCACACTCCTAATGGGACTCTGATCACTGACGCATTCACATTGGGAATGACCCCTAAACTTGGGGAGCATGGAACCCAACTAAGAGGTCAGGTGAGAGGCATATAGAAGTAGAAGTCTTCACCATCCTGGTAACCGCGAACCTTATATAAAGACAACGGGGGACCACGAAGAGGTACATTCACTTTTCTGACTCTGACTCTTTCAGTACCCTTCTCTTACTGTTCTGCCGGACTGACTTTGGCATCAGAGAGTCCCCCCTTGGAGTCCGCTCTGGGCCTCTTCAATGTCCTCTTCTTTTTGCAGATCTCCACGTCACGCAGCGGCATTCCGGTGGCAACAGATTGGCGTCGTCTGTGGGAACAGAAAGAGCAGAGTCCATAATGGTGAATACCAGACAAACGTACTCATCGAACAGCATCAAACCATGAGGCTGGGAACAAGAGTAATCCCAGTCGGCCTCCCCACGCAAGGCCAGCCCCACGTGGCGTGTAGGGCTAGCCTTACGTGTGCGCGGGCTGGCTTGGCGTGGCGATCAGGGCTGGCCTTGTGTGTGCGCGGGCCTGCCCGCGGATACTTCAGCAGACCAGGTCGCAGCCTCGGTCGAGTAGGTCTACCCGGCCAGGTCCGAGAAAAGAAAAAAAAAGGGAAGCAAGCCAGCCCGCTTGCCTCGTGAAGCCACCCCGCGCATACGCAAGGTCAGCCCTGCGCGCCACGCGAAGCCAGCCTGTGCACACTCAAGGCCAGCCCCGAGCGCCACGCAAAGCCAGCCTACGCACACGCAAAGCCAGCCCCACGTGCACGCAAGGCCAGCCTCACACGCACACCAGGCCTGCCCACGCACACTTCGGCTAACCAGGTCTAGACGAGCAGACCCTACAAGACCAACAGAGCAGTGCCGGCCAGGTCCGAGAAGAAAAAAAAAAGGGGGAGGCCGACAGTGTCCGGGCGAGCGGCCTGCCAAGCACTACCAGTGAGCAAGTCTGCAGCTTGGCCAGGTCAAAAAAAAAGAAAAAAAAAAAGGGAAGGGGGGGGAGGTCGACCAGGTCTGGATGAGCAAACCTGCCCGGCCAGCACCCAGCCAAGCAGGTCTGTCCAGCCAAGTCCAAATAACAAAAAAAAAAAAAGGAGAAGAAGAAGGAAAAGCCTCAAGGGCCCCTGGTAGTGCCCCGCTGACTGGGGGCATCTATTATACCACATAACAGCCCACTAATGGGAAGCAGACACGTGGACGATAACTTGTGCTACACGACTCCCAACGCAACGTACCACACTCATAGTGGGACTCTTATCACTAACGTGATCGCATCAGGAATTACCCCTAAACTTGGGGAGCACGGAACCCAACTAAGGGGTCAGGTGAGAGGCATACAGAAGTAGAAGTCTTCACCATCTCGGTAATCGCAAACCTTATATAAAGACAACAGGGGATCACGAAGAGGTACATTCACTTTTCTGACTCTGACTCTTTCAGTACCGTTCTCTTATGGTTATGTCGGACTGACTTTGGCATTAGAATGTCCCCCCTCGGAGTCCGCTCTGGGCCTCTTCAGTGCCCTCTTCTTTTTGCAGATCTCCACGTCACGCAGAGGCATTCCTACAGCAACAGATCTTCAGTGTCCTCTTCTTTTTGTAGATCTCCACATCACGCAGCGGCATTCTGGTGGCAACAGTGGTCAAATGATTGGCATTTGGAACAACATGGAAGCAATCATTTGTAGACAAGCTCATGCTGAAAGCTCTCAAAAATGAGGTGTTTATAGATTAGGGTAGGCGGTAGCAACACCGCGGTGTTGTGACATTAATCACACCGGATTCATTTTTTAGTCATAGATCCTTTATTAGATTAATATCAGCCATTGAATTATAAATAACCTGGAAACTCATTACCTGCTATCATGTAATAGTCGGTATTACAAAAAAAAAGACAATCGGTTGAACCTAAAAACACTTTGGTCTAAAGGTTTTCTTTATCCTTCTTCCTCCACGTTGTTTTCTAGAGGACTTGCGGATTGAAGTGCTACGTTCAGCATTTTTTTCCAATAGTATGAGAAATGCATTGGATCCAGATCGTCTATGGCGTACTGCCCGTAGTGGTCTGAGTGGCGCACAAATAAGGCGCAGCACAATGACCGCCTTACCCCCGTTCAGGCAAGCCGCTCGAGCAGGGGTAAGATGGTCATTATGCTATGCCCTATTTGTGCACCGCTCAGGCTACTATGGGCAGCACACCGTAGATGATTTGAATTGAAATGGATTATTGTTAGTTGTGGACTTAGGGGTGGTTTTGGTTACATAGGTAAGTAATCATGTTGGCTGGTGTGGTGGATTTGCGTGGGCCTACTGGGTATAATCTAGTCAATTGGGTCTAGGCCCAGATTTTAGCCCATAGATTTTGATAAGGGGACCCTGGCTATTGATCCCTAGAAGTTCACATTCAGCACAAGGTTTGACCAAGTTGGGAAAATTATATGATTAGCTACTTTTGGGTTTTCATTTACAAAACTGTCCACCCTATGTTTGAGTTAACAAAAATAGACAAAAACAAGTTAAGATTTACAAAACTGGACAAAATAGTGTCTCTCCCTCCCACACTTACTTTTTTAGACATTTTTCCCCTATCATTGCCTTCTCGCCCAGGCATCCTCTGTTCCCTGCAACCCTACCCTTGTCCCAGCCACCGCCATTCTCTGCTACCCCAAGTAACAGAGAAAAAAAAAAAGAGATTTTTCCAGAGGGGAACTGCCGAGGAAGGAAGGAGATGAAGGCATCGCAAGTGCGATCGCAACGGAAGCGCAAATAGGATCACAGTATCGATGGAGAAGTCATTCAAAATAAAGAACGAAGCTGGGATTGATTATTACCTAAGCCTCACAAGTGCAAGACCTCTAACCGATGATAGCCCTTTCGCAATCATTTCACTCACCACGCAAGCTTTGCGTTCCCACACGGTCAAGCTTTATATCTCCTCCACACCACCAAGGAACACACACCTTGATTTCTTCTAGGATCAAACACCAAGAGAAGAAGGGAAGGAGAAACGAATTTTGGGAGAGGAGAGAGCTCCAACGATTTTTGGGTTTGTGTGCATATCTCTTATGATTTTTGTGATTCCACAAATATATATTTGTCTCACAAAAATCCCCAAAAATATTAGCTCATATGGGTGTGAAATATTGAGTTACTAAATGTGACTCAAATATCCACCCATCCAATCTTTCTCTAATAGGAAAGATATGCATTGCTAGGGGAATCCAATCTTGGGTGGAATATCCAATATTCCCCCATTGGCTTTCAATTTCTAACAATCTCCTCCATCCTACTGTAAGATCCAATCTTACAAGAGGATCATAAAAAGAGAATCACGATCAACCATTACCGCGTAGATGAATGGAACTAAAAGGAAAGGGGTAGGATCGCAATGGGATTCCACTCAGCTTCTAAGAAATATGACATCGAAGATGCTAAGCAGATGTAATAACCTATGCCCAAGGTAAGTAGTTAAAACACGCAGCAGTCCCCCACAAAACAATGTTGCATGGTTCAATATAAGGCATGTGTACGGGACTGTCAATCCTCAATGAACCGATACACCGATCGAGAGATTCAATTACCTTGATTGGACCAACAGAATACATTTCAAACAAAATGTTCAGGAAAATAGATAATGTTTTATTTATGTAACTAAAAACATTTTAAAAACATTTTGAAGATGCTACCAGATCCGGATTTGGGTCCAATCCTGTATAGAATACTCTCCTCAACATATTCCCAACGTATGTGTTTGAGTTAAAATAAAACCGCAAGCGTACGGGTCAATCGTAGCTACGGGTCGAACACGAGGAGATATACGCCACTCTATTTAACTAACTTAAAAGTAATGCAAATGAACCAAATTAAAGTGTTAAATTAAACTAATTAAACTAACAAAAATCAATGCATCCTAACTCATAAGCATCTAACAAAATTAAGGGATTAAATCGGCGTCCTAACACATGAGCATCTAACCTATCAAACTAAAGCGAATTGAAAGGAATAAAAATGCAGCCACACATACTAACCACATAAAAAGAAATAAGGGAATAAAAATGCATCCATAAACCACAACCATATAAAATTAAAATAAAAGAAATAGAGGGGGAAGAAGAAGAAGATAGAGAGAGATAGAGGAGATGGAGAATGAGATTGAGAGTTTAGATAGTAAAACCTGGATGTGCTTGCATGAATGTAAATGAAAAGCTTGAATACTTGCATAAACTTACCATGACCTCCTCTTCTAAATCTTCAAGTCTTGTCATCAACTTAAGAACTTAGACTAGAAGGCTTAAAACCTAAACTAGAATTAAGAAATTACAACCCAATTGAAGACTTAAATTGAAATTAAAGCATAAACTAAACCTATTATAAGCATTAACTAAAAATTATAAAAGCAAACTAGAACTTAGAAAAGCCAAAAATCACAAATTAGAAGGAGAAGAAGAGAAGAAATTTCACTAAGTGAATGAGCCCATTTTTACAAGAGAGGTAGGGGGTATTTATAGGTGGAAGAGAGGAGAAGAGAGAAGATGGAAGTGTAGGAGAAATATTCCTAAGAAAGAGAATATTCTCTTCTCTTTCCTCTTTTACAATGCCTTGAATCCTAAGAAAAAAGAAAAAAATAGAAAGAAGAAGAAGAGAAGATTGTTTTACAGAACTTCATTTCAGAAAAATAAACTTCCAATTTTAACAAGTGCTTCCTTTTCTTTGTAGATATCTTCTCAAGCAATAAAATCAAAGCATCTTTGATTTTTCAACCTTCCATAGATGAGAAAATATAAATCTATCCCAAGTAGAATTTCGAAGTGCCCTTGAGAAGTTGGAGAGAGAGAGAGTAAGGGTGATGACTAGGATTCCTTCAAGAATAAATAAAATACCCATTCTGTCCTTCAGAAAACGTGGAGCATGGGGTGCTTATATAGGTCTCACCATTGTGTTCCTTGCGAAAAATCACACAAAATAAACCCAAATTTCATCCAATTCGGAGTTGGGGAGCCCAAGATATCTCAAGTTGAAGTTGGACTGTCCAGAGCCTTCCAAATGGAATCTTTCGGGTACAGTAAAGTAACTTCTGATAATTTCATTAAGGCCCCTAAAATCCGAACTTCCGTTTCACTTTGTTCCCATCTGACTGTCAATAATTATAAATAAACCCCTGCAGACCATTTTCACGCATCGTTACGGAAACGGCCATAACTTCTTCGTTTCAACTCGGAATTAAGTGCCGTTTGAACCATTGCGAAGCTGACTCGATGGGCTATGCATCCATTTATACTTCTAAAAAGCTTAAAAACATCTCCTTAGCATCATCTCCTTCATTTTCACAAGAATTCACCTAAACCCTGAAAAGCACAAGAAAGCACCGAGTAACTCTATTCAATGTGGTAAAATGTATAATTTATGCCCTAAAATTTCACACATAAATGTGCTCATCAGTATGGGCTGTGGGTTCCATATTGGGCATCTCTTTCGAATACAGTCAGACACTGAGAATCCAGCGCACCGATATATAGTCAGAGAGAGACATCAACCGTTGGAACACCAAAACTCTCAACATGTGAATGCGTCGATAAGGACCCCTCAGGTCAAGGGACCAATCGTGAACTACTTAAGAGAATCTCATTTTCTTTATGAACTGACAGTACACCACATGTGGAATTCTCAATGATCCAGTCCAATGTACACACCATATGTACACTCACATTTGTGTCTTGGAAAAATAACCTCCCTAAGCACACACAATGTGACCACCATGCCAGATGGGATGTCCAGTCCCATCCCCAGTGGTGAACAGTTTTAGGTATAAATACCTAAGGACAACAACTGAGCTCAACAACTGATCATGCTAATCAAAACAAGAATTTATTATTCAAATAGAAGGAGTTTTGTACATCAGTGCTAGTCACCCATGGACTTCACCCCCATAATCCCAACATGTTTCTCAAAAACACTAGGAGGCAATGCCTTAGTCATGGGGTCAGATAGGTTATCCGAAGTGTTAACCTTAGCTATGGCTATGTCACCGCGCTGAATAATCTCACGAATCAAGTGATATTTTTGCTCCACATGCTTATTCCTCTGATGAGCTCTTGGTTCCTTTGCTTGTGCGATAGGTCCCCTGTTGTCACATAACAATTGTATGGATCACTCCACTAGCTCAAGCACCAACCCTAGATCTGTCAAGAATTTCTTGAGCCAGATACCTTCCTTGGCTGCTTCACTAGCTGCCAAGTACTCAGCTTCTGTTGTGGAATCAGATGTTGACTTCTATTTGGCACTCCTCCAAATTACTACACCCCACCAATCATAAAAACCATCCTAGAAGTGGACTTTCTATCATCCTTGTCAGTTTGAAAATCCGAATCTGTATATCCAACCAGTGACAACTAATCACAACCATATACAAGGAAGTAATCTTTAGTCCTCCTTAGATACTTGACGATCCCCTTGACAACTGTCCAGTGCTCCTGTCCTAGATTGGATTGATATCGACTCACAATCCCTACGGCATGACAAATATCTGGCCTAGTACACAACATGGCATACATCAGACTTCCTACTGCCGAAGCATAAGGAACTCTCTTCATAGTCTCAATTTCCTCCGGAGTTTGGGGACATTGTGACTTGGATAAATCGATTCCATGTCTGAGAGGCACATTACCTCTCTTCGAATCCTGCATGTTGAACCTTTCAAGAACTTTGTCAAAGTAGGTGGATTGTGACAATCTCAACATCCTCTTCTTGCGATTTCTCACAAGCTTAATTCCTAGGATGTAGCTGGCTTCACCCAGATCCTTCATTGAGAATGTTTTGGATAACCACATCTTTACAGATGAAAGTAACTCCACATCATTCCCAATGATCAATATATCATCCACATATAGGACTAGAAAACAGACGGCACCCCCACAGACTTTCTGATACACACATGGCTCATCAATGTTTTGTTCAAGCTCAAAATCCTTGATAGTTTGATCAAAACGGATGTTTCATGATCTGGAAGCTTGTTTTAGTCCATAAATAGACCTCAACAACCTGCATACCTTGTTTTCCTCTCCTGGGGAGACAAAACCCTCTGGCTGATGCATATATATGACCTCATCTAGATAACCATTAAGGAAAGCTGTCTGTACATCCATCTGCCAGATTTCATAGTCATGGTATGCAGCAATCGACAATAAAATCCGAATGGATTTAATCATCGCTACAGGTGAGAGGGTTTCATTATAGTCAACACCCTCTTTCTGAGTGTATTCCTTCGCCACCAGTCTTGCCTTGAAACGTTCCACCTTTCCATCCACACCTCTCTTCCTCTTGTAGATCCATTTACAGCCTATGGGTTTTACCCCAACTGGAAGATCTTCAAGAGTCCAAACATGGTTAGAATCCATGGAACCTATTTCACTACGCATAGCTTCCTGCCATTTCACCGAGTCAACATCCTTAAGAGCCTCAGTGTAAGTATAAGGATCTGTGTCTAAACAATCAGACACCATGTGGAATTCTTCCACCTTTTGATCCTCCTTAGTGAGAAGGTTCAAACGAGTTGGCGGTCTGATAAACCTCCCACTCCTCCTAGGCTCTTGAGGCTGTTGCTCAACTGTGGGTACGTCAACTGGAACCTCTATCGATGCTGAAGGTACTTGGTAATCAGTTATTTCTTTAATGACCACTGGATCTGATCTCGGTGAGATTGTGTCATCCTCAAGAAATGTCGCATGCTTACTAACTATGACTTTTTGATTAACAGGGTCATAGAAGTAGTAGTCTATTATAGTCTTAGGGTATCCCAAGAAATAGCATCTATCTATTCGAGATTCCAACTTATCTGTCTGTAGTTTCCTTATATGTGCTATTCAACCCCACACCTTCAGATGTTAAAGACTAGGCTTCCGTCGATACCATAACTCAAAAGGTGTTCTGGTCACAGACTTCGTTGGTACCCTATTCAGTATATAGATGGCAGTTTCCAGTACAAAACCCCAAAAACTCAATGGCAGTTCCGAATAACTCAACATGGACTGAACCATGTCCAACAAGGTTCGGTTCCTCCTTTCTGAAACTCCGTTCTATTGAGGTATTCCTGGAACTGTCAACTGGGTTATGATCCCAGCTTCTTTTAGATAGTCCCTGAACTCATCTAATAATCACTCTCCTCCTCGATCAGATCGAAGGCACTTGATGCAATTACCCAACTGTTTTTCAACCTCTGCTCAAAATTCCTTGAATTTATCAAAGGTTTTCGACTTGCTGTGCATCAAGTAAATATAACCATAACGAGAGTAGTCATCAGTGAAGGTCACGAAGTATTCATAACCATACCTCGCCTGAACGTTGATGGGTCCACATACATCTGAGTGTATCAATTGCAACAGTGCTTTGGCTCTTCTTCCCTTGTTAGAGAAGGGTTTCTTGATCATTTTTCCTTGTAGACACGACTCACAGGTTGGGTAAGGTTCTACCTTCAATGATTCCAAAGGCCCATCCTTCACCAACCTGTTTATCCTTTCTACTCCAATATGACCTAACCTCAAGTGCCAAAGGTATGTAGAATTATCTTGGGCTGATTTTCTTTTTAAAGAACTATTGGAGATCTCATTCACCTCTAGTACTAGTTTTAAGAGATATAACCCGTTATCCAGTAGGCCAGAAGCAATAAAAGAATTATTCAATCGAATAGTTAATTTATTACCAAAGAGAAAAGTATAACCATCCTTAACAAGCCTACTAACAGAAACAATGTTCCTCCTAAACTGAGGAATATAAAAACAATCTCTCAAAATTAAAGTACTACTACTGAAAAATAAAGTAAAATCTCCAATGGCCTCAGCACCCATACCCGTTCGCAATCGAACTTCATCCTTACTCAGTCTTCTTGTCAGCTTGAACCCCTGCAACAAGTTGCAAATATGGACGGTAGACCCCGAGTCCACCAACCATGTGTTAGTAGGTTCCTCTGAGAAATTAGACTCATAAAGGACCAAGGTTTCAGAAATACCTTCTTCCTATTTGTCCTGCTTCTTTTTCTGAGCAGCCAGGAAAGCACGACATTCCTTCTTCCAATGTTCGTCCTTCTTACAATAGAAACAAGTCCCTTTGCTCTTGTTCTTCTGAATTCTCTTATCGCCAACCTTAGGGTTTTTGCCCTTGTTAGCCTTCTTCTTCTTCTTCTTGCCCTTGGGCTTTGAGGAAGAAGACTTGTCCTCTGTAGCCAAGACCTCCACTTTCTGCTTCTTGAATGCAGCTTCCACCTCTTGCAACATATTACCCAGCTCAGGGAGTTCCACGAAAAGTTTATTCATGTTGTAATTGACAATAAACGATCCGTAAATGTCTCGAGGCAATGAGTGGAAGATGACATCCATCTTATAATTCAGCTTGAATGATGTCCCAAGGTTCTCCAGATCCAGGAACAAGTTCCTCAGTTTCATGACATGGTCAATAACCGGAGTACCTTGAGCCATCTTCATGCCATGGAGGAGTGTCACCAGTTGATAATGGGCATGACGTTCTTCCCTCTCATACATCTCCTTCAACTCCTCCATCATGTCCTTGGTCAAGTACAGATCCTTGACCGAATCAGCGATGGTCTTCTCCAGAGAACTCAACACAATGAGTTTTGCCTTAGAGTTCTTCTGTCGAAACAACTCATAGGCAGGCTTAGAATCAGGGTTCTCCTCATTAGAGAATTCAGGCTCATCCTCGTCCAGGACAGACATTAGACTTTCCGCAGACAGGAGTAACTTGATGTTCCTCCTCCAGTCAACATAGTTAGGGCCGGTCAAAACATGATCTTTGATAAGGGTGGCATAGTTCATTTGGGTTGACATTTTTAAAATCTACATGATGCACAAAAATTGCTAATTAACATGATCTACAACCATTGAAATAACTGGGGTAAGAACAATCAATGGTCAGTCACACCCCAAGCTTCCCTCTAGCTTGTAGGGCATGAATTGGAAACGACCAACCCTCATGCTCCTGACTTAGCCGATCGGAGTTCATCATTCGCATCTTGGTTGGGTGGAGTATTCTATCCGTCACTTAGACTTCCAATGTATTTGGTCACCTGAGTGTCATGCCCATTCCTATCGGCTGACACACACTCAAGTCAAGTGTTTACCCTTAATTTCGGAGGGAACTATGGTGTTTGTGGGTTAATGCCTATTATCATAGAACACATACCACTGACCATAGTCTCTACCTATCACATGTGAGATGAGTGCAAACAATTTCACCAATTCACCCAAATATTATCCTATCGGCATCTACAAGGGTGGATCAATGACATTTCTACACTCACCAACTAAGGGAGGCCATGAGAATCCCACCAACCAGGGTTTCCCATATCACACTTGTATTATAATGAGGGAAAACGGGAACGCATATAAACCACAAGCATACATCCAATGTATAAACAAAATAGCACATCCATCTAAGGAAAACTATAAACGCATATACACCAATGGTTATGGGATAACATCTTTAATCAATGTGAGTTCATAACTAAGACAAACTCACTTTGACTAAAAATGGATGGGAGCAATCATAGCCTCATATGTTACTCCCACACATGGCAAAATAAGTGTGATAATGCATATGCAACTATCTATTACAGGAAAATTCCAAAACTACAATAAATAAGGACTCTTTAAGTGAGCAAGTCCTTCCTTCAATCTTTTCTCCAACGAACCGACAAGATCCCTGATCCATGATCTACGATCCACGATCCATGGTGCACGATCCTCGATCCACGATCTACGATCTATGATCCAAGATCCATGATCCACGATCCACGATCCACGAGGTTACAATAAATATTTTTAAACTAAGCTAAAAATATTATAACCCTTTCCAAATAAATAAAATTACATAACAGAAAACCAGTCCACCAAAATTGGACTGCCCGGAGAATAATAAAGGAAATTACATATAAAATCACAACCATGCCATGCCTAGCACACACATACATCTAATGCATGTAATTTTTACATCCCATAACCATGGTCCTCATTACACTTATGATGCTCAAAAATTATTATTCCAACATTTATGTGAAAAATTGCCCAAAAACACATAAAACATCATTACCATGGCAATTCAAGCCATAATGATAATGTGCATCCAATGCATCCATCATACAACCATTACCATGACAACTTATATCATAATGGTTATGTGCATTACATGATCATTACCATGACAGTCCAATGTCACTACGATCATGTACATCACATAGCCATTGCCATGACATCTTATGTCATAATGGTCATGACACATACCCCCACAAAATCATCACATACATGCTTACGATAAATAATTAATCCACAAAATATCATAAGCCATTATGCATACTGGGGAAGGTAGGTGAATGAAAGAATCTTTCCACCCATCTTCTCCAAGAGATCTTCCCAATAAAGCAAACCAGAAATTTTTTTTTTTTTTTTTTATTAAACAAAGTAGAATAAAAATTTTATGAGCATCACATTATAATGAACAAAAAAATTGAAAACAACCTCATCGATAAAGAGGCTCTGATGCCACTGAAGGCATCGCAAGTGCAATCGCAATAAAAGCGCAAATAGGATCATAGTATCGATGGAGAAGTCATTCAAAATAAAGAACGAAGCAGGGATCGATTATTACCTAAACCTCACAAGTGCAAGACCTCCAACCGATGATAGCCCTTTCGAAATCGTTCCACGCACCACACAAGCTTTGCGTTCCCACACGGTCAAGCTTTATATCTCCTCCACACCACCAAGGAACACACACCTTGATTTCTTCTAGGATCAAACACCAAGAGAAGAAGGGAAGGAGAAAAGAATTTTGGGAGAGGAGAGAGCTCCAAAGATTTTTGGGTTTGTGTGTATATCTCTTATGATTTTTGTGATTCCAAAAATATATATTTGTCTCACAAAAATCCCCAAAAGTATTAGCTCATATGGGTGTGAAATATTAAGTTACTAAATGTGACTCAAATATCCACCCATCCAATCTTTCTCTAATAGGAAAGATATGCATTGCTAGGGGAATCCAATCTTGGGTGGAATATCTAATATTCCCCCCATTGGCTTTCCTTTTCTAACAGGAGAGTCACTATTTTGTCTAGTTTTGTAAAACTAAACTTGTTTTTGTCTATTTTTGTTAACTCAAACATAGGGTGGACAGTTTTGTAAATGAAAACCCAAAAGTAGGTAATCATGTAATTTTACCCATTTTGTATAAATCACTTTGGAATATTATTTTTCTTACATTCCCATGGTAAGAAGAAATCCTCACATTCTTATTCATTGACCGTTGATGCATCTGATTATCTATTTCTAGAGGGCAAAGAAGTAATTGTACCCCTCTCTCTCAAAAGCTCACCCCACCTCCCTATCCCAAGAACTTCTTGTGGTTTCTTCTTAGTAATTCATTCCCTTTTCCGGTGGATATAGAATCTCTCCCCTGAGGGCTAAGGTGGGATTCCCACATCCCCCCAAAAAAAAGTGGGATTCCTTCCGTGTATTAGGAATTCAGCATATCATCTTAGCAGTACTTTCACTCCATCGGTAAGTTTATTTTGCCTTACAAAAGGAATCATGGCCCATTAACCTTTCATTTTCTTAAGTTATGAACTGGGAATCACTTTTTAAAAAGACCTTATGAGAAGATAATTTTCTCCATCATTTTCTGATTTAAACTATTTAGTCTCTCCAAGAGAGAGTCACGGCAGAATTCCAAATTTAGGATATTTTATTTCATTGCTTATGGATTTTTCATTGTTTATGGATTTGTTTCCTATTGGTTGCTCAAGCATGAGCTCTCTTTGTAATCTCTCAATTGATTTTTAATATATAAATTTAGTGATTCTCCAAGAGAGAGTCACGGCAGAATTCCAAATTTAGTGACTCTCCATGAGATTTTAATTGGTTTGTTTAAGTTGATTTTGAATAGAGTCTGTCATAGAGCGATCTCTTTTCTGATCCAGGCTCTGAATGAATCTTGTTAACTTTACAACTGTTCAAAAGAGTTGCAGCGGTTTAAAAAATTATATACATTATGAAAATTGAAGAAAAATCTACGGCTTATATATATATATATATATATATATATATATATATATGTGTGTGTGTGTGGAAATGAGAGAACTATTAGGATTATTCATGACCTTTGGGATTATAATCGAGTTGGGTGTTTTCTAGATTTTGGGTTTTTTGATGAACGCCTTTTGATAGTGGTTTCTGTAGCTGACACCTTTTGGTTTTGTATTAGATTTTCAACTATCACTAACCATAGCTTAACCAAAAGCTTTTAATGGTAGTACTTGATGATTAATATATAGTAAGAGGTGTATACTCTCGGTCATCAAGTTATATATGTCATTTCTAAGAAGCATAATGTATGATTATAATCTTTATGGATCATGGTTTTGTATTGAGTAGAACATTGTAAGGACTAGGTTTTAGATATGTTACATCTAAGCATGAAGTACATAGCCCGTATGAGTCCAAGCGTGCAGTACATAGCTCGTATTTTATAAATGGGAGAATGTTTTCTGTGCCGGTGGCGCAGGCTGTGCCCAGACACACGGGGGTGGGCAAAATGATCACCCTGCCCCCCTGAATGGCAGGTCCATGTGTCTAGACGCAGGCTATGCTATGACATAGAGAACATCACCCCTTTATAAATTTATTATCTTGCATCATGGTAGTTTTTTTTTTTTTCTGATAGGTAGAACAAAATACTTACAACCAAAGGCCAAGGCCAATCGAACTAGCCCTCTAGGAAAAAGTACAAGAGGTTTAACGAAACAAAAAAATACAGCACAAAATCAGATAACCAGTTACATATTACAAGACCTGAACAAATTACCTATTCTCCCAATCGGATGAACCCTCCATCTTTCAACTAGAAGCAAGTTCCTAGGATTTCTTCTGCGCTGAGGGATAATCTCTTTACATCGGTCTTCAACATCTGCTCGGATATCAGTAATAATAGAAGGGCTGGTCTTGGTAGTTGATAATAAGTTCAGCAGAATTTGTGAGATCTTTCTTATGCTATTGGTAAATAAATCTGAAGGCATAATTGGTTGTCCTTTTGAGACAAGTGGCATTGTATAATGCATATTGGTTGGATGCATGTTTTATGTTTTTTGAGTGTGATTTTATGTACTTGTAATTGTGTACATATAAAAGTGCGTGAATAACTCTCTTAAAACATATTAATGTATATAAAATAGGTCTAATTTCTTTTTTTTCTTTTTTTGTGGTAACAAACAGGTTTAATTTCTTTGATGGGCTGATGGGTTGAAGGGGGGATAAAGAATAATCCTACATTGACTAAGTTTGATATCCTGAAAGACTTGATATATCATTTTGGCCTATCCAAATAATAGTTTAAGCTTTGATCTAACTTACAATTAATCTGGATTCCTGTGTAGTGCCAAATCCCTGTGGAATGGAAAAGAGTTCGTCATACTCATATATAATGAATTGAATGTACTCCTTGATTTTTTATTTTTCTTAAAGGAGAATATATAAGCTTTACAAAGATTGAGATCCTAATTGATCTAAACTAGGAAAGAGATACAAAGAATATTGAGTTTACATGTACAAAGGATTTTATGTAAACAAGGAAAGATTTATCATCACATGTGAAGGTTTATTATCACATGTGATAATAAACTGAGAAAGGAAAGATATCCTACGGCTGGCTCTTGCTCTCAATAAACCCCCTCAAGGTGGAGAATCGGATGACCGAATCTTCAGCTTGTCTAGCAAAAATTCAAAGCGAGCCGATGCAAGTGGCTTATTAAAAGTATCGGCAAGCTGATCATTTATAGATATAAATTGAACCTACAGTTGGCGCTTGGACACACGATCACAGATAAAGTGGAAGTCGATCTCCACGTGCTTTGTACGCGCATGAAAATTTGGATTGGCAAAGAGGTAGGTGGCGCCAATATTATCACCCCATAAGATTGGTGGACCATCCAAAGGATAACCAAGCTCACGCATAAGAGATTCCAACCATACTAACTCATTCGAAGCATCTGCCAAGGCTTTATACTCGGCCTCTGTGGAGGAGCGGGTTACAGTTCTTTGCTTACGAGATGTCCAAGAAATAAGATTAGGACCGACAAAAATTGCAAACCCACCAGTAGAATTACGATCAACAGTATCACCAGCCCAATCAGCATCAGAGAAAGCCTGAAGGGACCGAACAGGGGGACGCTCAATAAGAAGACCATGTGTGCAGGTACTTTTGAGGTAACGAAGAATACGTTAGACAAGTTGCCAATGATCCTCAGTTGGGGCATGCATAAATTGGTAGGCCCAATTGACTGAAAAGCTGACATTTGGGCGAGTAAGGGTGACGTACTGAAGAGCCCCAACAATAGAACGATACTTGGTTGGGTCAGACATGAGAGCACCCCCTGAATTCGAAGGCTCAACTATAGTAGCTATAGGTGTCTTGATCAGTTTGTAATCAACCATACCAGTGTGATCTAATAAATTAGAAATATAGTAGGATTGGGACAAGATAATCCCACAAGAATGAGGAATAACTTCAATGCCCAAGAGAAAATGTAGCTGGCCAAGATCTTTAATTGAAAATTCATCAGATAGTTACCGAAGGAGAGAAGTCACCATACAAGTCACTGCCCGTAACTACAATATCAACATAGATAAGAATATAGAAAACATGGCTGCCCGAGTGCTGAATAAACAAAGAAGTGTCTGTCTTGGAGCCACAAAAACCAAGGCGAATGAGAAAGGCAGATAAACGAGCAAACCAGGCATGGGGTGCCTATTCCAAGCCATAAAGAGACTTATGCAATTTACAGACATGTTGCAGATGAGATGCATCAACGAAGCCTAGGGGCTGAGTCATGTAAACCTCCTCAGCCAATAATCCGTGGAGAAAAGCATTGCTAACATCAAGTTGTTTGATGGACCACGCTTGAGACACAGCTATAGAGAGTACCAATTGAATAGTAGTGGGTTTAATAGCATGGCTGAAAGTCTCACCATAGTCAATTCCGTGTTGTTGGTGGAAGCCTTTGGTGACTAACTGCGCTTTGTAGCGCTCAAGAGAGCCATCAGCCTTCCTCTTAATATGGTACACCCATTTGCAGCCAATAATATTCATCGTGGGTGATTGAGGCACAAGAGATCATGTCCCGTTCTGAATTAGAGCATTAAATTCTTCCATCATCGAACCCGCCATTCTAGGATTTTATTTTCCTGCAAATAACAAGTTGGCTCAGTAGTAACAGGAATGGCATTGAGAGCATGAGGCATGGAGCGCAATTGCATGGGATGTCGGGTAGAGGGTTGTGTGTGTCGGTTGGGTGGCAGTAGGCAAGGGAACGGTGAAAGGGGGTAAAGTTCATGTATAGGACGGGTTCTAAAAGGTAGGGAGTCAAGGGAAGGGGCAGCAATAGGGCAATTGGGGAGGGCTGGACCGTAGGTGGTGAGGTAGTAGGGTTGGTACCCTTTACTAGTGGTGAAGCCACCTACAATTGCAAGGCTAATAAGGGCGTGGGCATAGGAATGGGTGGGGAAGGAAGCCGAATGGGGGCAGAAGCCCATGGGAGGAGAATATAGGAGGAGGGGGTCCTAAAATCGAAACAGAGAGAGGAAAGGACCCCTCATCAGAGCAAACATGGCACACAATGACAATACGATTGGTAGCAAGATTAAGACAACTATACCCAACATGCAAGAGACTGTAGCCTAGGAGCACACACAACGATGAGCGAAAATCCATTTTATGCCTATTGAAAGGACGCAAATAGGGAAAACATAGGCAGCCAAAAACCTAAAGAAAAGAATAATCCGGATTGTGGTGAAAAACAAGTTGAAAAGGAGAGACTCTAAGAGAGACCGGAATATGCATACGATTAATTAAATAAACAGCCATTTCAAAAGCAAAGTGCCAATAAGTTTGGGGAACCGACCTATGAGCTAAAAGACAGAGTCCTATCTCAACGATATGTCGATGACGGCGTTCAACATAACCCTACTGCTCATGAGTATGGGGCAAAAATACGATGAGAAATTCCAAGTTTTGAAAAATAAGCAATTAAAGTGTGAAATTCTCCACCCCAATTAGTTTGGACAGATTTTATCTTGCGGTCAAAGAGACACTCAACAAGAGCTTGAAATTTAAGAAAGACATAAAAAACATCAGATTTACGAACAAGTGGATAAAACCAAATATACTTAGTGTCAGTGTCCACAAAAATTACATAAAAATGATGGCCATCAATAGAAGCAATGGGGGAAGGACCCCAAACATCACTAAAAATTAGTTCCAATGGAAATAAACTCCTATGATGCGTTGCAGGTAAAGATAAACGACTTGCTTTACCCAATTGGCAAGCCTTACAAATACTACTAAGACGAGACGACTGACAAGGTAAATTATTTATTTTTATCATATGGCAAAGGAGATGCTCATGCGAGTGTCCTAGGTGACGATGCCAAATGTCAAGGGAGCTACGAACAGCAATGTGGGCAGACAGAGAAGAGGATGGGTGAAGTTCATAGAGACCTCCTTTACTCGAACAGAAAAGAAGAGTGGACTTGGTAACCTGATCCTTTACAAGAAAGTGAGATTGGTGAAACTCAAAGAAAACATTATTATCTCAAGAAAATTTTTGGGCAAAGAGAAGCGACTTAGACATGGATGGAATATGCAAAATATTATATAAAGAAAATACACGAGGAGAAGAGAAGGAATAGAGGAAGATCCAATGTGAGTGATGTATAAGCCCTTACCATTACCAACATGCAATTGATCCTGACCATTGTATTCGTCGTAGTGGGATAGGGATTGGATGTCTGGCATCCCATGATGACTGGCACCAGTGTCGGGGTACCATGGAAGTGAGGTAGACGGATGTGGGGTAGGCAAGAGAGGTGGATAAGGATGATGGTAAGATTTCGGAACATAGGCTGGATACGTGGGATAAGTGTAGTGAGCAGCCGGTGGTGGGTTATGGGATGGATAGGAAAAGGTATTCGGTTTAGGGTAACTTGGTTGTTGATGATAGTAGCAACGATCCGTGGAGTGATTTATGCGCCGGTAAATATAACACCAGAAGCGGCCTGGTTGCTAATTTGGGAAGCCACGGCAGCGACCACCACGGCCCCTACTCTCGACCACCACGACCACCCCTATTGGGAGAGGGAGAGCCGTTAGGACCAGGGGAGGAGGAGCATTGAACTATATTGGCCCTTGGAGAAGCACTATAAGATGTAGCATCAAAGACCGTCAGTTTGTTCAGAGAAATGCCATGAAGAAACTCATGGCTCAACAACATTGCATGAAGATCATCGTAGGAGATTGGATCAGTCCTCGTTAACAGAGAGGAAACCATAGCCTGAAACTCAGACTTGAAACCACTGTAAATATCCAGATTAAAAGTGCTTGGGTGGAGGGTGTGACCGGCAGAAATCGACTTCGCATGCTACAAAAATTGGGACACAATCTCATTGGGCTTTTGTTGAATTTCTTGTAAGGCCATGGTAAGCAACATAATATGACTCTTAGATGAAGAGGAAAAGGTAGTAGAAAGGGTCTGCCAGATTTCTTGACTGGTGCACTTGCCAATAATTAGGGGAAAGACTTCCTCAGAGAGGGAGGCAATGAGAAAACTTCGAATCAGAGAGTCCTAGTGAAGCCAAGATGCAGCAACAACCAGATCAGTAGGGCAAGGAATGGTACCATCGAGATGACCAAATAAATTCTATCCATCCAGAAAGGGCTCAATTTGAGTTTGCCAGAAGAGAAAGTTCTTGGGCGTGAGCTTAATGGAGATATAGATGAGCATGATGGAGAGAAGAAGAAGAAGAAGAAGCACAGATGGTAAGGGGAGAAGAGGTTTCAGGCACGACATTGGAGTGGACTGTAGAGTTCTCGTCCCCCATGGAGATGAAAAGAAAGAACAGAAAAAAAAGGGACGCGGTGGAGCTATATGGCTCTGGATACCATAATGAATTGAATGTATTCCTTGATTTGTGATTTTTCTCAACGGAGAATATATAAGCTTTACAAAGATTGAGATCCTAATTTATCTAAACTAGGAAAGAGATACAGAGAATATTGAGTTTACATGTACAAAGGATTTTATCTAAACAAGGTAAGATTTATCATCACATGTGAAGGTTTATTATCACATGTGATAATAAACCGAGAAAGGAAAGATATCCTATGGCTAGCTCTTTCTCTCAATAACATATAGGGATCCATTGTTTATGGGGTACAAAACCCACCTCTGATGTATGGGATCCACACCTCATGGACAGTGGATTTTATGTAGAGACAATCCCCACGCAAGTATTTTGGTCAAATAATGAAACATATTTCTCTAGATTTCTATTTAATTATATATGGAGAAAGTACTGTGGGGGGAAGTGTACTGCCCATGCCCAGACACAATGTGGGCAAAATGATTGCCTCGCCCCCTATAAAAGCCAGAAATCCTGCCCCCAAGATGCCTCTGTGACCCCTCTCATTGGCCCTCGTGCACACGCAAGGGCCATACTCCCTCACAGAGAACTGTCTTTCATTGTTTATTTTTTGGAAAAAAATGTTAAGCGGCTGGTTTCTATGCTTAGACCCAAACCAATGCCCTTGTACACGAAAAGACCATTCAACCCCTAGTGAAACTGAAAATCGCATCCAAACCAATGTCTTTGTGCGCACTTTCATTGTCTATCACGTTGGTTCTGTGTACAAAAAGACCATTCAACCCCAGTGAATTAAAAATCACATCCAAACCAATGCCTCTATGCGCACTTTCATTGGCTACCACAGTGGTGCAAGTGCTACACCACTTTTCTTCTTTCAAAGGTTGTAGCTTATGCCTAATGATTTGTCATCTTTTTTTTTTTTTTTTTTTTTTTTGCTTTATTTGGGAACACTAGTTTCCATGTCAGTGTTTTTTTTTTGGGTTTTTTACAATTACCACCCCAAAATCTTTCATATTTACTATTACCCCCCCAAAAACTTTGAAACAACTGTTACCCTCCCCTGTTGCATACTAATAACTAATTGGCCCCCACCGTTACAGACCCGTAACGGCGGGGGTTAATCGTGACAGTGTGCCGTTGTCACGGATTTTTTAGGACCAAAATGCCCTTTTTGGGGTGGTAACTGTAAAAATTTTCCCACCCCATCACCACCGTCCCTTCTCCTCCTCCTCCTTCTTCTCCTTCTTCTTCATCAAGAAGCGTAGTTGCTGAGCTACTAACAGAAAAATCTCCAGTGCTCTTGCCACCGTCAAAGATGAAATTGTTATCATAGGCTTTAGGGTGAGGATCAGCATCTTTAGACTTCTCTGAAACACCAACATTCCCAGAGTCTTCCAAGTTCAATTTCTTCATTGACTCTGGAATTTTAGATGCCAAGCTGACTCCCATTGTCACTTCCTCCAAATACAAAACTATTCTCGTCAGAACCTTTAGAGATAAAATTGGCATTTTTAGGCTTCTCTGCATTGTTGTTCTGATTCTCAAAACCTTCATTATTTAAATCCCTCTTCTCATCTTGTAGCTTAGACACTCTGTTTCCATCAAAATCATAACTTTTCTTACTATTACTTCCGTAACCAAACACACCTGAACTTGAACTCTCTCCCCAACCTGCACTAAAACTAAAAGTGGAATCTTTAGAAGCCTTTTCCTCTTATTGATTTCCAAAGTTCAACTTCTTCATCTCCTGCCGAAGCGATTCACCGACACTTTCACTTAGCCCGCTCTTTTCCATATTTGAATTTGAGACCAAACTTGTAGAAGCTTCTCCATGACCAATGTTCGAATAGTTCATGGTCTCACAATCGGTTACCGATGACTTGTTGATTCAAGGAAAACCGCTGAAACGGAAGAGGAAAGGAGAAGAGATCTTTACCTTCGAAAGGGTTAGGGTTTGTTGATTGTATTCGTGGTATTGTTGCCAGAGTTCGGGAATCTACCAAAGCCGGCGACATATCAGGTTAAGAGTCATGAAACCAAACTATTGGACAAATGATATTCCGTTAAAATCGAATGCTACGATGATAGAAGCAGAGAGGGATGGGTAATGTTATTTTTGGTTTCGTGGATTGAATATCGTTCCCTCTATTATTGTTCTCTTCTGTGGATCTTTTCGCTCTTCCTTTTCTTCCTTTGTGTCGAAGGAAATGAAGGAAGAACTCTATCACGGGCTTTGGAGGATTTCCTGCATTCAATTAGGGTTTAATTATCGGATATTCAACACCTGCGACGAGTTGACTAGGGAAGCTGAGACTCTAGTTCTAAGTTCGAAGAACTTAAGGCCTGGGAATCTTCGCCGGCAGTGCAGATGTGGCAAGAACTGTGCGGAGCCCAGGCGATGGCGTTGATGCTGGCTTGGTGCCTCTGCAACTCAAAGAAGAAGGAGAAGAAGAAGGAGAAGGAGGACGAGAAGGGACGGTGGTGATGGGGTGGGAATTTTTACAATTACCACCCCAAAAAGGGCATTTTGGTCCTAAAAAATCTGTGACAACGGCACACTGTCACGACTAACCCCCGTCGTTACGGGTCTATAACGGTGGAGGCCAGTTAGTTATTAGTATGCAACAGGGGAGGGTAACAGTTGTTTCAAAGTTTTTGGGGGGTAATAGTAAATATAAAAGATTTTGGGGTGATAATTGTAAAAACCCTTTTTTTTTGGGGGTATATGTTGATAAGGAAAGCTTTAATTGGATAAAGTAAAGTAGATTCCAATTTGATAGGGAGTAGGGTTCTTTATGTCTCTATAAAGTATAACCTTTCCCCTTCTCTCCATTATGCAACTCGACCGCCCTTTAAACAATAGTAGGATCGTTTGCTTCAATCTCAGAGCTTGACTTGCTTGCCATGGCAGAATCAGAAGATGACTATTCTGACTACTACGACGATGACGAAGATGATGACTTCCTTGAAGAAGATGAAGACAGTTATTCTGAAGGTGAAAGTGATCCTCAAGAAGATAATAATTCTACTGATGAAAGCGAAGGCGAAGAAGACAATGATGACAAGGACGACAAGGAGGATAAAGAGTATAATGAAGACGGAAAGTACAGCCGTTCGGTGAGTTATGAGTCTGAACGACTTAAAATTTCTGAGAATAATGGTGGTGATAATAACCGTTCTGTGACTTACGAGTTTGAACGTCTTCGTGTGTCTGAGAATACTAATAATACTAGTAGTACTAATAGTGTCGACCCATATCGTGTTTGAAGTTCATCCGGTGGAGTGGAGATGGCAGTGGTTACATACATATTAGATTTTTATGTTTTTATGGTTTCAAATTAAGTGGATGTCACGCAAGGCAATGGTTTTATTTTCCTCAGATCTCGTTTTTTTATGGTATGTAATTGTAATTGCAAGTTTTCTTTTACTTGCTATGTGAATAGGTGAATCAGTGGATCGACCTCTATGTCCTCTTATTTTTCTTCTCTTCAATTGCCCTTTTCGATGTCCAGATCCTCGACTTCCGCCTGCCCCTACTTTAGTGTGCGCCCTACACACAACGGGGTGCGCAAAAACCATCTTAGTGCGGGGGTAAGGTGGTCTTTGTGCTCCTCGTTGTGTGTAGGGCGCATATAGAAGTAGGGGCAGGCGGAAGTAGAGGATGTTGATTCGTTGTTTGAATCAAATTTTAGTCTATATAGGTATTTTTGTCTACTTCATTTCCTGCCCACTCCATTTTACCCAAATTCCTGTAATAGAGGGGGGTGGACCCCACCCAGGCAGTATGTTCAGGCAAGGGTAGGGTGGTCATTTTTGCCCACCTCTATTAGAGGAACTTGGGGATATGGACCTGCCCAGGAAATGGAGCAGATGAAGGTCTGTCTATATAGTGTAGAACATGTCCAATAAAAGAACTGGCCTGGCTGTATATTGTACTACAAGCAAGGTTTTAAAACGTGGAATCGATAATGGAATCGATCAAAGAGTATTCCAATTCAAATCCCCCTAAATCAGCTCAGGAATTGGGAATCTAAGTTATTTTATGATGAAAAATCGAATCATTCAGGAATCAAGAATCAAGAATCAGTCCATGAATCGATTCAATTCAAGAGGGATTATAAAGAAAATGACATCCAACTCCAATTCAAGACACAACAACTAGGAGCGATGGATATCAGGATCGATGTCAGCCAATTCCAATCTAAATCAGCCGATTCACAGATCCAATTCCAAATTTTTAAAACCGTGACTAAAGTTTGCTGTTTTACCCACGATATGGTAGGGTTCACTTCTGGTTGCAAGTGCAAAGTCATTTGGGACCCTATAAATAAATTGTCAAGTATGAGAAACATTTCTTGGAAAACAGGTTAAATCTCTAAAGGGTGTAGGTTGGTATTGCTTTCAAACTCGGCTCAGGTTTATGTACGAGAATATTCTCGTCTGCAAGCCACCCAGTAGATTCCATCTGGGTGGCTTGCAGGCGTACAAGAATGTTCTCTGAACCTGAGCCGGCCTCATTGCTTTCTTATTTAGTTTGCTAGTTTATTAATTATCCTTCTTTAAACTCCCCATTTCGAACGCTGGCTCAGATTCACGTATAACATTTTTCACTTACGATACTGTTCTTGTACGTGAACCTGAGCCGGTCTCCCTGTTTTGGTGGTTTGTGGAAATGTTTGAATGACAAAAAAAGAATGCATCGGGTTCCCACTTAGGAATGGATGAAGACAGGGGATCGGAAAGCGAAAAAGTAAAATGATTCCAACTAGTGGATCTGAAAAAGGAGCACAACCGCTTTTTGAACCAAAAGTGCATGACGAACCAACTCAATAAACTACAAAACACTTATGGTGGGCTACACCACACAATTTTAAAGAAGATGGGTTAACTAAGATGGAATTTAATGATATTATATGTTTTTTTGGATTTAAATTTTTTTGGGTAAATGATGCATACACCTCCTATACTTTGCCTTAAATATAAATTGACCCAAGGTTTCAAAAAGTGAACGACTACAACCCCTGTAGTTTCAAATCCATGCTAAACTAACTGACCGTTAAACCATCCAACGTTAATTGATGATGTGGCATTGAGACTGGTTATGAAATATCCATTTTACCCTTAGATTCCTACTAACCTAAACTGTTGGTGAAGAGATTCTCCCTTCTTCCATCTTCTACCCAAAACTCTAATCTGTAAAAAAAAAAATCAGAAACTTAGAAAGATACGTTGCGTTCATGTTGGTTGCTGCTATCCTGATTCATTTCCTGATTTTATTTCCCTCTGATGATGGGATAGAATCAATCATATCTCTGTTAGCAAGAGAGGAAAGAAGAAAATTTCTCCCTTGGGGTTTTTCTCATTTATTTTTCTACTACATATATATACATGGATTGTTTCTGATATCAGATTCATTATTGATTTTATTTTATTTATAATTATTATATTTGAATCTAAATTATTTGTCTTGCTTTTCATTCCTTCAAAACTTTTTTGTCCCACTGATGATTATGTTTTCATATTCGCATTCTTCAAATTCTATTTGGATAGAATCCTTTTATAAGTGAAATGGAATTGGAGTAAAGCACTAAGTTGAATGGAAATGGATGGATTGAAGCAAAGTATCGAGGCAGGATATTTTTCGATCTATGAATCTGATTCGTATGGTCCCTCATAATTTCTTGAAGATGATGGTTGAATGGGAGCCTATGGCTCTTAGAACAGCAACAAGCATCACAAAATGTAAATGGACAGTTAGTAGAGAAGGCAAAGTAAACCGATGTATAAGATCACCGACAACTCGAGATGATGGATGGTCGAGGCGATTATGCTAATCAGTAGTGGAAGCAGCAATGAGAGCACAGCTGGATGAAACGTCAGCAGAAGAGAGTGGCTAGAGGTCATTATTACTCCGGCCTTGATAGAGAATCTTCCTCGAGTGTTGATCCTTAATAAGATAGAAGGAAGTGTGAAATTCAAAGTAAACTTGATTTTCAGAAGCAAACTTATGCACAGATAGGAGATTCTAGGAACACATAAGACATTTGAAACATTAAAAGAACAAGTATGAGAAATAAACTTGCAAGAACCAGAATGAGTAATCTGCAAACCTTGACCATTGCCAGCCACAATCTGTTCAAGTCCAGTATATGTGTCACTTATAGCAAGATTGCTAATGTTTGTGGTTAAGTGGTTATTAAAACCAGAATCAAGGATCCATGTAGAAAAAAAAACAAGAAAAGGTAGAGTACATACCCAAATAAGCATGATTAAAATGTTCATGTTGAAATTATTTATCCACCCGTATCCCCTTTTGGATAATCTGCTGTGTTAGAGCTCCTATATGATATACATATTGTTTCCTCCCTTTCCTGTAAGGTCAGCCTTTTGGAGGAAGCGGTTCCAACATGGTATCACAGCAAGCAGGGGTCATGGTGTCCAGTCCCTTTGGGAGCGGATAGGTGTTGAAATTATTTATCCATCCGTGTCCCCCTTTGGATAGTCCGCCGTGTTAGAGCTCCTGTATGATATACATATTGTTTCCTCCCTTTCCTATAAGGTCGGCCATTTAAAGGAAGCGGTTCCAACAGTTCAGAGCAATGAGCAGCAGTGTGACCAAAGGAATTACAAATTTGACAACACTCACGGGGCTGATGAGAAAAAGAAGAAGAGTCACCATATGTAGACGGTGAAGCCTGAGTTTCATAGTCATGGGATTGAGGCAAGGTAGACTGGTAGCCTGTGGTGATTGGAAAGAACCAATAGAGCGAAAAGTAGAATATGGTGTAGCCTATGGAGATGGGTGATGTTGATTTGGAAAATGTGAATAGGCGCCCCGAGAGTGGCCATGAAAATAAGAGCCACGGCAATTGAAGAGCCACGATAGCGACCATTTCCATGAAAAGAACCATGGGAGGCCAAACCTCGAACACTTGGTGGGCGAGAAGCAGCAACATTAGTAGTGCTAATGAGCGATGGTGATGTGGAGCCATCAATAGAGAGAGACCGAAAGAAGCTTTCATGACTGAATAGGAGACCACCAAGTTCAACAAAGGTCACAAGATCAGCATGAAGATGCACGAAAGTCGCGTAGTCAAGGTACTCGGTGCCAAGGCCACGAAGGGCAACAAGAACAATATCCTCATCTTGGATCGGCTGATCTATTGCAGCCAACGTATCAATAGTGGAACGAATGTATAGTAGATAGTCAGTAATTGTGTCAGTGCCCTTGGTGATTTGAGTAAGCCGATCTTTGAGATCAAGAACACGACTGTGGGAAGAAGGCACAAAGAGACAAGCAAGAATCATCCAACCCTCCTGAGAGGTGGAAGTACTCACAATGTGCAAAATTGTAGATTCAGATAGTGAAGAGATCAACCAACTCAAGATCAGCTGATCTTGACAATCCTTTAAGAAAACTGTAGACACATATGTCGGAGTCGGAGCAGCAGAAGGAGCCGGTTGTGGGAAAGAACAGTCCACGTACGTAACCAAGTAAATTGTATCCTTCGAGCAAAGGAAAGAATTGTGCGAGCCAGAGCATGTAGTTTGTAGAAGTAAGCTTGAGCTAAAGCTATGGTGAGACATTAGGTGCAACAAACAAAGAAGAAAAAGAAGTTCCACCATGACAGGAACTTCGAAGTATGTTAATAAAAAAGCTCTGATACCATGTGGAATTCACTATTTCTCATTAATTAACAATGTTGACTTACACAGTTATATATAAATACCAAGATGGAATCATAACCAGCAATAGACTCACTTGAACGGTTACACTATGGTTACAAGAGAACTGATATTGTGTGTGATAGTGTACAAGACTAAGGTGGCTTATCACAAACACTAGAATTCCTGGAATGAAAGAGATTCCCTTGACTTTGAAAGTAGTTGTATTTTATATAACGATTCAACATTCGTAGCCCAGTCAGGTAAGGATTTACCAACATCGAGTGTGGTTTTGCCGACGTCCACTACATTACCGGGTTTGGGTTAGATCTGAGGTAGATTGTATTGGATTTCAATAATGGCTTTTTTCTGCACTTTCTTTGATACAGAGTCACATCTCTTAAGCTCTTTCGAACGGGTATGTCCAAGGGGTGTCTCTTCTCTATAAATGACGAACGTCCTAGACACTTAGTAATGATCAGTCCCAGCTAATTGTCTCATTTCTTCTCTCTTTAACTCACACACTCTTTCTTATTCTTTGGTTGAGTTTACATGTTTTCAAGTGTTTTTGTACCTTCCCAAAAGTTTCCTTCTCTTGTTGTTTGAGCACAACCCAAGGGTGTCCCAATTAACTTGGCCCAATATACGAGTGCAATGAGTACCAGAAGGGTTTGCAAGGCTGTTTCAGTATGGAGACTGCTTCACTTACTCGGATTGAATCAAAGGGTGTTACTATCTTAAGCAGAGTGACTGATAGCATGAGTCAACCTTATCGATTCCTTAATTTTTATTTTTTTTTTTAATTTTTTTTCATGTTCTTGATTCTGCAGATAATGCTTGAGTTTGCCATTATCGATTATGGTTTGTGGTTTGCCTATAGTGCAAATAAGTTTTTTTTTTCCCTTATCTATATTTTGAAATATTTTCAACAATATTTAAGATTGTAGACCATTGGATAATCTGTATTTTATGATTTTGATATCATGTGAGTTGTGTTGGCTTCATGATGCTTGGTTTTGTTAATTTACAAATCAAAATCAATTCTTATTGTGTTGCATGCATGGATTGGTATTTGTTAAATTTGGAAAACGACACACTGGTTTTTTTTAGTGGTTCATGTTAATTAGTCAATGGATTTAAAGTTGGAAGAGGACACTTTGTTTCTTTTTTTAGTGGTTTAATCACTAATGGGGTATATCATGAATTTCATGTGGTTTGGTATTCACATTCCAATATGGAATGATGTTATTTTGACTGTAATATATATCTGACATTGATGTCCATTCAGACCAATGCAAGTTCCCATTGCCGGTAAAGTAAACGACATACATTTAACTTTATTCGGTTGGTCTTGTTTGAAATGATTTTTAAGAAACCAGTTCTAAAAACAATGATTCCATTCTTTTCCCTCTTTCGGATTATTATAACAGATTGTCTCTGTAGAATACTATTTGAATGACTGGTGACAACATTTTAACCATTTTGTTTACTACTGAATAGGGGTTTTAACCTTTAAGAGAAAAAGATCTCTACTTGGTGGTGTTTCATATGCCTTCTCACTGAGCATCGTGAAATGATACCTCTGTACCTGGGTGGATACTCAGGCGTACTCCTCCATTGGCCCAGATGCTTGTATGGAAATCATATGACCAAGTAGAGATCTCCTGCCTAATTTTAAATTGTATTTTTGGACTGTTATGCCTTTGCTGGAGAGCAATGGATATACTAGTGATATGACATATGCTAGCACCCTATATATATATATATCTCTTCCCCTTTTGAAATGACTCCCTTACCCCTCAAAGGGAGGAAGAGAGAGATAGACACATAGGGTGCTAGCATTAGGGTTGTAAACGGATCGAATTCGGCTCGGATAATGCTATATCTACATCCGCATCAGATTAGCTATCGGACGGATTCGGATAGTGTTAAATGGATACAAACATGGATACGGATCGGATATTTTATCTCTTTACATGTAAATATAGCTTTTCGGATAGTTATAGCCTATCCGTATCCACGTCCGTTTAGCTTTCGGATGGATTCAGATAGTGCTAAATAGATACGGAAATGGATATGGAAACGGATTTCGGCTATTCATTTACACCCCTAACTAGCATACGATATACCACTAGCATACCCAACCTTTTTCCCATTTTTTTATGATGCAAAAATTTTATATCCAAGTTGCACAATGAAATTGTATGAATTTTCTTTGGTGGTAGAAAAGTTGAACCGCATGATTTCATATGGAGGAAAGACATTAGGATAACTAATTTTCCTTGGCCATAAACATGACTTTCATTGACTCCAATCTCATGTGCCTAGCTAGTTTAGGTCACTATAATAGTGAAATTTTCTATAATGGAGTGAAACTATTTGAATTTAATCCCAGTGACAGAAGTGGCTATATATTGATATGAGAACGAGATGGGTTGTGAAGGATAGGCATTGTGTCGAGCTTTAAGAATTAAGTCTGATGGGTTTTCTACTTGCATATGAAATTTGAAAATTACATCAACAAATGTTTGAATTTCTTATATGAATTTCTTGAATTAATCATGTATGGTTTTATCTCATAAAATCCAACTAGACTAATGGTGTCTTTGGGTATAGTTTTTATTTTTTATTTTTACCTTTAATAATGTTTTTGGTTGCATTTGGTATCATTTATGGAGCCTGTTTTTATTTAAAAAAGATTTAAAAAAATCAAAAATAGATGAAAAGTCATTTATGGTTTTTCGTTGAAAACTAATTAAGTTTATTTGTGCGGACACTTTAATGAGCATGTGCTCATATACCCCAAAATTGAAGGTTAAAATAGTAAATTGCTTTTGTTTTTTGAAAAAGGCAAGCCTCTGACCCATTCTCCTCCTTCATCGACCAAGAGAAAGAATGGAGAGACCACGATCGTAGAAAGGAGAGAAAATGGTCTGAAAACAGAAAATTTGTGGGATACAGTTACTATGGGCAGATCTTCTCATACACGGGCATCAGATACAATTAGCCGACTCTCTCTGCAGCAATAAGGAACCTCGTTCCAGTTTTCACGGTTTCACCTTTGTGCTCGCCATAATTTTCAGGATGGAAATTCTACCCAAAAAAAAATCTTCAGGATGGAAAAGCTAGAATTGAGAAGGTTCCCATTTCTCTTAATTTTTTCATTTACTTCTGAAGATAATATCAATTAATCCCAACAGCATGAAGGGCTAATTATGTATTTAAAGAAATCAGAGTCCACTCTACTTGAGGTTTTTTTTTAATTTGGAGGACAGCAACGGGAAGAAACCCATTGGCACAGAGCTCACATTCGTTCAGTTGGCTTCCCAAGTGACCTTCCTGAAATACAACCTCTGTTCATATCATACCATCTGCAGGTGAAAAATCAATCAAAGCATCTCTATACAAATAAGGACTCCTCTCACAAACCTGAGTAGATCCTTGTTTTTTGCTTTTTTGTGTGTAGTGCGTATGGGATCTTCTAGTTGTAACTGTGGTGATGCAGGTTTATCACCAAAATGGACGACCTCTCATATTTGATTAATTTGAGCTTCTTCTTATCCCTTTCCATTTTCCAGGAAGTAAGATGGGTGATGAGGGAAAATCTTCACTCACCATTTCTTCTAAAAATATTCTACACATGACCATACCAAACCATTTTTTATTTTTATATTTTATTATGTCTAATGTTTACCAAACGATTTTTAGTTTTTGATCAAAAATGGTTTTCATTAATGATTTTTATTAAATACATAAAAATCAAAAATAAAAACTATACCAAGGGTAGCCTAAATTAGTTTTAATATTTCGATGTTCAACCAATGTGACTCAGTTTATTGGCTTTTCATACCAAGTGGCATTTGAATTATTAAAATATATGGTGTTTTGTACAATTGTTGATATACAATAGAAAATGTTTGTTTATTAAATCATGTTAAAGATATTATTGAGGTACCAGAGTTTTAGGCTGTGTTTGGTATGTATTCTTGGAATGCATTCTATGTCGATTTCGCATTCTCAGACGATAAAAACAGTATTTGCATTCTCGTTCTATTACTATACAGTTGACATATGAAAATATATGATTCTAATAAACAAAATTTGTAAAAGACAATGACCACCCTTTCCCTCATGAAAGGCATAAATTCCACCCATGTTAATGCTTCCATGCGTGTACCATTAGCCCCTGTTTTCTAGTAAGAATTGTCTTCTACATCCAACTAAACTTCAGGTATCAATGCACCAGTTGAAGTTGTTCTAACAGCCAGAAGTTTCATCAATTTTTCCATACATAAGGCCTATAATCATTTAGGAAAATATTTTCATACCTGAAACATGACTTGAAAGTCTATTGAGTCTAGTCAACAAGCCATTAAATAAATGGAAATTAAAATATCTTTACAATCTGTGTGTGTGGGGGGGGGGGGGGGGAGCATTTCAAAACAGAGTACCTCTAATTTCTCATCAAGAATCCAAAGAAGGCAACAATTATCAAATTGAGAAAAGAAAGTGAAGGGATAATTCATTGTTTTAAGGAACTTGAGATCACAAGAGCTAGCAGTTCTGAAATGATTAATAATGACACATTTAGGAGAGATTTTGAATGGCAAAAAGCAGAGAAACCATTGAGACAGGAAAATCAGAAGCACCTTCTCTACACACTAGTTTGCGGGTCTCACAGAACCCAACACCTTCAAATGGACATGTCCATTATGACTCATGACAAATATTCAATGTTCCTATTGAGAAAAATTAGAGGGGTTTGAAGTACAGTAGATAGTTAACCTTCAATTAGCTGTGAGGCATTTCTTGAAGCAAGCTGTTTGTTTGGGTTCATTACTAACAGCTTACTACAGCATTTCATATTGAAAGTTACAATCTCTCACCTTCCCCACTCCCCTCTTCTACTCCAAGGGACCCTTTCGAAGCCACTCAGTGTTGATATACATCGTTTTTTCCGCAGCATGAGTGCATGTCACCTGCAGGGCCATGTGTGTACAGGCCTGCATCTGTGGGGAGGTATTGATATACATTGTAGTCGCCCTTCATAGCTCGAGCTTTTAGGATAAGAGGTTGTAACACTTTGAGGAACCCAGACATGGAAAATAAACTTAATTATCTATTACTTTTTTCAAAATGCATATAATAAAATCTGGTTTTGTCTAAAAAACAAGATGGTATCACTTAACAGTATTATATTTTTACAGAAATTAGAGCTTGTAGGAAGAAGATACAACTGCCAACCCTAGAACTAAAGTTTGTACAATGCTTTGTGAGAAGGAATCATCTTAGACGGCATGTAGGTACCCATTTTTCTCTTGACATACACAAATAACAGAAAGGCATAATTAATTTGGTATTAGGCCAAAGATATAAAAGTTTGATCCTGTGCTCACAGCCTCCCTGTTTGTCATTGATGGTAGCAAATCACGAGTAAGAAAGCAGGATGACCATGATTCATGTTGAGGATTTAAGGAGAAAAAAAAAATTAAACTAACATTTAAAAAGACAAACAGACTGGTAAGAAATTCATCATGAAATAGGAAAAAGAAACACAGTACTACTTAATATATCACAACGAAAGGCGAAAAAGGGAGACATATTACCTCCAGAAAAAAAAATTTGTTAGAAATAAATAGAAGTCCATGTCACTGTTTTTGCAGATCACCCTTTTCCAATGTGGCAATTTTCAATCTGTAACCCTCTTCCCCTCGGATAGAAAAAGAACATGAAGATTCATTCTTGTCACCCTTGCAGTTAGATATAACAGAGTTGTTTTCGGAAGGAAAAAGTGCCACATACGAGGCTTTTTTGGAGGGAGGGGGGTGAAGGCCATACTGACTTGAACTTTCAACAAAACTCAAGCCCTGTACAGGCCCAACTTGACCCAGTCCTACCCAAGGCATGAAGCTGAAGTGAACAAGGCAACAATTATTAAATTGAGAATAGATAGCAAAGGGATAAGATTCAAATATTACTAGGAGTACAAGAGCCGACAGGGACAGTTCTGAGATGATTAATTATGACACATTAAGGAGAGAATTTGAATGGCAAAAGGCACAAAAACATTGAGAGAGGAAAATGAGAAGCACCTTCTCTATGCGTTAGTTTGTATTTCTCATGAAACCCAACACCTTCAAATGGCATGTCCATCATGATTCATGACAATATCCCATGTCCCTATTGAGAAAATTAGAGAAGTTTGAAGTAGATGGTAACCTTCAATTATCTGTGAGGCATTTCTTGAAGCAAGCTGTTTGTTTGGGCTCCTCACTAACATCTTACCACAGAATTTCAATCTTACTACAGAATTACATATTGAAATCTATAATCTCTCCCCTTCCCCACTTCCCCTTCTCTTCTAAGGAACCCTTTCGAAGCCACTTAGAAGAACCCATACATGGAAAAGACACTGAACTATATATATCTTAAATGTTTTTCAAAATGCATATAAAAAAATCTGGTTTTATCGAAAATAAGATGGTACCAGTTACCAGAATTGTATTTTTACAGCAATTAGAACTTGAAGGAAGAACACACCACTGTCAACTCTACAACTAAAGTTTATAAAGAAGGAAACATCTTATAAGCATGTAGGTACCCATTCTCAAAGAACAGAAAGGCATAACTAATTTGGTACTAGGCCAAAGATATAAAAGATTGATCCTGTGCTCACAGCCTCCTTGTTTGTCATTGATGGTAATTTGATGAGTAAAAAGCAAAAAAGCATGAGTCATGTTGAGGATTTAAGGAGACAATTAGATTGGTAAGAAATGCATTAAGAAATAGGAAAAAGAAAAGCAGTACTGACTAATGAATCACAATGATAGGGGTAAAAGGGAGACAGATTAGCTACAGACAAAAAATTAATAGAAATGCAAAGAAATCCACATCACTGTTTTTCCAGATCAGCCTTTTCCCATGTGGAAAATTTCAATCTATAGCCCCCTTCCCCACGGCAAAAAGAAGATGAAGAACCTTTCTTGTCACCCATGCAGTTAGACGTAACAGGTTTGTTCTTGAAAGGAAAAGGTGCCAGATACAAGGCTTGGGTTGTGAGTTGGGGCTGGGGGTGTTGACTTTTCAACCAAACTCAAGCCCTGTCTAGGCCCGACTTGACCCAGTCCAACCCAGAGCATGAAGCTGAAATAAATAAGGTGCTAATCATGTTTCTAGACCCAAATATTCCTGAAATAATAACAGTACCTTGAAAAACAGAGAGAGAGAGAGAGAGAGGGGATACGATGGAGGAAGAGAGTTGAGGGATAGAATTGAGTGCATATATTGCTCAGCCTCTGAGCTTTATTTCTAAATCTATGAAACAGAATTACAGTCATGGTAGGAGACTAACAACCGATATCTATAAGCATAATTACAATAGGAAAGAAAACTTAGTAACTTAGTAATCTAAAATCTAAATTAATTAACAAAGAAATATAGCCCATGGTCTGGAGATCCATGAACACCCATGGACTCCCAACCGACACACATATGTTCCAACTTCTAACAAACTCCCCCTCAAGCTGGAGTGTGTGTATATATATATATATATATACCATATGAGCTTGGAACAACTTCCAAGGAAAGCAAGTCAAAACAGCACCTTGGTAAACATATCACCAAGTTGACTGCTGCTGTTGACAAACGCAGTGGAGATGATCTCCTACATAACAGCATTCCTTACAAAGTGACAATCGTCCTCAATATACTTGGTCCTTTCATGAGAAACAGGATTACTAGCAATGTAAATTGCAGCTTGATTATCACAATACATCTCCATTGGCTTAAAAGCTACAAACCCCAACTCTTGTAGGAGAGACTTGAACCACATCAACTTAACTGCAATATGAGCCATAGCTCTATACTCAACCTTTGCACTTGACCTAGTCACAATGATCTACTTCTTACTCCGCTAAGAAACAAGGTAACCACCAACAAATGTACAATTTTCAGTAGTCAACCATCAATCGTTGGCGGCGCCAGCCCAATCAACATCAGAATATCCCCAAACATTAGTGTGACCATGACGTCGATAAATGAGACCCTTGCCAGGAGCACCTTTAAGATACTGCAAAACACAAGCAGCATCCCAATGAGCCTGTTTGGGACTTTCATAAACTGATTAATAACACCAACAACAAAAAAAAAATATCCAGACGAGTGACAGTCAAATAGATGAGTTTCCCAACAAGTTTACTATAATGATGTTTATCCTTAGTCAGATATGCCTTAACATCTTCAATACCAGAAGAGTCATTATCTGAAATTATGATATCCTAAACACATACAACATGGAACACAACCCTATCACTCCGATGTCGAACAAACACAAAGTGATCAGAGAAACACTGAGAGAACCCATATCCACCAATAACTTTACTAAATTCATCAAACCAAGTACTCAGAGATTGTTTCAACCCGCATATAGCCTTATGAAGACGACAAACCTTCGATGTATTCTCCCCTTGAGCAACATACCCTAGAGGTTGCGCAATATATACCTTTTCATCAAGATCATCATAAAGAAATGCGTTTTTTACATCAAGTTGAAAGAGAGGCTAATCAAAATCCACAGCTAAGGAGATAAGAACGCGCATAGAGTTAAGTCGAGCAACTGGTGAGAATGTTTCAAAATAATCAACTCCATAACTCCGAGTAAAGTCATTGGCAACCAACCGAGCTTTGAGACACTCAACAGAACCATCATGAAGGTATTTAACTGTGTATACCTAGTGACACTTCACAACCTCCTTCTCAGGAGGTAAGTCAATAAGAGTCCAAGTTTGATGAACCAATAGAGCGACCATTTCAACATCCATAACATGTTTCCAGTCAAGGTGCAATTATAGTACTAAATCTGGTTTCGTTTCGGTGTTTTGATCTGACCGAAATTTCCAAGATACCAAAATTTCGTTGAAATATGGTATTTTTTCTGTGGGTGTAAAATGCCAAAAATGACCGAGATTTCTGAAATTTCCAAAACGAGATGACTGCAATTTCCAAAATTTCACCGAAATTTCCAAAATATTCGAACTATTGCATTTTTCAATTCGATGTTGCATTTCGTTTCGACTCGACCGAGATACTCGAAATCTCGACTGAGACGAAATGAGTTTTAGTACTATGGGTGCAATAAGGCCTTTTGATACTTATTAGTTACAGACACAGCAAATAAAGACAAAGCAAAGTTGCGAAGTAAAGAGGCATATGAGACACAAGAGTAAACAATTTGGGATTGTTGAGTAAAGTCTAAGTACCTTTACGAAGAGCAACGGGTAAGACACGACATGGAGGTAAACTAAACAAAGGAGTATCAAGAAAGACAACAGAGAATGGGGATTGATTATCAAGAATAGTAGAAGGCATATGATTACTTAAATAGCAAGCAGTCAAAACGACATCACTCCACAAATACTTGGGAACATGCATGTGAAACATCAAGGAACAGGCAACCTCAAGCATGTGCCAGTTTTTTTGTTCAACAACACCATTCTACTGAGGAGTATAAGAGTAGCTGGTTTGGTGTATCATGCCATGCGCAAAGCAAAATCAGATATGTCACGTTGAGTATATTCTAATGCATTACTTGATCGAGAAATTTTAATTGACAAACCAAATTGAGTTTTAACATCAGAATGAAACTGCTTAAAAATGGGTAAAAATTCAGTCTGATCTTTTAAATATAAACAATGTTATACATGAGTGTTCATCAACAAATATAACAAAATAAATAAACCCTAACTGACTATTGACACGACATGTACCTGACACATCAAAGTGAAATAAAGAAAATAAGGAAGAACTACGAGGAATATCACGAGGCTGGGAATGAAGTACGGTGATGCTTCCCAAGCTTACAGGTTTCACATTCTAAACAAAAAATCTTCTTACAACTGGGAACCATTTGTTGAAGCTTGGAAAAAGAAAGATGTCCCAACCGGTGATGCCAATGAAGTAGTGAGATGGAAAAAGAGGTAGTAGATGTAGCCAAAGTAGTGGATTCATCAAAATAGTAGAGGCCATCCTTCTCACGTCCTCTAACAATCATCTTCCTTATTTGGAGATTCTGAAAAATACAACAGGTGCGGTAAAAAGTTACGAAGCAATTCAACGATTTTGTTAATTGACTAACACACATAAATTTACATGGTACATCAGGAACATACAAAACAGAAGTTAATTGAGGAAATGTGCGTAAAGAGATAGGACACAGAACAGTCGCATGAGTAGATGAGCCATCAACAAGTATGACCCTAGAAGAATGTGCAATCCTCTGAAATGAAGGGATAAGGTGTGACTTAGCAATCATGTGGGTAGAGGCCCTGAATCAATTATCCATGCGGTGGATGAAGTGGTAGAGAACAAGGCGGATGTACTTGTATGAAATAGTGTAGCAATAGAGGAGGAAGCACAGATTGGAGGCTGAAGGTTCTAGAGAAGTTTAAGGATTTGATTGTAATCATCACGAGGTCCAAAACTGGATGATGGAGATAGAGCTGTAGGTGAGGATGCAATATTGGGGTCGCTAGAAAACCTTTCACAGAATTACCATCAAAAGCAGTGGTGTTTGCTATGTTTCATCCAACAGGTCTCAATAGTGTGTGATTTAACTTGCCACAAAAGGAGCATTGCCTGACCAGTCGGTCACTTTGTTGTACACCTGTACTACAGCCATCATGGCCTCACCCGCCTCATAAGCCACGGTCACCTCTTCCAGAGAAGTTCAAACCTCAGCCTCAGCCAACAACAAATGCAAAATTGTCTTAAGGGGAGGCATCATGTCGAGGAGGGGTAACAATGTACTGAAGACGTGCAAAGGATTCATTAAGTATAGGTACCTTCTCCCCAACAAGCGACTAGCTTATAACAGCATGATAAACCAAATTTAATCCAGCCATAAACTTAGCAAGATGAAACTCCTCATGTTAAAGTTGTAACTACTCCGGATTGGTGGTAAGTGGCTGGTGAACATTGAGCCCTTCAAGTATACCTGTATAAGTATTGAAATATTCATTCAACGACTTGTCCCTCTGCTTGAAGGTGAAAAGTTTATCATACAGCTCATAAACCCTGTAAATATTTTTCTCTTGGGAGAATGTTCTTCTCAAATCATCCCAGACTCCTTTTGCAGTGGGGTGAAACATAACATTTGCGGCAATTGCTTGATTCATGCTATTCCACAGCCATATAAGTAGAGCATCATTCTCTCGCATCCATTCCTCATATACTTTTATTTCAGCAAGTTCTTTGGAATCAGCAGATGGAGGATCAAATTGAAGGCACTTTAATTTTCCTTTCGCATTAATGTAAACCTCGACTGCTTGAGCCCATAAAAAGTAATTTGAAACCCCAAAGAGCTTTATAGTTGTAATCTGGACATTCACATTGTCCGTAGTATGATATGGGTCAGCCAGGATGTATCAATAGATCAGTTTGAGAGATAAAACAGTCACAGATAATGTTCCAACTCTAAGAGATGATGAACCAGATTCTGGGAATAACGATCCCGCAGAATAAAACCGATATATAGAGAATCTGGTGAAACCGCAGGTACAAGTCTGCAAATTTGAAATATGAAAACCTAGAAATCGGGTGACAAGTAATACGTCCAAATCAGGAGGTCATATTGACCCCAAATATGGATCGAGTTACCCTCCAGATAAGAGTAACAAGACCCCAAAACCATAGGCTGATCTGCCAGTTAGATCAGGAACAAAGCCAATAATCGATCTCAACAGAACCCAAGAAAACAGAATACCACAAGCACTGTTTGGGTTTTCAAATAGAACCAAATTAAATGTTTCAAAAATTCTGAAATACCAATCTAGTGATCAACCAAGGGGGTTAACTAAACCCCCAAAACTTCAGAACAAATAGCTGAGTAGATCAGAAATAATTTGAGAATTAAAAATTTGAGAAATTACTCTAAAACTGAGTACCGCATGGAGTTTTTGTGAGCAGAAAACACATTTGAACAGCAGGGCTGATCACCTTCAAATCAAGGTTGAGTGACCTTGTATGGGAGTAAAACCCTGAAAACTTGAATATAATCTGATGGATGGATATAAAAAACATAATCGAAGATCTTGAACTGCCTCAAAAACTTGAATTCCAGAACTGCTGCAACTGTAAATCTGAAGATAACTGAACTCAAACGCCCACTCCATGCAGGCCAATAAGAAGATAGTAGAAACCATAGATACTAGTATATCATTATATCATCACCAACTAGGGCCTGCAATAGTATTACACAGCATAGGTTGCTCCAACCTTCAACTGAACCCTTTGTAGACCTTCTAAACCAGTGTAGAAGATAACCCAGGTTGTCAAGAAGGCTCTCATACCATGAAGAGAGAGAGAGAGAGGATATGATTGGGGAAGAGAGCTAGGTGATAGAATTGAGTGTGGTCTATCATCGCTCTCTAAGCTTTATTTATAAATCTATAAAACAGAATTACAATCATGAGGTAGGAGACTAACAACTGACAGCTATAAGCATAATTACAATAGGAAAAAAAAAACTTACATGAAGTGAAGAAAACCTGTCTCTATATGCCCCACGGTATGGATGTCCATGAACACCCATGGACCCCCAACCAACACACATGTTCTAAAATTTTCAAATCAGATTAATAGTTTGCATTTGCAGTTTTAGCTAGTGAAGTGAAGAAAACCCGTCTCTATATGCTTCAGCGACACCAGCTAGAGACGAACCATGTTCTAGGAAACAAACACACAATCTTATTATTGATTAATGAAGCATACTCAAAACTTACATGAAAACAAACTAATCTGAGTGATGTAGTTTCTGGCCAGAAGAATAAACAGAAGAAGAACCAAGGTGGTTCGAGTCAGCCTCATGTGGACCAGCTTGGACCAGTTCGAGCAAGCAAAGAAGACCAGCTCGAGCCAGCCAGCTGGCCTTCTAGAAGAGGCCTTTGTCGGCCACGATTTTGACAGGAGATCTGGTCTCTGACCAGTCACATCTCCAACTGCCTAGTTGCTAATTTAATTAGTTTCTATTTTAGTGCCCTTCCTTGTTTGTTTTAGAAGGCTGAACTATGAAGCCTAGTAGTTTCTACTTTTAGTTACCCTCTATTTTAGTTAGGATTTAGTAGTTTCTAATTCCCTACTTTCTATTTTTGAAAGTTTCTATTGTTATAGTAAGTTAGCCTAAGCTATTAATAGGCCCCTTATTGAAAGGAGGGAACAGATTTGGAGACTAGAATTTTCAGGCCATGTTGCCATCGGTTATGGAGAAATTCCATGTTTCAACAGCTGGGATAGCTGTGGGTGAGAAACCCAGGCTGAGAAAGCCATCCCCTACCCCCTTCTTCCTCTATCTTCTCTTCTCTATCTTCTCCTCCATTGCAATCGATCACCTGTTGTGTTGTTACTACTCTGTGCTCAATATCATTGCTGTGAAGATCAACTGAAGGCTGCTACCGATCTCCAAACACAACCAAAGTTGCTGTTGCTGTTTCTCCCATTTGGTTGAGGCTGCTGCTGCAACTTGTGAAGACCATATAGCTCAGCAAACACTGCTCAGAATTGTCTGAGTTTTGGAGGGCTTATCCTGTCACAGAGACCTACACTCGATCCCCATAAAAATCTTCTATTTTGGTGCAACTGCTATATCTGTCAACCTCACCATCAGAACTGAATGGAACTTTCAGCATAGTTTCTCCTCTACACAAACAGCACTCGACTTGAGTTTGGTTCTATTCTATTGACTGGTTTGATTTCTACAGACTGGTCCATACTTTCTTATTCTGTGACCTGTTGATAACTTCTGATCTGGTCACCCTATTCTGTTCCTGTTTGGAGGGTTTGCTGAATACCCTAGAACCTGCTCTCCACCTTGCTATCAGCCCTATTGAGTGGCTGGATTTTGGTTTACAACCCAGGCCTTACATCTGTGTTTCGGCCCTTACTTAAACCCTGTTGTTGGGGTTATTTTAGTTGACTGCTGTGAATTGTTGTGGGTTTACTTGGGACTAAATTAACCTAATTTGGTCTTACATTACTGAGAAATACAGTTTTAGAACATCAATATTTTCTCAAGGAAAAAGATACCCTTTAAAAGTATTGCTAAATACAGAAATCTCATATTACAACAATGGTTTTGAATGTGGGGAGTACCTCAATGCCTCTTGCCCTCACTTCTGGATTTTGAATAGCAACAGCCTTTCAACTCTGAGAAACTGATTCAAAAGTTTCCAATGTGAATACGGGGAATGTGAGATATCTTCGCCCAATCCTCCCCTCCTTCTTGACACCGTTTCTCTAGTATTTCGCATTCTCGGATCATTAAAGAATGGAGGCTGATTGGCAGCCCCTCCTCTGGCAAAGATATTATATGATGACAACCTTCAATTACCAAAGATTCAAGGGTTGTAATGTCTTGTAAACCCATAGGTAAGGAGTTGAGATTTGAACATTTGGATATCTTCAAATTTTTAAGCATTGTTGGTAACCTATCTGACCGGAAGGATGCCAGTTGTGGACACTTGTAAATGTCCAAGTCCTGAAGAGATGACAGGTTTTGTAGCCCCTCCGGTAGGGACTTGAGATTGCTACATACATGAACAGAGAGATGTTGAAGTGTTGTAGGTAGTCCTTCCGACAAATCCACAAGTTGAGGACAGCACAAAATTTCCAAGTGGCAAAGAGATTTAAGGTCTTCCAAACCCACCTTCTGCAATGTCATGAGCTGATAACAATGATGGATTCTCAGTTCTTTGAGTGCACTTAGGTGATGAAAAAATCCTTCAGGTAGGAACATTAGCTTCCGAAAATTCGACATCTTCAAGGTGCAAATAGAGATTATGTGAGGGAATGAGCTCAGTATCTTCTCATGGCATTCATCCAAAACTAAGTCCTGGAGAGATGGAAATCTTGGAAGAGTAGTCAGCTTGGGACACTTCATAATGATAAGCTCGTGAAGGAAAGGAAACTCTCCATTCTCTGCTCCTTTCCATTCCTTTAAATCTTTCATGTCTTCAAGTCTTAGCGTCTCCAATGAGGGAAAACCTCGTACATTCCCATCACCACAAAATTCATAACCCAAATTTTCCAATCCATACATTGCATCAATAATGAGATGTTTAAGGAATGGTAGTTGCCCAAGAGATGGAAGGATTTTGCAGTGGCCACAATGGGAGAATTCAATCTTCACTAGATGTGAGAGTGACGAGTCTCCAATCCAACTTGGAAATTTAGATCCATGGTAATTGTCTATCTTTAGTTCTTCGATGTTGGCATGAGGTTGGAGGCCATCAAGTACATCCTCATCGATTCCATCTGGCAGATACCTTCTGCAGCTCCATTCCAAAGCCAACTTATGAAGGTAATGCTTATTCTTCAAACTTGCCTCCATGGCATCAGTAACATTAGCTACATCCTCAAGCCTATCAATACATAGTGATCCTTGGAGTTGCATCATGTTCTTCAACTCTCCTATCCCACAACCAGATTCTTTACTCGCAACAAACCTATCCAATGTTTGCAGACAAGTCAATCTCCCAATTTCAGGAGGCATGGATGCAAGATGCCAGCATCCAACTAAACTGAGATGTCTTAGGTTAATTAGGTTTGTTGTGGCTTTGGGCAACTGAAAAAGCTCGCTGCAATTTCTGAGTATCAATATCTGTAAATTATAGAGACTGCAAGTTGAGTCAGGTAAAGCCTTAATTTTAGTGTTAGAGACGTTTAGGTACCTAAGATGTTTCAAATCTCCAATTGAATCTGGTAGGTCCTTGATAGGAACATTACTCAAATATAACGAACGTAAGCGTCTCAAGCTTACAATCAGATCATGATTGAGTTTCACATCAGGAATTTCATGCCTGTATTGGCTACTTAATATCAAAACTGTTCGCAGACTCTTTGATGTATTGAAGACCTCCAATGAAATTGGCTTGGATGCATTAACAAGCAAGGAAACATAGCGAGCTTTTTCCGAGATATTGGGTGAGCTGTTACACTCCACTGCAAAGCATATTTCCTTTGAAATAAATTGGGCCAAGTCATGGATGAGGTCATGCATGACAAACTGCACCTTATTGATTTTAGAATGCTGAAAGAAAGACCTCAGTACCAAATCATCAAAACATTCAGAACCTACATCTTCTATTCGTTTCCTTCCCTTAGAATGGACTAACCCTTCAGCAATCCACAATAAAACTAATTTCTCCTTGTTAAACTCATAATCCTTGGGGAATATAGAGCAATAGGAAAAACATTGCTTCAGATGTGAAGGAAGATAATTGTAACTGAGTCTAAGGGCTGGCAAAATCTCATTTTCATCTTCTCTTAAGTCCCATATATCACTTTTCAAGATCATATCCCACTCATACTCCTCTTCTTTACCATGTAAAAGCCCTCCAAGTGTCTTCGCTGCTAAAGGCAAACCTTGGCATTTCTTCAAAATCTCCTTCCCGATTGCTACCAAGTTCGGGTAGGAATCTGAATTTCCATCCACAAATGCTCTCTGCTTAAACAATAACCAACAATCATCATCTGATAACGCCTCCAACCGATGTGCCGCCATTGTCCCCATGATTGATGAAACTTTTTCGCTACGAGTAGTTACAATAATCTTACTTCCGCTATCTCCAGATCGAAACGGGAGGCGAAGGACATCCCAGTCACTCTTTCTTTCACTCCACACATCATCCAACACAAGTAGAAACCTCTTCCCTTTCAGCCTCTCTAGAAGATCATTTTGCAACACATCCAAGTCCATGAGATCAGAAGCTTTCCTAGTTGCAGATTCTATAATTGATTTTGTGAGCTTTCTAACATCAAAATCATCAGACACACAGACCCACATTCTTAACTCAAAATGCTTTTGTACTTTTTCATCATTGTAAACAAGCTGAGCAAGGGTTGTCTTTCCCAGTCCACCCATGCCGACTATGGGAATAATAGAAACATCATTTCCACCACATTCAGGTGATGTCAACAACTCTACCATCTTCTTTTTATCAGATTCCCTACCAAAAACACAAGATTCATCTACAAGTGAACTTGTTTGTGGCCTAATCCCCAATTGAGTTGGCCTTGTTCCAACTCCCTCTTTCAAACCAAGTTCATCTCTTTCTTGCGCAATTTCATCTAATCTCTCGTTAATCTCTTTAATCTTAGATGCTAAGCCTTGTTTAAACAGGAAATCTTTAGACAAGGAGAGAAAGTTGTGTACCTGATTCTTCTGGTTATTAAGTCTCAGAGCTTCGGTTGCAACCTCATCTAGTACGTCTTCTGCATCATAAGCGAGGTCTTTAAGATCACTTAACCACATCTTCACTGCCAGATCGCTGATCTGTCTCTCCTCGGCATCGTTGAGCACAGATTGAATTTTTGACAGAGTTCTTGCCAGTTTTTTCAGATCTTTATCAACACCCAACCGTAACCCAAATTCACGTATGATGGGGGAGGCCAACAGTTGAACTGCCACTTGAAAAGCAGCAGACAGAAAAGCATCTCCCACAGCCATAAGTCGTGTTTCACCAAGGAAAATGGTACCCAAAATCCAGAGATAATTTTGGTTTATGGTGTTTGATAACTGAAACTGAAATAATCTAGGGAAATCGCTATGCAAACCCTGTTTACACCGGTCTGTTTCATCAATAGAGAAGTAGACCGAAATCTTTTTTTTTTTTTTTTTTTGGTAAAATCGAAATCTATTTCAGTCAAGTCTAACATGTTTAATTAGTGATCGAAAAACGGACAATGACTTTAAAAGAGTCAGAAAACGGTCAATAATTGAAAATAGTTAGTGATCGAAAATGGTAAAAAAACGGTCAGTGATTGAAAATGATAAATGATCGAAAACGGTTAGAAAACGATCAGAAAATGCTCAGTGATTGAAAACAGTCAGTGACCGAAAACGATCAGTGATCGAAAAGTGATCGAAAAATGGCCAGCAATGTGGTTACAACAAGCTCTCAAAGATGTGGGTAGTTGTGAAACTACCTCTCAAAGAAGTGGGTAGTTATGAAACTACCTGGTAATTATAGAAACCACCTGAGGATGCCTATAAAAGGAAAATTTCAAAACAAAGGAAGGAATCCATCAAATCAACACAACAAGTCTTTACATTTATCTTTTATTTTCTTAGCAATAGTATAATTGTAAATGGTTTCTATTCTTTTCCTTAAAAGAACTTGTTGGGGTTACTCTCCAATAGTACTATCAGATGCAATGATGCATCCTTCCAAGTCAAATTGAAGATCTTTGCAGTCCTTCATTTTACCAAACATGTATCTAGAGAGAAAATTAATTTGATTGCTTCTTTTTCTTGTTCTTGACATTGCAATCTTTGCATTTCTTTTTGAAAAGTCCTTGGATTACCAAGGCACCGGTAGAACCCACTCTTTGATTCAATTTACTTTATGGAATAGTTTTCACATCCAACAACGGTCTCCAGACTGAAGAAATTTGGGGGAAATAGACCCCACCCCTCTCTCTCTCTCTCTCTCTCTCTCTCTCTTCTTTGACTTATCCTTCTTGTGAAGTGTGGACGATCTGGCTCCTCTCCAGGGAGCTCAGCGCCCAGGGAGTGCCCAGGGGGCATTCAAGGGTTGGGCTATGCCACACACATCTCGGTGCATGCCTAGGGATGTGTGTGCACGACCCAATGGCTGGAAGCTCCCTGGGCATTCTGGGCTCCCTGGAGAGGAGCTCAATTGCTAGGTGGGGGATTCGGCTCGTCTCCAGGGAGTGCCCAGGGATACCTGGAGCATCGACATCTGGCAGGTAGTGATTCAACGGTCATAAAGACCTAACCTAGATTTTGTACAAATTCACCGACTTCCTTTTGCTTGCCAAACCCGATCCAAAAACCAAATGATATTTTTTATTTCCCTCCATTTCCCTCTTCATCTTCCTCGACTCAACATTCATCCTGCGATTTTATCTGGAAAACAAAACCTAACTTCACTAGAGACTCTTCATACCTGCAAGTGGAGGACACTCCCTCCTTCATCGATTCAAATTAAAGCAACATATCTACTTCTCCAATTCAAATCATTGATCTGATCTTTAGGTTGTGATTCTATTTTTCCCTTCTTCCTTGACTCAACACACCTCTGCGACTCAGTTGGCTGAAAAACCACTCCTCTTCATCTTCGTGTCGGTGTTTCGAGCACGACATTGGGAGTTTTGCTCCCTGGTAATGTTGTGAAAAAGCTCAATTGGGATCCTCTGTTGTCGCCTGCCTGTGCGGCCAATGTGAAGCCTCACACAGGCAGACCATGGACCCCCACCTGGACAGGATGCTCGGGTAGTGGGTAGGGTGGTTATTTCGCCCCTGCCTGTGTGAGGCTGCACACCGATGGCACAAGTATGCGGCAGCAGAGGATCCGAATAAAAAACGACTACTAATGAGAAAAGTAGATTGTCGCATATGTAAACTCTTTTTTTTTTTTGCCCAAACCCTACTCTCGCATAGTCTTTTTTTTTTTGGTAGAAGTATGATTTATTGATGAGAAATGCTTGAGGTGTAAGATTTCCATAAGATGGGTTGGCATAGTCCCACTTTTATTTTATTAAAATCGGTTTAGTTGTGTTGATGGGAGCTGCCTTAATGGTATGAGTCCAGTTACTATGTGTGGACCTAAAGTATTGTTTCCTTAATGGGAAGGAAACCCTAGTTTTTTTGCAGGGTTGGTCCCTGCCCTCACCACTATAAATAGTTGTCACTGGCCCATTAAGTGACCACTCGGAGAAAAACCTAAAGTTGAGTGAAAGAGGGTAGACCAGACCAACACAGTCCGTGTGCGACAAGGATCGTCAAGAGTTTGGCTTCCACAACCATGGATCCAGGTACGTCAAGAACACCTCTGTAATCTTGTATGCTCATTGATCTCCATGAGTGTTCCGCATGAATTTATTCTATCAATGGTATCAGAGCTTGATCATGGTTGATCAACGGGGCTGCAAATTTTTTTTTAATTATGTGTAAAAGGAGGAATCGATCAAAAAAAAAAAAAAATTTCTATTTCGGCATCGGCCATGGCCGAAACCATGACTGGGACCATGGCTGAATGCTCTTGGTTTCCAATGGTTTTGGCAGCCACAAAGGCTTTAGACAACCACATGGAAATTAACAAAAAAAAAAAACCCAAATTTTTGTTCTTTTGGCAATCGGGTTTTCTCTAATGGGAGTTTTAAAGGTTTTTTTTTTTACCAATCGACGCCGGGGTTATGGTCACCGGAGTGTGGAAGTCCTTCTCCGGTATCTCCCCAAGCTGCCGGTTCTCTGATCCGGCCACCACAAAAAAGGGCAAAAGAATGTGGAAGAAAACCCAGTTTTTTTTTTTTTTCTTCAGTATTCATGGTAATTTTTTGGGTTTTACCAGCTTTTGGTTACCATGATTGTGGTCGCAGGAGGAGGATAGACGTTCGTCGGCTTCTTCCCTGGTCGCCGGTCCATTGATCTGCCACCGCAAGGGGCGGCAGTAAGTTTTATTTTTAAAAAAAAAAAAATCCCCAGAATTTATTTTTTCGGAGATACTGGTTGATGGGTGGGGTTTTTCCGGCATTTGGCACTGGGGTTGTGATCGCCAGAGCACGGTGATTCTTCGATAGGAATTTCAGAGGTCGCCGGCCCTTGGTTCAGCAACCACCAATGGCGGTGGTGGAAATTTTTTTATTTTAAAAATCCTAAAACAGATTTGCGTTTCTGTATTTGCGATTTGGGGAAGAAGATAGGGAATATTCCCTATCTGATTCCCCCCTTTTAATAAATTTTTTTAAAAAAAAAAAAAGTCAAAAAGTCAAAAAAGTAAGAAAATAAAGTAACAAAGATAAGATGGGGTTTTGCTATCGTGCACCACCCAGGCCTGCTAACATGCACCCAGGTCGGTCGCACTTTTGTCGCCCCCCACCCTCCCCCCCCCCCCCCCCCCCCCCCCCCCCCCCCCCCCCCCCCCCCCCCCCCCCCCCCCCCCCCCCCCCCCCCCCCCCCCCCCCCCCCCCCCCCCCCCCCCCCCCCCCCCCCCCCCCCCCCCAAGTTTCTCACTAGAAGAGGACGTGTACTAGTATGTTGAGACATTCGACCTAGTCTCAACGAGCTTCCTTATGTGAAGTGTTTGCGTTTGGGCGATGCTTATGGTAAATGAGACCTCTAGTATTCGTCTCATGCGGCTCATTCGGTTTTCGAGCCTAGACCAATTTGGAAATTGGCATGTTAATCATTATATCATGCATTTTCCATACCACACTCTCATACTGTACAACCCAAGTCGGTAAGGCCATAAGCACTTTGACGTGTTAGGTCCCATGTCTCTTTAGATGTGATGATCTGCACTGTTGGGTGTTTGTAGTTTCATTCAGACTAAGGCATCAGTTTTAAGGTGTACTCCATTCAACACTGTCTTTTGTGGCCACAATCAGTGTGTCTAAATCGGAGAGTCATTTTAAAAGGATTTTCAAAATCAAAACTTGTGACATATGCAGCCCAAGTGGGAGTTTGTAAGATTTTCATAAGATGAGTTGGCATAGTCCCACTTTTATTTTATTAAAACCGGTTTAGTTGTGTTGATGGGAGCTGCCTTAATGGTATGAGTCCAGTTACTATGTGTGGACCTAAAATATTATTTCTTTAATGGGAAGGAAACCCTAGTTTTTATGTAGGGTTGGTCCCTGCCCTCACCACTATAAATAGTTGTCACTGGTCCATTAAGTGACCACTCAGAGAAAAACCTACAGTTGAGTGAAAGAGGGTAGACCAGACCAACACAGTCCATGTGCGACAGGGATCGTTAAGAGTTCGGCTTCCACAACCATGGATCCAGGTACATCAAGAACACCTCTGTAATCTTGTATCCTCATTGATCTCCATGAGTGTTCTGCATGAATTTATTCTATCATGAGGCACCCGACACCTCACCTTTGCAAAGGAGAAGGAGCCAAGGAGTAGAAACAGGCCAGACTGTCAAACAAGCAACTAATAGAGCCTTCCAAGCCAAGCTATCTGCAACAACATTGACACACCTTGGAATACAAGAGAAAGAGCATGCATCAAAGGATTGACATAAAATCCTAATATCATCTATGACTGACACCGCTAGTATTGGTGGTAGATGATTGGTATCCTGTAGGTAACGGATGACCACCAGATTATCAAATTCAACAAGAATCCTTTTGTACCTAGCCATTGCAACATGCTGGAGCCCCATGTGAATACCCATAGCCTTCCCCAAGAAAGCCGTGTTGAAGGAGCCTTTCTTTGATGCTACAAGTAAAGGCCATCCCTGTGCATCACGGATTATGAAACCCAAGCCACCAGTCATCGTTCTTTGGAGAAGGGAAGCATTTGAATTCAATTTCACATAATCTTGAGATGGTGGAATCCAAGACTGCTTCTCTGGTGGAGCTGCCATTGCATGTCGATGAGGGAGACCTGTTGGATATTTAGCCGATGAAAATTCCTTGCAATGAAGCTTGGCCTTTTCAATAACCTCCTTTGGTGACCAGGTCTTCCACTTAAATAATAGGTCATTGCGTGTCTTCCAAATATTCCAACAGATAAATGATGCTAAGGAGAGGGATTCTCATTCCAATTGCTTATCTGAGCAAAATGTAGAGTTTCAACCCTGTAATCATCGGTGTAGCAGTGGTTCCTAGCTTCTACATGGCTTATAAGACAAGGAACTGCCGAACCACATAGCTCGCGCAAAAGGGCATTCTAGAAGTGTGTGAACGATGGACTCTTTCGTAAAACCACACCTCTGATAGGAAGGATCAATAAGGATTTGTGTAGATGGAGTCCTTCACCAGATGCAACTCCATTTGCGCAACTCTGCCATAAAGATGCCTAAATTTTAGGGAGAGTTCCAATCGCCCATATCCGTTTCCAAACAGCATCAAGTATACTTCAGGCCACAATGGAGTGAGAGGTTGATGTTGATGCAAACTCCTCAGCTTGCTGCTGGTTGGACAATACATTATAGCAGACTTGACCGAGTAGAGTCCATTTGTAGGTCCTCCCCAAACCAAGACATCCTCCGATGGAAAAATAATCAAAGGGATTGGAGTGATAGCCTCCTTATCTTGAAGTAGAAACTCATCGATTAGCTCAATCCGCCATCTCCTATTATCTTCATTAATCAAATCTAAAACAAGAACTAGAGGGCAATCAAGGGGTCTCTCCTGGCGAACCTTCCAAGTTGGTGACGAAGGCAACCAATTATCCTTCTAAATTTTGATGTGATTACTCTTTCCAATGCACCATAATAAGAATAAGCCGACCTTCAACACCTTTCTTCCTTCCAGAATGCTGCGCCACACCTAAGGGTGTCAAAACCAAATCGAAACCGTTTACTGAAACAAAACCGAACCGTTTAAACCGAAACTGGCAGGCCATTTAATTAAATGGTCCAATTATGATTTTAGAAATGACATTGTTTATTTAATTGGATCGGTTCGATTTAGATCGATTAATCCAACGGTTTCAAATCGTGTAATCCAATTAAAACCGATTATAACCAAACCGTTTAACCATTTTAAAACCCTAGTTTTAGGGGAGCTATTGATTCGTACTATTATGTGCTTCTGGGTCTCTATATTTTGAAGCTCTAACCATGGCTTTCTCTGTTCCTATTTCATTCTTAATTTTTATATGCGTCTTCCTTAATGGTAATGTGCACTTACAAAGACCCCCATTTTCTACTAAAAAATGCAGCAGGTAACCAGTGTAAATTAGACTTAGTAAATGGTTTATGAAATCATCTAGTAACCGTCTAACCGAAATCGTGTAAAACCTTTTAAAAACCATTTAACAGAAACCATTTAACCGAAACCGTTTACCAAATGGTCCAGGTTTTGACTATGAGACCGTTTAGTTAAACGGTCTAGTTACGGTTTCTACCTTCAAACAGTCAAAAATGAATCGAACCGAACCATTTAATCGAAACCGGACCGTTTAACACCCTTAGCCACACCCATGAGGGTTGGTTTCCTATCTTTGCATTTAGAAAGTCTGTGTTGGGTTAATAAATAGCCATGATCGTTCTTGCTTAATATGATTTAGGGGATGACCATAGCCTCCACGCCAATTTGGAAAGGAGGGCCTGATTTTGAAGATTAGGATCTTTGTATACAAGCCCCCCTTTTGGCTTTGATCTACACAAATGAGCCCACAATACCTAGTGAATCTTGTTATTTTCTGTAACGTCCCCCAATAAAAACTCATTGCAGCCTTCTTGATTTGGGAGTGGAAAGAGACTGGTAATTTAAAATGTGAGCTCGCAAAGGTGGACATGGAAAAGGCAATAGATTTTAGCAACACCTCCTTGCTCGCATGGGAGAGAAGATTCTGTTTCTACCCTTGTAGGCGCTTTAAACTCTTGTCTTTCACCTCATCGAATAGGATAGCTTTCGATGTCCCAAACTCTGTAGGGAGACCCAAATACTTGGCAGCCCCATCATCGCACCGAACTTTGAGTGCCCGTAAAAACCATCTTTTGAATCTGCTATGGGTATTTGGGCTAAAAGTCAATGACGATTTCTGCAAATTTATCTTCTGGCTTGAAGCTTTACAGTACCAGTTGAGACAATCCTTAATTGAGGAGACTTCCTGCAAATTCGCTTGACCAAAATCACACAATCGTCAGCAAAGAGTAAGTGAGATATTCTGGGTCCTCTATTTCTTACTCTAATGCCTCGAATCTAACCATCATTCTCCGTTGTAGTGATGACTGCTAATAGGGCTTGAGAGTAGAGAATAAATAAAGATGGTGAGAGGGGTCCCCCTGTCTGATGCCACGAGTGGGTGTAATGGCTCCTTTCTCCGTACCATTGATCTGCAGGCCATAAGATTTCTTTTTCTGAATTTTTTCGCCCTTGCCTTTCAGGGTCTTGCCCTTGAAGGTCTTCTTTTCTTCCCCTTTTCTTGGAAGAATTTTGTTTCACCTCGGTGAGGTGCACTTTTGCTTTTTCCTTTTTTATTGCTCTCTCGGCTTCTTGCAACATATTACCCAGCTCGGTCAACTGAACATCTAGCTTGTTCATGTTGAAATTGAAAACAAAGGAGCTGTATGAGCCATGGAGAGATCTAAAAATAATGTTCCTATTATATTTCAAAGAGAACTTCTCAGAACCCAAACTCTTCAATTTTACGAACAAGTTTTGAATTTTCATCACGTGGTCTATGACCAGAGTTCCACGTTCCATCTTGATACTGTGGATTTGATTCACTAGCTCATACTTTATATGGGTGTCTTGATGGCTATACAACTCTTTGATCTTAGCAATCATGTCACCCGCAGAAGATATTCCCTTGACAAATTCAACAATCGACTTGTCAATAGAATTTAGGATGTACAATTGCATATCTGGATCCCTTTGATAATAGGATTTAAAGACCTCTATGTTTTTTTTTAGTTGTTCTGCGATAAATTCAGTAGTAACCTTAGTCTCATCCATGTTAGTAGATGGTATGGTGGGAGACTCTTTTGTCAGTACAGGGTCAAGTCCCTCAGCCTTGAGAAGGAGCATGATGTTGTGATGCCAATACTCATAATTTGGTCGGTCCGGTGAGTTTTGATTGGGTGATAAGTGACATAAGGGAGTTGTTGATTGGGGCAGCCATGTTGAAAAGATCTACACAGGTACAAGTTAAAGTATAATAAATATCGTGACCATTGGATTTCTATTTTGAACAAACATAAACATTGGTCCTTCACTTTTTTCACATTCCTCCATAATGAAAAAAAAAATGTATTGGAACTCACCAATCCTTGCATGTAAAACCTATCCTATCGGGAATTAGCCCACATACGAGGAATGAGTGGACTACTTTGTCCGCCTCCTAGGCTTCCAATGTAATTGGTCACTTGAGTGGCATATCCATATCTTATCGACTGACTGATGCGGGCCTATAATTGTATCTTATTATTTATTTTGGCGTATGATTAATTGTTTAATGTATTTGGACATAGTTTTAAGATTTTTATTTGGTTGATGGGTCAGCCCAGGCCCATGAATAATTTATATAAGCCCATAGGAAAGTAGGTCTATGATTTTTATGGTTGCTTTTAATCACAATCGTAGGATTTTAATTAGATGGGTGGTTGAGATTGATTAGGGTTTTATTAGTGTTTCTTTTTCTTTAAATATGTATGGTCCATGTCCATTTTAGGAAGTTGAATATTGAATTGAATTTTGGAGTTTCTCCTTTTGAAGTCTTGAAGAACTTCTCCCTCTTCCAAGCTTTAAAGAGCTTGAAGACAGGCCTAGAAGAGCTTGTATCGTGCCGGTTGAGCACACCCCACCCTCTATCGTTCCTTGAAGAGTACGGTAGTCAAATTCATGTTTCTTAGTCTGCATTATCTGGTATCAGAGCCCAAGTGGAGATCTGTCATGGCACCCACTTGTAGAGGCGACCACACAACTCCAGTTAAAACGATCAACTCTAAAGAGGAGATTGGACAACTTTGCCAACAAGTTACAGTTGATTGATTTACCATTCAAGTTGACTTTAGCAAACCTTCGATGTTCGACAAGTACCCAGAGGAGGATGCTGACGAACACGATAGTTTTAAAAGGCTTGAACTATACTTTCTTGTGGAAGCGGAACAAAAGTTCTACCCGCAACATGGCAGGCAGCGCTTTCATCGATTAATGACAACACCATACTGACTCAGATGAATGTGACTTACCCCAAGGTATACCGATCCGGTAGTCCACTCATTATGTATTTTTTTACAATCCTAACGTCCTTTGCTACTCCAAAACATTCCACAATCATTGCAAAACTCTTGGAAGAATGGTGGAAATATTTGATCAGTGAGATGAACCTTCAAATCTTCTATAGTTGTGGTCCTAGGAACACCTACTGGAGTTACCATGATGGCATGTTTTGGCCAGTATTGTTATGGTCTCTGGCAATAACATGCATTAAGAATGGTAGGTTGCAGACTGCCGATAGACTTTCTGTGTTTTCTAGTTGCAAAAAGAAAAAAAAAATGGAATTAAAGATTGCATGGGATAAGATTATTGGTGGATTTGTCGCCGCATCATCAGCCACGTATATGGAAGGAACATTGGTGCAGGGGAAACTAGAAATTCTTTATTCTCCTTCTGTTTTTAGAATGTTTGCAGGGTACACTCAGAAGAAGGATCTAAAAGATTCGTTGGTTTCGGCTTGCACTTCAGCGTTCAAAGAGTGTTTATGCTACTTGTAGATTTAGTTAGCATATTTAGCATTATTGTAGGAGTCGTTATGGAGAAAATCACGGGAGGATATATCGCAAAGGAGTAGAGTTACGTGAAAAAGAAGGAAAAAGGATGCAGAGAATTTGGATTCGTTTTGTCTTGCTCAACACTAGCAAATTGCATCATGTAAAGTCATAAGGTTTTAAAGTTAGCAAATTCAGTTGTCGTTTTTGTAGGATTTGTAGGATTCGTAATGGGGAAGTTGAAGAATATTAGTGCTCTTATAAACTTTGATATGATACAACAGCATAATAGTGAAGATTTATAAGTAGTGACATGGTACAACAGCACCAACCATGGGCCACGTACGTTGACTACTTATTCTTGGTTATGAGCATTAGTATGTTATATGACGATGTATGGTGTACAAGATACACACCCCATTGGATTGATGATCCATATTTTGTAATTTCTATTCTGTTGTGTCAATTTCAATTTCAACGAGCCGTAAATTTCATCAATCGTTCAGATTTGATCACTTTGTGCTACAACACTGCCATCAATAAATCAAACGTGAGAAAATGGGATCTTTTTCGTCTAATGTCCGATCTGATTGCGAAAGGTGCCAACATGATTTCTAAAACTCGAGGACGAGTTTTCTTTCACCTAGGGAGTTTGATGCAGGCCCAGAATTGCATCTTATTATTTATTTTGGCGTATGATTAATTGTTTAATGTAATTGGACATAATTTTAAGATTTTTAATTATTTTAGATTTTTATTTGGTTGATGGGTCAGCCCAAGCCCATGAATAATTTAAATAAGCCCATAAGAAAGTAGGTCTAAGATTTTTATGGTTGCTTTTAATCTGAACCGTAGGAATTTAATTCGATGGGTGGTTGAGATTGATTAAGGTTTTATTAGTGTTTCTTTTTCTTTAAATATGTAAGGTCTATGCCCATTTCAGGAAGTTGAATATTGAATTGAATTTTGGAGTTTCTCCTTTTAAAGTCTTGAAGAACTTCTCCCACTTCCAAGCCTTGAAGAGCTTGAATATAGGCCTAGAAGAGCTTGTATCGTGCTAGTTGAGCACACCCCACCCTCTATCATTCCTTGAAGAGTACGGTAGTCGGATTCATGTTTCTGAGTTCACATTATATGGTATTAGAGTCCAAGTGGAGATCTATCATGGCACCCACGTGTAGAGGTGACCACACAACTCCAGTTGAAACGATCAATTCTAAAGAGGAGATTCGACAACTTTGCCAACAAGTTACATATGATCGATTCACCATTCAAGTTGACTTTAGCAAACCTCCGATATTCGACAAGTACTCAGACAAGAATGCTGATGAACACGATAGTTTTGAAAGGCTTGAACTACACTTTCTTGTGGAAGTGGAATAAAAGTTCTACCCGCAACATGGCATGGTAGCAGCGCTTCTATCGATCAATGACAACACCATACTGACTGAGATGAAGGTAGCTTACCCCAAGGTATATTGATCCGGTAGTCCACCCATTATGTGTTCTCTTACAATCTTAACGTCCTTTGCTACTCCAAAACATTCCACAATCATTGTAAAACTCTTGGAGGAATGGTGGAAATATTTGATCGGTGAGATGAACCTTCAAATCGTCTGTAGTTGTGGTCCTAAGAATACCTATTGGAGTTACCATGATGGCATATGGTCTCTGGCAATAACATGCATCAAGAATGGTAGGTTGCAGACTGCCAACAGATTTTCTGTGTTTTCTAGTTGCAAAAAAAAAAAAAAATGGAATTAAAGATTGCATGGGTTAACATTATTGGAGGATTTGTCGTTGCATCATCAGCCACGTATGTGGAAGGAACATTGGTGCAGGGGAAACTAGAAATTCTGAATTCTCCTTCTATTTTTAAAATGTTTGCAAGGTACACTCAGAAGAAGGATTTAAAATATTCGTCAGTTTCGGCTTGCACTTCAGCATTCAAAGAGTGTTTAATGTTACTTGCAGATTTTTTTTTTAATAGCTCAATCGATAAAAAATCATATATCATCATCTATAGGGAGAGGGAAAGTTTCTAACTACACCTTTGGAGGGGGAACGTTATTTTCAACAAAAGTTAGCGAGGATGAACTATATTCTAGTAAGAATATAAACTGAAAAAAGGAGTCCACAGGTTAGGATAGTAAAGAATATAAAACACTTCAGGTTATTTCATATAAAGCTGCTGCTATCTCTCCCTGGATCAATTCTAACCATATGTCAGTTGAAGCTGCCCCTCTCCCTGGATCAATTCTAATAATATGTCAGTTGGTGATGCCTCTCTTCTAATCGACATTAATAGGGCCAATCAGCTCATTTACTAGTAGCATCAGATTTGGGCATATCCCTTCCAGCTCCTCTTCAACAGCAGCAAACCCCTCGCTGTAATGAACCACCATATGGCGATAGAGTTTTATCAAATCTGCTTATTTATGTAATGGAGCATAACCTTGATTTGCCATTACAGAGGCATACGTAGGGGTATTAGGAACCATGTTATACCATCATGGTGGAATGAAAGGTTTTAATGTCTGGTTCATCGTGACCCAACCTCCATCAATACCTTTTAATTTCTCAAACGACCGTTTCCAAAATTTGCTCATTTGTGTCCCATTCCACAAAGATGGATGTGACTCATACAAATGTTGTACTTCAGTATTTGTCAAAGTTTTTATAAGATTCTGAAAAAAAATTGACTGTGTGAGTTGAGAGTCTAAACCCACAACATTCTTCAAATGTTCAGCTCTGGTGAGCAGTGAATCTAAATTCAGAACTGCTAAATCTTGAATTCGACTAAGTTTTGCTCTCCCTGATTCAAAGAATACCACAACATCCAAGATTTTACGAATACTGAAAGCAGTTCCAATCGCCACCATGGCGTGTAAAAAATCCAACACAAATTCTTGTACCTTTTGTGTTGGATAGACTGTACTTGTTGATGAACTAAAACTTTTGATAAAAGATTTAAAATTTGTTGCCGGTGGATATATTAATAGTCTTCCATTCTCAAGATTTCCTAAAATCTCCAATAAATGTCTCTGAGCTGAATTAGAAATGAAATTGGTATAATCCTTGTTGGATGGCCAAGAGTTAGCATATGTGTTGCCCGCTGTCTTGTTAAAGACATCCACTAAGCAAACTGATTCCATATCATGCAACTTCAAGATCACCTTCGAAAGAGGAACTCCGTATTCAGTAATTGTTACACTAGAAAGGAGAGGACGGGCTATATTCAAGGGAACTCTCATTTGTTCGTTGTCGAGGTATGTACCTCTACGTTGGCTACTCACAGATTCAAGAAGAACCAAGATCAGGAATGTGTGCCTCTACGCTGGCGCTGTTGCTCACAGATTCGAGAAGAAATTGAAGAGACGACTCCCTTCGACGAAGAGTCCCCTATAATGCTACTTGCAGATTCAATTAGCATATATAGTGTTATTACAAGAGTCGTTATGGAGAAAATCATGGGAGGATATATCGTAAAGGAGGAGAGTTACATGAAAAAGAAGGAAAAGGATGCAGAGAATTTGGATTCGTTTTGTCTTACTTAGCACTAGCAGATTGCAATACAAAGTCATAAGGTTTTGAAGTTGGCAGATTCAGTTGCCGTTTTTGTAGGATTTGTAGGATTCGTAATAGGAAAGTTAAAGAATATTAGTGCTCTTATAAACTTTGATATGATACAACAACATAATAGTGAAGATTTTATAAGTAATGACATGGTACAACAGCACCAACCATTGGCCACGTACGTTGACTACTTATTCTTAGTTATGAGCATTAGTATGTTGTATGACGATGTATGGTGCACAGGATACACGCTCCATTGGGTTGACACTTCTGAAGCATATGATGATCCATGTTTTATAATTTCTACTCTGTTATGTCAATTTTAATTTCAATGAGTCGTAAATTTCATCAACCATTCAGATTTGATCACTTTGTGCTATAACACTATCATCAATAAATTAAACGTGAGAAAATAGATTCTTTTTCGTCTAATGTCCGATTTGATTGCGAAAGGTGCCAAAATGATTCCTAAAACTCGAGGACGAGTTTTCTTTCACTTGGGAAGTTTGATGCAGGCCCATAATTGCATCTTATTATTTATTTTGACGTATGATTAACTGTTTAATGTAATTGGGGATAGTTTTAAGATTTTTAATTATTTTAGATTTTTATTTGGTTGATGGGTCAGCCCAAGCCCATAAGAAAGTAGGTCTAGGATTTTTATGGTTGCTTTTAATCTCAACCATAGGAATTTAATTTGATGGGTGGTTGAGATTGATTAGGGTTTTATTAGTGTTTCTTTTTCTTTAAATATGTAAGGTCTATGCCCATTTTAGAAGTTGAATATTGAATTGAATTTTGGAGTTTCTCGTTTTGAAGTCTTGAAGAACTTCTCCCCTTTCCAAACCTTAAAGAGTTTGAAGACAGGCCTAGAAGAGCTTGTATCGTGCCGGTTGAGCACACCCCGCCCTCTATCGTTCCTTGAAGAGTATGGTAGTTGGATTCACGTTTTTGAGTCTGCATTACTAACATATACTCAAGTCATGTGTATTCCTATCAATTCGTAATGAATCATGGCATCATGAGAGATAGCCCACTAACGCAGTACCCTCCCACTATCTATGTCCATTTCCTATCCAATAGAAGATAGTGTAGATCGTATGATAGTGAGATCCTCACAACGTCCTATTGGTTTTATTATGGGGACTTCATTACCTACCTTTACATTCATCATCAATAGGGGGTCATGAACAAAGATCTACCGGTTAAAATCTATCCATATCACATGCTTTAAAAATAGAGGGTAAACGATCGCGCACAAAATATATTATCATATATTGAAATTGCAACACATAAACTGTAGTTATGAGATGGTAGGTTTAGTGAGAATAGTAACATATTATTACTCTCACTAAATTAAAGACTATTTAATTAAATTTAATGTAAAAAAACATGCATCTAATGCATCAAGTGATGCATATATTTAGTGTTTACTTCGTCCTTTAGCATCTCCATGTTTTATCCTTGGCATTTCCATACTCCTTCCTATCTCATTCCATCATCGTTGTTGGAGAATCCAATGTCCACCCAGACCTCGGCTCGGGCGAAGGGCTGCGCACTGGCTGATTTACAATAAGGAAATAAAATTGCATCTTCCCTCGCAAGGCGTCTTTTGGGGGATTGACAAGCACTTGATTCTACAATTGGTATCAGAGAAGGTGGTCGCGAGTTCGAGTCTCCTCGCGTGCAATATACTGCAGAGCGAACTGTACTTGCGAGTGGTCCCTAAGCGTGTGTTGGGAGGGATTATTGGATAATCCAACGCCCGCCCAGACCCCGACTCGGACGAAGCGCGCATTGGCTGGTTTGCAATAAAAAAATAAAATTGCACCTTCCCTCGCAAGGCATCTTTTGGGAGCTTGGTAAGCGCTTGATCCTACAATCGTATAGTGGCCTCAATCTTTCTTTAAGATCTTCAATTCTTCATCGGTTGAATGTACTTAAAGTAAATAAAATTACAGCCTAGCTAGTTTTCTATACACTTTCCTTGGGGAAGAAACCCCTTTGGCAAAAACAACCCACCATTGATTGCCCAAAGGGTGGAGCATATAATTTTATCAAAAAGAATTGGGGAGGGGGGAGATAGAGAGATAGAGAGATAGAGGACCACAACGCACATCACATCCATCACATGAATAATTAAATGTTACCATTCACATAGGTATATATTTAAATTCATTCCCATAACTACTTATTTTTTTTGGGAATATTCCCATAACCACTTTACTATTAAATATTAGGGTTTTTCCAAAGTCCATGATCAATCTGATAATAACACATCTTATGTGTATTGTTTGTGTGCATTATGTATGTACATCAAATGCACATAAGGTATAATAATACACAACCATGCAACTCATGTATGTGCTATGATCATACATCTTATGCATATATTTAAAACATTCAACAACAACCATCATCAATATGAAGTCCCCAGTATATTTCTATAATTTTAACACTTTAAAATTTGGGTGTATTAAAGATTGGGTAAAGGGATCCAAGCCTTTACCCACCTTTAACCTCCTATTAGGGCAAGACAAAAATTTTCAAAATATATATTATTTTGGAACCTTGGTATTGTTCATCCGATGAGCAGTAATTTTTTTTTGTTAAATTGAAATATATATATAAGAAAAAACTCCATTAACCATTAATGGATGAACATGGATGACCCTATAAGATCAAACCCTCTTTGAATTCAAATGAATAATCATGGTTCTGATGCAAATTATTGGAAACTACCTAATTGCGCAACGGATTTGGGTTGGGTAAAGATCTTTTTATTCGGATTCAAAAGAGGAAGAAATAATTTCATAAGGGAAAAACCATGGTTACCTTAGAGTCACAAATGTAACTCCTCCTATAGATATTAGGTCTTCCACACTTGAGCAAAGTTGGAAATTGATCTTGTTCAAATCTTTGTACCTCGCTATCAATTCTTGCAATGTAGGGAAGAAGCTAAATCACCAAAAACTTTTAGATTTCAAAAACCCAAAAACAATCTTGCTCAAACCACACAAAGAGAGACGGAGAGAAGAGAGTTCATAGGAGGTGGGAGAGGAGCAGCCAAAAACATGGGCTGCTTCTCCCATCCTCTCTGTTTATATTTTAGAAACCTAATGGGGTTACTAATTTCCTTCTAATTTGGTCTCTTTAACCAATAATGCATTTTGGTGAGATTTTACCTTGTTTCCTACTGCAACTCCAATTTGCTGCTAAAGAGGGCATAGAATCTGAAAGGGATACAATCTCTTTAATTATGGCCAATGAAATATTCTTCTAATATCTCTAGCCATAATAAAAAAGATAATTAACCATAATTAAATTTCCCATAAAATGCCAAGTGTGTTGTAAACTCTACCAATTGCACACAATCCCCTCCACTTTCCTAATACCCCTTAATGAATTATAGGACATGTACTTTAATGCTACCAATCCCCAATCCATTATGTAAGTAGATTGAGAGAACATGTGATTGTGATCGGACGACCGTAAAACTTTAAAATTAAAATTTAATATAACATATATTAATTTTATATTGAAAATAAATTTACAAAAAATTTTGAATAAACATTGGATCCAGATTTCTGTTCGACCAATCACCAACTTTCTCTCTCTTGGATATTTCCCATAAATGGCTAGTGGATTCCATGTTGAGCATCCTCTTTGTTTACAATGCAGGACCATGAATCCAATGTACCGGTTTATAGTCCTAATAGACATCAACCATTGGCTTGCCAAAATCCGTGATGCCACACTGCAACAAATAGAATTTCTCTGGTCAAAGGGTCATCGAGTGGCGGATAAGTATATCACTCTCACAACTTGTAGCACTACATGTGATATACATACCAGATTCATTTCTATACATGTTCTCGACGTGTACCCACATCCATGCACTGAAATCACCATTTCTTGTGACATGCGATATGGTGACCATATAAATGGATGTCTAGTCCCGTCCCCATGGAAAGAAAACTTGGTCGAAACATATCGAAACCATCGAGATATCTTGGTTTCGCTGGTTTTCGAGACGAGATGGAGGGTTATTTTAAAAAGTACCAAGTTTTGACTCGGTATCGACAGTTTTGACCATGTTTCGACCATATTTCGATTGAAACATGGTTGAACCACCTTGAACCAGGCCTATATAATACCTCATCTCGATCGAGAAAGGCATATCTCCACTTGGTTTCAACAGAACCCCCTCCAACCAAGGTTTTCCCATGAATGGGAAAACGTACCAGGTTTTGACCTGGTTTCGGTTGGTTTCGACCAAATCTCAGTTTCAGCCAGGTTAAAACCTGGTCGAAACCTGAGTTCTTGATCCTTGCCCGTCCCCAGTCAAGACCTATTTTAGGGTAAGACCTATGGAACACGCTTATAAACCCAAATTAAATAAAAATATACAAAAATTAAATTCATTAATTTAATAAACCGGGTTTGATGGACACACACTTCCATCCAAGGTTCTAAAACTCGATTTTTGACTAGATTTTGACCAGCCAGAAACCGAGTTCGCCTCGGTTTCAACCATATCTCGGTCGAAACCTGGGACTTTCTCTAGGCTAACCTGAACCTTGGTTTCGAGGCCTAAAAGTTATTTTTTTTGCCTTGACTCTTGTTGTGCTGCCTATTTTTGACATTTTAAACCCAATCTATGCATTTGTTTCACATAGAGAACACTAAAAATATTACTTGTGATTTTGATCCAAGTTTGATATTGTATACCGTTCTTGGACATGGTATCGAATAAAGTTTGACCAGAACATAACTCCTTCAATATAAATGAGATTTAAGTAATCTTGGATTTGTTAGAAAGCTTTGTTTTGATAGCTTTTCAACAAGTCCAAGATTGCTTAAATCTGATTTATATTGAAGGAGTTAGGTACCGGTCAAACTTAATTTGGTGTGCTCGAATGCTGCCAAAATCGTTCTGAATGAAAATATTTTTTTGAAAATCAAAACAAATGAATATTTTATCATACTTTTGGTTTTTAACAATGTTTTACCATATTAAGATTTATGGAACTTTTAGATTTGAGCAAAACCCCAGCATTAGAAAGTTGAAAATTGCACTTACCGTCGAAAATCCAGTTTTCGTTCTTGAACTGGGGGTTGAATTTTTTTCCTTTTGGAATTTAATTTTTTAACTATTTTATTGGATTAAAACAGGGGGTATTTTCTTATTTATAAATAATATCTTAAGTAAATGAAATACAAATGTATTTCATTTACTTAAAGGATATTAGACATAACTGTCTGTCCTAGTTTCTGGCTTGGTTTCTGGCAGTTTCTGGAATTAATACTTGTCTATTTTAGTTTCGAGCCAAGTTTCCCCTAGTTTCGATGGGCATATGTGTTGAAACCACCAAAATATGGTCGAAACCAATTGAAACCATCGAAACCTGGTCGAATCTAGGGATTTTATAAAATCCCCCTTCAACTTGTCTCGAAAACCTGCGAAACTAAGTTAACTTAGTGGTTTCGATAGGTTTCGGTCGGGTTTTTCTTCCATCCTTCCAATACTTCAGTGGGTGATTGAAGATATCCACCACCAGCTTGACCCTATTTTCCGATATGATTGAATATATTCTCTCTCTCTCTCTCTCTCTCTCTCTCTCTCTCTCTACCCCTTCTCAATAGTTTATTTCATGATAGCTCTCATATTATAGACGAATCGGTAATTGATGCTCAAGGAAGACCCAAATATAGGGTGCCTAGATGTCTTTAATTTTTATTTTTTTTTGGAGTTTGGAGTTTCTTGTTGATACTGTCTTGTGTTTGTATTAGGTTGGGAATGCTAGTCGTTATCCATTATATGTCCTCAATTTTTTTGTAGGGAGAGAGTTAGACATGCCGCTGACTTTCCTGTAGATAGCAGATGTGCTCAATGGAGAGGGTGGGATGGGGAGGGCAGGGGGTCATTTCAAGGGAGCTCGGATGAGGTCCAATGACATGTACAGTCCTTGGGACCTAACCCGAGCTCATTTGAAATCATTGTGCTCCACAGGTTGGCTCAAGATTCCAAATGATCTCGGATCAGGTCCCAAGTATGGTACATGTCATTGGACCTGATCCAAACTCATTTCAAGGGGGTGGGAGAGAGATAGATTGAGGCTGGGCACAATGCCGACGTGCCTAGCCTTTACCCAATACAATCTGATCCTTTAGCCAAAAAAAAAACAAAAAAATCTCACTTGTTAATAAGTATGATTCCATAATACCTTCCATCCCTTGGGAATTTTACCAAAAATAATGCCAACTTCCAATTCATGTTAGTCGTCAAATAAATGATCCCTATTCCTTAACTCCCCTTAAGGCAATTTCCATGGCACCTCAGTCCAATGCATGTCATTTATGCTTCCTTTAAATTTTAGTTAAAATTATGATCCTGATCCCTCTTATAGGGTGGGGGATCACTGCTAGGCTGCATGACCCCTTTATCAATACGGGAGCCAGTGAGAGCGTGCTCAAAACATCAACAAGAGTGGAATTTTCACATTTCATGGGGGTGGAGCGGTCATTTTGCCCCCTCCTATGTTTGGGCACAGGTGCCACATAGCCTTGGTAGGGATCTTTTTCCCATGTATATCATCATCATGATCAAGCTCCTAATATTTTAGCATACCAATAAGCAGTGATCACATGCACTGAATACCCTTTTAGTCCATTAGGAAATCTTCAACTACCTACTCTCTTGTTCTATGTAGGAATATTGAACTACCACCACCACTAGAAAGTGGGGTCCCCACAGAGGGAGGGGACAAGGGGGAATAATAGGGTGTCAAGTATCCGATGGGGAAGAGTCAAACAAGAGACCTCTCCCAGGACTTAGGCCAGCACTCAACTGCAATTAACAGCCACCACCACACCAAGAGGCGCTCTCTACTCAATTACACTTAGACAACCCACATCATGTTATACTTGTAGAGTAGCTATCTTCTCAACTTTTTTTATTTGTGGGCTTTTCAAAAGCCCAATTTCTTGTAATCCATGCTACGGAGAGAAATCCACCATTCATCAGATATGTTTGTGATATATATAATCTTGGTTGGTTAATCCATGAAGGCACCAACCACTCGAAATTTTATAGAGATGTTATTACCTTGATAAGATGAATGTGAAATATATATTAGTAGGTGGTTGCTAAGGACATGCATTTGTTATGAGCAAATTCTACCCAAACTCATCATGTATTATTGGCATGGTATTTGTTTTTATTACTCATTGTCCTTAAATATCTATCAGACATTTTTTTTTCTTTAGTTTTCCCTTCTTCACCGGGAGGAGAATTAATTATGATGATGAACGTCAAATGATAAGACTAAGACATTGGAGTAAACCAATTATAGGAATTTATTTAGTAAGTGTATATTTGCGATAAGACCTTTTAGATTATTTACTTTCTAAAATTACTCAATGGCATCTTATTTTTTTTATATTTCCAAGGCTGAGCTGACATCTTCATGCTACAAGAGAAATTGTGACAAGCTACCACAAAGATGGACTCATAAAAGGTTTCATATCCTATCTGATGGAAATGGAGTTATTAACCTTTTTAGGCTAAATTAAAACCAATCTCTTGTTGATTATGACACTAGTTTTATTGTTTTTCACTGCTATAAACTTTGTGAAAAATTTGAGTTTCTTAGTTTTGCTTTGATTTCCAGAAAATTTTCTAAATCCTGCCCATTTTATAGCAATCGATGCCTTAAATAGGGTTTCATTTTCTCTGTTTGATGTTTTCTTTCCTTGGCTATGGGATGCTCTTAGGACCATGCACCCAAATTAAGGACAAGAAGACTATCACAAAGCCTGGGACAAAATAAAAAACCAAGTAACAATCTAATTGGCTTATTGCCCAATGCTGTTCCACAAAGAAGCCATGGTCCCACCCTACTTGAACCAAGTGGGCCTGATCCATGATATATTCCTCATTTCCTCAAACCAACGGGTGTAGGAACTACTGGGGAGTCAGGCGCAGGAAAGAAGGCCCACAATCCCTAGACCAATCCCTTGAAAAAGCCCAAATCCAAGCCCTCCTTTTCTCTTCAAATAGATTCTTTGCCTTGACATTTACCTTTTTAAATTCTTGATATTTAGATTTAACTAAATATTAAGGCCCATTAATATGGTCACTGCCCTTGTTGACTCCTCACTCTAATTTGGAACAGAACTGACCATTCAAAAAGCAATTTTTTTTGGTAGAAATTCAAAAAGAAACTAATATGTCAAATTAACATGTGATGAAATTGCACAAAAATTTAACCTATGACTTTAATATGTCATAAATATATGTCCACTTAATCTGAGTTCTACTAAATTGTCATATTTTCAGCAAAAAAAAAAAAAACATATGGTAGCTTTATTCAATGTGCTAAATGGTTAAATTTTAGTTTTTGTAAGGGAAAATCATTATGACCTCCTGAGGTTTGTCCTAAATACAGAGCTAACCCTTGTGTTTCTAAATTATACAGCCGCACCCCCTAAGTTGACGGTGTTAAATAATACAATTTAATTAAAATTTCTATTTTTCTTTTCCATCCGTTCTTTTTATTTGATCCCATAATTTTCCTCTTCCAAAATGAGTGGTACTAAAAGCTTCTAAATTCCTTCCATTGTGTAAGCAGTTTAAGCAAGAACTGTCTCAAACTGAAACAGTACAGAATAAGCAAGTGGCCTCAAAATGCCTCTGAGAGTGCTAGGAGTATCAATACAAAAAGGTGCAATCTTTGTCCCAAAGTGCCATTACAAAAACTTTAAAAATTAACAGTAATTTAGTTGTTGTTTTGATTCCAGTTTAAATATGATTTGTTTCAGTTTTTGTTTGTAGCTTACAGCAGAGTTATGTCAGAGTCATGTTTCCTATCCCAATTAGGAGTGCTATTTTGTTTCTTTTAAAGCATCATAGGAGCCAAGGCTCAGACTCATGATTTATGCAATTGCAGAAGAAGTTTGCTCTGCAATATAGCAGAGACAATCAGGATTGAGAAACCATTACAAAAAGAGGGATTCTGATCTGGATGGAAGGGTGGGAAACTTGGGATTCTTTTGCTGTTCATGCTCTGTTTTCCATGCAAAATAGGCACTGTTATCCCTATCAATCGAGTGATGTTACCGATTGTTTAATCTCTTATTTGAATTGGTCTAATAAATCTGATCTTGTTCCAGTGATCCAAGTTTTAGGTTATTCTACTTATCTGATTTCAATTATTTTTGTCTGTTTCTTGGATCTTGTTAAGGTTGTAATATTCCAAAGTTTATTAGATTTCTCCAATTGGAGTATATAAAGAGATTACATAGAATGAGAGAGCTCACTGGATTTACAAGGAAAGATTACATGAGATATTGGGTTACCATATCCTAAGGATATTTTGAATATTTCTTGCAATATTTGGTAGAGATCCATATCACATGTGACAATATTCAATTGTACATGTGAAAAATGTGAGAGGGGAGAATGGGGAGAATATACACTCAATAGATCTCAAACTGAGAGATTACTATTTTTTTTTTTTTAAATTACTTTGAATCTAACTTTCAAATCTTAAAGTTTGGGTTGAATTCGAGAGGTTTCAGTTTTCGATCAATTTTGGGGTTATCTGTCTGAGTTGGGTTTGTCTTGAGATCTGGAAGGTTATCTTTCAACTCTCCATCAATCAGAGGATGGAATTCATATTGGCCCTCTAATACAAATTTTAAGATACAAATACTTGGCTTAGAAATTAAAAAACCTTTGACTTTGGGATAGGATCAAACTTGTTCTTCTTTTCTTTGAACAATTCCCATTTCAGGCCAAAACGATTCATCCACTCTTCCTTGGTTCTATAATTGGGAAGATATTGCTTCAGCTTAATGATAGCCTCTTCACAAAACTCCCGTAATTTCCTGTTCTGGTCCTCCAACTCTAAACTATGATTTCCCTGCAATCATAATGTGTCATCCCACTTGGACTACTTGATAGTCCAACAGAGTAAAAGATATCTTCATCTGGTGTAACTGCCGACATCTTATCATCCCAGCTGCAAATGCAAATAAATTTTGACTCATCAGTTCAGAACAAAACGAAGTCATTATATTCACTAGTTCTTCAATCTTCAGTAATTTTCCACTACTCCTTTGCTTTTAATCGTGGGATAGACAAGGATGGGTCCACTGGCGTTCGGCCTTTGTGGAAGGATGCCCTTGTTATAGGTTCAAACTTCATTAAAAATCCAAGCAGCTGGACTGGTTTGGCCTCTGTTTTCTTTTCTTAATTTTTGCAATCTTGGGCTTCTTTTTTGTTTTTTTGCTCCCTCCCTTTGTGATATCCATTACTGCTGGAGTGGGTTTGGTTTCGACAACTATGGTTGTGTTAGTAGAGTGAATATGAGCATCACTACAGGTCTAGTGATATTGGATGAAACCGTTGCCAGCCTTAGAGGGCCATAATTTTCATATTTGAGGGTTTTAGATTCTTAAATAATGTACTTACATTCTGCTGTACTAGTGGTAGCTATAGATTGCACTTCATTTAATGATTAAACCATGTAGGATCCTTTTGGATTCCTTTAAAAGTAGTCCTAGAATTTCAGAAGATCTGCAATCTGTATGTCGTATTGCAGTTATTCTCATTTTTTTTTTAAATTCTCAGCGACTACGCTCGGAATATTCCTTTAAAAGTAGTCCTAGAATTTCAGAAGATCTGTAATTTGTATGTCGTATCGCAGTTTTTCTCATTTTTTTACATTCTCGTGGCTTCTTTATTGTTGATTGATAAGTGTTTAAAAATAATTGATTCTCATGTGCTCTTTGTGTTCGAACTAACTCCTCTCAGGTTCCCTCCCGTCAAGTTCGTGGGTTCCTCTCATAGGGGACTAGAAATGACGATCTCACCCCCTGCCCAAACACATTGCCCGGGTGGGGTGAGGTCGTCATTTCCGCCTTCCCTATGAGAGGAACCTACGAATCTGACCGGGCAAGGAACCTGAGAGGAGAAATATTCCTTTGCGCTTGCTTCTGTTTCATGGCTTGGCAAATAAAGATAATAAAGTTGAAACTTTTGGGATGGTATTTGTTTGACAAGTGTATGTTTGCTTTTCTCCATTTTTGTTTTGTTTTCTGTAATGCAAGGATTTTTTTAAATTTTATTATTAAATTTGCTCTTATTATGTTTTTAGTTCTATCCTTTCAAATGTCTATTTCTCACTACCCTATTTCAACAGGACAAGGAAAGGGTATGGGGAACTGGTCCGAACTTTGTAATGATATTTTAAGACTGAAAAGAAATATGGAGGTTGGAGCACACCATTTAGTATAGTTGTATTAACTGGAAACTGTTGAAGGTCTGGCATTGGTGGAATCATCTCCCTTATGCAAACTGGAGTTTCACTAAACTATAATAGAAGTCACAGAAATTATCGATGTCTCTCCTCTGGTCTCTAATGCATGCTTACAAGGGATTCCTGAAATGCTCCAAACTCCACAATCGCAATATCTAGTGCTCAAGTTGACTGCAAATCTTGTCATTCCATCATTGACACTTGAAAATATATTGCTGAAAGCATGTATAAGTCCCTACAAAAGACAAAGATATAAAAAAATTTAGACTATGTATTATTCATCTGTGCATGTAATGTAAGATTAAATATAAAAAGGAAATAGATGTTTTGAAAAACATACATTCTGCTTGTCTATCATAGATGTTAAGTTCATGTAATCCACAGCACTCTGAAGTGCATCGGCTAGACTGTGCAGGAAAAACCCCCAAATTGTTGTGTTATTCACTTCAATAATAACAAATGCAAGAGGAAACAAGCAATTATTCCCATGAAGGGAAACAACAAAAAACACTATTTACCATATCTACCCTTAAGATGACATCCATCTAGACCTATAAAAGGTCTATATCCATTCAAAAACCCCTTCTTACAAACATCCAAACAAACAAATTATCTCTGGAAAGTTGGTTTTTTTACTAAAGTCATGCCTTACCTCTGTATACAACAAAACTATTGAATCGGGATTTTTATTCAGAAGCAGCTCACAATATGTTGGCAATTTGGCATAAGCAGCTATATGGTTGCCTGAATGCTCTCTCTTGACAATTAGTTCTGCTTAGTAACACTGTAACTAATGTACTACAACTCCATATTGTTCTTGTATGAATGTAATCATACTCTTAATACTCATGTCAAGCTCTTCCCTAAGCCTGACAGAAAGTACTGTTGTTATCCAAGGAGATGTTGCATTGGAGTTTTTTGATATGGTTGCACATGTATGAACTGGTCCTATTGACTGGATTATGAAAGTCACACAATCACCAGTAAGTGATGCATGTACCCTCCATGGGCACCCATCCGAAGCACATATGGTTGTGACCCTCTTCCTCTCATTTTTTAATCTCAAAATATCAAAGCCTCCTTAAAATTGGTTGCTCGATCAACATTACCTATCTCCTCATCTAGCATGTTCCACTCATCCAAGTTCTCATCCAATTCCTCATCTACATTCAAACCTTCATTTCCTTCATTAGTGAGTGCTTCCTCATCATTATAGTCATTTGATGTATCATCATCTGAATTGTCATTTTCATGCTCTCCACTATATTCATATTCAATGTCATCATCATCATACCCAAAATTAGTTTCTTCATCAGCGGTGTTGCTAGCTGGCATAAATGAATCTGATATCATCCTCTCATCAATAACCCTATCAGAAGCCCTACCACCATAATTACCACCACTCCTTCTAATAGGGTGTTTCCCATCCCTACTAGATCCAACGGTACCCCTTGTACTATTCTCACTTGTTCTTGGAACCACTTCACCTAGAAATCCATTAATTACATATATTCATGTAGGGCTTGTGCCTACTTGCATATCATATACAAAAAATCTGACTACATCCACTTCCTTACATAATCTAAACATTGTCAATATATTCCAGTCAGAAGCAATGTCCATATCTTCTGTGCCATCTGATAATATACATTTAATAGAAAATTTTACATCATATCCAACCGGTGCATCATCCTTGACAACTGTGTTGTACATATCTGACACCATATCCAGGTACCCATACTTGTTTGGGTTTACTAACTTTTCACTTGTTCTCCCTTCATAATAATATATTAACTTTGTCCATTATGCTTGACTCATTTCTTTTACCTTGAAACAGTATGCAAAAAGAAACAAAGAAAAGATAAACAGAATAGCAGACATGTGATTTGTGATCTAACAATAAATTTCAAATAATATCTAACCTGCCAAGTTTGATTTCAAGTCATGGGCCTTAATTCATTGATAATGCCAAACCACCAGAATACTGTGCATACTAGTTGATACAAAGTTATTCTCAAATTTCAGATACTCAAGCTGTTCTGAGAAAATGCACAGTGATAACTATGAGTTTATTTAAGAGAAAATCTCATTGCATCTTGTGGTTTCTTCAAACTGTTTTGGTTTTTCAATATAGAATTAACATACTTAATCAAATGTTTTGTACTCTTTATAGGTCCATTCTCTACTAGCAAGAATTAAATTTGAGAAATTTTTGATGTACCAGATGTCCATTTCTTAGTGCATATGAGTATCTAATCTGGTCAAAGGGGGAGATCTGAATAATAATATACAAAAAAATACTGCTGTTTTCCTATTCCATCCCCTCCCTTTTTTATTTTTCTATTTTCTGGAGTTAAATGGTGAAGCAAGTAACTTGGACTCATCATATGCTTCTTCATCAAATTTCCATGGACCATGATACTACCTCCCAGACTCGTAGGTTTTTGCCTGCATGATGTCTTTATAAAAATTCCTAACTCTAGATCAGTTTAAATGAAAGGTCTTCTAGCTGGCTAGCAGGTGTTACCTTTTAATGTACACACTGTATCTCTATGTGAGCCCTTTGTTTCTTTTGGGTATGAGAATTAGGATGAGAGGAAAGGCTGACGTTAACACTATATATTGTCATTTGATGTGGATACACCATAGATTGTTACCATCTTCAGGTCTTTGATAGCTCATAAAAGGCTTCGTAGCCAGCATTATACCCACAAGTTCTTCTTTAAATTCTGACATAAAGCCCACTTAATTGAGCTTAAAAAACTCCAACATGCATCACCCTGTTGTGGTCCAAGAAGAAAAATCTGTTGTCATTTGCTATCCACTTGACAATTGGAAAGTTCTTTAAGAAAAATTTTGCTTGGTTGGAGGGTACAACTTTGCCCTTTTGACCATTTAATCATTCAAACAACAGGTTGCCTTTCCATGATAAAAATCTGTTGTCACTTGCTATCCACTTGCAAGTGTTGTATCCTTTTTTCAAAGAAATTGAACTATTTAAAGATTCGGATTTAGCCAAAGATAAGAACAATAAGCAAGAACCAGTAAAAGTAGCATTAACCATCAAAAGTTCTTATGATCCGGCAGTGTCTATGCCCCATAAGCAGAAGGCAGAAGAGATGGTCCAATTGGCAGCTAAAAGAAAATCAAGGAAATAGTAGATATAATGCTAGCCCAAGCTCAACAACTCATTAACACATTCAAGCATCCATTAAGACCAATTGACATTCTTTCCCACCACAATGTTCCTTCTAACAAGGTGAAAAATTACCTCTTATGAATGTTGTATACGGATAAAAAAGAAGGTGAAACGAATAGGTTACTGATTTGGCTTGAATGTCTTATGGACTTCACCAATTCTCAAGCTTGAATGTCTGAGAATTCATACCTATTCAAAACCCTAGATATTAGAATCTTTTGATGTAGATTAAAAGAATAGAAAGATTGAAGCGAGGAAAACATAGCGATCTTGGTGTTCTTCCTTCTTCTGCCTTCAGAGCATGGAAATGGGTGCAAATATGACGTCAATTGCCTGGAGAAGTTCCCTGTTCTTGCATCTTCCTCCTTCAACCCAAAGAAAACGTTGAAAGAGAGAATGGTGTGCCCAGTGAAAACTGTGGTGTTTGTTTTTGGGTAAATTTGGGGTTTTACCCCTAAGGGTATTATAGTAAGTTCACCCTAAATTTTGCCATTATAAAAGAATTACAGAGACTTAATTGCACAGACCTAACAGAGTGCACTAAGTCGAAATAAAATCATACAGTAAGGGGTGTCTGTGATATTTTTCCAAAGTTTGGGGTGTCCGTGAAATTTTCCCAAATTCTTATTTATTAGTCAAGTATAAAATTTGTCGTTCCATGTAAAACTAAAATGATTGATTGTTGTTGATATATATACATACTTAGAACTTTTGATAAACAATGTGATGATGGAATAATAAAACAGCCACATTAGAAGACACGGATCGGGAGAGTTAAACACATGAACACAAGAAGAAAGACATCGCAATAGGTTTAACGTGACTCTTCAAGGACACGGGATAATTGCAACTCTTCAAGGATGCAATGTAACTTTCCAGGGTTACGGGGAGAACATTTCAAGGTTCAAAATACTCAACAAAGTAAAATTTTCATTAATCAATCCTTCACCATCTTAATGAGCATACTCTTACATTTATAAGAAACCAAAATAAAACCTAATTCTAATCTCTAAGCTTACTAAATCCTACGGCTAATATTAATTGCAAATTACATTATAAAATAAGTAAATACCAAAGTAAATCCTAAACTCTTTGATAATTAATAAATGCTAAAATTAACAAAAATTAAATTAAGAAAGGGAGCTATAAAAACTGTCCATCCTTGAGTGCCCCAAACCAACGATTTTACCAAGCATGTTTTCTCCACAAAATCTTCTAACATTTATGTACTCTTCATAAAAACGTCTCATTCTACCTCTCTCTTTAAAACTGTGAATATGGGGCTGAGGTCTTCATAAATCCATTATATTAGGTGTCCTTTAATGTGCTTCAATATTGATCTCACTCCTTAAAAATAGGGGAAGAAAGCAAACCGTGGAACTCTTGCCTTGCCTCTAAATCCTCTTGGTAAATCTTCATCAATCTCCTTTGCTATTAAATAGGAAATATCCTCTTAAATTTATTTCCTACAAAATACGAAAATAACAATATCTCCTAAACATTATCTTCCTAAAAAAAATAGGAAAGTGGCCGATTGTGTTCACACTTTTAGAAACCGAATTGTGGCTAATGTGGCAATGCCGAACAGGGCCTGCATTATTCCCTCTAGGTTGAAAAAGAGTTCATCTTCAAACTCTTGTTCCAATCAATGGTGTTTGTCGTCCACCCGGAGCAAACGAAAATAATTTGAAATGTAATTGGTGTCGTTGATCGTACAAAGATACTCGCACATCTTAGGCATGGACAAAATTGGAACATAAATGTGATTCTATTTTCTCACATCAGATTTGTCGAACAAAACTTAATCTGAAGATGAAACCAAATTTGGTTTATTTCCATTATTGACGACTTGAAGAAATTGACATTCAAATGCCAATGTCGTCTCCTCCAAAAATGGGTCAAAATATGCACTAATAGTGCTAATGCATTGGATAACTTGACTATGCACTTTTAGGTAATATGAGATGAGTGTGGCTACCTCATCATGATACGAGTAGCAATCTTGTCGTACTCATCCTGGTACTCGTTGAAAATCGGGAGTTTACTCAAATCAACCTGAACAAAAATTCGCTCGTCAGCAACATCATTCATCATTGTCTGAATTTCATCTCTTGCCTCCACAGGAGCTGTATGATCACCTCTCTGCCTGGGCGTCATCACAACTTCTCGCCCTCCTCCAAGGCTCTGATACCAAAATAATGCAGCCCCGTTAGAAGACACGGATCGGGAGAGTCAAACACATGAACAAAAGAAGAAAGACATCGAAATGGGTTTAACGTGACTCTTCCAGGACATGGAAAAATTGCAACTCTTCAAGGATGCAACGTAACTTTCCAGGGTTATGGGGAGACCACTTCAAGGTTCAAAATACTCAATAAAGTAAAATTTTCATTAATCAATCCTTCATCATCTCAATGAGCATAACTCTTACATTTATAAAAACCAAAATAAAACTAATTCTAATCTCTAAGCCTACTAAATCCTATGGATAATATTAATTGCAAGTTACATCATAAAATAATTAAATAATTAAATACCAAACTAAATCCTAAACTCTTTGATAATTAATAAATACTAAAATTAAAAAAAAATTAAATTAAGAAAGGGAGCTATAAAAACTGTCCAGCCTTGAGTGCTCCAAACCAACGATTTTACCAAGCATGTTTTCTCGACAAAATCTTCTAACATTTATGGACTCTTCATAAAAACTTCTCATTCTACCTCTCTTTAAAACCGTGAATATGGGGCTGAGGTCTTCAGAAATCCGTTATACTAGGTGTCCTTTAATGTGCTTCAATATTGACCTCACTCCTTAAAAATAGGGGAAGAAAGGGAACCGTGGAACTCTTGCCTTGCCTCTAAATGCTCTTGGCAAGTCGTCATCAATCTCCTTTGCTATTAAATAGGGAATATCCTCTTAAATTGATTTCCTACAAATAGGAAAGTAGCAATATCTCCTAAACATTATCTTCCTCAAAAAAAGAGGAAAGTGGCCGATTATGTTCACACTTTTAGAAATCAAATTGTGGCTGATGTGGCAATGCCGAACAGGGCCTACATCAAATAAGATGCAACCTACTTATATGATATCATTTATTAGCTTCCAAACTATGATAGTTATGATTATGTGCCCGCTTGATAACCTTACCAGAAACTGTTTCTGGTGTTTTTCCATTCTGAGAAACGGAAAAACACCTAAAAAGTGCTTGATAAACAGTGTTCCATAGAAATTTTTCTTGGGTGGATAAATCAAAATTTCTGCTCCCTAGAAAACTTTTGACAGAACATGTCCAACATGTTCTGTCGTTTCTCAGCACAATTTTACACAAGTTGTTCCCGATAAAAGACCAATCTAATCTAACCACTCTATAAACAACTCTCTCACAAAGCTCGTCTTCTTCAGTTCAGTGAAAACCCTAACGGCGGAGATCTCGGTAATTATCAGGTAAAATGATGAATCTCTCTCGCTCTCTCGCTCCTCTCTCAAGCGGACGGCGGACCTTATTCAATAGTTGTTTTTGAAAATCTTTTGCTATTTTGTCTATTTCTCAAGATTTTCAATCCAATCTTCATTGAATTGTAGCGATATTCGCAGCAGCAAGTTTTGAGAAGATACAAAGAAGCTTGTAGTATTTATTCATGGCGGAAATCATCCATATTCTCAAATTATTTTCTATATATTAGTTAATTTCTCCAATTTTTATTCACATTCTCCATTCCAAATTGTTCTTTTAGCTCTTTCGAAGGTTTCCCTGAGATCTCTGTTTGATTTTCTTTTGATTTCCATTTATTACAGAAAATTATCCCAATCTCAATTGACAACTCACTTTCATTGAAATTTTCTTTTCTGCTACACACAAATAATCCAAAAATCATTCTCAAAATTCCCAATTTACTTAATTTTGCTTGGGAAATCCTCTCATTATAAATCTTTGAGAAGGATTTCATTTTGTTCTTCTCTGTTTCCAGAGTTTGAAATCGACATTCAAGAGAGAGAAGAGAGGCAATCGATAATGAATAGAACGGCCAGAGCATCATCAGCACAACCGATATTACAAAGACCACCAGGTTACAGAGATCCAAACGCACCGATCTCCACAGCCCCAAAACCACAAATCCAAAAACCGCCTCCTCTTCCATCATCATTCCACACGGGGGGACGAAAATGCTGTGGTTGCTACTGCTGCTGTTGTTGCTTCCTCTTCATCTTCTTACTCATTCTCTCTCACTCTCTCGCTCTCTTGTTTCCAGAACAAGTTTACCAAGCGGGTAAAAAACGGTTTCTCAACAAAGAAAATGAAAAAAACTGTGCTGGGAAAGAAAAAACTGTTCTGGTGTTTCCCAGCACAGTTCCAGAACAGAAACACCTAGTAAGGTTATCAAGCGGGCCCTATGTTATTATGTTTTTGCTGCGACTCTGATTATATTTTACCATTGGGTTGTTGTTCCTGGCATTGCAAAGTGTAGATCTTCGTGTTAGTGTAAAATACAAGGGGTATTATATGCACACTGCCTAGTCTTAGGGAGTGGGGTGTGACAGGATCAGGTCTTCAATTTCTCTCCTTAGTTGCTTGCACTCCTCAGTATCATGCCCAGTGTCCTTATGGAACCTACAGTTTTTCTTCTGGTTCCTCTCTTTAGGCTTAGAGGACATCGGTTTTGGTCATTGTAGAAAACCACAATCATGTATCTACATCAGGATGTCAGTCCTTGTGGTGTTCAAGCGGGTGTATTCGGGGCTTTTGGCCCGCTCTTGGTGCCGATCGGACTTCTGTCACTTCTCTCCCCCCCTCTCTTTCTTGTCATCCTTGTCTTAGGTGGACCTCTTCTTCTCCTGACCTTTGTGGTCGGCTGCTTTTCAGGCTTTCAGTACCTCCATCATGTTGGTGTACTGGTGACACTTCTCCAGTAGCTTAGCCATATTCTTGGTTAGTTTCAGAGCCAACGATTTGATCAGCTCCTCATCTTTGATTCCACTGTAGAGGGCATTGTAGGCCATTCCATCATCCAGATCCTTAATCTCTAAAGATTCTTGTTTAAACCTAGTGACATAATCACGGATTGTCTCATCCGACCTCTGGTTTACTAATAGCAGGTTGGCTGTTGTCTTCTTTTGTCTCACGTTGCTCTAAAAACATACGACGAAAGCTTTCTCAAGCTCCGCAAAGCTCTTCATAGAATTCGGCTTTAACCTCAAGAACTAGGTGGTGGCTGCACCCTTTAACGATGTAGGAAAGGCTTGGCATGAGACTATGTCCAATCCCCCATAGATCGTCAACACTGCGTTGAAGTAGTTGATATGGTTGTTCGGATCAGTCTTTCCATCATATATCTCAAAGCTCGGCAGCTTGAATCCTCTAGGAAGGGGAGCGTTCATGATGTCAGCTATGAAGGGGTGCTGCCCGGGCAATGAATGTGCTTCGGCTGCAGTCTTCTCACCAATATTCTTAAGTCTTTCATTGAGATTTCTCAGTCTTCGATCTACTCGATATACTGGTCGGTTTGGTGGAGATAGTCGCTCGGCAGATCGCCGACTACGATCCCCATTTTCTCTCCACTCACCCGCTAGGAGCGATCCATGTCGTGAATGGCATGTGCCCCTGTAGGTCGGTCTCCGGGCTAGTTTTTGGCCTGTAAACTTTCTTCGCATGGGTCTGACGCTAGAGTTCTTTTCCTAGATCAAATAGGTAATGGCATGTGGCTCCTGCAAAAACTACTTCAAGCTCGGGTAGGTAGGTCCCCTGTTCTAACGACCGGGTTTCCTGTTGACTCGTGCTGCCTTGGTTGGGATGATCTCATTCAACTTTCGGATCTTTGTTCCACTAGTGTAAGCTATGGTGAGGGTGCCTATTGATGTAGAGCTGGTGGGGGTCCCTGTTGCTACGAGAGCACTTGCTGCTATGCCACGACCCTTATTGGATTGGCCTGCCTTAAGAAGTCCTTGAATAATGCGTTGGTTTGCAACACCTGCTGTTGTAGATCGTGGATCTGCGCGTTCGGGGCTAGTGTGTTGGGGTGAAAAGATAGAGGCAGAGTTGCTGGAAGGGGGTGTCGAAGGTGGTAGATGCTAGGCAGCAGGAAGTACAAGCTCGTTGTTCCCACCTACTACTTGCTCTTCCGCGCCAGGGTGGTGTTCAGGAAAGGTGGTCGCCCTGTTTGGACATCCCTGAGTGTGAAAGGCACCTCGAGGGGAAGGGCGACCCACCCCATGGCGTGGTGGTGATCCTGGAGGTGTTCCAGTCATTGGTAGAGAATTGAAGTGGGCTTAAATTGGATTGATCGTTCTCATAGATGGTGCCAATCTGTTTCGTCAAGAAAACCTTCAGTTGATTCCTCCTATATGGAACCTGCAAAGAGGAAAAGATGACTAAGGGAGAACCAATCTTCTCCGACTGGGGACTCGTCGATGCCTAAATTAGGTCCCTTTAGCAGTAGACAGTTCGAGAGAACTTAAGAGTGATGAGTTATAACTTAGGTTACCTGACCCATAGGCCCACTATTTATATGCCAAGCTAAGTAGAGATTGTGTCTTGCTAGGAAACGATGAGTCTTGCGTTCCACGCTCAGCTTGTTAGGGTAAAAGTCATGTTAGGTGAGTGATGGCTGGACAGGCCACCAAATAAGAAAGTTTCCTTATTAATCGATAGAGGGTTTTATTTCCATGTTGGACTATTCTCATCGGCTAGCAACGTTATATGTGTTATAGTGGGATTTGGATACGTGTGTTGCCTATTATGTGGGGACTACATTTACCAATCTAGGTCGATCAGATGCTATGCGAGTATAATCCGATGGGTCGGGGGTTGCTCCATGCGATTATGGTTATGCCATGTGTTGGCTTAGTATTGGCGAGATCTATTTAGGTATATCAGTGATAGTTCGTGTTGTTCGTTTGCTTTGAGCTGATGATTTGAATGTTGATCTTCTTCAATTCCTATCGTTGCTCAAGCGAGGAAGAACTATTATCCAGGGGATAAACTTCAACAACGGTTCTACGGTAACCTATTGTTTCCTATTTTGTTTCGTTATGGGTTGATCTCAAATTTGAATGCAACAGTTCTATACCCAATCTGAATCCGCTACGCTATCGGGTCACCGATTCCAACACTTACGTTAAAAAACAAAAACCTGATTAATTTAAAGAAGAAAAAGAGAAAGTGTGTTCCTTCTATATATGTGGATTAATTTTGCACCCTAGCAAATATGATCAGTACTGCATTGATTCATGGCTTCTTCAAGCTCCATTATCTTCTGATCCTTCTCAGCAATGGAAATCTGGAGACATCGGTTCTCATCTCGCAGTGCCTCAAATTGACATACAATCTTCTGAATCTGCACTTCAATGGTCTCATCACTAAGCTCGAAGGCACTCTCAACCACCCTAACAACCCTCCACAAGCTCACTACAACAATGAGCCCTGCTCCCTTCATCTCCACAAATGCTTCCAAAAGCAAGGCCCCAATGACAACAACACCATCAACAATAAGACCTGGACGCCGGAAGAATGAAGCGCCCAACGCCACAGTTAGAGCCAGAATTTTTGCTGAAAACAAGCTCAATATAACGATCCCTCCCCAGTGAAACACCTTGTTTTCTGTTTTTCTCTTAGGGTTGCAGGATAAAAGAGACGAAGAGAGGTCAAGGATGGTGAAGATAAGGTCAACTAATAGCAGCAATAGAGCAATAGCACGAACGGATGTTGATTCCAAGAAATTGATCAGATGGATTCTCCATGGTCCTCTTCTATGCTTCCCATAATTTTCTTCTTCATCTTGGCACTGGAAGAAAAGCTGCTGCCATCTCAGCCTTCTGAGCCAGTTCTGATAGAGAACTGCTATCGAGGATTCAATTATGTCAATTGGGATTGAATCGGGGAGTTGTGGTTGTTGGGTTTCGGAAGAGGAACCCATTAGAGTAATAAAGTTGCAGCAGTGCAGCAGCAATGGTTTAGATTAATATGATAAGTACGGTAACTGTTATCTAAAGACACTTGAGATGTAAGCATTCATGTCGAGGTCTTATATGCTTAGGGGTCACGCACTCACACCTAAACAGTTAAACCTAATATGTAAGTAAGCCATTGAAGGTGCTTAAAGGATGATGCACATCTGAGGTTGTCAATTCCCAGCCTGAACTGGTTTGACCGACCAAAATTGAACCGAATCACAGAATGATTTGATTTTGGTTTGGGTTTTTATGAAACCGACCGATAGAAACCTAATCAGACTGAAACCAACAACCAAACCCCGAAAAACCGATTAAAATGAAAAAATGGATAACAAACCGTTTTTCCATTAATTTTAATGTCTATGTATGTGAAAAATTGAAACCCAACAGAAAACCTGCTAACAACACGGTAAGAGACCTTAAGCTAACCCAATAAATGACCAAACTGGATCGGATGAAGATCAAAATCAGACTTTGACTTAATGGTTTAGTTTTGGTTTGACCCAGTAGCAAACTGAAATCGATTCAACCAATCCAAAACCGGACTAAACTGACCGATTGTGGCAAAACAAATAGCTAATCTTGACTGTCTGACCTTATTCTATCTGAGAAATGATTAGGATTTCTTGGACCATCAGATTTACCATCATCGACAAAGATGTCATTGATTAACATATTCCCCCAAGCCACGATTGCCTCTATCCAATCCAGGAATGATTGCCTGGTAGGTGCCATATATGTTCATAACAATCAGATTTTTTATACACCAAGAGCACGGGTGAAAATGGCCTTTCTTCAGGTAAGAAGGGTTCTCATCATGCAATTATGGGACTGTCTACTCAGCACTCAGCAGAGGTTGGTCCACCAGAGTTGTAGTCTGGATGTCCCTTGCACACCATCATGAATAATAACCAATCAGTAATTAATGTAGGAAGTTTTGGCAATCCCCCAAGGTATTTGATCCTAATCCTATACTCCATCTCAGCTGCATAAGTTGTTTATTTCTCCGATTCCAAAGTCAGTGGATGTTTCTACCTTTGGGGGTTTCGGCCTATTACTCTTTGTAATCTTCTCTACAAGATCACATTACAAACATCAACTCTAATAGGATCCAGCAGGTTATTGGTAGTGTGGTCAGTCATAATCAGTCGGCATTCATCAAGGACAGATCAATTGTTGATAACATCCTTGTTTGCCATGATATTGTTCGAGGTATTGACCAGAAAGTTGCTAGTCCTACTACAGTGTCGAAGGTGGATCTACACAAAGCTTATGATTCTCTAAGTAGGAAGTTCTTGTTTGAAGTTATGGGAAGAATGGGATTTTCAAGAAAATTAATAGGGTGGGTGAAAGCTTGTGTTACCACTCCCATGTTCTCTATTCTTATAAACGGCAGTCCTGCTAGTTACTTTAAGAGAGGAAGAGGTATTAGACAAGGAGATCCTTTGTCTCCTTATCTCTTTACCTTAGCTATGGAGGCGTTCTTGGGAGTTATGTGAAGATTGCTGATTGATGGACAAATTAAGTTGCAGCCCCGTTGTAAATCTTTTCACTTGTCGCACCTCATTTTCGCGGATGACCTAATGATCTTTGTGAAGGCCAACCGCGACACTATTTTATCTAGTTTTGAGGGTCTCGATGAGTTTGCTGCCCTTTCCAGGCTTCAACTCAACAGATCTAAGTCCTCTATTATTTCAGGGGGCCTTACCCAAACTAGTCGTCTGAAACTTTTGGAATTGACGAAGGTATGGAAGCCCCAACAGATATCCAGCTGGGAGGATTTGAGATTGGGGCAATTAGTGTAATGGCCTCAGAAATGAAGGAAATAATTCCATCCAGTCACCCATCCACATGGAGTGGGACAATTCTGAAGATGATGAACAATATGGGATATTTTCCAGGTCTCAGATTAGGAAGGAACCAATAAGGGATCCCACAATTCCCTAATTTTTCGACCTATGGCAACTATCGAGGGCTAGGATACAAGGTGTCGGAGAAGAAAAGTTATCCTAAGCAAATTAATCGAGAATGTCAGAAGGCCAGCACTGCTGAGAAAAGAAACCATCTCCGTACTTCAAAACCTTGAACGTTTATTTTATCAAAGAAGGTGACAACTTCCTTTACTACGGGAACATTGAGCTTTGGTTCGATCATGACAATGGAAGTTTCTAGCCCAGGTTTGAAATCTTCTTATAAGATGATGTCGATTGGATCACCCTCGAAATAAAGCAGATGAAACTGAAAGATGCTGAAGAAGAATTGAACATCAGAGGACTGTTCAAAATAGCTATGATATATCTCTACAGGGGACAAAGACGGACCGAAATCTTATCTATTTATTCACCCTATCCAAGAGCCAATCGTGAACTAGATTAGTGTCTCTAAAAGGTTTAGTGAGATAGAGTATCAGGGAGTCTGTTGTAATCAAGGAAGATAGTACCTTCCAGTCTGTTGAGTCTGCTTGTATTCCTACTCTTATCATGAACGAAATCAACCATTTCGAGTATGTCTCCTCTTCATCTGATTCCTCTTTCGATTCTTCTCCTGATGACGAGGATATCCTCGAGCATCACTATCTAATAAAGCAATTAAAGCAAAGAATGGCCCAACACGTCCGAGAGGACATATACCCCATAAATTTAGAACTGAACAATACCCACGAATGGTTAAAATTGGTGCCTCACTCAACAAAGAGGAAGTTGGTCAAATGACAGCCCTGTTGAAGGAATTCCAAGAAGTGTTCGCTTGGTCATACAAAGATATGCCAAGCATCGATCCAGAGATAGTGCAACACCAACTGCCTACTTATCCAGATGCATGGCCAGTCAAGCAAAATCCCAGAAGGGTGCGACCTGAATGGAGTAAGAAGATCAGGGAAAAAGTCATAAAGTAGTGGAATGCTGGGTTTCTACAAGTAACACAATATCCTCAGTTGTTGTCCAATACTATCCCTATACCCAAGAAAGACAGGAAGGTAAGAATGTGTGTGGATTTTCGAGACCTCAACAAAGTCAGTCCTAAAGGTGACTTTCCTTTACCACAGATTGACACACTGGTTGACAACACAGGGAAACATGCCTTGTTATCATTCATGGACGGATTCTCTGGGTACAATTAAATCAGCATGTGTCCAAAGGACAGAGAAAAGACAGCATTTACTACACCATGGGAAACTTACTGTTACAAGGTAATGCCCTTTGGTTTGAAGAATGTTGGGGCAACGTGTCAAAGAGCAGCGATGGCCATTCACCATGACATGATACACAAGGAAGTGGAGGTGTATGTGGATGATATGATTATCAAGTCAGTCACTTGACAGGGGCACTTTACTGCATTGAGAAAGTTCTTCAAACTAATTAAGGAATACAAGCTAAGGTTGAATCCTCAGAAGTGCATATTCGAAGCAACACTAGGGAAACTCTTAGGACGAATTCAGTACATAAGTTGGTTCATAGCCCATCTAACCACCATATGTGAACCTATCTTCAAGCATCTAAAGAAAGAAGAATCGAAGCAATAGAACGACAACTGCCAAGAGACGTTTGTAAGGATCAAAGAATACTTGATGAATCAACCCGTCCTTGTTCCACCAGTATTGGGCGAACCACTATTACTATACTTATCTGTTAGTGAAACATCAATGGGATCCATGATGGTGCGACAAGATCAGAAGAGTGGGGAAGAACACGCGGTTTACTACTTAAGCAAGAAACTGTAGGAGTACGAAACTCATTACACCCCACTGGAAAAGACGTGCATTGCTTTGGTTTGGGCGACCAACAGGCTGAGACATTACATGATCACACATCAAATCTGGCTCATCTCAAGGATGGACCCGATTAAGCACCTCTTCAAGAAGCTAACATTGACAGGAAGGATGGCCAGATGGTTGTTGCTGCTGTCAGAATCTGACATAACATATGTCAACAAGAAATCCATAATAGGACAAGAGATCTAGGATTATCTATCTGCATATCCAACCGGGGTAGATTCACAGCCATTAGAAGACTCATTCCCAAATGAGGATTTGGCATATGTGGAGGAAGGAGACTATGAAGAAAGATGGCAATTGTACTTTGATGGTGCAGCTAATCAGAGAGGATATGGGACAAGAATGTTGTTGATAACCCCAGAAGATCTCTATCTGCTGATAAGCACATTTATGTGTGAAATTTTAGGGCATAAATTATACATTTTACCACATTGGACAGAGTTACTCGGTGCTTTCTTGTGCTTTTCAGGGTTTAGGTGAATTCTTGTGAAAATGAAGGAGATGATGCTAAGGAGATGTTTTTAAGCTTTTTATAAGTATAAATGGATGCATAGCCCATCGAGTCAGCTTCCCAATGGTTCAAACGGCACTTAATTCCGAGTTGAAACGAAGAAGTTATGGCGTTTCCGTAACGATGCGTGAAAATGGTCTGCAGGGTTTATTTATAATTATTGACAGTCGGATGGGAACAAAGTGAAACGGAAGTTCGGATTTTAGGGGCCTTAATGAAATTATCAGAAGTTACTTTACTGTACCCGAAAGATTCCATTTGGAAGGCTCGGACATCCAACTTCAACTTGAGATATCTTGGGCTCCCCAACTCCGAATTGGATGAAATTTGGGTCTATTTTGTGTGATTTTTCGCAAGGAACACAATGGTGAGACCTATATAAGCACCCCACGCTCCACGTTTTCTGAAGGACAGAATGGGTATTTTATTTATTCTTGAAGGAATCCTAGTCATCACCCTTACTCTCTCTCTCCTCCAACTTCTCAAGGGCACTTCGAAATTCTACTTGGGATAGATTTATATTTTCTCATCTATGGAAGGTTGAAAAATCAAAGATGCTTTGATTTTATTCTTGGAGAAGATATCTACAAGAAAAGGAAAGCACTTGTTAAAATTGGAAGTTTATTTTTCTAGAAATAGGCTCATGTAAACAATCTTCTCTTCTTCTTCTTTTATTTTTTTCTTTTTCTTAGGATTCAAGGCATTGTAAAAGAGGAAAGAGAAGAGAATATTCTCTTTTCTTAGGGAATATTTCTCCTACACTTCCATCTTCTCTCTTCTCCTCTCTTCCACCTATAAATACCCCTACCTCTCTTGTAAAAATTGGCTCATTCACTTAGTGAAATTTCTTCTCTTCTTCTCCTTCTAATTTGTGATTTTTGGCTTTTCTAAGTTCTAGTTTGCTTTTATAATTTTTAGTTAATGCTTATAATAGGTTTAGTTTATGCTTTAATTTTAATTTAAGTCTTCAATTGGGTTGTAATTTCTTAATTCTAGTTTAGGTTTTAAGCCTTCTAGTCTAAGTTCTTAAGTTGATGACAAGACTTGAAGATTTAGAAGAGGAGGCCATGGTAAGTTTATGCAAGTATTCAAGCTTTTCATTTACATTCATGCAAGCACATCCAGGTTTTACTATCTAAACTCTCAATCTCATTCTCCATCTCCTCTATCTCTCTCTATCTTCTTCTTCTTCCCCCTCTATTTCTTTTATTTTAATTTTATATGGTTGTGGTTTATGGATGCATTTTTATTCCCTTATTTCTTTTTATGTGGTTAGTATGTGTGGCTGCATTTTTATTCCTTTCAATTCGCTTTAGTTCGATAGGTTAGATGCTCATGTGTTAGAGCCGATTTAATCCCTTAATTTTGTTAGATGCTTATGAGTTAGGATGCATTGATTTTCGTTAGTTTAATTAGTTTAATTTAACACTTTAATTTGGTTCATTTTGCATTACTTTTAAGTTAGTTAAATAGAGTGGCGTATATCTCCTCGTGTTCGACCCGTAGCTACGATTGACCCGTACGCTTGCGGTTTTATTTTAACTCAAACAAGTTTTTGGCGCCGTTGCGGAGATTATTGTCCATTTTATTTATCTGATTTTTAAGTAGTTCAAGTGTTTTAGTTTATTATTTTCTCTTCTTTTTTTTTGAGAAAAAAAAAAAAAATAGTTTTTGAAAACCTCTTCTTGTTTTTCTCTTGTTTCAAATAGTGTGCGCCCAATCTAAAGTCCTTCATATGCTTCAACCCTCCATCTTTTGGTGTCCCTCATAGGATTAAGTTACCTATGACGCTACATCTTGACTTGGTTGGGTGGATTGACATGTGACTTATCTTTGGAGGTGACCACTCTTGATATGTAAGCGACATAGTGAGAGTGTTGGAAACATAAACGTATAGTAGACCTCCATTCTACATCGAATCCATATTGGAGTCGCACGTAGGTGGCTATTGAAGACTATACGGGTTCCCCTTGTCAACCTATATGGCATCCTTACGACTTTTGAACCATTGTTTCGATTTTTGAGGGATAGAGATGCACTATCTACCTTGGGGTCCCTCTTGTTTCTAGTTTTTTTTTTTTTTTTTTTTTTTTTTTTTTGTTTAAGTGTTATTTTTCTTTACTTTTTCTAAAGGAGACCTCATATCTATTTAGGTGGCTAAGGTGTGGACTCGTGATTCAAGTAATCGTCTTATTAGAAGACCACCTTCTCTACCACCTTTGACCATGGGTGACCAACAACCCAAGACTCTTAAGGATAGGTTTTACCCCACCAGGCTGCCGACCCTCATGCATTAGTCCGCCTGTTGTTACAGGGAATAACTATGAACTCAAGACCAACTTCATCACATGCTACCCCATTTCCATGGGATGGCTAATGAGGATGCATATCTCTTCCTTAGGGAATTTGAGGAGGTCTGTGTTCTAATTAAGGTCCAGAATTTGTTGATGATGCGGTTAGGCTTAGGTTTATACCCTTTGCCCTGAAAGACCAGGCAAGAAGTGGCTCTATGGACGCCAACAAACTCCATTAATACATGGGATGAGTTCACCATTGTCTTTTGAGAAAATTCTTCCCTCTTCACAAGACCAATAAGCTTAAAAGTGACATCCTCCGAGCAGAAACCACATGAGTCCTTTTCTAAATTCATGGAAAGATTCAAGGACCTCCTCTTAGAATGCCCTCACCATGGTTTTGACTTATGGCAGCTATGCCAAATTATTTATGAGGGTATTGATTATCGAGACCAAGCAACTTGTAGAGTCTATGTGTCCAGCAGGCTTTACTTCTTTTCTCGAGGAGAATGATGCATGGACATTCTTAACCAACTTGGCGATAAGACTAGGGAATGGGAATCTTCCCAAGAGGTGAAAGGACCACTAAGGGGTATCTCATTGAGGGTATGCCAGCCAAGGAGGCCAAACTTGATAGCCTCATAAAACGGTTGGAGTCCATAGTTCTTAAAGAGTCTATACCAGTTAATCCGTCAATCGGTCAACCATGTGTCGGTATGCGTTGGTGCCAAACCCTGGACACCTTTCGAGGAATGCCCCAACACCTTGGTGGGCAATTCCAAGACTGAGAATGTAAGTGCTCTCTACCAAAATAACCCATATAGCAATACTTACAATCCAGGATGGAGAAATCACCCCAATTTCTCATGGAATCAAGGGAACCAAGCGGCCCATCCAACTTTAACCATCAAGGCCAGGTTGGTGCCCAAAGGACCAACTATGCACCACAAAGCCAAGGAATGTCTCCTAACCCCTTTCCCCCTCGTCCTCATCCAGGATCTTCTATTAATTCTCGCTAGGCCTCCTCTCCTTGCACCTTATCGCAACTTGGGGTTTACCAATATAGGAGAGGCAACAAGATTGAATGAGATGGACAACAAGATAGCTCTTCTCATGACAAGCCACAATAACATGGAAAAACAACTCACGACTTGTCACTATCCCGCATGAGAGGGAAACAAGGAAGTTACCTAGCCACTGAGCCAAATCCTAGGCATCGAGGTTCATATTCGACAAGGTACCCAAGCTCCTCCAACCAATGTTGCACAAGGCCAAGAGCACCAAGGGCCCTCTAGACAGGTAAATGTTGTTTATGCTTTAAGGAGTGGCCGTGAGTATCAACAGGCTAGTGCACCTCGGTCTTTATCATCTCATACTCCTGTTGACTCTCCCCCTTCGAAGAGGCCATTGAAGTGCCTATAGTTTCAGGTTCGTCGATGAACCTAAAGATATACCGAGATGATTTGGTTGAGGAAACCAAAGAGGATTCTGTTGAGGAAGTTAAAAAGACCAACCCTGAAAGAATTTATACCCCACGCCCCTTTCCCAAATAGGTTGGTTAGCAAGAAGTCTCCTTCTATGGAGAAGATATTGGATGTGTTCAAACAGGTTCGTGAATATCCCTTGTTGGATGCTATTGCCCGGATCCCCGCTTATGCTAAAGTCCTCAAAGACTTATGCACCCAAAGCGGACCACCAATGTGCCCAAAAGGCATTCTTGGCGCTAACATTAGTTCTCTAATCTCACGGCAGAGCTGACCAAGCATAAGGATCCGGGAAGCCCCACCATCTCTTTCACTATAGGCCATACTACTATTGATCATGCCTTATTGGACCTTGGTGCAAGTGTGAACCTCTTACCCTTTCATGTCTACCAACAAGCGGGATTGGGAGAACTGAAACCAACCAAAATTACTCTTCAACTTGCAGATCGGTCGGTTAAAGTTCCTAAGGGAATGATTGAGGATGTCTGTTGAAGGTTGGGAAATTTATTTTTCCCTGTAGATTTTATTGTTTTAGATACCCAACCCACTGCCAACTTCAAGGACCAAATCCCAATCATATTGGGTAGACCATTCCTAGCTACCAAGTAATGCTTTAATCAATTGCGGGAATGGTCTCATGAAATTATCTTTTGGCAATACTTGTTGACTTCAATGTATTTAGGTTGGGCAAGCAGCGACATGGATGAAGAGGTGCATATGCTTCAAGGATTTCCCGATGATATTGATACGTTCTTTGAGATTGATTTTGATTCGGGATTTCAAGAATGTATGCAAGAATTGGAGGGTGTTGATGATACTCCCTTATCGAGGTCCGGAGCATCCAACCACCTTTGGAGCCCCTTGGACCCCTATCCACTTCCATTCCCAAATCCTCTATTATTGAGCCCCCACATTAGAGTTGAAGGCATTGCCCTCCAACCTCAAGTATGTCTTCTTAGGACATGATCATACTCTTCTGTTATTATTGCTTCGATTTGACTTCTATTAGAAGAAGAGTTGATTAAGCTTCTAAAGGACAATAAGGAAGACATAGGTTGGACCATGTCGACATCAAAGGTATTAGCCCCTCCATTGTTCAACATCATATACATCTGATGGAGAGTTCCACACCTTCTAGGGAACCCCAAAGGAGGGCTAATCTCGTGATGAAAGAGGCAATCAAGAAAGAGATCCTAAAATGCTTGGATCATGGCATCATTTATCCTATTTCGATAGCCAATGGGTGAGTCTGTGCGAGGTTGTGCCTAAGAAAGGAGGAGTCACCGTAGTTGAGAATGCTAATAATGAGTTGATTCCAACCCGTATCCAAACGGGATGGAGAGTGTGCATTGACTATAGGAAATTGAATGCGGCAACTTGGAAGGACCACTTTCCTTACCTTTTATTGATCGGATGTTAGAGAGACTAGCGGCCATGAATATTATTGTTTTCTTGATGGTTATGCGGCTATAACCAAATTCCTATTGCTCTAGAGGACCAACACAAGACCACTTTCACATGCCCTTATGGAACCTTTGCTTACCGGCGTATGCCTTTGGGCTTTGCAATGCCCCTGCTACATTCCAAAGGTGCATGATGAGTATCTTTCCGATATGGTAGAGCACTTCCTAGAGGTGTTTATGGATGATTTTTCTATTCACGGTTCTACTTTTTCTAATTGCTTGCATCATCTCTCTTTGGTTCTTAAAAGATGCATAGAAAAGAACTTGGTCCTAAATTGGGAGAAGTGCCACTTCATGGTAAAGCAAGGTATAGTTCTTGGTCACATTGTGTCCAAAGAAGGGATCAAGGTTGATAGATCTAAGGTAGACCTTATAGCCAATTTACCACCACCCAAGAGTGTGAAGGACATTCGATCTTTTCTTGGCCATGCAGGTTTTTATAGAAGATTCATTAAGGACTTTAGCCGGATAGCTAGACCTCTCACCTCTCTTTTGGCAAAGGACTGCCCATTTGATTTCTCTTCCGAGTGTCATGATAGTTTTGAGCAATTGAAAAGAGCGTTGACTTCAACTCCCATTATTCAAGCTCCAATTTGGACAGTTTCATTTGAACTTATGTGTGATGCCTCCGATTTTGCTATAGGGGCTGTTCTTGGGCAAAGAATCAATAAATTGCCCCATGTGATTTATTATGCAAGTAGGACTCTTAATGATGCACAACTTAATTATACCACCACCGAGAAAGAATTTTTAGTTGTTGTGTTTGCTTTAGAGAAGTTTAGGCCCTACTTGGTTGGATCCCATGTGATTGTTTATACGACCATGCGCTATCAAATATCTTGTGCGGAAGAAAGATGCCAAGGCTCGCCTCATTAGGTGGGTCCTTTTGTTACAAGAATTTGATCTTGAAATTAGGGATAAGAAAGGGTGTGAAAATTTGGTTGCGAGACCATCTATCCCGGCGCCTAATTCCTTGATGTTGATTCTCCAGTCAACGAGAATTTTCCCGATGAGTATCGATGGCGTGTCTAGTGAACCTTGGTTTCTCGACATTGTTAATTATCGTTCTGGTGTGACACTGCACATTGGTCCACCCAAGATAAGAATCGTTTCTTTTCACAAGTTAAGTATTTCTTTTGGGATGATCCTTATCTTTTTAAGACCTGCCGGATCAAGTAATCCGAAGATGTGTCCCGATCATGAGCAACAATCTGTCTTATCTTTTTGCCATGATCGAGGCTTGTGGGGGTCATTTTGGGCCTAATAAGACTCGGCCAAAGTTTTACGAGTGTGGATTTTATTGGCCTAGTCTGTTTAAAGACGCTTTTACTTATTGCGGGCATGTTCTTCATGCCAATCCTTAGGCGTCTTACTAAGAGAAATATGATGCCCCTCAACCCATCGGTGGTTGAGGTGTTTGATGTATGGGGTATTGATTTCATGGGGCCTTTCCTAACTCTTTTGGTAACTGTACATATTACTTTTGTGGACTATGTGTCCAAATGGATTGAGGTAGTTGCTTGTAAGACCAATGACCACAAGGTGGTTGTGAAATTCTCGAAGGAGAACATCTTCTCCCGTTTTGGTACTCCCCGGGCTCTCATTAGTGATCGGGGCAAGCATTTTGTAATCGGCCTTTTGAGGCTCTCATGAAAAAATATGGTGTCGTCCATAAGTTGGCCACACCCTACCATCCCGCACGAGTGGCAGGTTGAGGTTTCAAATAGGCGGATCAAGCAAATTCTTGAGAAAACCATCAATCCGAACCGCAAGGATTGGTCTAACCGATTGGTAGATGCATTGTGGGCCCATAGGACAGCCTTCAAGACCGATCTTGGTCAATCTCCCACTGCCGTCGGTGTATGAAAAGGCATGTCACTTACTGTAGAGATTGAGCACAAGGCCTTTGGGCTATCAAGAAGCTTAACTTTGACCTACGACCTGCGGTGCCCATAGGAAACTCCAACTATCCGAGTTGGAAGAGCTTAGGAATGAGGCATATGAGAATGCCCGAATTTACAAGGAAAAAACCAAGGCTTTCCATGATAGGCACATTTTGAGAAAATCTTTTGAGGTGGGCCGAATGTTTTGTTGTACAATTCTCGTTTGCATATCTTTCCAGGTAAGCTGCGTTCTAGATGGGATGGGCCCTATATTGTTCAAAAAGTTTATCCTTATGGGGCTGTTGAAGTCCTTAATCCAAGTACGGAGCTACTTTCAAGGTCAATGGCCAAAGATTGAAGCCGTACATAGAGATGCCTACTCCAGTTGACGAAGAGGTCATGAATCTCCATGAGCCTCTTTACCTTGACCCCGATATCCTGGTATGTATCCCCTCCCTTGTCCTTATTCTTTCTTTTTCGCATGCATTGAGGACACTGCATGAATTAAGTGTGGGGGTGTGTTGGACTTTAATTGTGAATTTTGTGAATTTTGAATTTTGTGAATTTTGATTGTGGCAATAGTTTTTGGGTATGTGCATAAGTCTCTTCAAATTGCAAAGCAAGAGTGAGAGGGAATTAGGTGCCCTCTAGCATGCGAAATAATAAAAAATCTCTTTTCAAGGATGGTAGTTGGTTTGTATCCGGTGATGGGGATTGAGTTTGAAAATATGAGTGCTACTTCATGTGATGGTTAGATTCCTCTATGTGTTTATGGACCCCTTTGATCTTTTGGCTAGTAGTTGAGACCAATTTGTTTGTGGCAAGGCAAGGCATGAAAGTGGAAGTGAATGAAAAAAAAAAAAGAAAAAGAAAAAAAAACAAAGAACAAAAAAAAGAAAGTGGAATTCCTTAGGACTAGACAGGCATCGTGCCTCATGAAGCGGGGTGACTTGATCGAAATTCCTTGGAAGGAAACTCAAAAAAAAAAAAAACTCTTGCATCAATGTCTCAATGTCTTATGGATATATGCAAAAGCGAAGCTACCAAGTATTTGGGTAACGTGTGTATGCTCCACCATATCATTCAGAGAACATGAGTGGAGTAGAAATAGAGTTTGTGGTTGAGAAAGAAAAAAAACTTTTGCCTTAATGCAAAAAAAAAAAAAATATGGTCAACAATACTCAATGCCTAAGTCTTTGGTTCCATCGATGCTATGGGGGTTTACTTGAAGATGAGTAGTGTTCAGAAAATATGAGGAGATCCCTTGAACTTGATGCATGCTTGTTACATGAATTGATGTGGGGTGATAAAATTCAAGTGTGGGGAACCTTTGGCTCCTTGATCATTAGTTGAACACTTTTTGGGATTATGTGCACTATCCTACTTATGCCATGATTAAAATTTGCAGCATTTATTTACAATTGAATTTTGGGTGTATATTCACTGCAAACACCCACGAGACAGAACTCGTCCACTAGGGGTAACCTAGGGGTTTAAAGGCTTGTTGCACATGCTAAGTGCAACCGTGATTCCTACGAAAGTGAGTTAGGATTTTCTCGCATTCTAGGTTAGTTTTTGTTTTTGCTTTACTTGAGGACAAGTAGCGTTCAAGTGTGGGGAATCTGATAAGCACATTTATGTGTGAAATTTTAGGGCATAAATTATACATTTTACCACATTGGACGAGTTACTCGGTGCTTTCTTGTGCTTTTCGGGGTTTAGGTGAATTCTTGTGAAAATGAAGGAGATGATGCTAAGGAGATGTTTTTAAACTTTTTAGAAGTATAAATGGATGCATAGCCCATCGAGTCAGCTTCGCAATGGTTCAAACGGCACTTAATTCGAGTTGAAACGAAGAAGTTATGGCCGTTTCCGTAACGATGCGTGAAAATGGTCTGCAGGGGTTTATTTATAATTATTGACAGTCGGATGGGAACAAAGTGAAACGGAAGTTCGGATTTTAGGGGCCTTAATGAAATTATCAGAAGTTACTTTACTGTACCCGAAAGATTCCATTTGGAAGGCTCTGGACAGTCCAACTTCAACTTGACATATCTTGGGCTCCCCAACTCCGAATTGGATGAAATTTGGGTCTATTTTGTGTGATTTTTCGCAAGGAACACAATGGTGAGACCTATATAAGCACCCCACGCTCCACGTTTTCTGAAGGACAGAATGGATATTTTATTTATTCTTGAAGGAATCCTAGTCATCACCCTTACTCTCTCTCTCCTCCAACTTCTCAAGGGCACTTCAAATTCTACTTGGGATAGATTTATATTTTCTCATCTATGGAAGGTTGAAAAATCAAAGATGCTTTGATTTTATTGCTTGGAGAAGATATCTACAAAGAAAAGGAAGCACTTGTTAAAATGAAGTTTATTTTTCTAGAAATAGAAGCTCCATGTAAACAATCTTCTTCTTCTTCTTTCTTTCTTTTTTTTCTTTTTCTTAGGATTCAAGGCATTGTAAAAGAGGAAAGAGAAGAGAATATTCTCTTTCTTAGGGAATATTTCTCCTACACTTCCATCTTCTCTCTTCTCCTCTCTTCCACCTATAAATACCCCCTACCTCTCTTGTAAAAATTGGCTCATTCACTTAGTGAAATTTCTTCTCTTCTTCTCCTTCTAATTTGTGATTTTTGGCTTTTCTAAGTTCTAGTTTGCTTTTATAATTTTTAGTTAATGCTTATAATAGGTTTAGTTTATGCTTTAATTTTAATTTAAGTCTTCAATTGGGTTGTAATTTCTTAATTCTAGTTTAGGTTTTAAGCCTTCTAGTCTAAGTTCTTAAGTTGATGACAAGACTTGAAGATTTAGAAGAGGAGGCCATGGTAAGTTTATGCAAGTATTCAAGCTTTTCATTTACATTCATGCAAGCACATCCAGGTTTTACTATCTAAACTCTCAATCTCATTCTCCATCTCCTCTATCTCTCTCTATCTTCTTCTTCTTCCCCCTCTATTTCTTTTATTTTAATTTTATATGGTTGTGGTTTATGGATGCATTTTTATTCCCTTATTTCTTTTTATGTGGTTAGTATGTGTGGCTGCATTTTTATTCCTTTCAATTCGCTTTAGTTCGATAGGTTAGATGCTCATGTGTTAGGACGCTGATTTAATCCCTTAATTTTGTTAGATGCTTATGAGTTAGGATGCATTGATTTTCGTTAGTTTAATTAGTTTAATTTAACACTTTAATTTGGTTCATTTTGCATTACTTTTAAGTTAGTTAAATAGAGTGGCGTATATCTCCTCGTGTTCGACCCGTAGCTACGATTGACCCGTACGCTTGCGGTTTTATTTTAACTCAAACATCTGCCATTTGCATTCCAGCTAAAATTCCCTTGCAACAAAATTATAGAATATGAAGCATATGCGATCAACCTTGAAACTGCCATGATATTAGAGATCAAGAAGCTGAGATTATTTGGGGACTCGTCAATCATGATTTGTTAAACTAAAGGGAAGTGGAAAATAAAGGATGAGAAGCTGAAGCCCTACCAAGAACATTTGGAGAACCTGATCAGGAGCTTCGAAGAGATCGCTTTCGAGTATTTATCGAGGGATAATAACAGATTCATCGATGCCTTAGCTACCTTGGCTTCAATGGTTGAATGTAATCCAGATGCTCAAGTCCGCCTATTCTTGGTAGATAGGAGGTATGAACTGGCGTATGAAGAGTAAGTAAATGCTCTAACAACTGATGAGAGGTCGTGGTTCGCATCCATCATCGATTTCATCAGAGAAAGAAAATATCCTCCAAATTCCACAACTGGTGAACAGAAGTGGTTACGAAAGTAAGCCACACAGTTTGTACTTCAAGGTAACCTGCTATACAAGAGGTGCTACGATGGTATACAACTACTATGCGTAGACAAGGATCAAGCACGAGTGATCATGGAAGAAATTCATTAGGGAATCCACACATGAATGCCTGGATGCTCGCTAAGAAATTCCTCAGAAAATGGGATATTATTGGGCAACTATGGAAGTTGATTGCACATCATTCGTGTGGAGATGCCATAAATGCCAAATATTTGCCAACATCATTCACATTCCTCCAACGAAGCTCCATTCACTAAATGCCCCTAGCCATTTTTCACATGGGGCATTGACATAATTGAAAAAGTCACACCGAAGGCATCTAATGGACATGAATTCATCCTTATGGCCATAGATTATTTCACCAAATGGGTAGAGGCACAGTTGTATGCTGTCCTGACAGCTACGAAGGTAGTAAAGTTCATCAAAGAGAACATTATATGTAGATACAGAGTATCATATGCCCTCATATCCGATCAAGGAGCACATTTATGGGGAAAGGCAGATAAGTTTTGCACCAAGTTTGGCATACAAAGGCATCGGTCTATGACTCATAAACCGTAGGCTAATGGGACATTGGAAGTAGCCAACAAGAATGTAGTCATATTGCAGAAAATGGTTGATACTCATAAAAATTGGGCAGATAAGCTCACGTATGCGTTATGGGCCTATCGGACCTCAATTCGAACTTCTACTGGGGTAACCCCTTTTTCCCTGGTCTATGGGATGGAGGCAGTCCATCCCATGGAAATCCAAGTGTCGTCTCTCAGAGTATTGATGGAAAGCAAATTGCCTGAAGGAGAATGGATGCAAGCGAGACACGACAAACTTAACCTACTGGATGAAAAGAGGATGAAAGCTATGGATCACCTTAAGAAGTACCAACTCAGGATGGCAAGGATATTCAACAAAGGAGCCCGTCCACGCAACATCGAAGAAGAAGATTTGGTACTTCGAGAACAAAGAGCAGGGGCAAGTTTAGGCCTAATTGGAGTGGACCTTACTACGTGAAGGAAATCTTGACTAGACAAGCAGCTCGTCTCACTGACTTGGATGGAGAGGATCTAAAGAGCCTTGTCAATATGGACTAACTTAAAAAATATTTTGTGGAGTCATTTGATCTATATGAACTATGTTTGACCTGATTACTTTTCAAAGGATACATAGGCAACTTGGCGTGCCAAAGTGCAGTCTCAACTGCTAGCCCCCACCAGGACATTCCTCGAATTCTGCCACACGGCATCTCTATCATTCAAGAACCCCTTTCTGCCTGTTCTGCCACTCGGCACTTCTATCTATTAAAAAAAATCTGCTATTTGGTATCCTTTTATGTGTTTCTAATAGGAGTTGACTAATCCTTGAGTCTAAAACAAAAAAGAGAAAGAAAAAAAAAAAGATACCTATTTCAGTTTATTAAGGAAGCTCTTTGATTGAGTGCAGGTAACATGCGTTACCCATAAAAAGTAACCTCCCTCAATGAGATCTTGTGAAAATGGACCCTTCACATGAATTTTGACAATCCAACACTTCTGAAAAATGTCCAATTGCTGGTCCTAAGAAAGATTATGTGCATGGAGATTCATCATGGCATGCTCTGACAAGCACACTAATGTTGGGATCCAGAACTGCATGTTTTAAGATTTGGAAAAGTAAAGACCACCCCCATAATTGAAGAATTCCGAGCTTGCATGCTCTCACCACCACCAGGGAGACTCTTTTGCCCCCTTTGCGCAGCAACTACGAAGAAGTTTTACTAGGCTTCTTTGGATGGACCAAAAGGGAAGTCAAAGAAATCATGAATTATGGAAAAGTGGATATTTTGAAAGTAGCGGGGATTTTCTCCAAACAAAAAGGAGTCAAAAGAAATCAACAGAAGAACAGAAGGAAGGCATACTTCTTTTGCATGATCGGGGGATACTTGTTACGTACTCCAAAGAGGGGTGTTCCCCCTGTAGTTGCAGACCTCGTTTGGCAACTCCTAGATGGATGCGACATCGTCCCCAGCATACTAGCGGAGATTTTCAAGGGTCTGGATGAAATGAGTGCTTCCCGAAGATATGGAACGGATTATTGCACAGGATCACCACAATCTTGCAAATATGATTGATGGAGAGATTACAGTTGGTTAAACCCATACCCGATGCCAAATTCCAACCAAAATATTTCCAAATCCGAAAAGAGACAGAGGAATTCCATGCAATCAAGGACTGGATGAAGTATTTGGAAGAAAGTACAGATGAACATAATCAATGGAACTACCATTGGTGGGACTTGAAAACCCCATTTCTCAGAACTCCAGGTTACAATGTTGTGAGGTTAATGGGTTTGAATCATACTACTTTCTACTTGCATCATCTAGTGCCAACACAGTACCAGTCACCGCTCAAGATGATGGAAGTGAAGATTCAGCTGCCAAAAGAGTTTACATTGAAAATTGTGAGCCTACTACATAAACAATGGTTGAAATATGTAATTATGGGGTGATATTGTTGGTCTACTTGTCGATTCTCCACTTTTTTGTTTCCCTTATCCCTCTACCATTTCCATGCATGTAATGATCAAGGACTAAATGAAAATATCCAGAATTGTGCATTGCAAAGGAAAAAAGTAAGTGTCTCAAATAAAACTAACATGCTGTTCTCATTCCATAAGCATAATAAAATAAAAATCATCAAACTATCATCTAGCATCCCATCATCAAATATAAAGAAAATATGCAGAGAGAATAATTCTCATCATTGGAGGACAAAGTCTTGGCATCCGGCACCACCTCATCATCATTACCATCACAATATCCCTCATCGCCGTCATCATCACCACTCTCACAATCACGCGGCATGAACAGGGTAGGGGTGAGTCTTGTGGATGCCAATTGTCTCCTAAGATGTCAGTTCTCCTCTACATAGTTACGGATACAATTCTCATAATGATCCCGAGAATCCCTCATCGCCAAGCTAGCCACTCTAATGGGGATGAGTTAAAGTTCATTTTAAAAAAATATATACGTAAGATCTCAAAGTAAAAAAAAAAAAAAGAGAGCAGAAGGAAAAAGAAAGAGAAAGGAGGCACTCACTAGTTGTTTAACATAGCATGTCCGTTCGAAAAGTACCGCATCCATACTCGCCTGCATCCGGCGCATGTCAGTGTATCGCTCAGCATTAATTTGTTATGACAAAAGACCAGAGTCAGTATTAAGAGTGAGGAATCCAATGAAAACAAAAAAGAAATGACATACTCCATCAAAATGAAGAGGGAACCCCAGGTTATGGTCAGAAACTTTGCAGGCAAGAAGAGCAGTCTGAAGACTGGTATCAAACAAGGAAATGGTGGTCCATCCCCGATACCCTGGAATAAGGTCACTCATCCCAGCAATGCATAGACCAGTGCTAGCGCTCTAAGGAGGGCAACAATTCGCGCTGCAACTATATGAGGAAAGCATCCTGTATGCACCAAGAATCAAAGGACAACTTGGATAGTGTGAAAAGAAGGAAGCAGGATTGGTAAAACAAACAAAAAAAAAATTACCAAGTGGGGCAAAATTCAGAAGAATACCACAGGGCCCTCTTGAGTCAAGCGAACACAGACTGTTTCTCGAAAGAGAAATTCTTGATAATCCTAATCAGCCAAGGTAAACCCTAGTGCAGGCATCCCCATCCTCAATTCATCATTATCAAGTGATAGAAGAATAGAATGCATATGGGAAGGAGAAGGATGAAGTACCAGCTGGGCAGAATGCCATTGAAGAGTAACCCCCCCCCTTTTTTATAGTAAAGGAGGAGTTGGGCGCACGCTGTGCCGTAGCACCATGGCCTAGCTGCGGCCCCATGTGGCAGCATTGCGCATGATCGGTGGCCCCATATGGTAGCGCCTGCACGACTGGTGGCCCCGCATGGCGGCACCGCGTAGTTTCTGCGCAAAAGAAAATTTTTGGGGCCTCAATGCCACTTCACTTTTTCTTGGGCCTCGATGTCACGACTTCTCTTGGGCCTCGGTGCTATTGCCATAAATTATTTTCTCTTCTTTCAAAAAAAATTTTGGTAGGGGAACATCCTGTTTTCAAAAGTTTGGTCGCGATGTTGTCTCATCATTACACTTTCAAAAATTCAATCGTGATGCCTCTCATCGTTACACTTTCAAAAAATTCGGTCGCAATGCCATCTTATCATTATACT